>NC_090922.1:567691935-568350891 GCF_040938575.1 Ambystoma mexicanum | reverse complement strand
CATTGACTTATTTATTATTTGGAGTGGGACGAATACTGAATGGACAACTTTTTTTCACATTCTGAATCAAAACCAGCAGAAATTACAATTTACGGAACATCATAGGAAAACAAATAGTTTATTTAGATATCAAGGTGAAAGTCATTGGAAACAGCATAAGCACAGAGCTGCACAGAAAAGAAACGAGTACTAACACATTATTACATGCAACCAGTGCGCACCCACAATGTCTCAAAGACAGTATTCCATACGGAGAGTTCTTACGGGTAAAAAGAAACTGTAGCGATGAAGTATGGGAAATAAATGCCAAAAAAACTGCGGCTAGATTCTCAATCCGAGGCTACAAGAAAACAGTTATAAATAAAGCCTACGACCAAACCTGCAAAAAAACCCGAGAGATGATTCTGGCTAAAAGAAGCGCAACCAAAGATCTAACAAAGGATCAACCGTATGAAGATTGCTCACTTAGATTTATCACCACATTCAATTCTGGAGCAAAGGAAACTAAACAGATCTTAAACATTGGCATCTTCTGAAACGAGATCAGGACATCAGTCCACACTTGCCAACACATGCCACTGTGACTTATAGAAAACCACCTTCTATACAAAGTAAACTATCACCTAGTATGTTCCAATCACTTAAAAAAAGTACCAACACCTGGCTAACTACCAAATATCAGGTTTTCATACCTGCGCTAAATGTAAAGCATGTCGTCATGGAATAAACATGAATGTTCTCACATCCTCGAACGAAGTTAAAATCAAACAAGATCTGAGACGCTGTACACAATTTGTTATCTATGTGATTACTTGTGCCTGCAATTTATGGTATGTTGGTAGCACCAAACTGGAAGCCAGGCTAAGAATATTGCAACATCTACGTGCAATTAAAAATCATATGTCCTACCCACTTGCAAAACACTTTGAAGAGGTACATCAAAATGACATCAGTTCTTTTAAGTATTTCATTATTGACTCAGTAAAAATTCACCCAAGAGGAGGGGATAGACTGCGAATACTTAGACAAATGGAATCTAGATATATAGTAGATTTTAATACCAAGTATCCTGGAGGTCACAATCGTGACGAAGAATTATATGCATTTTTTGGATCTTGAAAATTCCAAGACTCCAATTCCAATCATTGGTAGACCTGAGCCTTTCCTAATTTTTCCGAATACTCTGCATTTTTGTATATTTGGCGTGCATGCACAATGAAATAAGGTTTTTAGGAAACTAAGGTTGATTTGGACGCCTGTGCATCTTTATGCGTTTTTTTCTGCAAGTACTTTTTACTTTTATTGTGTTATTTTTTTTTTTTTTTTTTTTTTATCACAAACCATTTTAAATCAGTAATTTAGCAAAGGGAGAGGATGTTTTATTTTTAGTTTCATTGAGTGCTGTTTTTATTAATATGTAAAGTGCATTTATCATCCAGTTGTCAATCGCATCGCAAGTCTCCCCAAAACGTCTATCAATTGCAGGATTGCTTTGAATGTAACCGATGGGATTGAAGTATGGGAGAGGGCAATAATTTGAATGTTAAAAATATTATGTTCCATATCCACTAAACTTTAGGCATAAAACACTGACATATGAATGTGACATATAGTACTATGCACTTTCATCTCTAGTTGTAGGTTCCATTTTTTTATCAAATGATATATTCATACATTGTGGATCTTATTATATTTTAAATTGTTTATTTGAATTATAAGGTGTGATTTTAACACACATCAAGCACTTTAACTTTTTAAAATATGCCCTTATAACAATTTGAAAAGGCAACATTTATTCTTGTATTTGCATTAATTACCTTTTACCACATTGTCGAATATACAGGTTGACAGTTACAATATATATAGGCGCCCACAAGGGTAACATACTGCCTTTGTGTCTGTACCAGACCAACCTGTGTTTTATTATGAATATTCACAATATATATTATGGACTCCATGTTTTCCTTAGTATATTTATGTACAGCGGAATGGACCGGTGTATGACAGGAACACACCATAGAGGCGCCCGCAAGGGTTACATACAGCCTCAAGTCACAGCACATGGGCGCCCGCAAGGGTAACACACTGCCCATTTGCGCTGTATTAGATCAACCTATGTGCTTTAGTATAAATACTTTTGATACTTTTGATATATATTAATGACATTTTTATGCCCCCTTTTTTTAGCACTTTTCAGCGTTTCTCAGCAAATTTCTGTGGAGTTGATGCGATCTGAGTATGATAGAACATACCATAGAGGCACCCGCAAGGGTTACATACAGCCTCAAAGGTCAAAGTACCAACTACTTGTGATTTTTCAATATGCACTTTATATTATGCACTTTATTGATAGCACTATTTCTTAGGTAATAAAGTGCTATGTACTATCTACAAAATACATGTTGCAGACATCAAAATTTGCAAACTTTTTTTGACATCACATTCGTCGAAAGACACGCCGAAAAAAAGCCAGAAGAAAGACAGGGACTACCCCCTTCAGTCGGGGGGGGGGGGGGGGGACCCCCAGCACAACGGAAGGCTTTTCGGAAGGCGACGGGACACTTTCCTCGACGTTATGGGAGGTCGAGCCGTTTTCAGCTAGATGACACTAATTTTCCCCCGCTAGACCGCTCCGGGGTACCCCATGAAACCATGGAAAGGCTCCATCTCTGCATGGAGAGAATGGAGAGTTTTATGAAGACCCAGAACCCTCCCACTCCCAAGAGAAGGGCCTCAGGAGGCCCCAGGGCCAAATATCCGAGACTAGTCAATCCCCAGCAGGACACAGCCTCAGACTTCCATAATGTGTATGACCTCACTGGTGAGGAACAATACTTGGAGGAGGAGGATGAATTTATGGACGATGAAGAGGGACAGAACCAGGAGGAAGGTCTGAAAGACAGCCCAGACATTATAGGAGAAGGCTTTGGAGAAAATCCAGAAGAAGGACCTTCTTATCCCTGGCAATCCCCATCAGTATATTCGGACACTGATGTCCTGAACCTAAAGCCTCCTGACAATTCACCTGTTAGAAACACGTCTCCCATTGACGATCGGCCCACATTCAATGCCCTTTTGCGCAGAGCAGCAGCACATTTCGAACTGGACACTGGGGAGATCTCTCCTGAAATAGACTTTGTGGAAAGAGTAATTAAGGAGAAACCCCCGGTCAGTCAGACCATTCCCCTCGCTTCAGTGAAGAGAAGAATCATCCCTTCGCTATCCACACCCGCACTAATCAGAGGAGTTAATCCAAGAATTGAAAAACTTTTCACTCCTTCACCCTCAGACCCGCTGTACATCAGGGGACATTCCAGATTCCCTTGTAGTAACTAATACAAGGAAGAGGGCAGGGGTGCCGCTGTCCACCAGCGAGGCACCACCTGACAAGGAGGGCAAGAGGTTATATGCCCTTGCAAAGAGTCACATCCTCGGCTGCCTTTTCGGCAAGAATTGCGAACAATTCTTTGCTAGCTAGCTATGCGGACGCGCAGTGGGCCAAACTGCGCAAAGACGCCGAAGAAGCGCCGGAACCACTACGTACACGCCTGCTTTCAACTATTGGCGAAGGAACCCAGGTCAACCAGAGCATTGTAAAGAACTCTCTGGATGCTGCAGAGACAGCGGGACGTTCCCTGGTTCAGGGAATACTCCTAAAACGCCATGTATGGCTGCGCAACTCAGGGTTCAAACCGGAGACACGGGTGTCTTTAATAAACCTGTTGAAGACTCAAACCTCTTCGGGAAAGCGGTGGATGAGGCTCTGGAGATGGCTAAAAAAGAGTTCGATACTATCAAAACTCTTGACCAGATCTCTAAGCCCACTACCAGACGCGGCTATGGCAACAAACGCTTTTTTCGTGGCCAACGCCAACAGCAGAATCAGCAGCAACAGTACCCTGCCACCAATTACCAGACCAATAGTGGGCAGTACAGCCAAAGAGGCCAGCGCCGGGGCAAAGGGAGAGGTCGGGGGTCCACCCCCAGAGGCTCCCAAGCCCCCAACAACACCAAGTGACGCGAAGATTCGCGTCCCCTCCCATGCAACACCGGTCGGGGGCCGGATAACATCCTTTCTTCCAGCATGGGAGGGAATAACGTCAGACCGCTGGGTACTTTCCACCGTAGCCCACGGATACTGCATCGAATTCAACAGTTCCCCAACATACAGACGTCTCCCCGAGGGGACGACGCATGACACCGGAACACCTTGCCATCCTTCTCCAAGAAGTACAACAACTGCTGGAAAAAGGAGCCATAGAGGTCGTGCCTCTATCTCAGGTAACGGAAGGTATTTATTTGGTGTACTTCCTTGTACCCAAAAAGGATCTAACCATGCGCCCTGTATTAGATCTGCGCCCAGCGAACAAGTTTATCAAACCCCAGAAGTTTCGTATGGTGACCTTACAGGAAGTGATCCCACTGCTATCACAGGGAGATTACATGACAACATTGGACATGAAAGATGCATACTTTCATATTTTAATGTTGCCAGCGCACAGAAGATACCTCAGGTTCATGATAGAGGGCAAACACTACCAGTTCAGAGTGCTACCCTTCGGCATAGCATCAGCACCAAGGGTATTCACGAAGGTACTGGCAGTGGCAGCGGCCCACCTGCGCAGGTTGTCATCCCAGTTTACCCTTACCTCGACGACTGGCTCATAATAGGGGATTCTTACAAAACATGCTTCTCCAATACCCAAAAGACTGTAGACCTTTTGTTCCAGTTGGGCTTCTCCATCAACGAAAAGAAGTCCAGCCTAGACCCCAGCCAAATCAAACCATTCCTAGGGGCTCTAATTGAAACAAAGGACGGCCTCGTCTTCCCCTCCAACGAGAGGGTCCAAAACATGCTGTTTCAGATCCCTCAATATGTGACCGGTCGAGAGGTGACGGTACGCAAAGCAATGCGCTTGCTAGGCATGATGGCGTCGTGTAGTTATTTGGTACCTCACGCGCGACTGCGCCCTATGCAAGAGTGGCTTTACAGCCCGTGGTGTCAGGCCAGCGGACTATGGGACGATCTAGTGGTGGTCTCGCAGGCCTTGGTTCTCTCGCTACGGTGGTGGACAAAGGAAAACCTGGAAAGCGGGGAAACCCTTTGCCACACCTGCGGCGGAAGCCACTCTAACCTCAGACGCATCCCTCACAGGATGGGGGGGGCTCACCTATCCCATCAGACTGCTCACGGAGTGTGGACTCCGAACGTAGCATCCAAACACATGAATCTACTGGAGCTACTAGCTGTGTTCAAGGCGCTAAAAGCCTTCCAGGAACACCTACAAGGCAAGACTGTGTTGGTCCTTACAGACAGCACCACACCCATGTACTACATCAACAAGCAGGGGGGCACCCACTCTCCAGGACTGTCCAAACTGGCCCAAAATATATGGAAGTGGGCTCTCAAACAAAACATGTTCCTACTGTCACAACATGTACCAGGGGAACTCACTCTGCTGGCAGACAAACTCAGCAGAGATTTCCCCCTGCCCGGAGAGTACGAATGGTGACTGCACGAAGACATCGTCTTCACACAATGGGGATTCCCAGAAATAGACCTGTTCGCAACCCTGGAGAACTCACAATGCCAAAGTTACGCCTCCAGGTACCCCCAGAACCAATCCAAGGGGAACGGTCTGTCGATGCAATGGTCAGGGAAATTTGTTTACGCTTTTCCCCCCCGACTCCCCTTCTCAACAAGGTGGTGCACAAGATGCACCAGGAACAAGTGACCATGATACTGGTGGCCCCAATGTGGGCCCGACAGCCATGGTTCGCTCACTTGATGGAGATGTCTCTATCTCCCCCAGTGAAACTCCCCTGCCCGTACAACATGCTGTCACAAGACAAGGGCAGGACTCTGCATCCATGCCCCCAGAACATGAACTTAGCAGCTTGGCTCCTGAGATCATAGAATTCGGACATCTACAGCTCCCGCAGAGATGCATGGACATCCTCAGGGAAGCCAGAAAACCGAACACTCGCCACTGCTATTCTAGCAAGTGGAAGAGATTTGTCATCTGGTGCAGAGGAAAAAGCATCAACCCGATTGACTGCTCTCCCACACATATTGTTCTATACCTGACCCACTTATTGGATTCAGATCTAGTGTTCAATTCCATTAAAGTACACCTAGTGGCACTTTCTGCATGCACCACTTCCACACTCAAGGTGTCGTGGTGGAAGATCCCTGTTATAAAGGCCTTCATGGAGGGAGTAAAGAGAATACACCCCCCGATAGCTGACCCAGCTCCCGGATGGGACCTTAACGTGGTACTTACCAGACTCATGGGCTCACCATTTGAACCCATGCACAAAGCATCTCTTAAACACCTCACTCTTAAGACTGCTTTTCTAATAGCTATCACCTCCATCAGGAGAGTAAGTGAACTACAGGCTCTTTCTGTTCTAGACCCCTTCGTTACAGTTCAGAGATAAGGTGGTTCTACGCACGCACCCAAGGTTTGCTCCGAAATTCATCTCGAAATTCCACGTAAACCAGTCTATAGAACTGCCAACGTTCTTTCAAAATCCTTCCAACTTGGGAGAAAAGACTCTGCACACACTAGATGTGCGCAGAGCGGTCATGTTCTACATGGAAAGAACCAGACCACTGAGGAAGACTAATCAGTTCTTCGTCTCGGTGGCAGCAGGAAGAGAAGGGGATGCAGTTTCAAAGTCCACTATTTCTAGATGGATTGTTCAATGCATCACTCTCTGCTATACTCTTGCTAAGAGAACTGCCCTTTAAGCCAAGAGCACACTCCTCGAGGCACGGGGGCGTCCATAGCATTCATTGCAAATGTTCCCCTTGAGTCCATCTGCAAAGCGGCTACCTGGAGTTCTGTGCACACCTTTACAAAACACTACTGTCTAGATGCACACTCAAGATCTGACTCCCAGGTGGGACAGGCAGTATTAAGACATCTTTTCTCTACTGTTCCTTCTCATAACCCACCGCCAACTCCGGGTACTGCTCGCTAGTCTATGCACAGCATGTGATTCTAAGCAGATTAACAAACATCAGAAGACAATGCATTACTTACCGTAAAAGCATTTCTGATGGTTGTATCTGCTTAGATTCACATGCGCTCACCCTTCCTCTCCGCTCGGATGGAAGGAACATAGACTTCCTTTTTATATCTCTTTTCTGTACTCGCTCACGTCTAGAAGGCTCCCTCAGGGCAGAAAAATACAAACGGAGGGACCTCGACGCGTGAGGGATTGTGGGTACAACGCACGTCACTATAGGGATAGTATTTCAGACACGCCTTGTCGACGTCCCTTTTCGACTACGAAAAACAAAATGCAATACTCCGCAGTGACCACTGGATGTCGGACCTATGCAAAGCATGTGAATCTAAGCAGATACAACCATCAGAAATGCTTTTACGGTAAGTAATGCATTGTCATTCTGCTGACAGTTATAATGGTATACAAATCATGTAGCAAGGTGTAACAGCATAGATCATAAGGAAGGCAGGTTAGGTTAAACAATGGCAGAATGCGTTCTTTAGCTACTAAGACACAATTCTGAGTGGGGATTCCCCCACCTGGGCAACCTGTAATGAAAATGTTTAATGGCCCGTCCCATTAATGTTTAATCAGTCTTGTTTCCTGGTCAAAAAGTTTAACCACCCCAATGTACCCGAGATAGAGTTTCTTCGATGGTGCATCGCGGGTGGACTCCCTTTCAAACAGGAGCCACAGGGCGTCGACTCCTCGAAGAACCGTGAACACTGGCGTCGGGACAGCAGCTTCAACCTTTGCGGTCCTCTTCGACGATCGTTCGTGGCAGTCCTGGGAAGATGAGGTGTGCGTTCCACCTCGATGCAAAGTGTTCGGTGCCGAAAGGAGACCCAGTGATGGATGTTGGCCCAGCGTCGGGTGTTGGAAGATGGTTCGGTGGTCCTCTGGCCTGTCGGTGCTGCAGCATGTACCTTGGGATAGCTTTGGCAAGCGGGACGCGACCACGCGCTGGCTTGGACATTCACTCAGTCAGTGTCCTCGGGACGTCTGTCGGCTTCGGGTGGCGGGAAACCTACCGGCGGACTTTCCTCTGTAGCCGACAATCTCGACTTTCTCAGGCGGGACAAAGTGGTTGACAGTGATGCCGAAGGAGCCCTCGTTCAAATGTTCTTCGGCAAGGTGGAGCTCTGCGGCTCCGGTCGTCGAGCAGCATGCCCTCCAGCTGTCCCCGCTTCTGGGTGACACAGCTAGACTGGCTTCAGGGACAGGTTTCCTAGCCAGGTCCTAGCTCAGATCAGTCTTCGACAGACTAAACAGCTTTTAGATTTCGTCGAAGGAAATGCAGCAGCAATTATTCTTCAACCAGCTGGGCTTCAAGGATGAGCTTCAAGTTTCAACTTCTGCTTCTGAACAAATTGGGAATTGAGAGGTCCCCAGATATACACATCTGTCCCTCATTTCACTCTGGCTGAGCCAGGCTATCACACAGAAGGGCATTCATGCAGGCAGGCAGCCAATCAGGCTCACAGGCATTCAGGCCATTTACTGCCACCCAGACACCCGTAATAAGGAATGTGGATTGAGGCAAGCACCCAGCATTTTAGCACACCACACTGCATTAATGTCAGTTTCTGGCAGGGCTGTCTCATTCATTGTGTCACACACAGAAACCAGACACTCCTAACATAGAATGCATATTGGTCACCCTCTTCACACAGGTCCCACACCAAGGATGTACCCACAACATAGTCACTGGGAAGGCTCCAGCGAGTCTGGCCTGGACTTCCCAACAATACCATATATGGTTCTTCCACACAACAGCCGGTCAGGGGAAGGGACAGAGTCGGGCTTCTCAAGACTTTGGGAAATCAAGTTAACAGGCAATAGAAAGCAAGATGACCTTTGTGGCCTCTTGGTTTCTATCAGGAGGGCCTGGGTATCCAAAATGGCACCTGTCAAATTCAGCATGGAGCCTCCACCAGCCCATACCCTTTGTGGGCAACATACAGGTGCCCTGAAACCTACACTAGAGGTACAGGGTTGTACCCCCACCCATGGGTGCTATAAGGGTATCCCCAGGTTCCCCGTTCACCACAATCAAAAAGAGGAAGAGCTGCAATGCCAGGAGTACCAACTGAACTGGACTCTGGTGCAAAAAACACAGAACACACATGATGGAGTACAGGACAAGGACATGGAGGCCCTGTCCCTTCAAATCATTTCCAGCATCAAACCCCGCCCCCCCCACAGCCCCAACAACCCTACTCCTCCTTCGCTGGCCCCTCCCCCCCCCCCCCCCCCCCCAGCGAACCCAGGGCCCTCCAAAGACTTCAGGGCCTACTTTGTGGTTTTTGTCCCATAGGCCTTCCTGACCTTCAATCCTAGCCTTATCGCATTACACTTTAATCTATCATTGGAAGATGCCATCTTGTCATCCAGGGAATTCCTTTTAACTCTGCAAAGGTATCTCCTGCAAGATCCTCACTACATTCCTTAAGCATGACAGAGACTAAGGAAGTCTTCTCTTACCTGTGATACCCCTATTCTGTATTCCCCACACTCCACTCAACTATGCTGGCCACCCATAAACCTGAAGCAAAATTTACTTGGTTATGTTGCAATTCAAAAGCTCCTGTTTTTAAGTGTTTTATTTTTATTGGCTTTTTGAATATAACAAACTGTAATTTAGCCCCAAAAAAAGAACAAACCCCCCCTTCCCCCATCAACGCCACAAACACCCCCTCATTCCAGCAAGGTACAAATTAAATAAATCACATCAAAACAAGCAGATGTACTCAGTTGAGACCCGGATTTCGGTGGTGTTGCGGACAGTATCGAATGTTATTTCAGTGTAAGAATTTAAGTTTTTCTGCCCAGTCCTGTGCAAATTTTGTTTGATCGCTTTGAATTGAGTACGTTATCCACTCAAGTGTAACAAAGTTCCATAGTTTAGAAAACCAGTCCGATATCTGGTGGAACTTTAGATTTCCTTTTTGCACTATACACAAAAGAGCAGCCAATTGTAGAATGACAAATGTTTTGCATTTTCGCAAAGAGAACAGTTTCAACTTTATCTTGGGGATCAACAAAAGGTTAGACTTCATCATACTATGCCTGACAGACTCAAATATTTGCACCTTAAAATCCTCAATTTCCACCCAGTAACCCTTCAATTTTGGACATGTCCACCAAACATGCCCCCAATCCACAGATGGACCACACTGCCTCCAACATTGCTGAGAAATGATTGGTTTCATTTTGTGCAAACATACTGGGATATAATGCCACTCGACCATCAGTTTATACCAGAATTCCCTTATCTGAATCGAGCGAGTGTACTTGGATATCTTTCCACAGCCCTTCCCACTCGATTTGCGATATTTGTTCCCCCAGGGTTTGCTACCAACGAGATCTGTAGTGTGGAGAAGAAGCGGGAGGTGCCTCTGCAATCATTTTATATACATTTGAAAGAAGTGCCTTGTTCCCTGGATTTGTGCGGACACATTTCTCAAATATAGTAAGCTCCCGGATCGCCACCAGTTTATTTGAGGGAGCTAATAGCTATTGGCGGACCTGGAAGTATTGAAAGTGGGCAGATATTTTCCTTTTGCATCGAGTAAAGTGTTAGGGATCCATGCCCTAAAACGCGTAACAGTTTTGTGCAGCCGGCTAGCTTCCATTTAGTGAATGCCAGAGTCCTGACCCAGTGTAAACTGAGGGTTACAGAAGAGTGGTGTTAAAGGAGAGGAGTCGTGATTTGGTATTTTGTAGCTGCAGTGTCCCAGACCTCCTCAACCAAGCTTGTAATTTCACTTTCATGAATGTTTTGAGGGTGATCCTTTTTAGGAAGCCATAGGTTATCTCCTAGTCTGGGCCCAACTATCGACCACTCCATTTGTACCCACCTCTTCTTAGAATCTTTGTCCCACCAGTCTTTTATTATGTGAAGTTGTGAAGCTAGGTAGAATTTATGCATATTAGGAAGATCCCACCCCCTATTCACAGTTGTGGAAAGCACATCAAATGCTACCCTGGGAGGTTTATTGTTCCAAATAAATGCTGATAACCTGCTCTGTAGTTTTTTTAAAATGAGAGGCTGGGATCCGGACAGGAAGCGCTTTTAAAAAAAAAAGAGGAATTTAGGGAGGACTAACATCTTTATTCTATTGATTCGTCCAAGCCAAGATATTGTCAACTGACCCCATTTCCTCAATTACCCTGTTACTACCAACAGTGGGGGGTAGTTGGCCGAGTACATCTTGTTTATTTAGGAGTTACCAGTCATGTGCCCAGCCCAATAGTGTTTGCAATCAAAGTGTCTGCACCTCTTCCGGGGAGAGGACGGATTTAAGATTTTGGATTTTGTATGATTGATTTTTAACACTGCCACTGCCTCGTAGTGTTTTAGTTCCCTAGCTATTAGTGACAACGTAGAAACCCGGGTCTGTTATAAACCTGTCCTCTGCATAAACCATAATTTTATGCTGAATTACCCCTCCAAACATTATCCCTTGTATTTCTATGGTTTGAGAATGTTCGCAAGAAATGGCTGTAGAGAAATGGCATAAAGTAAGTGGCATAGGGCATTCCTGTTTAGTCTCTTTGAAGTATAATAGGTTGGGGTAGTTGTCCATTGATCAAGAGGCGGGCAAATGGATTTTCATAGTTAACCTCTTCTATAATTCTCGGGCTGAAGCCCATCTTTGTTAACTTTAAAAAGAGAAAAGACTACTCCACACAGTCGAATGTCTTTTCAGCATCAAGAGAAAGCAGGACCACGGATGAGCCCTTATTTGCAACTTTTCCAAAATATGACAAGTACGTTTTATATTATCATGGGCCTACCTATTTTTTTTATATAAGACTGATCTGGGTGTATAATTGAGGGGAGCAAATTCTCTAGTCTGTTGGACAACATTTTTGAGTTTATATTTGCATCTAAGTTTTATAAGGGCAATGGGGCGATAATGATCCACAGCTGCGTGGGTCTTTTCCTGGTTTTAAAAATAAAATTATTTTTGCCTCTTCCATTGACGAGAGATATGCCCAGATTGTGAAAATGAGTTAGAGTTACAAGTCGGGGAATCCGCAACGTTCGAAATATAAAACTGAGCAGAAAAAGCCTCAGGGACTGCAGATTTATTTGTGGTGGGGGGGGGGGGAGAATTTATGACCTGTAACACTTCAGAAGTGATTTCACCCCCTAAACTTTCCCTAGCCTTGTGCGTTATTCGAGGGGAGATTAATCTATGCTAAATGGGTCTCATGTCCCACAATCTGGAAATTCTGACCCATACAGATTTGAATAAAAATTCTAAAATTGCATGATAATCTGGGGTATTTCTGTAACCGTTTCCCCGGCGGGGGTTTGTATTGACTCAATGGTTTGGGAGGCCGATTTTTGGTGAACAATTTGGCAAGCAAACGGTCTGCCCTATTGGCTTTAACATTTTTGTCTAAGGTACCGTAAAGACTTTTCAGCTTTCTTGCCATGCAGTAAGTTTAATTTCCCAGCAACCACCCTATATTCTCTTTGAATAGACGTTGTATATCTGGTTTCCATTTTGCCCATTATTTGTTTTAACTCTTCCTCCAATTGTATTTCTAGGGCAATTTTTTGCTTGCGTCTATGCCATTTCAGCTATGAGAACCCCACGGATTGTTGCCTTAAATGCATCCCACTTTATATTTGCTGAACTTGTTTGTGTGTGGTTAAACTCAATGGACTATCATGGACTCAATCTTGTCTACCACTACGGGATCCCCAGTATTTCAGATGGAACACGCCAAGGCCATACCTTCTGTACCATCCTGTCTATTTCCAGGTCTAAGAAATTTCAGTTACCAGACCCAAAAGTGGCTTTGAAACCCAAACATATTCTATACGTGAAAAGGTCCGGTGGACATGTGAGTAGAAGGTATAACCCCTTTCCTCCCCTCTAATGGTTGGCCAGACCTCTATTAAGGTAAGGTTAGCTACTTTTTGTTTGCGAGATACTGATGGCCTCGATTGTAATGAGTAAGTAGCAGAACTACGATCTCGGGATGGATCCCAAGCTAAATTTAGATCACCCATAAGGATTATTTCCCCCTCGCAAAGGCTTCTAATAATGTTAAGGTGGACTTCAGGAACACCTCCTGGCCCGTATTGGGAGCGTAAATAGAAGCCACTGTGAGCTTCTTTGGACTCCTAGTGATCACAATAAACACAACAGCCCTCTTTATTTAACTTCGTACGAAGCACCTATTTTGTGAGGCAGTGCTCGTCACAATTAGCACCCTGCAACCTTGCTCTTCCATTGGACTATCAGTACAGGGTATAGTCTCAAACAGAACTTCATTTATTTTATTTATTAGAACCTCTGTAGCGCACTGTTACGACAAGGTAGGTTAGTTACATGATACATTATTGCTTACTGGTTACATTAGGCATAGCTATGTTGTAGAAGGTTAGAGGTGATGATGAAGCATATAAGGTATACAGTGTTGGGTCGATGAGATTGCAAGAATAAATGAAACGGGAGTAATGGGAGTTTTAATTAAACAGACGAGTTTTGATTTCCTTGCGGAATGCTAGGTGGGATGAGATGTTTCTCAAACTCGGAGGAAGGGCGTTCCATTGAGTTGCTGCAATGAAGGGGGAAACTTGAGCCTCCGGCCCGGGCTCTAATGACTTTGGGCACGACGAGGAGGTTGGCATGG
Organism: Ambystoma mexicanum; assembly: GCF_040938575.1. Lineage (NCBI taxonomy): Eukaryota > Metazoa > Chordata > Amphibia > Caudata > Ambystomatidae > Ambystoma > Ambystoma mexicanum. Next base: position 568,337,217 of record NC_090922.1, on the reverse strand, counting down.
GGCTCCTGGTAGGTCTGTCAGTGGTGGGTCTAGTGAGTCTGAGAGTCCGGTGATGTGTGGTGAAGACACTTGTGAGTGAGGAAAGCGTGTTTTGAAGAATGCATTCTTTTACGGGTAGCCAGTGGACTTGCCTTCTGGCGGCTTAGATGTGGTCTCTTCTGGGAATGTTAATGGCGGCCCGGAGTGTTATTTTTAACAGTTTGTAGTTTGTCCGTGTTCTTAGTGGTTGTGCCTGCTAGGAGGGCGTTACAATAATCTAGCATGGAGCCGATTATAACTCTGGCTATAGTAAGGCAATTGTCCTTCATTGGGTAGGGCCTAGCTGCAGTGATGAGTTTAGAATAGTATGCGCAGCATGAGGCAATAAAGTTGACTTGTATTTGTCATAGAAAGGTTGGAGTCTAGGTATACTCGCAATGTTTTTACGGCCTGCGAGACTGGGATTTGGATGTTATCCATGGTAAAGGCTGTGTATTGGTTTCATGGTAATCTACTGACCGATGTGCGTCTCTTGGAGCACCACCAAGTCCGGTTGGTGTCGCTCCAAGAGTGCGTCTAGTTTCCTACTTTTGCTGGGGCATTTAGGCCTGGAACATTAAGAGTTAGACACTTTAATCAAAAATAAGAGAGCATCAGAATCTGATATGCTTGAGAATGTTACTGCAGTACCATGCTGGATTCTCCCAACCCCTTGCTCCCTAGGGACAACTTACCCCAACCTCTACCCTATCACTAACTTTCCCAACTACCCACACCAACATAGTCCCCTTGTGTGAGCCACGGTTACTAACCATTCCCAAGGCAGAAAGCCCCGGCTGTGAATCAACTTTAACCCCAGGGTGGCCAGCGGGGTAACTTAGTATCCCCCATCTGTTACTTGAACAGATTGATCCCAAGATGGTATGCACCAAGTCCCTTGCTCAAAGTAAACCTTGTGTCCGTGCGTCAAACAAAATTTGTGCCGACAGTTGTAGATGAGCGCCCTTTCATTCGAGTGGTTCAGATGATGGTTTGAAATTCGGGCCAAAAAGTAGAGTTTTCCAGTCTTGCTTTTGCTGCGCCCTTCCCTTTCTCCCCCGACGGGTTGCCGTCGACCATTCCCACGGCTTGCTTTGTAGATATGTATGCCTTTCTGCTACATCCTTCCAGTTCTTGATCCTCAATTTGAAGTAGAGATACCAGCTTCCCGAAAGGTTATCCTCTGTCTGCCCTGCGTGGTAAAAATTAAGCCAAAGGGAAACGTCCGCTTGTAGTCAATCCCCTCGATTGACGTGCTTTTACCACTGGCTGCATCTCCCGTCTTTATTGGAGGATAATTTGTGACCGGTGTTGCAATAGCTTGATCTCAGTTTCATTATACATAATTTTGGACGTATCCCGTGCTTTCTTGAGGATCAGCTCCTTTTGAGGATAAGAGGAGCATGTAGCCAGGACATGCCGCGGGCGGGCCCCTCTTCTTTTCGGGCCGGTTCTGTGGAGGCGATCCAGCAAATTCATAGGGGGGTCCTTTTCTGCAATTACGTCAGTGAAGATGTGAGCTACCGATTCTTTCAGATCTGTGCCTGTGATAGTTTCAGGCAAGTTCCTTATACGTATATTAGAGCACCGTGATCGTTTTCCATGTCTTGGCACTGCACCTCAAGGTTATGTGTCAACCTTGCCAGTTCTTCCAAGGCGATTTCAGATTGTGTGCAGTCCCGCGATAATTCCTGGATAGCCCTTTCGTTACTATCAAGTTCCCCAAGGGATACGATGCCAAAGTACGAGAGTGATTGCATTATTCTGTTGTAAAAGAGAACTGTTGCTGAAAAGATGGCACAAACTTCCTGGAAGCTTGCAGCAATATCACCTTTCGATGCTGCCATGTTCTTGCCTGGCCCTGGAGTAGGTGTTGAAGTGTTATCTATCTAGGATGGCGTCTGGCCAGTAGCCCACAATTTCTATAGAGGGTGCAATATAGGGGGCTCACCTTTGGTATGTCCCACTTGGGAAGGCTTCTTTTTCCACCCTCGGCATAAGATATGAAGAAATTTGGCTTGGTATTCAGTATATTGTCCAGTGACAATCCCCTGGCCTGGAGGAGGGGCGTGGGGGTAATTTACTTTATGGCGTTACAATACCAGGCAGCTTCTAGTAAACTGTAAGGTCTTCTGCTGAGGGTAACCAAGGCGAATATTCCCTCTGGTTATGTTCCCGGAACAGACTTTTTCCTTTATATTTCTCTGCCCAGCCTTCAACTGGGATTAGTTGTGTGCTCTTGTAATCCGCCTTTCACAGGGCCAGGAGAGCACACTGGGCATTACAAGTGTCTGTTTTAGGGCCCCCGGCAGGGGTTGTCTTTCTCCCAGTTTCTAGTGCCGTTGTGTGCCTCAAAAACAGGTTGAAACAATACCCAATCAGACGTTCTGAGGGCGCTGCGTTGCATCTGGGGAATGGGGGTGGTAAAGCTTGTTATGTCCCGTAGTTGCAGGAGCTGCTGCTAATTCGCATTGCCGATTTATGCCGGTCCTCGGGCCTCCTGGTCCCTCCCCATGGACTTATATTCTCTGAAGCACCCATAGCCTCCCTCCTACCGTGACTCTCTCCGCTGTGTACCAAGTGCCGATGTGAGATTTCCCAGCGGGGGGAGGGGATGGGGTTAAAATGCTCCCATATCTCAATCCGCCTGCAGAGTTGCAATCGGCTGGCTATGTGGAGCTTCCCGGCGAGGGGGCGAGTTCTCTGCTGTCCCTGAAACCTTGCACTAAGTTGCGATCAGCTGTCCCAAATCCTCCATGCCGCGCCCCACTCGAGATATCGTGTAGCCGATCGCACACTGGTGGAATGCTGAGGACCATATTCCTTCATTTCTCATTCACTCAAGAGTTCATAGGATAGCTGTCTGGCTATCCATTTGCTTGATACACAAATCAATTCCCCCCTTACCTTTTGCACGTCCGCTTCCTCCTGACCCTGCAGTGTCAGTTCTGTCCCTCTAACGCGGGTCGGACCCGACACCGCAGGGTCCGCTTCGTTTTTTTCATTTCTTTTTTATACATGATTGGCCCCTTTCTGAGGTCAGTCTGGGCTTTAATGTCTCCTTGTCTAATTTTAGAGTTGTGTCCACATGATTGGTTGAATTGTAATCTTTCCCCACTAAGCAGATGTTTTGCTTTGTGATCCAGGCCGCCGGACCACAATTGTAAGAAGCTAGTCGTCTGTCTTGGTCGGGACATGTGTGCGGGTGTCGGCAAGCTGCAGTGGAGTAATCCCGGCTCACAGTGGTGTTAAGAGGTTTCCATATTTCAGTTGTCAGAATAGGTTTTTGGGTAGCCGGGGCCTGCAACTCATTGAAACTGGGTTGAGGAGAACCTCTGACCAGGGCCTTAAAGTGCCAGTGCCGGGGGCTGCGTGAGGGTGACCAGAGCACCCTCCCGAAAGGGCCTTGTGGACCATAATCCTCTAGCTCAGGGATCTCAGGCCACCTTTTATCTCTCCATGAGAAGTCCCCAGAATAATGCAGGAGACTTCATCAAAGGACCAATCCCTTGTTCTTGCCAAAAGTCATTTGAGGGAGAGCTTGGAAGATGTATAGTATCCTGGGGAGAATGACCATGTTTATGATTTGGCCCAGCCAGGAGAGCGTCGGCAGTGTCCACTGGTTTAGTTGTTGTTTGACAACTTTCAGCAACGATTCATAATTGGTGGAAAATAAGGCATCCAGGTAGTCTGTAAATTGAATGCCCAGATATGTGATCTTTCCTGAAGACCATTGGAATTGGGTCGACTCTTTAATCTTACTCATTTGAGTGGTATTTAGGGAGAGGTTTAATATCTCAGACTTGGAAGCGTTGATTTTAAGTTCTGCCACGTGCCCAAACTTCCTCAAATACCCCAGAGGGGAAACCTCAGGAGCATGTCGTCCGCGAAGGCCATGACCCTGTGGTCCTCATGCATGAATGGAACCCCCTTTAAGTCTTGAACCCTGTGGATCGTAGCCAGGAGTGGCTCTAGACAAATTGCATATAACGGGCAAAAGCGGGCACCGCTGCTTTGTACCCCTTCCGATGTGGATCTGTTGGGACAGGGGGCAATTAACAGATAAGCGCATCTTGGGGGTACCATAATTGGCTCTCACCATTTGGAGATAGTGCGGGTCGAACCCCATGAATTCCATCGTCTGAAACAGGAAGGACCATTCAACGCAATCAAAGGCATGCTCTGCATTAAGCGTCATCAAGATTGCTGGGAGGCCTTTGTTATGTACCGTGTCAATAAGATGGCACACGCGGCTAGTATTATCGAAGGTCTGCCTATTGGTGACAAAGCCCAACTGATCGGTGTCCACCAGAGTGGGGAGTATCCTCTCAAGCCTCTTTGCTAGAATTTTAGTAAATAGCTTAGCGTCCAGGTTGATCAGGGCAATGGGGACGGTAAAACCCACATAAAGTAGGATCTTTATTCGCCTTGGGGAACAAAAACAGTTTTGCCTCGTCCATCAGCTGGGTAATTAGTGTCATCAGCTTGGGGATGGCAGGGTTGCGCAAAGTTTTCTAGAAAATTGCAGAGTAGCCAGCTGGACCAGCGGCCCTGCCCAGGGGTAGGAATGGTATTGCTTGGGTCACCTCCTCCATGGTGACCCCACCCGCTAGCCCCTCTGTCTGCCATGGTGTGACCCTCTTTAGAGGAGAAGTCCGTAAGTATACACACTGTTCCTCCTGAGCTGGCGCCTCTGAGATGTAAAGATTCATGTAGAATGTGAATTGACCCAGAATCTCTTCTGTCGTGATCACTTCCCTGCCATGCTGATTTTTTTATCTCTTATATGGTGTGGTCCGCCTTCCTTTTCCTCTTTTCTTGCAACGAGGTGGTCTGATTTATTAGCTTTAACATAGTATCTTTGTTTTAGAGCCATCTGTGGTTTTTGGGCTTTACTTGCGTGAAGGAGCTCTAATTGGCCCTGCAAGCTTCTATATGCTTTCAGCAAGGCTGAACTAGTTTCTGTCTCTATCCTATGCATAACAACTTTCAGTTACCCTTCAGCTCTCTTTCCGTAAACAGTAGTTGCTTGTCCCTTCCAGCTTTGATCGCATCCTTGAACTCCCTTGAATGCCTCCCAGATCGCACCCATCGCTCCCTCTGGGGGTTTCATTGTTTGTAAAGTACTTTTGTTTTATCCTCCCTCTCGCATCGCAGTACCTAGTCATTAAGAAGGTGCCCCGGAGAGAGAGAGAGAGAGAGGGAGAGAGAACACCAAGGTTGCGTGGTCCGATACCTGGTGCCCAGTTCCAATTTCTCTCTCCCCCACTAGAGCCTTCGATGCCCATATGTAATTGATCTTGGAGAAGGACCTGTGAACTGAGGAGAAGCATAGTCACCCTCCAGGTATACTGCAGTGTCAACTGTTCAATCTTGCATTTAATTGCTTTTGTCAGTGCCGATTGGCCCTGGTATGTCCCTTTGCTTCGGTCTAGTTTCGGGTCCTAAGCCATATTTAGATCCCCCATCAAGATGACATCCCCCCCGTGGTATATAATTCCAGGCTGGACAAAACTGTTCTTAGGAAGCCATCCGGGCCAGAGTGTTTGGTGCGTACACCGAGGCGACTAATCATTTGCGCACCCATCTTAAATGTAACAAACGCAAACCTCCCTCCCCCCTCCGATTTAGAACTCACTGTCTGTTGATCTGGGTTAGGTCGGAACACGACCAGAAAACCACCCATCCTCCCTCCCACCCATGTTGGCCTGGTATGTCTGGGAAGCCTCTCCCTCAATCATTGTTTATATTTGTCGGACTTCCCGATGTGAGTTTCATGTAACACTATGAAGTCAGGTTGCTCCCTACGCAGAAGTTGTTCTATCTTCCCCTTTTTTTTTGTCAGGGAGTTTAGCCCCTGCACGTTGTCAGGTATTTGAATTGACCTGCAGCCTGGGCTGGTGTCCTACCGCTGCTGGTGGGGACATGGTTATGGCTGAATAGTCCCTCGCCCCCTTGCCTTAGTGAGGCTGACCCACCCTGTTCACCCCTCCACCCTAAAAACCCAGCCAAGAAACTGAAAATGTATTCTGGGGCGCATCAAGATTCTTAAGGAGCCCAGGAGAGATTCTTCCTCGGTTTGGATTTCCTGGAAGTATTTCCCCTGTACCTCTCCACCTGCGACCACTCCCAAGGGTTCTTAGTGGGGAGGGAGGGGGCCCTGACCTTCCCGTCCCCTTGAAGGCCAAGGAACATGCTGTCCGACACAGGGCAAAAGCCACATGGCACAGCCATTTTGGAATCAATGGTATTAAAAATGGCTGATCTCTCGAAAGCCATACAAATAGAAACTGCATATCCGCCTAAAATGGGGAAAACCACATTCAGTGGCTTGGGTATGCGAATGACATTGTTACGGACCCCATTCCATCTGGGCTGAAAAAATAACTTAATTGCACTAGCTGATTATGCTAAAGTACAGTTGTTTTATTAACTCTACTAAAACCAGTCATGAGATTTAACTGTATTATCAAAAGCGGAAGGCATTCCTGGCAGATTGACAATAGCCGACTAGAAGTGGTTGATCATTACTAATATTCAGGTGTCTTAACATGATGGTTTGGAAGGATCACCTGGATATGATGAGCACTGTAACACATGACTTGAAACATTGTGGATACACACAGCATCCCTTGGTCGAATTTTACAAGCTCAAACTGTTGCCTATTCTGCTATGTAGAGCTGATATTTGGGGCTACAAACAATCTTGCAAGGCTGGTTGGCTACTGTCTTACACGGCTTTTCTCACGTGGACTTAGTTTGCCAGTGGAAATGCATTAGGGCTGAGTTTGGCCTCATTTCAATTCAATATCAGTTGCTTCAGAAGAGACTATGGTTGGATAAAAAATCTATTGTTCTTTGGGATGCTTCTTCCTGCATGTGCAGGAACTCAGAATGACTTCAGATCCACCACATAAAATGCAGTTTGTTGGGCAGAGTGCCTCAAGGTTGATGTTTGGTCTAACATGGATAACTAAAAAAAGGTAGTTGCTCAAATTGCATCCAAACAGAATAAGGTTGATCTTGCTCCTAAAACAACATTAAAAGAATATAAATGACTAGCTGAATTCTAATACAAGAAGGGATCATCGCCAGTTTAAATTTAACAATTTACCATCCCATGCAATTATGGGTGGCTGTAATATAATATCTATCTGGTAAAGGCTGACTATTGTGCACTCTTGGGTCTACATAAACCTTGAACCATCTAGTACTATCATGTCCAGGAACTAAAGTATTAAGAATTCAATACTATCTTGGCTATCACACCCTGTATATTGCTGAGGATTCTAAAATAACAATATTGAATATGTTCGGGAAGATTTCTCTTTGCAACTTTCCCTCAATAGATCCTATGGACCCACTTTCTTTTTGCTCAGGTTTTTTAACCTGTTCTGACTTTTTCAAAGGATGTAAAGCCTCCAGCTTCACTTCTCTGGCCTTTTGCCTGTTATAGGGGAAACTGATCAGTCCTTCAGACTATCAGTACTGGGAAACTTTGCTTCCCTTTTTGAAATATTTTACCTTTTAACATTTATTGTATTTATTGAGCATGTGTAAGGCGTTTTATACAGCAGAATTGTTTCAAAGAGCCACAAGGCTAAATGGGAAGGGAACAGGTAAAAAAGGCAAAACAGTAATATACAGTCGTGGTCCTACTAGGCTTTGTGGCATTTGTTCGTGCAAGTGCATTGAGAAGTACAAGGATGGGATGGGGCGTGGAATCGAGGAGTGAACACGTGCTGAAGGAAGGCTCAGGAGGGAAGTGCTAAGGGTATCCGAGGAGGAGAACCTCAGGCGAAATGCTGGTACAGGTGACACTCGAGGTGGGATGTGGCACCCCCAAGCAGGGGCCCGCAGGACTGTGCAGTGGGGGGTGGGAGGGTTGCTGGTATTGACTGGAGATTCATGCAATGGGGATACCTTTACGTCACCCTAGAATTTTTTACACTTGGGATTTCTGGTTACTTTTATATATTCCCAAAGACAAGCTGGTGAAACGGATACATTGTTACAATTTTTGCATTGTTTCTAGTGTGCACGTTTGCATTTACCATGTATGGCTACTAAACGTGGCTAGTGCCCCAAAATGGTTGTGATAAGATTTTATCTTGCTTCTACGGCCATATTGTTTGGCCTGCTTCCTGCTTCGCCAGGAAATCCATTATAAGGTCATACACTTGCCCGGGAAAGTTGCTGCCCCAAATCAGATTAGCACCCCTCTCTATCCTATTCCCAATTTAAGCCCTAGAAAAGGATCCTTGGCTCCGGTTTGACAACCGGAGACCAGGCAAGAGGGAATTAGGGCTTTACACACAATCTTACCCTATGGAGGGCATCAGGGACAGAAACTGGTTTAACTTACCCCCTTTCCCCTGACTGATGCTACTAGGTGACACTGCGGGTCTTCTGGAATTCGTTGAAGGCAGAATCTGCTGTCCTTGTTTTGGGTGAGGGAAGCCCAGGGGGGTCATAGATGTAGAGGCCACTTTTCGGGTCGGGAGTTGGTCATGTTGCTCAACACATGGTTCCAGTCGGCTTCATGAAGAAGACCCCAAATGAAGAAAAGGTGAAGACTGTGGTAGTGCAGTCCCTTCAGAACACCTCAAAGAGTGCAGAAATATTGTTTCAGCAGAGGTTACCACGGTCAAGCAGCGACAGGCGTCATTCAGTGGTGAACAAAGGACGCCACTGCACAGCTCCTTTGTGGTGAGATGGCTGAAATTGTGAGGGCAGGTGACTTCTGGCATAAACTGAAGCTCTGGCAAGTACCAAGGCTCTGCTCGCAATGACTGATGCAGCAATGTAGCGCAAAAGGCAGCTGGTCAGTCCACCGGGTGGTCCAGAGACACTACCGAAGGCTTCCAAGGCGCATGGATCCTTGAATAGTGGCAGAGACGGGGTTAAAAGAATAAGCAAAAAAGACTGTGGATACCATGGGGAAAGGTATAAAAAACATCTTTCCTTACACTATCGCTTGTGAACGTTAAAGGTAATGGAAAATGTATATATTGTATCATTGTTTACCCCTGGATTGTATTTGTGTAAGGCACGTTATTTCTATTGTGCAGCTGTGTGTGTTTGACCATTCAAGGTTTCTAACTTGAAATAAACAAATGATAAATACAGGCCTCTGTAGCTCTCTGCCTCACACATTCCTCGTGCATTTCCTCTGGAGTGGGCTGGCATATAGGGAAGTACAGGCACCGCTTGCTCATCTTTGGTCCTGGATTCCGAAGGCTTTAACAATTAGCAGGAAACAATAGCAATGCGCCCGCCTTCTACTGGACGCTGAAACTGCAAGACCTAAGCGGAATGAAAAGCTGGCCTTGGGATCCTGGAATACCAGGGGTTTTCTCCATTTGACCAAAGAAGGCGACACAAACCTGGGCCAATTTGACGTCCTTTGCATCCAGGAATCGTGGATGATGGATATACCATAGCTTTTGCCCCTGCCCAAAAGGGGCTCTTGGCCGCCCCTCGCCCGGACTTTTAACCGCAATCCGCTCAGGTAGCGGGCTACACCTCCTGAAAATTGTATTGTCATCTACGCATCTGCTTGGAACACTACTCCAATGGGAGCAGCACACAGATCCGAAAAAAAGACCTCGGACATCGTTGCTGGGTGTCATAAACGTTTATTGGAACCCACCAACCATTGATGATAAAACCTTTCTCCTCATGGTCGAAAAAGCCATTGATACAATGCTGGTGGACCAGTCAGCGGCAAATGTAATAATATGCGGTGATTTAAATGCTAGCTGCTGCCCACGGGAAACGACAGGCGCCCAGCAAACATTTGCGCGTAACAGGGAAGCTAGAGGCAAAAAGTGGAAAAACGTAATGTCCTCTAGAGCCTTCGTGAATGCAGGCAACCTTTTCCCAAGACCAAACCGTCTGCCTTCCTGGTCGAGAGGAGGATCTTCTGCAGATATTGACCACATCTTTGTTACCAAGCCTCTGGCTGAGCAAGCTGTCTCTTTTGAGGTAATCCTTTTGAGGTAATAGCCACAAGTGCGAGTGATCATAATCTGCTATCCTTGAAGTGGAAATCTCTTCACATCGAAAAACCTTCCATGTTGTGCCAAATTGAGTGTAATCAGCAAAGAAACCGTCTGATACTTTCGGTAAAGTCTTTAGCGATCATCATATCACAATATCTAAGTAAACTTGAACCACGATCAGCTAATGCTGCGGCAATAGTCCCCGATTATCAGCCTCTTTTGGTCCCCTTTACATCACAAGTCACAGGGTCAAAATCCATGTCAGGTACTCGAAGCCGCACATACTGCAAGACCCTGGTAGAAAAATGACGGGCCCTAAGGAAACTGAAGCGCCACGCTAAAGTCAATCCCTCGCAAGAAACCCTTGACCAGCTGCGCAAAGTACAATCTGATTACAAATCCTGGGTCTCGCACCATCGTCATACGCTCTATCAGCAGGACGCCGAGCTGATGTTGCAGAAAATGAGTCTTCAAAACTCCAGTGAATTCTGGTCCCTGCTCAGACCCACTACAACACCAATGGTAAAAAGTGTGACAAACAACATTGGAGAAGAGTCCTAGGTGAATTTCTTTAAAGATCTTTTTAAGTCCCCATCAGCTCTGACTGAAACTGAAGCTGACCTCTCAAAGACATCATGGATTGATCTAAGTAACAAAGACGACATAGTAGAGGTCATTCGTAGGCTTAAATCTTCAAGAGCCCCGGGACCGGATGGAGTCACAAACATCGATCTAAAGGCCCACCCGGAGGAGTGGTCAGAGCTGATTAGTGCGATTTTCAAGCGATGCGCGAACTCAAAATCCATCCCATCTTCCTGGACCACCTCTATAGTGGTCCCCATATTCAAGAAAGGCAGCAAAGAGGACCCTTCGAACTATCGCCCCATAGCGCTTCTCGATGTAATTGGAAAAGTGTTTGGGGCCCTCCTCCTAAAGCAATTCCAGCGCTGGACACAAAATGCTGAGTGTGCGGATCCCTTCCAAACTGGATTCACTAAAAACATCGGGACCTCAGCAAATATTCTGGTTCTGAGCGCATTAAAAAATAAAATCACTGAGGGGGCACCTCACGTTTTTCTGGCTTTCATTGACCTGGCACAAGCGTTTGACCAGGTCAATAGAACAATTCTATGGAGGAAACTTCGCGACTGGAACTGCCCACAAGAAATTTTACAACCAATCCGGGCGCTGCATGAGAACACCAGGATAAGAGTCAGGCTAAACCAAGCGGGCCTGCTATCAAAGGAAATTCCATCAAGCAGAGGGGTGAAGCAGGGCTGCCCTTTAGCGCCCGCTCTTTTTATAGCCTACATGGGCGACTTTCAGGCCACCGAATTTTCAATTCGCTCCTTTCCACCAACTATGGGAGCCAGAAAAACTACTTGTCTGCCGACGATATGATCCTGATGGATCTTACCCCTATCGGCCTCCAACGCCAACTTGACAACTTGGCAGAATTTATACAATTCAACGACCTACAAATTAATGTAGCGAAAACCAAGATCTTGGTACTGGAAAAGTCAAAAAGGACCAAAGAACGCTTGAGTTTGTTCCTAAACGGAACAGCACTGGAAAAGGTTCACTGTTTCAAATATCTTGGTGTGATGCTTGACTGTACAAAAAACATGGAAGCAGCACAGGAAGCTCTCCTGAACAAGGTACGGAACTTATCTGCACGAGTGGTAGACAAAAAATATGGCCGATTCTCACTGGCCCCAATGCTAAGATTCTATCGAGCAAAGGTGATGCCCTCACTGTCATGCGGCGGAGGCCATGCCACAAATCCCAGAGAAACTTTGGATTCGGTTGGAGGGGCTCTTTTGGCGCGCCGTCTTAGGCCTTCCGAAGGGTACATCTATGCTACTGATTCGAAGAGAACTACGCCTCCTCTCGCTGGCAGCGACCATCGAAATCCACAGCATGATGCTTTATAGGAAAACCTGACTCCCAAACCAACCTATCATTCTGGACATAATTAGGGAGGAAATCGAAGGTGTGAAATGTCCAGCACTGAAAACCTGGGAAACATCGTGTAAAAACAAGCTGAACGAAATCTCGCAATCGGAACAGTAGCTTATACAGAACCCAACAAAAATAAAAAGGAAACTGGAAGAGTTAGACTGGATAAAAACTCTTGATGGAGCGGCTCTAAGTCCACCAACCATCTTCCATCTCAACAGACCAAACTGAACACAATTCCGAACTACCTAGCAGAATTCCCTAACAAGTCAGTAAGACATCTTTCTGAGGGCTCGTCTCAACCTTTTGGGGACAAACGAAATCAGGGCGATCAGAGGCCAATCCAGCTCAAATAGATGTCGTTTTTGTAAAAATGAAGAGCCCGAAACCCTTCGGCATCTTTTACTGAACTGCCCAGGAACCCAGTCAATTAGCGAAAAATATGTCCGCCCCCACCTGACGGCATCCTACACTCAGGAGGAAGCAATTAATTTGGTGGGAGAGATTAATCAGCGGTGTAAAGACGGCCTGGACAATTGCTACAGCCCAAACGCTGAAACAGATTCTTAACGTCAGTCCTGAACTTGATAAGCAGTGATTTGGACTTCGGACATATTTTCTCTCTTTTTTTCTTTGTTTTCTCCTGTTTTCTTTTGATGTCGCTGTTTGACTCATATGTTCTATACGACTACTTTTTCTTTCTTGTAAAAATCATTTATTTGATTAAACCAAGTAAATAAAAAAATAAAAAAATTCCCACCTTTTGGACAAGTTAATCGAAGAGGCCATTGAGGTGGGCAAACCTCCCTTGCATCTGCAAGAGATGGAACAGTCTTCTAGCCAGCAGCTCTGTAAACCTGTAAGAAGTACCTGCCTGTTGGAAAGTTATCCAACTTAACAATAAGTCCGCCGACTTCATCTTACCTCTCCTCCTTCCCAATCACATACACACAGCAGGCCTTAGTATTGCACACACATGCAGTGGACCCCTTAATCTTTCTGATATAATTTCTCCTTGAGTTGGAATGTTTGCATGGCACCAGTTTGGATTTGGAGTCCCATAATCCCTGTTTAAAAAAAAAAACAAACACTTTTTATTAGTGTTAGATTGGATAATTTGAACCTTTAAAACAAATAATTAGCCCCAGTTGTCTGCTAGCATAACTCCATGCTCGTCTAGCTGCAGGATTTAAATAACTCCAAACAATTTGAATGTCTACCATGTCAGCCTGCACTCAATCTCTGCCTCTCGCTAAGAAAGAGGTTGACTGTAATCAAATTGCTTTATTAATCCGAATACTTATTTACAGCCAGAGTTCAGTGCACCAACTTTACTTGGCAAACAGTGGAAACCCTGGCACATGGTTCTAGGATCATAAAATTACACAGGCAATGTGGTGCCATAACCCTAATCCCCTGTGCTTCCAGACCTTGGCTCTAGGAACTACACTGTGGCATTCGCTCCACCTCCCTCGTTTGCTAGACAGGACAGAATGTCATAAACTGAAGTTGTAATTTTTTTCAAACCTCTTATACCACTGTTCTACAGCATGGGGTCTGGCATGGATTCACATGCTGTGAATATTTCCTGTCAGGCTGGGAAACACTGGTAACTTTAATATAGTGGTTTTCCTATGGAGAAAGTTCGACGCCTTGAGTGCCCTATCGATGTCTCTTTGGGCGCTTTAGGCTGCACCAATAGGACGTCCATTCTATAGGCCCGCCCCGAATCTTCCCTTCAGATTTCAACCATCTTCCAAACTGTTGGGATCACCGTGTGTTCTCTCCTGAGAATTCACTCTTGTACGCAGTTTTTGCTGTTTCTAGGCCTCATGTCATTTGTGGGTCCAAAGAAATTGTTTCGGCCGTGTGCTACCTGCAGTCTTAAGAATGTGCATGAGGGGGACAGCCATGTTTGTACTCCAATCATTCCGCGCAGAACTGTACCATCTGTCGGGGGTTCTCCCAGAAGACTCTCAAAGACCGTAATCGCTGGTTGATTTGCTAGGTCAACGATGGGGCCTACCCGGCTTTGGAGGTGGGATCTTCATGCGGGGGTAGGGCCCCTAATCCGTCGGCCAAGGGGTCGCCATCGCACCAGCGGCGCGGTCGGCTGAACCTGCACCTAATAAGCAGCACATGGAGACCAGGCTGGCAGGCAGCGAGGCTTCGGTGGCACGACCGGTGCCGAGTGCGGCAGAGTCACTGCCCTCTTATCATGGCAAGTCTGCTCCAAAAGTTCAGCAGAAGGACTCAGGTTCACGCCTGCAGAAGTCTGCAGAGCCGACGCAGAAGGCCGTTCCATCGGATAAGAAGTCAAGGTCTCATTCATCATCCTCGTCCTCTGAAATATCGTCCTCCAAGGACAGGCGCCCTTCCTCTTCAGGCCATGATTCAGCTAAGCACCGTTCCAAGTCCTTGTCCAGACGGTTCTCTACTCCGGCTAAGGAGGGGTCGGTTCGAAGACCACGCAAATGGCGGCTCTTATCAGTTAAACCGCTGATGTCCTCATCAACGAGAGACCTTCCGTCGACGGCAGCGGTATAGTCTACGACCCCGTTGACGACCACGCTGATGGCTTTGACGACGGCTCCTACGATGATGGAAATGCTGAAGTCCACGGCAAGGCTGGTGTCAGGGGTGGATCAGTCGTCTCCCAGGGATGCGACATGGCAGTCTGGGGCAGGGTTTAGGTCCATACTCCAGATGGATATTCTCCAGCATGAACCACCCTCCACCTATGTGTTTGAGTTGGATTCGGAGGGGGAGGAGCAGCAGTTTCTGGATCCTTCAGCGTTGGGCCTACAGCCGTCTCTTCTGTCAACGTTCGGGGGCCTGGGCGCTGTCCTGCCTCCATATCCTCTGGTCAATCCGCACTCGCTACATGGAGGGATTGACGTTGCAATCGCTCCTGGACCAGTTGGATTCCACACTCCCTGTGCCGCAGGCACCAGTGGTTCCGGTGGTGCAGGACTCTCCTACTCTTACTCGTCAGAAGGTGGTCTCGAAAGTCTCTCGAAGTAGAAGGCTTCATCCCAGAAGTTCTTCCTGGATCGCGTCCCGCTGCTGGATGGGATCCCAGGGGGTTCAGGCTTCTAAGGGGAGCTGGTGGAATTGGAGCCAGACAGTGTCCTGCAGGACTCTCTTGACAGTCTCCTCTTTGCCCAGAATGGCAGATACCTGGGATACTGCTCCCAGTAGCCTGGCCCAGCCATCTCCGCTGGATGATATTGGAGCCTTTTGGCTAAGGCTTGTCATGAGTTTGGCCTCATCCCAGAGGAGGAGAGGAAAGATTGCTTGCTTTTTGTTTGACCATATGGGGAAGAGGAGGAAGGCTGTCTTTTCGATCCCCATATTGGACCATGTGTGGCAGGATGGTCTGCGGACAATGCGCCACCCGTTCACGGAGCCTGAGGTGAAGGGCCACCTGGAGAAGAAGCTCAAGGCGCCGGAGTCCACTCCAAAGTGTCTGACATCGGAGCCCACTCCGGAGTCTTTCGGCTGCGGCTAGTCGAAAGGCCCGTGCCCAGCACAAGTGTGCGACTCCCCCGACAATGAAGGCCGTAAACTGGATGCGTTTGGGGAAAAAGCGCTTTGCGGTGCGTGCTACGATGGTCAAAGCTGCCAGATCGCTGAATAGCATGACGTAGTATGACCACGAAATGTCGCACAGGTTGGCTCCTCTGTTGGAACACCTGCCAGAGCAGCAACGCAAGGAGGCGATGCTTTTGGTTCGTGAAGGGGAGGAAGCGTCCAATCATAGTATTAACATTGCCAGTTGACCTGGCAGAAACTGGGTTTAAGCAGGTGAATAATGGGGTGGTTCTCCAGCATCAAGACTGGCTTCGCTGCACTGATTTTCAGCCTGAGGTTCAGCACAAGGTGGTGGACATGCCATGTGAGAGGGAACATCTGTTCGGAGAGAAGATTGACGACACACTAAAGAATATAAAGGATGAATATAAAGGATGACTCTGATACTGCGAGGTCTCTGGCAGCCCTGTTCTTTTCGCTCCTTTCGGGGGGTCTTGGGCGAATGCAAGGTTGCAGGTTCTCGGGACAAAGGGTACAGTAAATCTACCAATTTCTCCCAGGGTTTCCAATGGTAATTCCATCCACACAGTGGAGCAAGGAGTTTCAAGGACAGCGGAAGAGTGGTTCCTCCTCCCAAAGAGGCTCAGTCCAAGCCTCAACAATGATTGCAACAAGGGCAGTCAACTAGGAGGGAGGGTGGCGCACCACCTCGACTAGTAGAAGTTGATCACGACAGACAGATGAGTGCTGGTTGCATTCCAATACGGCCACTCAGAGTTCTGACGTCCGCAACACCCTATTCCGCCGATACAAAAGGTTCAACCACATCTCAAGGTCTTGCGTTGGGAGGTGCGTCTGATGCTTTAAAAGGGCGCTATAGAGAGTGTACTGAGGTCGGAAAGAGAAAAGGGCACCTACTCTCGGTTCTATGTCATCAAACAGCTGAATGGAAAGTGGTGCCCCATTCTGGACCCAAGACCGCTCAACAAAAATATCAAGTGTCAAAAATTCAGGATGCTAACGTTGCAAGACGTCATACGAACTGTTCAGCCGGGGGAATTTCTCGGATCTTTGGATTTCGAGGATGCTTATTTTCACATCCCCATGCACCCCAGCCTTCAAATGTCTGATTCATGTTCGGCGACAAGCATTACAAGTTTCAGGTTCTTCCCTTTGGCCTAAAGTCTGCTGCCAGGACTTTCCCTAAGTGCCTGGCTCTGGTGGTGGATATCTGCAGAGACGGACACCATGTTTATCCGTACCTGGACGACTGATTGGTCAGGGGTGCGACTCATCGGCAGACATCAGAATCTTTCGGCGCAGCCATGCTCCTGTTACGTCCTGGGCTTTGCAGACAACTTTGCCAAATCCTGGCAGATGCCCTCAAGGGATTTGGTTTTTCTGGGGGCTCCGTTTCAAACTGCGCTAAATCAGGTCAGGCTGTCAAAGGAGACTGGCTAGAGAAGCTGTTGTCTGTGGCAGGCTTGTTCTTACCAGGAATGTCAGTCATGGTACGGATGTACATGTCTCTTCATGGCGTCCTGCATCCCTCTCATCCCGAATGTTCATCTTTTCATGCGACCTGTGCAGGAGTTGCTCGCGTCAAGATGGTTACAGACCCATGGCTCCTGGTCAGACATCTCCGCTCCCAGTCTGACGATTTCCTGAAGTGGTGGACACACTCCAATATCATAAAGGGCATGCCACTGGTGGAGCCTGAATTTTGGTACACAATCTTAACTGATGCCTCCCAGGTGGGATGGGGGGGCTCATCTATACCAGCACCAATTCTTTTTGCGCCTTGATAACGACCAATCAGGTCGAACACGTGTCGGCTGTGCTGCTGTTCTGCTGAACAAGAAATCAAATTATATATTTCTTACTAGTCAAGATAATTTTTATTTCAGGACTCTGCCTCGTTATTTCACCTACCATTTTGTTTAACTGTCTGTGATTTGTATAGATCACTAAACAATTCAAACCAAGCGCAAATACTCTCTCGGAACATTCACTTTAACACTGTCAATTATTTTGAACCTTTGTGGGTGGTTCATAGTTATCGAAATTTTCGCTGCTGGTATTTTTTTTTTACTTTTGGGCTAACCTAGTTTGGAGAATTGCGCGCAGTATTTGGTATCTCACCCACTATCACGTGTATTCTTGTCCCGCAAAAGGAGGTGTCCTTGCATATCAACATTCTAGAATTGAGGGCAGTTCGCTGGGCACTCATCATTGCTCCCCCTCATTCAGGACTCGGTGGTAAGGATTCTCATCAACAACATGACAACGATGTTCTATTTGAGGAAAAAGGGGGGGGGGGCACACATTCACATCCCCTGTCCCAGGAGGCTCAGGCCATCTGGCACTGGGCCATAGCACACAAGGTTCAGATCTTGGCTTTCTATTTACCAGGTATTAAAAACATTCAGGCAGATGCCCTCAGCAGGGACTCAGCTCAGATGCACGAATGGCTACTGAAAGACAACCAGGTGTTAAGGATATTCGAGAAATGATTAAAAAAAAGAAATGTACAAAAAAAAGAATAAAATCGGGACGAAAACATAGTACATGGCGTGCCTACCATCAGCAGTTGCATTTCTACATGCCAAGAAAGCACTTAATCAAAGCCTAAGGCTAGCATAGCGGTAACGTGCTAGTCTTGGATGCAAGACCGTGCTGAACAATCGAATCCCAGATCTGCACTTAGAAAAGAGTTCTATAAAAATAAAAAATTAAACTTCCAGAAATGGCAAAAACAGCAAAAATTAAATGTTTCCAATTATCCAAGAATTCAAAGACCCATCAGCCACTAACAACCACAACACCTGCTCACAACCTTTATGTCCAAATTTCTGCGCATTTCAGAACAGAGATCATACACATCCATGAGCACCTGACAAAAGAACACCAGCAAACACGACTTCTATGGCATTGTTCCACATCTTCTCCATGCAAGAACTAAATCCACTATTGGCCCAGTAGGATGTGCAAAATACCCACACACCCGCCATCCCATCTGCCCAACTTCTACAAAAAGGATGAGACCACAACAGTGGACTTTTTATTTTTTTTAATTTTTTTATTTTTATCCTTCCTCAGCAGTTCGATCATGTGTCCAGGCAGTTTTTAAGGTGGCTTTTCTCAAGACACTTAAAATCCACAGCTCACCCAAAAGGCCTGACCAGCTACCACCCCATCTCAAACGCCATTTCTTGCATTGTAAATGTTCTAGAAAAATGTATATAACACCATCTCCAGGACTACATAGAAGCAAGCGACGGACAGGACCATTTTCTTTTTCTTTTTTTGGGCAGAGCGGTAAAGAATTATCCTTATGCTCCAGCTAGGAAATTCTAAAGAACACAATGAACCACCACGAGAGCACACTTATCCCAATGGACATTTCAGCAGAAACCTGCCGAGTCTTCCCCCCCCCCCCCCCCCCCCCCCCCCGCAAAAGCAGGATGCATCCTTTTCACTGCCTCTCCTGTTCAATGTTTATGACTCCCCACCTGGACCACATCAGCCTTGCACGATAGACTAAAGTTTAACCCCCACCAGAACATGGTCTGTAGTGCGGCTGCACCCAACATCACGCCAATGCCCTGGCCCGATACCCATGATCCTCAAAGAGCCTCCGAAACACAGCAGCCCCGCTCTTAAACGACAGTGGAGAGCCACTGTCAAAAGCACACTTTTCCACAATGTGCTTCAAGGACGCATCATTCCCCCCACCCCTT
Organism: Ambystoma mexicanum; assembly: GCF_040938575.1. NCBI lineage: Eukaryota > Metazoa > Chordata > Amphibia > Caudata > Ambystomatidae > Ambystoma > Ambystoma mexicanum. The sequence goes on along the minus strand of NC_090922.1, from coordinate 568,317,962 downwards.
CGCCCATCTGTCCTTTAACCAAAAGGACCCTGGCCGCGAGATCACTACTTACATCAAGACTAGACCACGCAAAGCGCCTCAATGTGAGCCTCGCACAATACCTCATGGAAAACTTTAGAGAACCCAAAATGCAGCAGCCATACCACTCCTTTGAGGTTCAAAGACTTTACCCCAGCACTGCACTTTATCCATTGGCTCCAGATAAAGTAAAGAAAATCAAAATCTTCTGAATCTCCCGTTGTGCATACCATGATGGTTGGGGTTCCTTCGCGAGGCAGTTGCAGAACACCAGCGAGGGCTATAAGGTGCAGTCACGCCTCTATAAGACAACCTCAACAACACTCCTTCTCAGGGTCATCTTCCGGGACGAGTCGTCCCTTTAGATTATACTCTTCATTTGGCAGAGGGAAGGGACAGGCCAGTCAGAGAAGACAACAAAGAAAATGTCCTTGTGGTGTAAGTGAAAAAGGTGTTCGATCAGCCCCAGCAGCGGCAACTGTCCCCTCAGCCACTGCTGCAGCCACTACAAAGCCACTCTGAGGCCTTGATCCACAAGACCCCGGTGGGAGGCCGGATCACTCGGTAGCTGAACTAATGGCGAGGCATTACTTCATATGCTTGGGCACTGGGAACCGTAGCCCAGGGTTACTGCCTTCCTTTTCGACAAAGGCCTCGGGACCATCCACCGGGAGCCAGCTCTGCCAAAATTCCGGACCCGCTCCTTGTGCAGGAGATTTGAACCCTGCTAGAGAAAGGTGCAATAGACCATGTACCAGTAGTGGAGAGGAACAAGGGTTGGTACTCCCCTTACATTCTCATCCCAAAGAAGGACGGAGAATTGAGACCCATCTTGGATTTAAGAAACTTGAACAAGTTCCTCAGGAAGGACAAGTTCAAGATGGTAACCCTCTCTCAAATCCTTCAGGCTCTCCAACTCCAAGACTGGTTGGTATCATTGGACCTTCAGGATGCCTATTTTCATGTGCCGATCCATCTCAAGCACACGGAGGTTCGCAATTGGCAATTCTCACTATCAGTTTAGAGTTCTGCCATTCGGGTTGACCTCCACCCCGAGAGTTTTCACCATGCTGATGGTGGTAGTGGCAGCGAGTCTCAGAGGGGGGGGGATTCACCTATACCCTTACCTGGACGACTGGTTAATCAGTGCGAGTTCACTTGAACGAGCCCAGGAACATCCGACCATGGACTGCCACTTCTTAAACAGACTGGGCTTTTCCCTCAATTTCAATAAGTCACAAATGATACCGCTCCAATTCATCGCAGCAATACGATATGTCCTCGAGGAAAGAGCTCACCACATTCTGCAGATGGTAACAAAATTCCAAAATGCCCAGCATCTACTGGCCTTGGATTTTCTCAGATTGCTCTGCTTTATGGCATCCTGTATATTTCTGGTGCCAGAAGCCAGATTCAGAATGAGATCCCTTCAATGGGCCCTCAGAACTCAATGGTCCCAATTTTCGGGGGATACGTCGGATCTTTTGCAGGTTCCGGCTAGAGTGGCGCAAGATATGCTATGGTGGGCTTGCAAGGACAATCTCCTCAAAGGAGAATCTTTTTGGCAACTATGGACGGAGATAACGGTAGTGACGGACACCTCACTCACGGGGTGGGGAGCCCACACCAATGATCTGATAATCTGCGGTCGTTGGTCTCCATCGGAGTCCAAACTACACATCAACCTTTTGGAGCCGAGGGTGATCAGACTAGTGCTGAAGGCCTTTCTGCCCTCTGTAAGGGGAAAGAATGTCCTAATAATGACAGACAACACAGTGGCCATGTACTACCTCAACAAGAGAGGTGGTGTAGGACCACGTCCACTGTGGAGAGAGGCAATGCAGCTCTGGTTCTGGGCAATACAAGAAGGAAGCTGTCGGCGGTTCACCTAGCCAGAGAGCAGAACACGGCGGCTGACGCTCTGAGCAGGCAGAGCAGTGTCCCACGAATGGGAACTAGCTCAGGAAGTCTTTCAAGAGATCTTCACCCTTTGGGGAACCCCTCAAGTGGATCTGTTCGCGACCAGGGTCAACCGGAAGTGCGATCAGTACTGCTCAGGGGAATTTCCTCCCAGAGGAGCTCTAGGAGACACGTTCGTGTTGGACTGGGAATGTCAACTTCTGTACGGGTTTCCTCCAGTCCCTGTGATTCCTCATGTAATCCGGAGGTTGAGAAAGTTCAGGAAAACCATTATCCTAATGCCCCGGATTGGGCCAGGAGAACATGGTGCCCGGACCTTCTAGACATGTCCATCTGCCCTCCAATACGTCTTCCACAAAGAGAGGATCTCTTCTCGCAAGAGGAAGGTCTGGTTCTCCATCCAGAAGTCAAAGCACTCGGCCTTCACGCTTGGCTTCTGCGAGGCTGAGGTACAAGGATTGGGACCTCCCGGATGGCGTAAAGGAGATTTTTGCTTTCGGCCAGAAGGCCAGCAACAAAGTCCTTATACCGGTGGTGTTGGAACAAGTTCAGTAATTGGTGCCGGGACAAGATTGTGGATCCATTCCTATGTAATAGTCCTATGGTATTCTCTTTCCTGTTACACTTGGCCAATTTGGGGCTCCAAGTTGGCACTATAAAGAGATACTTAACAGCGCGATCTATTTTCAAGCGCTCCTCAGAAGAGGTATCCTATTTTAAAATGCCCTTAGCTATTCAATTTCTGAAAGGGCTGACAAATGTGTATCCTCCAACACCTTTTCAGGTACCCGTCTGGGATCTAAATTTAGTCCTAAAGTTTCTCACATGTATCCCTTTTGAACCATTACATTCTTGTCCGTTAAGGCTCCTTACTTTGAAACCAATTCTGCTAGTGGCAATTACATCAGCCCGCAGGATGCGCGAATGGCTGGTGCTCTCTTGTGAGCCTCCTTACACCATTTTCCATAAGGATATCCTCTGAATCCAAGCCTCTTTTTTTAAAATTTTTTTAAATATTTTTTTTTTACCAAAAATAGTCTGACTTCCACCGGTCACAGAATTATGTTACCTTCTTTCTACCCTACTCCATATGCGAGTAAGGAGGAAGAAACTACACGGACTGGACACAAAAAGGGCTCTGTTTCTATATCTCCAGATTGGCTAAATTCTAACAATCTGACCAATTTTTGTCAGATATACCGGACACAAATTGGGTCTAGCGGTATCAAAACAAACGCTATCCAGATGGATAATATTAGCAATCTCTGAATGCTATAAATTGGCTGGAAATGAGCCTCCAGATGGGCTAAGGGCCCATTCAACTAGGGGCATGGCTATTTCGACGGCTCTTCAGAGAGGTGTCCCAGTGCAGGACGTTTGCGCAGCGGCCAATTAGTTGTCTATACATAACTTTGTGAAACATTATTGCCTGGATTCAACATCATTTCCAGGGGGTCTTTTTGCGAAAGACGTCTTACACACGGTGCATGACTAGCATCCTTTATCTGATACTCCCTCCGCCAAATTCATACTGCTTTGGGACCCTAGCCAAGATGAGGAATACATGAGAGGACACAATCCATTCGAAGAATAAGTTACTTACCAACTGTAACGTTCTTTCGATTGGATGTTCCTCCCATGTATTCCTCATCGATCCTCCCACCCTACCCCGCCGTACAGTTTAGAACCAAAGGTCAATAAAAGCCTGGTCAACTGATGCGGCAAATAACGTTGTGAAAACAGAACTGAAGCTAACGGCACGGCTCGAGCCCTTTATACTATGGATGACGTTGATGCTCCACGGCGGCCCTCGAGGGACATTCAACGCCACTGCCTCGAGCACAGCACCCACTGGTGGAAACATTGTTCCGAAGTAGCAAGCTGGAAGATACGAATATCTAAGATGAGGAATACTGAACGTTACAGTTGGTAAGTAACTTGTTCTTCTCCAGCGTTGGTATCTTTAATGGATTCATATGCAGTCTCTGGCCGGCCTCCTTCAGGCAAACATCCTCTTCAGGTATCCTTTAAGTTTGGAAGGGTTAAAATCGGAAGGAAGCCGCAAGGGCGGTGTTAGGGAATTTCCTAACCTAGTGAGTCCCCCAGCAGCTTTGCTGGATTTCTGGAGTTTGTTTTTTTTCCTCCTGCCAAGAGTGAGACTCTTTTTCTCCCACTCTTGGACATGATGTATGGTGTTCCATTGACTGTTAATGTGTTTTATGGGCTATGGGGTCCTTTACTCCATAGGGTCTCATGTATTTTTATTATGTGTTACACAGCACCCTCCGTGCAGTAACACAGGGGTGTCATAGTGACCCCCCACCATAGACTCCATACCTGGGACTGACTACTGTCTCCCAGGGCATGTAAAGTCACCATTGGCTTTACTAGTCCCAAATTATTAACAGAAACCAGTACAAACCATCATATTGTGGACGTACTGGTCGGGGCAATTCGATTGCCCCGGGGTCTGTTAGTCGAGGGGGCACGTCTCCGTCCCCCCTGATCGAGTTTTGGCTGGTGGCAGTGGAAACTTTTTATATTCGACCGCAAATATTTTCCTATGGGATTTTCCCATTGTTCGAGGCTACCAACTTTAATGATTTCTCATAGCCTCGAACAGACCGCCGGTTTATTTAATAATTTGCCGGTTGGTATTTTTTGCCAGGACTCTATTCTAAAATGGCGTTTGTTCTCTTCTGTGACTCCAACCCAAGTCAAGCCCTTTGTTCCACTTTTTGGCGGGCTTCTCAACAGAAGCCTCCAAGTGGTGCCACTTGGTCTGGGTACCACAGGGGGTGTGGGAGGGGGTTTAGGCACCCTGGACTGAGTTACCTTGGTAACGCAAGTCGCACTCTTGTGTGATTGGCCCAAGTGGTGAGCCGGCCGGCTCACCTCTTAGCATGTTAGATTGACAGCTAGGCTGAGTGAATGGGAAGTCGCCACAGGACCTGAGAATCCGACGAGGGAGAAGCTGAGCTGACCTACCACGACGACACCACTGGTGGAGCCCTGCGGAACCGACTCACCACTTCCCGACGACAGAAGATCTCCCGGCTGGAGAGGCTTCTTCCCCTGACTGGTGGGCACAACCAGTTTTACCTTCCTTCTTCGCACCCCAGACCGGTCTGTGGTCAAACTGCCTGTGCCAAGCACCCCGGCGGTCGGATAGCCACTCACCACTGAACCGCGAATCAACGGACCGCTCCTTGTACCTGAGAAACTCTGCTGCTGGTTTCTTCCCTGGCAGTGCAACGGACTCCTGTCTTCCTCCCCGACGAGATCTTCTCTTCCCCCGGACGAAGCACCGACTTGCATCCGCTGCCAGGAACAACTGCCCCCGCTGGAGTCTTCTCACCACTTTAAGGTACTGTGTCCGCCAGGCCTCCCTTTCTAAAGATTGCTCCAAGGTAATAACTCCTTAACCTTCTGGACTGGGCTGGCTGCCTTGACCCTCTAACTGGTACCTTTCTTTGGTCCAACTCCTTTTTGAACCATTACAAGACTTTTGTGCACTGCAACCGTGTGACCTTGGACACATTTCGTTTGATCCTCTGAAAGTGGATCCGGCCTATTAAACTCTAACTTCACGGTTTTACTTTGCCTTCCTCCCTTGTTATGTTCTTGTAAAAGTGTTGATCTGTTTCAACTTGTTCTCTGCTTTTCCCTCCCTTTTTAAAAACAAACTATTAGAGTGCCATCTACGTTAAGCGCTCACCGCTGTCTGACAATAAGTGGGGCTTTACTTAAGACTTGTCTAATATTCTTTTAAGGGAGTGTATATCTTTTAGTGACCGTGTTTTTGAATTGCTTACTATTGGTGCCGGTGTGTTTTTCTAGATGTGGTTTTTAAATAAATAATTATATCTCTTTTACAACAAGCCCTGGTCAGTGTTTACTTGTTCTAGTCTGTTCTCATGACCTATTGTGAATACTCTGTATACTGCCTAACTCTTCTTGAGGGAAGTCTGACTGCTCAGCCACAGCTACCAAGTGAATCTGTGTGGTACAGACTGCTACCAAGTGGGTTTACTGCCAAACACCTGTAGTCTTAAATCTTTTGCAGTAGTCCCAGAGGGAACTGCGCAGGTTTCTGCCTAACAGGCGGGCCTATATACTGGATGTCCTATTGGTTCAGCCTAAAGCGCCCATAAAGACGTTGATGGGGCACTCAAGGTGTCAAGGTTTTTCCATTGGAAAACCACTATATTAATGTTACTGAGGTTTCTCAGCCTGACAATAGGAAATATTCACAGCATGTGAATCCATGAAAGATACCAACGCTGGAGAAATGGAGTTACAGGTACTCGCGTCCCCGTTGTCGGGCTGGGAATCCTCGTTAAAAGAAAAAACTTCAGTTTAACTTTCACATTAAAACTGTATTTCTCTCCTACACCAATCGCTGTCCTCTGGGTCATACTGCCCCATCCAATGACATGCCTCTCCATAAGCCCCACCTCTGGCAACTCTTTTTACCGCATGCTTCAGTGTGGGAGTCCTTGAGTTGCTCTCAGAGCTATTTAGTACTTTTTTTTTTTTTTTTTTTTTTTTTTATTTTTTCACAGAAAAGTTCAATTTTTGCTGCATCGGAGCCCTTGTGCTCTGATCTTCATCGGCCGGCTGTCGGTGAAGTTGCGCTCCCCTTGAGGGCAGTTGTCGTCAACATTTCTGGAAGGCTGTCTTGGACCTACTTTGCTCCCTCTGACCATGACTAAGGAGGGAAGGACCCTTTTGAGGCCCTGTACCCAATGCAGGCCAAGGAACGCCTTTGTGGAGGACAAATATTAAATGTATCTGTACTGCCTGCACCCGGACCACAACGAGGATGGGTGCGAGATATTCAGGAACAGCACACCTCGGCTCCTAGAAGTGCGAGCCATATTAATCAAAGGGGTGATGGAGCTTGGTCTCCAATGGCTCCGTAGTGTATTCCAGATACTTTCTGGTCAGAAAGAAGACTGGGTCTGTGGGGTTTGTAGACCCATCCTAAACCTATGCCGTCTGAACAAGTACCTGAATCCCAAACATTCAGGATGGTCATCTTGCAACATATGCTCGGCCAACCTAAAGTAAGGGGATTTCTTGACATTGTTGGACTTATGATGCGTACTTCCATGTCCCCATTCCCAGGAAGCATCGGCAGTTCCTACCGTTCATGGTACAAGGCTAACACTACCAATTCACGGCCCTACCGTTTGGCTTAGTCGGCCCGAAAGGTGTTTACAAAATGCCTTGTGGACAAAATGCTTGGCTCTGGTGGTGGACCACCTACGTCTGCAGGGCATTCACTTATACCTGGACGATTGGCTGATACGCTCCCGGGAGCTGGCCGACGAGCACATGAAGGAGACAGTCCGGATAGTTTACGGAGAACCCCAGCTCTGTCAGTAGCCGAAGTCCTGCTTGACGGCTTCGCAGAACGCGTTGTTCCTTGGCGCAAGACTCAACAGTGGCTTGCCTGCCATCCCCCTCGGAGGATAGGTTAGCGGCCATTCTAGGGAAGGTGCATCGACTGTCGTCGGCGAAGACTGCCACGGTTCAGGCCATCAAGTCGTTGCTGGGCATGTCTTCGTCCTGCATCTACCTCGTCATTCTTTGAGCCTCTGCAGGTTGCAAATGCGACCCCCTACAGGAATTCTTGGCTGCGCATTGTATGCAAGTGTCTGGGAGTTTTGTGGACATGATCCCCCCCCTCAATGTGGAGTTCCGGCAGGCGACAGTGGTGGGGGTTGGTACGCTCCCACATCGCCCAGGGGGTGGGATTTCAGTCCCTGCCAGATCAGGAGACGATGGCCACAGACGCTTCCCTGGAAGGTTGGGGCAGCTCACACTGGATGTCGGCACGCCAGAAGTCTGTGGCTTCTGAGGAGAAGGATCTGCACATCACCATACTGGAGTTGCGGGCATTGTTCTGGGCCCTCATCTTTCCTACGGTCTGAGAGGCAAGGTGGTGAGGATCTGATATGGCATTTATAACACGCCTATACACAAGTGTTTCAAGACGCGACAACACCACTGCCATGTACTACATCAGGAAACAAGGGGGGGCACTTGATCCCAAGAGTTCTTCAAAGAAGCTCAGGGCTTGTGGCATTGGGCCATCAGACAGGGGATGTTCTTCGTTCCGTTCCACCTGGCATGCATCAAGAACACCATTGCCGACTCCCTCAGCAGGGAGCAACGCTACTGCCACAAGTGGGAACTTTGTCAGGATCAGGTGGACCGTCTGTTGGTCAAATGGGGCAGACCTACGATCGATCTTTTTGCCATGGCAGTGAACTCAAAATGCCAGATGTTTGCTAGCAGAGTCCACCAACCGAAGAGCATGGGGGGGGGGGGACACGTTCTCCTTCCCGTGGGAAGGTCGGTTTCTCTACGCTTTTATTCATTTTCCTCTCCTGCTACGTGGGTCAACACACAAGACCGTGTCGGTGCAAGATGATACTCATCGCCCTGTCGTGGCCGAGGCAAATCTGGTATCCAGACCTACTCAGCCTGTCGGTGTTGCCTCCAGTCAAGTTGCTGTTACTGCCGGATTTGCTCACCAAAGGGGCACAGACCTTCATCACGACTCGGGATCTCTGAACCTGAAGGCATGGCTCCTGCAGCCTTGGAGTCTGGAGGTTATGAGCTGCCAGCAGGCTGCAGTGAGGTACTCGCCAAAGCCAGGGCGTCGTTGAAACTAGTGCTACGGCCATAAGTGGAAGCATTTTTCTATGTGGTGCCGGTTGCAGAAGATTACCCCTCTGAGGGTCACGGCCCCACAGATTCTTCCATACTTGCTTTTGTTGGTAAAAGCTGGTCTGACTCACACGTCCATCGTACACCTGGCGGCCATCTCGCGCTACGCCATATCCCTGGGAAGATCCTCATTGTGGTCACACACTCGTCAAGGAGTTTCTCAAGTGGCTTTTGATCTTTCCCACTGGTGAAAGCACCTGCCCCGGCATGGAAACGCAATGTAGTCCTGACAAGACTCATGGGGGGGGTACCTTTCAAACCTAATGCATCAGGCCCCACTCAAATTTCTCTCGTGGAAGACGGCGTTCCTTGTGGCCATCACCTCAGCCAGACGAGTGTGACTCAGGCCCTGTCCTGCAAGCAGCCATATCTGACTATCCACGATTTGAGGGTTGTGTTGCGTACGCACCCCACTTTCATGCCAAAGGTCCCGTCAGAATTCCAACCTCAACAAGCCTTTGGTGTTGCCTGTTTTCTTTCCATACCCTTTGCCGGCAGAGAGGACATTGCATTTGCTGGACATTGCTCGTGCCTTGAAGTGGCACGCATGGAGTTTTCGCAAGACTTCTCAATTGTTTGTGACCTTTGGACCTGTGAATCATGGGAAGATTGTGTCCACGGCATCCATCTCAAGATGACTCTCCTGCTGCATCATGCACTGTCATCGGCTGGCTAACCAGCCTCTGCCCAGCAGTCCAAGAACTCACGCCACCAGAGCAATCGCTGCAACAGCGTTCCTATCTGGTGTGCTCCTGCTCGACATCTGAAAGGCTGCAATGTGGAGGTCGACCCATACCTTCACAAAGTTCTACTACGTCGACAGAGATTCCAGGGAGGAGTCCAGAGTGATTTATTTTTTTAGCATTTTTTTAAAGCGCTCACACAGCCCACGGGCATCGAGGCGCTGTTACAGGAATGTTTTTTATTGCTTAATTGTTTCTTTTGTCTTAGTTGCGTTATTTATAACGCGCTTAAACACGCAGGGGTTTCTAAGCGCGGACCTGGGGATCGAACTTGTGTTGCTTCGTGTCGTTTTGTTTCCAAGGCACGCACGTTGCCGCTGAGCTATCCTCCCGGGACAGTTGGCCAGGCAGTGCTACTCCACCTGTTCGCGTGAGATGAGTCTGTTCCAGGGGTAAGTGTTCATTGCTTGTGTTGAACCTTGCCACCTCGCCTGATGGTGTAATGTGTACTGCTGTGTATTTGTTGTTCATGAGCATGTCAATCCATGCCATACCCCATGCTGCAGAAGGTTTAAGTTACTTACCTGTAACTATCGTTCTCCAGCATGGGTCGTGCATGGATTCACATGCAAATCCTCCCTCCAGCTCCTCTTCTTGGTCATAATGCCACTTTACGTGCTTGCCAAATCTGAAGATGGCTGTCAGAGGCGGGACTTAGGGAGAGGACTGTCATTGGATGGGGGCAGTATGATCCAGAGGACAGTGATAGAGGAGAAATACAGTTTTTTAAAGTGAGTTTTTTTTTTTTTTTCTTCTCTTTCTTAGAGGATACTCAGCCTGACGACTGGGAATATTCAGGAGCATGTGAATCCATCCCAGACCCATGCTGGAGAACAATAGTTAAAGGTAAGTAACTTAAACCTTGTCTCACTGAAGGAGACAAAACAGCCAGTTTGAAAAGGCAGGTTTGTCTAAGAGGTGGAGAGAGTTCTGGAAAGCCGAACACAATGCCCTACATAATTAGTTGCAGTTATGGAGAATTGCAGGGAGTAAGCACTTGAGAACACCAAACCTGATGGCCCTTTTAAAGAAGAATGACTGCCCTAGGAGACAAACCGAGGACATTAGAGGTTCAAAAGAACTTCAGTACACAGTTGTCACTATTTTTCAACTAGAAGCCACAGTAGAGGGATGGAAAAGTAATTCAGGGTTCAATACGCTTTCTTGCCTCATTTGACCGCAATGATTTAAGGGCTTTCCCAGATGACCTTCTGTCATGCAAATCCAGAAACGCGGAGGGGGTGCAGATAGTAGGGGTGGGGTGTCTGGGGTCACCAATAACTGTCATAAGGGCCTCCCCAAGAACAGGAAGAGGGAAAGTAGACGGTACAGTTTTCTTATTTATTGAAGGAGGCGAATAACCGAAACACAGCGTTGACTGGATGTGCTGTAGAATGTAATGTACTTTTGAAGAATGTGCTGGCCCCAGGTCTTTGACACCAAGGCATAGAAGGGACCTGCAACATATTGGAAAGGTGCTGCAGGTGTAGAGGGCCCATCCAATGTTTTTTTCTTTTGCACTTGAAAAATCTATAGTTTTGGCTGGGTGGAGGCTACAACATTTTATCTTGGCCTGCTCAGCAGTACAGACTTCCGTTGGAGCATGCCCTTTTTGGTTTGAGGGTTGTATTTATCATCCTGTATTTGTTTGAGATGTATCTTTGAGACATTGGAACCTATTATGCTAGCCCATTTGGTTTCTCACCCACAAAAAATGAAGTGGGTTCGTAGGCATATTTTGCATTGAGGTTAAGCAAATGTTTCTGTAAATTGTTAATTTCTCCAAACATATTGACATTTCTTAATGTTTAAAAGAGCCACCATTTTCTACTATGGTGTTGAAGGGTCTTCCCTTCCTAGTTTTACCAGTAAGCCAGACATCCTGCGATTTGTGTGGCTGTACCTTTTGGTAAGCCTGTGTTGGACTCTTGATTCACTATGCAAAATCTGTATGAAGGCAAATCGAATTTCCTTAATGTCTAAATTTTTCTTTCTTTTCCTTGTTAAGGCCGCGTGATCGCAAACTTCCCCTGCTCAGGAGAAAAGGAGGTGGATCTTGCTATCCAGAGTGCCAAGGGGGCCTTCAAAATATGGAGCCAAAAATCTGGGACAGAACGGGGACGTGTCCTCCTGGAGGCTGCCAGGATTATAAGGGTATGTAAGAGCTTTGAGATGGCTTTCAAATTCTGTTTGTTGCTAATAGACATGGTCTGGGCTTGTAAGTAGACTTGGTGCATGCATTTCAGAACATGCAGATATAGATTGCCTTCCTGAGTTGCATATTTGTATTCAGTGGTTGGTAGGCAGTCTGCTTTCTACTGAACCATTCAGTCCCCCTTTCCACCCTGTTCCCCCTCGTGGTCCTTGCATACCTTATTAAATGTTTGGTATTTTCTCAAAGCTGAGCTAGAACTACTGCCGACTGAATGAGAGCCTGATTCTGGGCTTCATGTGATGGGGTTCTGTGAATAAACACTTTCCTAATCTGCACCACGTTCTGTTTTCAAATGAAAGTGTCCGGATGGAACCCATCTTGCTACTTTCAAGGCAGTGGCCAACTGTGCCTTATGGCATGGTAACAACCTTGGATGTGCTGCAAGTGCAGTGCAGTGCCCTAACTGAAGCATATTCTGCTCCCACTGTGCCATATTTCCATCCTTACAAAAACAAATCATCAATTTCCTGCCTTATGGCGACACATTCTAGGGATGAGTGCCACGCTTCCTAATTAATTTAAGAATGTGGCTGAGCATTCAAAAATAAGAGAAGGGATGCTCTTTCTCAGTGTCCCCAGGTCGCTGCTGCATAGGCCTCCATTCGTGACCTCTTTTTCAGAGTTGGAAGCACGATAGCTCCCCACCAATTCTTTGCCCACCTTAGAATAGTGGTGATGAAAATTGGCGGTGAGTGTTTGCTTTTCACAAAAGAATCCATAAAAGCTTAGAATTGGCCCTTGGGAGATGTGGTAAAGATAGGTTTATTGAAGAAATTGGATTGTGGTCAACTCAGTTGCACACTTCACATCCCAATTTCCATTTCCTAGGAACTTTCCCACAGTAATTAGCCCCACCTCCTTGTTTCCACGTCACTCAGGGTCTCCCCTCTTGTAGCCATGTCTCTCCAGCCTTCAACCTGTTCAACTTTGTTATCTCTCCACTACCAACATTCCTTCTCAATCCTAAATCACACACACCCCTATTGAGGCGCATCAGTTATATCAGGGTTAGGATGACCCTGGGCACTGCCTGTGCCTAAACGCTATCGGTTGTGGGCCATGATTATATTTCATAGCGTATTGTTTAAACTGCTTCGCTTTACTGGCTCCACTCTGCAGCAATTGCCCCGTTCTTAGACCTGCCTTTGACTCAGCTTAAGGCCAGCTCCCATGTTGAATATGTACTGGTTGCCTGTTGGAGTTGTGATATTCTTTTTATTTATTTTAAGTGCCCTGCAGTTCGGGTCTTCGCATTGCTACACTCATTGATAATTGATGAGAAATTAGTTTCTTGGTATGCTGTCGCCCACATATGTAACATGGCTTGAAACAGACGGTCTAACTCACACCATGTCTTTCTTTTTCTAGTGTACTTGTGCCAGTATTCATTTAGTGATTTAATGTAATGGACCCCCTATATTGTGAAGTGTCGTACAAAGATGTCTTGAAGTTGGGGGGGGGGGGGGGTCCAGCAACCACTTAAGGGGTGAATTTAGCATTGCATGTTGCCACAGGATTGCGGGTGGATTTGTTTTACCTCCAGTTGAGGCTTCCTTTTAAAAGGGGAGTGGGGTTCAAAGCCTGTGGTGTACCAATGTGACCAGCCCCTGCTAAATGGCCAGAGCATGGTAGTATGGGGCCAGTGGATCCTCACCCTATTGCCCTTAGATCTGACATTGCATCATGGGGGGGGGGAATGCACAGCCCCATCACCACCCAACCCACTACCCTGACCCAGGCAGGGACTGCTGTTGTGCACCTGGGGGTTGGTTACTACAGCAGGGACTTTGGGACAGTATCCAACACCGATGCCTGTCCTTGTTGGTTTTCCACTTGTTTGTAGGAAAACCACTCTTAATGCTCGTCCCAAACTAAAGTGGCAGTTTTTTTGGCACTCCTGTTAACAAATTGTAAAACAAAAGCAAGCCTGTCTTTTTCCAGCAGCATAGATTACCAACAATTCTATTTTATAAATGTCCAAGCAACATAGCTTTATGGTGTTGCGTTAGACCATTTTTGCCCCCAACTATGGCTAATGTAATTGAATGCACAAAAGTGAATTGCACTTCAGTGGGTGATTATAATTCGTTTTTAGGTATGTTGGCCGTAGACTTGCAAGTGCTTAGTTTTCACCTGCAAGTTGGTCAATTTTATCTACAAATAGCCAGTGCTGGAGCATCAGCGGAGCAGTCGAGAGGGAGAGTGGGGGATCAATTGCACTTTCTAATCCCTTAGTCAATCCTTATTTAAATGACTTCTGGGCTTATCTTCATCTGATTGCAGTCCAAGGACTTACAGGAAAGTTGACCAATTGTAAATCTCCGCTGGTTTCTCCATACTCCCGCAGGGACAGGACCAGAGTGTTTGTTTGTCGCAAAACATATCCCCATAATTTTAATGTGCTGCCGACTGAAGGCCTATGGCATGCTGAATAATGATGTGTTCCCCCTTTTTTAAATTGTTCTGTTCCGCTGCTTCTCCAGCATGGGGTCTGGCATGGATTCACATGCTCATGAATATTCCCCGTCGTCAGGCTGGGAATCCTCGGTAAAGAAAAAACCAGTATCAGTTTAGTTTCTGATCTGTCTTTCGTAGTAGTAACCAAACACTGATCTCTGCGTCATACTGACCACAGCCAATGACTGCCCTCTACCTAAGCCCCGCCTCTGGCAGCCATCTTCAGATTTTTACCGCACGTTCAAGTGTTGGGATCCTCGTGCTATTGCTCTCGAGCGTTAGTGCTATCTTTCACGTTTTTTCTCAAAAACTTTGTTTTTTCGGTCAAAAAGAGCCTCAAGCTCCACCGACTCTTCATCCGATCAACGGGGACCCGTGTCGGATTCGTCTACGCCCCTCAAGGGTGAAGATTTCGTCGAGCTACGCTTTTGGAGTACTCCAGAAGTTTCTCAGGCATGGCCCAGGAGAAGGGAAGCTCGACGCCCGGAAAACTGTTCAGGGTCTGCCCTGGATGCCAGCTGCAGAATGTCTTTAAGGAGGACGAACACTCCTTTTGTCTTTACTGCCTACATGAGGACAAGACGCACGTGGAGAAGGACTGTGCATTTTGCGGCAACATGTCGGAGCGGACCATGAAGGACCGCCATCAACGTCTCGCCAACTGGCTGGAAGGGAAGAGCCCGTCAGGCGACAAGAGGAAGAAATCCGAGCGGTCTTCTAAGACCTTTGAGGACGCCCCGGCGACGGGGGTCCAACACAAGGCCAAGCACCGCGAGTCTGCTGGCACCGGGAGCGCCGAACGGTCGGGCTCTACGGGCGCCAGGCAGGGCGCATCCTCCCCGGCACCATCAACCACGAGCCAACGCTCTGGTTCGGGTAAGAGGAAGGCCGAGCACCCGGCGAAGCTCCTGGAGAGGCCTAGGTCGAGCTCGAAGGCCCCATCGGAGGGAGAGCGAGGCAGTGTCCCCCCCCCCAGCCCCCCAAGGAGAAGGCGGTGAGCGCACCTAAGGTGGTGAAAGCCTTAATCCATCCGGGCAAGACCTCTATCGAGACAGTCGCGGCGGCCCTGGCTCATCCTGTGGAGGCTACACCAGTGGTGGTGACCTCGGGGCTCAGTCTCCCTGCCACCGCGGAGGGAGTCCTCTTTTATGCCCATCGACAGGACCCCCGTAAAACCTCCGACGGAGAAGAAAAGGGGGGGGGGGGCAGGAGGTCGTCGTGGATTCGGCCTCAACCTCTGAGGAAGAGCTGATCGAGGTCTTAAGCCACAGCGTTGGCGTGGAAGAAGACCAGCCCGTCGGGAGGGATCCTGACGTAGGAGACGACGGTATGGTCGAGGGTGCCGACGGGGCCCCTGACCGCCCGTCGGACTCCCCTCAACCAGCGCCGCAAGACAACTCGGCGGCCATTTTGTTGGCTATACAGTCCTTATGCTCGGAGATGAGGACGAGACTGCCGTTACCACCAGCGGAGGAACCGCTCCCGACGGGGGACCCGGAGCCAGGCCCTTCTGGGAGCCCTCCCCCCTAAGAGAAGGATTATTCACCCTCCACCTCCTTTTCAGCCATCGCGCCCTGTTCAGCCCTCCTCCCCGTCCACGACTCGTGGGGATGATACGGGGACTGACACGGCCGCCACGGGTACGGACGACGAGGATCTGCCGTCGTCACCTCCCACCTGGGCTTCCCCGCCCGACGAGATTGGATCGTTTCACTCCATGATCGCCAGGGCATCCGAGCTCTTCCAGCTCTGCCCGGAGGAGGAGAAGGAAGGTTTCCTTTATCAACGGCGCGAGGCCAAGAGGAAGACGGTCCTCCTCCGTGCCTCTACTGGACGATATTTGGGATGAGGGCCTGGCTGTCATGATCTCTGCTTCCAAAAGATCAGGACTTGCCCGACTCCCTTGGAAGCAGACCCATAACCCCGGTTCCGAGTGCCAGCCAGTCCCAATTGGGACCTTTTGGACCCTGTCCTGGCGCCAGTGGCACCAGGCTCATAAAGATGCCCAGTCCCAGCGCTGGAAGCGCCGGGCTCATAATGCTTGGGTGGACTTACCTGCAGCAGACCATGCTGCTTACTTGCCTGCCAGTTGAACCCCTGATCCTCTTCTGTTTGGGACTACTTTTCCTGTTGGGTGGGGCAGGAGCCACTCCCTAGGTTCAGAACACTGGAACTGTTCTGGAAAGCAGGAACTCTTTTCTTACCTAGGCGTGGCTGTGGAAGGAGACATCTAAGCACTACAGGAGGCTATTTAAACCACACCCGATGGATGAATCTTGCTTTGCGTTATTCTGCATTCTCTGCAGCAGAACGCTCATCGTGTCTTCTGCTTCTGATCCTGGGCCTAAGGGAACAAAGGCTTACCATCCTGGAATCCAGTCTTCAGCAGCACCTGTAAAGACAAAGAAAGAACAGGTTAGCACTACGGTCTTCAGTGGCAGCGCATCTCTTACCTGGTCCATCGGCTGTCACCAACGCCTCGCGCTGCATTCCGGCATCTGAAAGACAAAGGCTTACCAGCTCTTCGCACGCTCCGGAGGCCTTCGGCGCTGCATCCCGCATCTGAAAGACAAAAGAAGGTGCGTTTAAAGACATTGGGCAACTTTATTACTCACGTGCCATTACTCCTTCCCATGCCGAATCCAGTGGGTATTCCAGCACCCTTCAGCTTCTCTAAAGCTCCGAACTTGTACCTGCAAGATAAAAGGGACAGTTAGTGCGCATCGTGAAGCAGGCTACAAGCGCTTACTTACGTGCTTCCAGGCGCTTCTATTCCTCACGCGGGTTCGATCCTTAACTCTCATCAGCCCGCCATCCCCGGAACCCTGCAAAACAAGAGATATCATTACAAAAGACTTTTAAGACATTTGAAGTGCCCAGAACTTACCGTTCGTGCAGTTAACGACGGATAACAGTCCTCTGAGGTCAAGAGGCCTGCACCCTTATCCAGTGAAGAAACTGGTTACGGCACCCCGCCCCGAGGCAGATGGAGAGCTCGGCGTTCACTTACCTAAGACATCTTACTCTTCGAGTCAGACATACAGTGCACAGAGGTCCAGCCCAAAGAGCCAACCGTGTGTTACACATCACCTTTGAAGATACGGCATTCACCCAGTCAAGACCGGCGCCTCTGCGGGAATCAGGTGAGCGTTACACTGGCCCTCCTCAAGAACCCATCCACGACGCCGGCTAGAATGGATCGGTACGAGAAGAAGTACCGGGTCCCGGATGCGGCCCCCTTGTGCCTCCGGGCACAGCCGACCCCGGACTCCGTCGTCTCTGCGGCGGCCAGGAAGAAAGCGGGAGGGGGGTGCGGCCTCCACGGCGAGGGAAAGAAATTGGATACGCTGGGGCGCAGGGTCATCTCGTCTGCAGCGACGACGATTAAGGCGGCCAACGCCTTGGCTATCGTAGCCCGCTACGAAAGGGAGCTGTGATACAAACTGGCCCCCCTGCTGGACTTCCTACCGGACGACAAGAGGGCGGATGCCCTAGAGATCTTGCACGAAGGTGAGGTGGTGTCGGACCACGCCATTACGATTGCGACGGACATCGCCGACACTGGATTTCGCCAGTTGGGCAACGGCGTGTGCCTTAGGCGGCGTGGATGGCTCAAGGCTACTGACTTCCGTCAAGACATGCAGACCAGAGTCTTGGACATGCCGTTCGATGGAAACAACCTGTTTGGGAAAACAGTGGACGATTCCCTTCAAGCCATCAAAGCAGACACGGAGACGGCCCGAGCTCTCGGGGTTCTCCAGCAACGGCGGCCGCCCTTTCGGAGCGGCGGAGGCAAGGGCGCCTCCAAAGGTTTCGGCGGCGGATTTTCCACCTACCGTCAAGCGGCCCGTTCGTCGTCGCAGGAAGCTTACAGGGGACGAGGCAAGTCAGGCGGACCCCGCCGTCGTCGCCAAGGAGGTCAAGGCGGCAAAGCCTCGTCGAAGCAGGACTGAACCGGCCGTGGGGTCGGGCCCCCATCGAAGCACCCCGGTGGGGGGCCGGCTGGCGAGCTTCGTCAGCGTGTGGGAGTCCATCTCCACCGACCGTTGGGCGCTGGACGCCCTAGCCCAGGGCCACGCGCTCGAGTTTCAAAGAAGGTGCCCGCGCGTCCCCCCTGTGGCCAGGAAAGAACTTCACGTCCCTCAACTTCTCTTAGAGGTAAAGGCGATGCTCAGGAAGGGCGCCATCGAACTCGTCCCAAAGAGGCTTCGGGGCTCTGGAGTTTACTCAAGATACTTCCTCGTGAAGAAGACGGGAGGATGGCGTCCCATCCTGGACCTACGACGACTGGACAAATTCATCAAGGCACAGAAGTTCCGGATGGTCACCCTCCAACACGTCCTGGGTGGAGGGCGATTTCCTGTCGTCGTTGGATTTGGAGGATGCCTACTTCCATATTCCCATCCTAAAGGGACACCGAAAGTTTCTCAGGTTCGTGGTCCAAGGGCGTCACTATCAGTTCAGAGCCCTTCCCTTTGGACTAAGGTCGGCACCCAGGGTGTTCACCAAGTGCCTCACACCGGTGGCGGCGCAGCTGCGCCAAGAGGGGATCCACGTCTACCCCTACCTGGACGACTGGCTCATCCGAGCCAAGACTAGGGAGCTCACCGTGGAGCACACGGCAAGGACCGTCCAACTTCTCACGGTCCTGGGATTCTCCGTAAACTACGCCAAGTCCCACCTGGTGCCCGCACAAGACGCACTGTTTCTGGGAGCAAAGCTCGACAGTGTCGCTTCTGGCCTCCCCGTCGGAGGAGAGGACGAGGGCCATTCTGGGCAAGGTGCAACGGATGCTGGTTGCGGACGCGGCCAAAGTGAGGTCCATCAAGTCCCTCCTCGGAATGTCTTCTTGCATTTACCTCGTCCCCCTGTGCAGGCTCCGGATGCACCCGTTGCAGGAGTTCCTGGACGCGCGCTGGATCCCGACGACGGGCAGCTTCGAGGAGAGGATCTCACTCGAGAGTTTCCGACGAGCGATCCGGTGGTGGGGCGCCCCCGCGCATCTGACGGCGGGCATGGACTTCCAGACCCCCAGCCACCAGGAGACAGTGACCACGGATGCCTCCCTGGAAAGGTGGGGAGCGCACACCGAAAATCTGCACGCGAGAGGCCTTTGGCTCCCGACCGAGAAGTCCCTCCATATCAACGTCTTGGAGCTCCGTGCAGTGTTTTGGGCCCTCAGGTCCTTCCGTCCCTCAAGGGCAAGGTAGTGAGGATCTTCACCGACAACACCACCACCATGTTCTACATCAGGAAACAGGGCGGAACCAGGTCCCCAGCCCTGTCCAGGGAGGCCCAGGATCTGTGGCATTGGGCCATTGCCCAAGGGATGTTTCTGGTGCCGTTTCATCTGGCAGGGATAAAAAACACCATCGCCGACTCACTCAGCAGGGAGCTGCGCTCGTGCCACGAGTGGGAACTACGACAGGATCTAGTGGACGGCCTCTTCCGACGGTGGGGCACACCCCAGATCGATCTGTTCGCGTCGGCGACGAACTCCAAGTGCCGGAGGTTCGCCAGCAGGTTTCCCCAGCCGAGGAGCATGGGCGATGCTTTCTCGTTCCCCTGAGAGGTCATGTTCCTATACGCGTTCCCTCCATTGCCATTGCTGATCCGGCTCATCAACCAGCTCAAGAGGTCCCTGTGCAGGATGATCCTCGTCGCACCTGCGTGGCCGAGGCAGATATGGTTCCCGGACCTTCTGGATTTGTCATCGTCCCCGTCAATCAAGCTGCCAGTGGACGCGGATCTGCTCTCCAGGGAAGGAGGCGCCATCCTCCATCACGACCCGAAGTCGCTGAACTTGCAGGCCTGGCTCCTGCAGCGTTAGAGTTTGGAGGATACGACATACCGGCCGACTGCAGAGAGGTTCTTGCAAAGGCCAGGGCGTCCTCAACTCTTAAATGCTACGGACACAAATGGAAGAGGTTCTCTGTCTGGTGCCACGCACAGAAGATTAACCCTCTGCGGATTACGGCTCCCCAAGTACTGCCGTACCTACTGACGCTGGCCAAAGCTGGACTGGCGCACGCATTCATCAAGATTCATCTTGCTGCGATCTCCAGATACACCAGAACCACGGGGCGGACGTCCTTGTGGTCTCATCGTCTGGTGAAAGAGTTCATGAAGGGACTGTTCAGATCGTTCCCGCCGGTGAAGGCTCCGGCCCCGGCGTGGGAGCTCAACGTGGTGCTGACCAAGCTCATGGGACCTCCGTTCGAGCCTCTGCACTCGGCCCCATTGAAGTTCTTGTCGTGGAAACAGCGTTTCTTGTGGCCATCACCTCCGCACGACGGGTGGGAGAGATCCAGGCCCTTTCCTGCAAGGCCCCGTACTTGACTTTTCACGACACAAGGGTAGTGCTCAGGACGCACCCCTCCTTCATGCCCAAGGTGCCGTCGGACTTCCACCTCAACGAACCCTTGGTGTTGCCTGTTTTCTTCCCGTCACCTTCGTCGCCGGCTAAGAGGACTCTGCACTCGCTGGATGTGGCTAGAGCGCTGAAGTTCTACGTGGACCGCACGAAGGGTTTTCGCAAGACGTCAACTCCTTGTGAACTTTGGACCTGTCAATCAGGGGAAGGCTCTCTCGAAGGCTTCCATTTCCAGATGGCTCTCCGGCTGTATCATGTACTGTCATCGGTTGGCAAACCGACCCCTGCCTGGCCGTCCGAGAGCCCATTCCACCAGAGCGATCGCAGCTACCACAGCGTTCCTATCTGGTGTGCCCTTGCTGGACATCTGCAGGGCTGCTACGTGGAGGTCGACGCACACCTTCACGAAATTCTACTGCGTCGATCGGGATTCCAGGGAGGAGTCCAGGGTCGGCCAAGCAGTGCTGCGCAACCTGTTCGCCTGAGGTGAGCCTGGTGAGGAGTTAAGATTTGCTTAATGTTGAGTTTGATGTAATGCTTAATGTTGAGCCTTTGCCACCTCACGTGGTTGTGCATGTGTGTACTGCTATGTATTCTTCATGAGCATGTGAATCCATGCCAGACCCCATGCTGGAGAAGGAACAAGTTACTTACCTGTAACTGTTGTTCTCCAGCATGGATTCACATGCGAACCCTCCCGCCTACCCCTCTGCGGCTCTTCACTTGGTCATACTGCCACTTCACGTGCTACCAAATCTTAAGATGGCTGCCAGAGGCAGGGCTTAGGTAGAGGGCAGTCATTGGCTGTGGTCAGTATGACGCAGTGATCAGTGATTGGTTACTACTACGAAAGACAGATCAGAAATGAAACTGATACTGGTTTTTTCTTTACCGGGGAATCCCAGCCTGACGACGGGGAATATTCATGAGCATGTGAATCCATGCCAGACCCATGCTGGAGAACAACAGTTACAGGTAAGTAACTTGTTCCTTTGTGTTGGTGCATACCTATGCTAGGTAGAAATAGATTTTGTCTTGCTGTATTTGGGTCTGAGCACCACCGGGGAAAGCTGTTGCTACAGCAACACGCTCTTGACCCAAACACTTGCCCGTCCCTGCAGTGGTGGGAGGACATGTTGTTGTGTCCTCCATAGAACCTTCACAAGTTCGTCATTCTGAGTGACCACTTTCCCTATAGAGCACCCAGCAAACTGTCTCCTTTCCAGGAGGAAGGTGGGGTCCCTCGCCCTAGGAAGGACCCTCAGGGTCCTCACTCTACTGAGGGGAACCGAGAGGTTCACTGCTTAGTGGCTAAGAAGAAAGCGGCCTACCCAGAGGATCCCCCAAAAAGAGAGGCTCAGACGGGGGGCAACCACAAAAATCTCTGCTCCAGGGCAATAAATGCTTTCAACTCAAAGTTCCCACCTGAAGGGGCTCAAATGGTCCAGGTAGTGCATCACCACTACCAGAGGTTTTCGGGGACTAACACTGGCATTCTTGCTCCCAAGTGCCGGATTTTGTTTTTTTACTGGTGCTTGCGTTGGAGTTCCTTTCTTCCACAAGGGCTAGTGTCGCTCTAACTTGCTCGTCCTAAACACTCTGCTACTCTTTTTTTTTTTGTACAGGCTGTTCCACCCACATCTGTGTTCATGAAGTGATCTTTGACACAGGAGTTGGTGGAAACCTGCCCTGAGCGCAGGGACCACTTTGCCTCTAGATTTGAGTGGTCTAAACAATCCTTCTCTGAGGAGTTACTTCAAAGACTTGAGCAAAGATGTGATGCCTTTTAACTTCTCCTCTGGCTCAGCTGCTTTTCCCACTGAGCACCTCAAGACTCTCTAGCGCCTGAACCCTTTTATGTTGGATCACTGATGGTCTGTTCTGAGGTTATCTGCTGTCCTGCTGCAACCAATGGCTCCCCAACTAATTTCAGGACACTTTGAGCCCTGCCTCCTATGCTGGCTGACCCTTTGCCACTGACCTTATGGATGACCCAGTTTTGGGTGTGGCTCCTCAATGATTCGGAGGCACTTCCCTTCTCTGAAGTGTATTCCACGGTACCCTTTCGGGGTGATTCCCCCTTGGCATTCGGAAAGTAAGTAAACTTGCTAGATTGTATTGGCAAGAACTTGTACCATTGTTCGTCCCTCGTCTTGAGCAAGACAGGCTGGAACATTTCGGGGCAGGGCTCTCCGAGGGCAAGGGTATGATGCAGCCATCTGCTGTCTGTTACTACAGCACCTGAACAGACGGTAGAAGGAGAGTTGATGATCTCGCACCAGGTTACATCACGCAAGGCAACTCATTCCTTGCTGCTTATCCAAATTGGAAGTCTGAGAGCGCCCTGCACGACCCTTCACTTCTGAGCACCTGTCCTCCAGTGTCTGTCCACACCCTTCTCCTGCTGCTTGAAGAGTGGCTTTCATGAAGCAGCCACATCTATAGCAAGCAATGTACCTAAAGCTGGGTATGCCAGACAAGGTTTGGGCCAGCCCAGGTCAAGGACTGATTTTGAGCTAGTGCTTGTCCAAATACGGACTACACCCGGAGACTGGTAAAAACAATGAGCATGCTAAAGTGCATATAAAGACCAAGAATGCCCACCCTCGGATGCTTGCCTTCTTCCACTGCCGTAGTTAAGTACATGTCTTTAGATCTGATCCATCGTAGACCTCTGGTGAGGTGGAGCTTTTCAGCAAGGTACCTTGGGGCGATGGCCTTGTACATGATGCAGTAGGATTTGAAGGTGATGCGTGCTGCATCGATATCCAGAGCAGTGCGATGAGGGTCGGAGCAATCAACTACTAAACTGTGTTTGATAATAGGCAGTAACTGAACTTTTTTGAGTGAAGTTTCTTTGTGCTTTCAGCTTAAATGCTTCACAGGATTCCAGGAAAAAACATACTTTAATATAGAGATGCCTGCCCACTTCTGGGATATAAACGCCTGACCTATTGCACAAAGCTGCCGAGGTGTGGCAAGCGTTCAAAAACCTGCTGGATATCATTGGAGGGATACATGTGCATCTTGCTGTGTGCATGGCCATATGTTTCAACTAAATCAATTCTTATCCCCTTTCTGCTCACCAAGTCATTGCTATTGAGACAAAGTTGTCCAACCCATACATATTCTCTAATTGTAAGTGGCAGTGAAGGCACCGTCATGTGATTGCCTGTTGAAACTGCAAAAAGAAAAGAAGCAGGTAACATCAGCTTGGTTGCAGTGTGTTTCGTGTTCCTACCCATTTTGCTGCTTGCAGTCCCTGTGGATTACTTGAAAATCGGCGATTTAAAAAATAGCACTAAAGGTTTAGAAAAAAGTATACTCCCCATTAACCTTCTGCTGTTTTTAATGGGTCTTTTTGTGCCTCTATAAATCCCATCTATACAATGGATAGAGATGAATCAAAGCATGAACCTTGCTGGGAAACAGAACGCTGTCATGGTGGATGCACCCAGGGTGTTACAGGTAAGTCTCCAGGCGTGAAGTGGAGCAGCTGGGATGAATGTGGTGAGCAAAGTGGGGGTGAGCGCCAGAAGGGGTAAAATAGGGCCAAGTGGCGCAATCAGCCATTAAGTTATTGTTTGTTTGAAAATGTAGAATGGATGGGGCAAATGTTATCTGCATTAGTAAAAGGTTTCCAGGCACTTAGTGCGTAGCAGGAAAAGGCCTGTTACTTCTAGTGTTTCCTTTTTGCAGGTCTGTTTCCAGCTTGTCCGTGTTGGTGCACTAGCTTCCGGAGATGCATTTCTCACCCAGGTAGTGGCTTTTTGTGTCTGCTCTGTCGGTGATGCAGGTATTTCTTGAGCCTGATGCATGATTAAGTAGTCAGTGCAACTCCTTGGGAATGGGGGGATCTGTGATGTAATTGTTTTAGTTCTGTGATGGAGCACACTGCAGCGTGTTGGATGACTTTCAGAGGGGCCAATGTGGCATTTGGGGCTCATTCAAGTAGTGCGTTGTCACCATTGAGGTGGGAGATGACGAGGGCTTGGACTAGACAACTGTTCTGTAACTCTGTTCAGGGAAGAAAGGGTTGACCGAGCTCAGGGTGGTACCATGGTCCTTGTGATTTCATGGCAATGTGGGTTTTGGAGGTCAGTCTATGATGAAGCCAATAGATCCTGTACTGGTGAGAGTTGAGTAGTGAAACGATTGAGCTCTGTGCTATTTAGCCAACCTGGGCATTCTTGGTGGATCTTTCTAGGAGAATATTTGGTTGTCGTTTGGTTGAGCTTCATCTAGGTGCTTGAAATTCATGATTGGATGATGGACAGACCGTGCTTGAGTCAATTAATGTTGATGCAATTGATCTTTAGGTAAAATTGCATGTCATCTGTGTATTAATGTATCTTGATGTTGGCAACCAGAGGTTCCATGTAGTGGTTGAAGATTAACTGGGACAGGATAGAGCCTTGGGCTGTAGGGGCCATCTGCATGACTGATCTCCCTTGCTGAGGTAGCAGGCCAACAACTGCGGGACTGTTCCCCATATATGTAAAGAGGATGCAGAAGGCTTCATGGTTGACTGTACTGAAGGTGGCAGAGAGGTTGAGTAGAACATGTAAGTAGTGGTGGCCTTGCATTCAGGATGTGAACAGCCTCCTCGACTACTTGGATGGTAGTGGTTGGTGCTGCATCATTGTCGAAAGCATGGTTGGTAGTCCTGTGCTGAGTGGCTCTTTCATTCAACTGGACGGTTGAGAAGGCTGCTGTTGGGGAGAATTTTCACTTTAGTGCTAAATTCCTCCCACCTT
Source organism: Ambystoma mexicanum (assembly GCF_040938575.1). NCBI lineage: Eukaryota > Metazoa > Chordata > Amphibia > Caudata > Ambystomatidae > Ambystoma > Ambystoma mexicanum. The sequence goes on along the minus strand of NC_090922.1, from coordinate 568,292,738 downwards.
AAAGAACCCCAACTCTTTTGCTGGACTTTCAAACTTTTTAATGTTAACCCTGTAGTGAGTGGGACCTTTTTTCTCACTCGTGTTTTGACCTGATTTGGATTGTGTTTCCACTGTTTTTGAATTCTGAAACTCCATAGGCATCTACTTTGTGTATGGTGACACACAGCACCTTCAGTGCAGTGCCACTGAGAAATCCTTTAGAGATCTAATCAGGTTAAAATACCTTTTCTTGTGTGAACTACCGTTCCCAAGAATTGTAAAGTGAAATTGACTTTACTTTTTTCTCTTTGTGGGTCCAGCACACCCCATCATATGTGGTGTGCTGGGGGGGGGGGGTTACCTAGTGTCCCCTTATCCTACACTCTCATGTAACATTTTTTTGTTACCCTCACTATTTAAATGACTGGTGGCAGTGGTTTACTTTTCCTACCATTGTGGTTTCCTACCGCAGGCTGAACCCTCGGCTGCATTATAGCACTCATGGGTGACCATTTTGTCAAAATGGCCCCGGTCGCCTTTTTTTGCCATTTTCTGTTTGTGAGGTCTTTCTTGGGTTGTACTCTGTGCGTCAAGGCCAAGTTGGGCCCCTTGTTTGCTTTGCCGTTGGCAGGCTTCAGCCCTGCTGCCCGCCTCTGGCACCAGTGTGTCTGGAAAGGCAGGATGAGAGGGAGGTTCCGGAAACTCCCCCTGTCCTTTGTCTCTAGGAGTGCCTGAATGCAACCAGTCTTGATTGGCTGGCTTGCTGTACTTTCAGGACATCCACCCTGCTGTGTGATTGACAGCCTAGGCTGTGCATGAATGGGAGAAACCTGCTTAAAAGGCGAGGGTTTTGGGACTAGTCAGTCGACCACTGGAAGAAACACCCAATGAAGAAACAATGAACAAAGCTTTCTGCATCCTTCTGGACCTTTGAATTGCCCGGTGAAGCCCTGTTGCTACTATTTTTCTGATCGACAAGAGAAGCTCCGGAAGGGACGACTTCTTCCGTTGGGTTAGTGGGACCAACTAGCCCCAAGACAAACTCTGCTGGACCATCTTCCTTGATTGGCTGTACTTCGCTGCTGCAAGAACCGAGTTCCAGGGGTCGAGAAATCTGAGTGCAACGTCTGCAATCCGGCCAGAAGCTCCAGGAGTCTTCTAAGGACCCTCCAGAAGCAGGATGACCAGAGCTCGAGTCCCCTCACCAGGGAGCAGGACTCGCGGAGTGAAGGGAGCCCAACCGGTATCCGAGATCCGCAGTGGTGCTGTTTACCGCACGCTGAAACCACGAAGTGTCGCTGAACCGAAAAGAGCCCGTAGCTGCCGATGACCTCAGAATTGCTGCTGCAGGAGCCCTCCAGACATCCTCCCTCTTGTCCACATGGCTGAGGCTCAGGAACCAAGGGTCTGCACTGCTGCAACAGGACAGACTCCAGCTGAACCACTCTTCTTCCAACCGGAGGTACTGTTGAGGCTTGGGGTACTTACCTCATTGCCTCTTTAGCTCTGCTTCTCAGTTGAGACTTGCATTGGCTACTTTTTCCACCTCTGCTTTTCACAAGTGTAACAGCTTGTGACCCTTCAAGTGATTTCTACAAAACTCTCTAACTTTGTAGGACTAAGTGCCTCAGCTCCATAGACTGCTCCAATTGACTTTGGCTGTCCTGGCTCCCTGCAGACTGTTCTAGTCCATTGACTTTGATATTTCTGACCCTCATAGGTGGTAACTTGTTTTAGACTGTTATTGCTGGGAAAGGCTTGTCTAGACTTGATTGGACGAGTTAAGTATACTCGCATGCCCTGATAACCTGTTTAACCTTTTTCCTTCCTTTAACCTTTCCTTTCTTTAACTTCCGAATCTGCACTAGTGATATGAATGCCATTACTGACTTTGTGAATGAAGTCCCCTCCGGGTGTAGGAAGTTTGTAATAAGCATATCCAAAGAGTATCCACTAACTTGTGCTGATTCTGGAAAGTATTTTAAAGTCCATTTGATTGTTACATATCCTGCCCTTTTTGAAGAACACTTATTTAAAAATGGTTGTTAAATAACTATTTATAACTGAAACCTTGAGTGTAAGTGTTGGTGTATTTGCAAATTTCATTGCCACAGCTCTCCAGCTCACAATTACCCCTCTTGAGATAAGCCTGGCTGCTCAGTCACACCAACTTGTGTAGTACAAACCTATACCAAAAGGTGGGTTACCTAATACCAAGCAGATAAGTGGTATGTAGTCTCAGTGTTACTACATAAATTCTTACCCAACAGCTGCCATCACTTTTCTGAGAAGAGTAGATGCACGATGGGCTAATAGTTGGTGACGTCATCTGTGCCAAGCGGGGGGTTTCATCAGCAATGGGCGATCTACCCTTCAGTGAATCTTGGAAGGTCCGAGGAATGCGCTGTTGACAAAGTGGCAGGAGTGCTTAATCTGATGATTTTCACAATGGATGGGGGGGATGTCATCTTTGTAGGTGGTGGGTTAACGGCTTGGAGTTTTGGTAGCAATTGTCCTGATTACGGTCTGTCTGGATATGTTGCAGGCCGAGTGTAAAGTCTGTGGAGCTTTTTAAGCTGCCAATGTGTTGCCTTATCTTGTCTGTGAAGTTGTTGGTGGCTTAGCATTTGTCAGTGGATTGCAGTATTGCAGAATCTCTCAGGGGGTTGATGCAGTGCTTCAAAGCTTGTAATATCGTTTTGCTGTTATTGAATGCTTTCCTGATGGTTGTTGTGTCCTGCATGTTTGAACAGGGGAGTTTCTCACGGTGATGAGATATTCCAGCTTTTCTTTTTTGCATATGGTGCGCTTGCTGTTGAGTTCCTGTATTCCGAGGTGTGAATGTGATTTGATTGGCGAGTCAAAGTTTTACTGGTGCATGGATGTTGGTGGACATTTTTAAATGATCAACAAGGACATCAAAAAACTTGCCATAGAAGCGACGGACAAAACACAGTACATTCTACCTGGTATTCAGCACTTCCCCAGCCTTTGTATTTCCACCCTCTACTTTTGGATGGCAGAGCATGCAGCCATACCCACCTGCTCCACCACACACCAATTGTCCTTCTGGGCCATGCCAAACCAATCAAAACATCCCATCACTCGTCAAAAACTTCACATGGAATCTCACATTTCCCCCCACGTCTGACCTTTTGGAGAATGTCAATGCCCAACACAGTGCACTCAACCACCAACATGTGACGAGCGACGCAAATATAGTTAAAAACCAAAGGAGTGGATTGAACCTTTGGAGGCCAAGACAAGATGCTGCAAACAGAGTGGTCCGACGCGTGGCTGCTCATTCGAAAGTGTTAGGTATCCAACTGATGCTAAGTGTAAGAAAAGGGAATCTTGCGATCAAAGTGCTCCTGCAACGGGTCAAGCTAAACCCTGTGCCCATTCGAAAGTCTTCGATGGATTAAAGTACACTGTAATTGGTCCGAGCCTGGCTGAGGGAGGCTAATCTGGTAAAGGAGGATCTGAGGCGGATCCGGGGTGAACCGCGAGTCACCCAAGAGAATATTCCTATAACTTTGTAAAAAGGGGATCTGAGCCCGGAAGAGGGGGGGGATTCAGGGTGAACACCCAAATTGAAAACTTGTGAAAGGAAAATAACTTTTGCATCTTGTGTACTTCGGGCCCTCTGAATCAAGAGAAGTGAAGGGACTTGGACACAGAAGGTCCAGATGCTGGTAATGGAACTGTATGCTTGTGTCACAGAAGCCAGAGTGTGCTTTGCTCAAGTGATCCGCCTTGCCCCATGCTGAAAATGTGGGGAAGGGAGGCCCACGGCCGGAACATCCTGACATATCATTTTGTGAACACCTTTCTTTTTCATGAACACTAGCCCACACTATTTGTAATTTAGTGGTAAGGATTGGCAATAGGTTTTTTAGTATAGGCCCTTTTTTGACAAGACTCCAATAGGACTGCATGATTATTATTTGATGGTTGTAGCTTGCTCTCATCTGTAGATTTAGGTTTAGATGGGTGTTTATCACACCTTTGCCAAAGTTCAATAAACGCTCTTGAACTGTGGTCACTTGTGTCTGTTTTACTGTTGATACCATGGCTTCCTTACACAAGCCAGGGAGGTATGAAGACCCTCAAGCTGGCTCTTCTGGCTGTGGCAATCTGGGAATGGGTATCGTGTGTCTTTGCGTTTGCCACCTTGGGAGGTTCAGCACTGATGCAGCTTTCAGGTTTCATTTGTCTTGATCAGTCGGCCACTAGTAGGAACATCACCATGAAGGACCTCCAGGTAGTAATCTGCAGTTGCCTCATTTGCTCTTGGTTGGGCAGAGGATTTGGGACTAGTTGTAAATATTCTGAGGGTCCTCTTCCTATGTACGTCCTGCAACCCTCCTGGCCCAGTACTTCTGAGTCATATGACGCTTCCCAAATTTCAAGTCCAAGTGTGTTTTCTATAACCCAGTGATGGTTAGTCGGTTTGTGCTTCTGTCGCCTTGTTGCTTTGATGCATGTCCCACTGAGGCATCTTCTCTGGCAGACCGACCAACCACTCTTGAGGAAGGGCATGATTTTGCACTCCTTTGCTCCATAGATCTCGGAGCTTAGTGGCCTAATTCCTGAGCTGCTCGGCCAGCAAGTAGGGCTCTAGGAGGGCTCTGTAGAATGGATAAGGTTCTGCCATTTGGGACTTAATGTTAATCCCCTTCCCTGCAGATTGGACAATGTTTATTATTTCAAATCACATCTGGCTGGCTGAGAGAACGAAGTATTAATGTAGAACTTGCGTTTTGTGCTTGAGCTTGTCTGTGGGATGTCTGCTTCCCTCCTTTTTCAAACCGAGTGGTTGGGAGACATTTTGAGGATCTTTTATTTGTGTACGCCCCCTATTGCTCATAAAGGCCTTTCAGCCAGCTTGGGACCTAATCGTCATCTCAGCAATATCCCACAAACCTTTGGAACCTGTAACTACAGCTGACTTCATTCTAGTGACGTGGTGAACTGCTTTCCTAGTGGATGTCCCCTTGTTTTGCTGGATAGTGAATTGCAAAGCCGGTCTGCCTCTTAGCTGTGTACATTCTTCCACAAGAATAAGGTGGTTCTGCATGGCCGCTCATCTATTACGGATGTACTTCCTGATTTCCAGTTAAATCAGGACACTTTTTCTTGGTACATTCACCCCGGACCCATGTTTGGAAGCCATCCAGGACCTCTGGATATGAGCCATTAAATTTTGCCTGGATAGGACCAATGATTTCCATTCCTCAGACATGCTCTATGTACCCTACTGGGGGTTTGTCGGGACAAGCAGGTTTTTAAGGGCACAACCCCCCACAATGGATAGTATCCTGCATCTCTCAAAGCTGATCTATTTGTAAGATCTTTCGTCCTAAATTGCTCTACACTTACTCTGAAAGAGCCAAGAAAGCACCTAATGCTTTTCACTGGGATGTTGTTAACTGGTCTGCCATTTCGGCCTCAACTTTTGGCTTGCAGGTTTGGCTCCTCATGCTTGGTAATAAGTGTGGAGGAAAGGGAACAAGACATCATTGTAAGTACGTTGCTTACCCTAGTACAGTTCCTTCATGTGGTTTCCACATTCCCTGTTAAAATGTAGAAATCAGGTAGGTATGGCCTTGGTGGATGCTAAAGGTATGCCAGGTGAGTGTGGCCCCTTGAGAGGTGTGGCCATGGGCACATATGCAATAAGTTCTAATTGAAAATTATGGGGATTTGTATTTCTTTTTTCTTTTTTGCTGAATCGAAAAAAGCTGTGCTCCTATCCTTGCAGATGGAAATTCCCAGACTATGGAGTGAGGGATACTATTGATGAAGAGTAAAGTCGTTGTATAAGTGGGTAACTCTTACTGTTTATTGCGCAGGCATTCTAGTATTAACTGTCACTTTCAAGAGTGCGATCTGCAGATCTAACGGGCATTAAACTTGTTCATGCAAAGACTGAGAGCATGCTGGACTTTGTCTCGGTCTCTTGCACAATGCGCCAGATCTTACATTAAATGCTTACTCAGTGTTCATGTAAGCTGCACTTTGGATTTTGGCTGCATTTACTGTTTTGACCCAGGGGCCATTTACCTCCTGTTATCCATTGACAACTTTTTGTAGCATTTGTATCCTCGTGGGGAGGCAATTACAGATCACATGTTCACTAGTAAGCAGTGCTTTTTAGCTGCATTATCTCTGAAGAGTCAGGTTTTTTGAAGCATTTTCAATTCAGTTAATTCCAAGGTTAATTTGATATTCTTGGCCCGGTTTACTAGTTAAGATCTGTTGACAGTCGGCAAAGGGTTAAAGACTTGTCTTTGCTGCCCTATATGCAAAAGGTGCATGTTAAAACTGGTTACTTGCCAGTATTCAGTGCTCATTAAAACATGGAATTGTGTCTAGGTGTAGCTCAGAGTTCGACTCTTGAGAGGAGAGTGCAAGAATGGAAGGTAAGTTGAGGACTAGGGGTGAAAAGTAATTTAAGCATGTTTGGGAATGGGAAATTAGGGAATGGTCATGGTGCAAGCAAAGGATAGATGCACAAGCACACAAATGCACACCTGTACACTCACCGTACCTGCTTCATGCATTAGTCCACCATCATACACACTGTACTGTGCAAACCCTTCATTACCCACACACTCGCAACCTGTCTCCCTCGCACACTTCAACATGCACAGTCATCTTTGACTCCTCTTTCCACCCTCACATCCTTTGCATTGCCAGGAAGGCCCATTTTCAACTCCACCTCCTGAGAGGTATTCTTCCTTTCCTCACTTTTCCCCAGAAGCTCAATGTCTCCAGAGCTCTGGTACTCTAGGATGGACTACTGCAAAAGCGTCTTCCTTAATCTACCCTCTTCCTCCATCCACCCCTTCCAGCTTATCCAGAATAGGGCTGCGAGACTTGCCTTAGCCTCAAGCACAGGGACTGTATCTCTACAGCCCTAAAAACTCTCCACTAGCTCCTGGTTGCTACAAGGATCAAATTCTAATCCCTTTGCATCATCTATAAGGCTGTCTAGGGCCGGGGACCCTGCTATCTACAACTTTCTCTCACCAAATACACTCCCTCCAGATCTCTTTGACCTGCCTGCCTCAACTCCCTGCTTGTCAAGCACTTCTCTAAGCAACGAGTTTGTGGTTGATCTTTCCTCGGCTGGCTCCCTCTTCTGGAACAGCCTCCCTCTTCGTCTTGAGCCAAAGCTCCTAAAATCTTGGAAACTCCTCAACACTTTCCTCTTCACCTCCTCCTTCCCCCCTCTATCCTGTGCTAAAGATTGGTGCCATAGGCCCTTGTGGGTCCTTCAGGGTCCTGGCCTTCCGCCCCTTCTCCTTCAGCCCCCCCTTTCAGAACTTTGCCTCGGGCACCCACAGGCGTGAGTGCCTCAGACTGGCAGGCGAGCATTCCTTACCCAGTGACCTCATCCAGGCAACTGACTCCCTGGCACTTCACCCTCCATGGAGTTCCCAGCACTTACCCCTGCCCCCCACTTCCCCTGTCCCCCTCTCTCTGCACTTGCACATTCCAAATGCTCACAAGGCCAAGAAGGAGCCCCACTAGTTTGCTTATTGTTATTCTATTTGCCTTTTGTCCCATGTTCCCTCCCCTTGCCCTGTGGGTGCTTCGAACCACACATTCTAGTTGTGCATCTCTTAGCCCATTGTGACATTTCAAATATAGGTGTTGTGCATTTCTAGCCTATTGTGACATTTCAAATCTAGGTGTTGTGCATTTTAGACATTTCAAATCTAGGCGCTGTGCATTTTTAGCCTATTGTGACATTTAAATCTAGGTGCTGTGCATTTTTAGCCTATTGTGACATTTAAATCTAGGTGTTCATTTACCCGTTGCATTTCAGTCACTGTTGGATTGTCGTATCTAGGTGCCCTTATGCTATGTATTTTAGTCATTGTTCAATTACCACATTTAGATGCATTTATCCTTGCATCTCAGTCACTGTTGGATTGTCGCATCCAGGTACTATCTGTTAACCTCTCCAACCACCCACACAGCCAACTCCCCAGCTAGATCACTTTACCCTACCACAGGAAGCATCTACCCTGCATGACTACTACCAACCTAACTAAGCAATAGCTTTGTATAATGTCAAGCCTACTCTGTATCTACTGCATCATGGCCACTGCTACACTCCTTGTCACTAGTCCCCCCATATGGACCTGTACCCTTCTCACCTATATCAACAGACATAGTTACTAACACTCATGTCTACTCTGATTTAAAACACCAAGCTCTGCTAGGACCATTAGCCGACGCCTCCCAGCCTAGCTCCACTCACGATAGAAATAACAAACTCTCAACAAACTTCACGAGATATCTAGACGACTCCTCCCTCCTACAAAATGTATGACAAAACGCCAAAATCACAAGGAATGCAATGCTTCCAATATCGCCCTAGCCTCAATGAACCTACAAACGTCCAAATCTAAGACAAAATCTAGTGCTAAAAGTACTCCAAACCTTACACAACCTAAAGAGGAAACCAGGGATCACTCCTACAAAGGAGCGCTTCTCAATGCCAGGTCATCAGTTGCCCATGCCCTTGATATAGCTGACCTAATCACCGAGGCGAATTTGGACTTTATTGTAATAACTGAGACCTGGCTACACAAGGCAGCAGGCCCTTCACTTATGGTAGCCATTCCTGATGGCTACACTATATGTAGGCCAGACCGAAAGGGCACCCGCGGATGTGGAATTGCCATCATTTCCAAATCTATCGCTAAGGCTAGCCCCTACCCAAACCTTACAATCTTGTGATGCCCTCACTGCCAAACTCCTTATAAACAACACTCAATCCCGAACCATTCACCTAATTTGTAGACCTCCAGGCCCGCTTGGGACCTTTGAAGAGGATCTCCCAAGTTACTAACCAACAATGCTAAAACCACTTCACAACTGTTGGTACTAGGGGATTTTAACTTGGGATTTAATGACCAAGCGGACGCGCACGCCTCGACCATTGCCCACGCTAGGATTCTCCCAAAAAGTTAACAATCCCACCCATACGAAAGGCAGAATATTAGACTGGGTCACTGACTCAAACTGCACTGCAGCTATCTCGTTTATCTCGTCATTACCATGGACTGACCACTCACTAGTGTCCTTCCACCTCGTAACCTCCCGACCATCCTCTACAGTCATTCCCACGACATCATCATGCCCGACGAGAAACGAGAAGAATGACAAGAGACATTGTCATACCGGCCATCCTTCCAACATTAAATGCACTGCCCGACAACTTAGACCCTAGTATATTAGTTCATGAGTACAATAAAATCATGACTGACACCATGGACAAAATTGCCCCACTTAAAATGCGTACAAGTAAACCTAAAGCCCACTTAAATAAATGGTTTACACCTGAACTTAAGCCCCTACGCCTCACCAAGAGAAAATGTGAATCTAATTGGAAACTATGCCCAACTGCTGAGAATAAGGCTAACCTAACATCTATCTCCCGCCAATACAAAAATGAAGTTTGCCTGGCAAAGAGGAATTCATACAACAATCGTATTGCCAACTCTAATTCAAGCATGAAGGAATTCTTCTCCATACTGAAGGAACTTGAATCACCCATTGCCATACCAGACACCTGCACTAAGGACCAGACCTGGTGCACAGATATCCAACATGCTCTAACTAATCAAATAAACACCCTCCAAAATAAATTTCAACTGAAAAAAGACTTGCTCAACCTTTCTAATCTGCCTAAGCTACCACCTAATGCCACCCACAATCCCCAGTCTAGCAAATTCTCCTTCACCAAAACCACCACACTAGAGGTAGAGCAAATCATCCTCACCCTCAAACCATCTAACTGCAAAGGTGACATCCGCCCAGCACAGTTAAATCTCTGGCAGTGTCTTATCACCTTTTTATCTCCAAACTTGTCAACGCATCCTTCTCCACAGGCATCATCCCTGCTAACTTAAAACAATCTTGGGTGCTCCCGTTGCTCAAAAAGCAAACACTAGACCCTCTTATCCCCACTAATTACCGCCCAATTACTGCAGTTCCATTTCTTTTGAAGATCCTGGACAAAGTGGCCTATAAGCTACTAGGAACTAGACAATCTGGCTTCCGCCCACTACATGGAACGGAAACAGCCCTCATCGATTTAAAGACCCAAATAGACGAACTGAGAGATCAAGGCAAGACAGCTCTCCTCCTCCTCCTAGATCTCTCAGCTGCCTTCGACCTTGTGGACCACAAGGTCCTCTGCAGACATCTGGATTCTGCCGCTCACTTCTCCACCCAAGCCATCAGATGGACAGAATCATTTCTGACTGAGAGAACTATGAGTTTTTTTCCCCATCGGCAGCAGCAGACCCTATACCCATCACATGTGGAGTCCCTCAGGGATCCTGCGTCTCCCCGACTTTATACAATATTTTCACCAAACCTCTGTTCGATCTGGACAATCTAGGTATCACCTACACTAACTATGCAGATGATGCACAGATTCTCTTCCCACTTTCTGGGGATCATAGCAGGGACAGGGAGTTGGTGAATAGAGTGTATCTTATCATTCAGGCATGGATGGCTACCCATGGCCTCTGCCTGAATGATAAGACAGAGTTGATTATTCTGGGCACACAAGCCAACATCAACAAATTGGGCCCGGGCTACTCATCTTTCAGTATAGATGGAAATGTTATCAAAATGTCGAGGGAAGTAAAAACACTTGGTTTCTACCTTGATTCTACCATGTCCTTCACCAAACGGGTCAACTCCCTAGCCTCCACCACTGCCTACACCTGTAAATTGATAAGAGCAGGCAAGCCCTTCCTATCCAATACTAGTTGTCTGATCCTGGAGAGAGCCTTAATACTTTCCCGACTTGACTATTGTAATGCCCTCTATACTGGTGCCAACAGAGTCACTACCCAAAGACTCCAAACGTTACAAAACAATGCTCTCAGAGCTGCACTTGGCATAAAGAAGAGGGAGCATATCTCCTCTATTAGGCGGCAACATAAATGGCTCTCCACAGATAACAAAATCCATCTAAAAATGATCTCCTTGACCCGTAAGGCTCTTAATAATGCTGCTACTAATTACCTGACAGACAAAATAAAAAGAAAAAACATCTAATAGACCGATGAGACTTGCCAACGCCAACTGCCTGGTACTACCCAGATTTAGACTTGCCAAAATCGGTGGCACTAGCTTCCCTGTGAGAGCTGCTAACTTGTGGAACGCTCTGCCACCCAACCTAAGAGTAGACCAACCTTTCTCACACTTCAGAAGGAACTTCATTAAACATATTAACACTAACCATGCTTAGACACCTGTAAATGTCCCCTTCGCACGCTTAGCCCCACTCAATGTACATAGTTATTAGCTACCCCCTTTATTTTTTATAGCTGCTAACACTGTATGTATACTCCTGTACATTATGTAGTTTCCCCTGGTAATCTCTCTAAATAGATTGTATGTATGCAGTTGTACATTCATGTAGTATTGTAAATTTATTAATGTAACATTGTAAGTCTCGCATATACTTTCTGCTGCGCCCGGTAACCTGTGGGTCTGGAGCGCATTATAAATAAATAAACAAACATTCTTGATGAATAAGCACCTTACAAATGCACAATACAATAAATATGTGGAATCCTTGATGGGCTCTGACAGTTGGCTGTTGGTTTCCCAATGCAATCGTATGCGACAGAGGCTCTAATGCCCTGTCTTGTCACACCCCTAACTCCGATAATTGCTGGCACAATTAATGGCTTTGTTGTAAAATTCTCCCTCACTATTGCACCGGTTGGCGCAGCGCTGTCTGCACTTTCGGTCAGACGCCTACAAGGAATGTGCTGAATTCATGTCTCTGTCCCTGAAGAGATGGCTATGACGATTTTGGGTGGTACATCTCATCACCCCACTGAATGTTCTTTTACGGAAGCCCAATGCTTGGGTCTGTTCTTGTGAACTACCATGAGAATTCCCTTTTAATAAGCATACATGGACGTTTTCCATTCTTCAAAAACTGAGCTGCGGTTTGCATGTTTTCTCATTGCCCACCTCCTTCCTAGAGGGTAGAGCCATGAAGGTTTTCTCTGATCAGGCAAACGCAGCCCCCTCCACTATCCACTGCAGAGTTCCTCTGGGTTCTTGCACAGCGCTCACGCTCTACAACCTGTTCACAAAACTGCTCTTTGACAAAATGGATTCCCTCAGCATAGCTTATACAAACTATGCCGATGACACGCAGGTACTCCTCCCACTCTCTGGCTCATATGACCAAGACGCTGCAGCACTCCTACAGATGTACACCACCATCCAAGCCTGGGTGGCCGCCAATGGGCTGTGCCTCAATGGAGACAAAACAAAGATCATCTCATAGGCCCTAAAGAAATGCGGTCTAAACTTGACCAAAAATACTGTAACTTCATCATTGATAACACCAGCATCACTGTCTCCAGGGGTCTTCTTGATTCCACTCGGTCCATGACACGACAAGTCCATGCCATTGCCTCTGCCCACACCACGAAACTTATAAATGCTGTAAAACCCTACTTATCCAGACAGAACTGCCTCATCATTGCACGAGCCACCATCAGATCTAAACTAGATTATTGCAATGCCCTCCTAGCAGCCACCTGGACAAAAAATCTAAAAGACTTGCAAATAGTCCAAAACAAAGCGCTTAGAGCAGCCATCAATATCCCTAAAAGAGACCATATCACACAGGCCAGGCAAGATGCTCCCTGGCTCCCGGTAAAGGAAATAATCACTTTCAAGACCCTCGCATTAAGGCACAAATGCTGAAGCCTCTGCCCCCTCCCTACCCATCAGAAACAATAAACAGAGCTACCACTTCATGCCCAAAAAGAACCTGCTACGCAAACCAACTGCGCGTCCCACCGATCAAAAGGACTAAAGCAAGGGGGATAGGCTTACCACACATAGCACCCAAACTATGGAACGCCTTACCCAATGCACTCAGAGCGGAGACTCCTTCACGGCATTCTGCAAAGCACTCTTCAATTAGCGTATCCATCACCACCTTCTCACCTCGCCCCCCTTTTTTCCCGGTTTTCCTCTTGGTTACAAGTATGTATTATTCCTGTAACCAAGTATGTTTTCATGTAAACAATAACCAGTGTCTAACAGCGCCACGATGCCTATGGGCTGCTGCCCGCTTTATAAATGCTAATGAATAAATTGCAGTGTGGAATGGGTGGTTAGAAAAAATGAAGATTACACTTGGGGCCTAAGCCTTTTCATAGTTTCTGGTGTACCCTTCAGTATAAAGTGCGTACAGGGTTTACCTGTCTGTTAGGCACTCTGTTGCTTGCATCTCCAGGCACATGGTATTTATACATCATATTAAAATGACAAGCATGTAGACTACATCGTTCTACATAAACGACGTTCAAGCCTGTCTAGGTCTAGCCTGTCTAGGTAGAAAAGAGAGTAAGGAAGCCAGTGATGGCTCCTCACTCGCTCATTACTCCTTTTTAGGGTATGCCAGTCAAATTACATTTAATTTCCCCTTGAGGGGGCATTACTGGGGGAGTGACCAGAGACATGTCTACCTACTTGTATTTCTTTCTTGACTTTTTCTTCTCCCCATGTACATTTCAAAGACTAGCACAGTGATAACGTTTCAGAAAGTGTAAATGTACATCTGAAGAAAAATATGAATTGTATCCAGCTGCTATACTGGAAAAGCAAAAACGAATTGTATCTAGCCAGTGCATATTGTTTGTATTTACACAAATTCACATTCATTACACGTTGACACTATTGTGTATCATTTGGGGTTTACGGACTGTGTATTATGTTACTCGGAAGTGTCATCACCCAAAATGAAAAAGTACATCAATCCCTACTTCCAAGAAATGCCCTCACCTTCTTCCTGAAAAGGTCAAATTCAAGTTAATATAATTTTCATACACATTAAGAAACGATACCGTATTAACTATATTGGATGTATTGTCTATGACTGGGATTAATACATGTGCTGCAATGTTCTACAGGAATGCACTGCTATCTTGCTGATTGTTGTCTACAACAGTTGATGTCCCTTCAGCACGGTCTTGGATGCCAGCATAAGCCAATATGACGCCAACCACAATGACTGACACATCTGTTAAATTGTCTTGATCAGAAAAACGTATTCCATCAGTTGCCCGCATCTTCCTGAATCAGTGTCTGGCTGCAGATTTTGCCGTTCAAGCACTACATTGTTGGTAAACAGTTTAATTCTATGATGGAGACTGACCTGGAAGTCTGGATCATACTTGCATCTGTTTCTGTAATAGATCCTATACACCCTGCTTGCAAAAGAATATGTTGGTAGTTTTGTCAGAATGGTCATCTTGAAGGGGCATCTCTTGCAGGCCATTATCTCATTAAAGCAATCTCTGACAGATCCCAATGGACCCAGATCCATCCTATAATCGGGCATGAAGATCGTCATGTCTACCCCCAGAGCAGCTTGTAGACAACCCCAAGCAAGTATTTTTCTGCTCCATCCCGCTATAGCTGGATTGTTCATCATTTCGTCTTGTATGTCCATGACGGGGATGCTTCAGCCAGGCAAACGTGCCTGTTTGCGCTACAGGAAAGAATCTCTTTCGTGTGAGATCGGATATCTGGGGGTGGCCACTTCTCGATCCGCGGCAACAACCCGGAACCCTAGCCCACAGTTCAGTATTAAGGCCTTAAGCAACAGGCCTCACTATCGGGATCATGAGTTCTTTCTATCTGGAAGCCTCTTGCTTTGTCGCTTTTATTACGGTCAGCGTGAAATAGGATGCCAGATGCCTTGGCTCAGAACTGAAGATAAAGGTGAGCATTTTTCTTGCACTCACTTCTGGACTTATGACAGTCCTTTGGTTTCTCCAGTCTGTGACATTCCCTGAATGAAAATGTCTTTTCACGCACGAGGTTTCCTTGTGCTGCTTTGCATGCAGGAAAGAGTGACTAGATGCTCCGTGGCTCACTTGCATGCTGTAATCTTTTTCTCTGGACCACAACAGATCACACAGCGGCAGTGTTCAGGTGTGAACTTCGACGATGCAGAAGAGTGCTCTGCTTTGTCGCCACATGAATGCTTCACGTATTCGCTACAGCTTTTAATGTTCTCCTCTGAAGCCCCTTCAGTGAACATTGCTCTGCGTGACGTTTGGGTGACAGTTCACTTTCTTCTTGATGAGAACCACAGGTCTTTTCTCACCTTCACTGGTTTAACGGGTTCATTTGTTTTTCACAATGACGTATGAACCTTTCACTGGCACTTGGGATGTTGCTGGCTCGTTTGGAGAAAAGCGATGCATGCTTACTGTCTCGCAGCTGCTGAGCAGTGGTGGCTTGCTTGGTGATGGGTAATGCTGGATTCTCCAGCTGAGCAGTTGTGGCTTGCTTGGTGATGGGTAATGCTGGATTCTCCAGCTGAGCAGTTGTGGCTAGTGATGAGTGCTGTAGAGCTTCTGGAATACAAGCGACCTGGGTGCTGGCTGTTGTCCAATTTGGTGATGACAGGATTGAACTTCAGGCACAGCAGAAGTTTGGACCCCTTACCAAGGAAGGCTGCGTCAAAAGCTGTGTCTGGAAGACGATGGAAGATTATGGGGGGAATGCAAGTAATTGTATAAAAGATATGACATTGTTTTAGGATTACAGAACTACAAACCGTAGTGGCTTCTATAATACAATTAGGAAAAAGTGCCCAGGATCACGCATGCTCCCGTGAGCGTTGGTGTGTGACTGGCTTGTTTTTCATTGATGCTTATTGATTTATATGTCAGCTATTATGCATTTGTGTCTGCTTACAGTATGGCATGGTCTATGCTGGTTGTGTATATACAGGCCTGCCTTTTCCGGTCACATTCTGTTATTGACTATCCATATGTTTCTAGTCCAACATTGTAGAAGGGACTATTTGTTCACATGTCCACTAGTACTGTAGACAATGTAAGTAGCTAGTGTAATATGCCTTTGTGCCATATGTATACAAGCTAACCCTCATTTGACTTCGTTAATATATAAATGCCCTGACATGCTTTGTTTGCATTAAAGGTCTGTGTATACCTTACCGTTCTATGGACTTCTGTCTCCCCCTGCTTTAAGGTTTAGGCGATGGTATATAAAGGATTCCCTGTTCCTTATTTGACAGTGTAGTCCTGTATATCATTTACAAATACTCATTTTCTTGGTTTGATATTCTGTTTTCCTTTAGGAAAGAATGCAATCTATCCGAGGGATTTCTCAAGCTTGCGTGTTCTCAAATGCAGAAAGGCATCATGGCCAGTTTATAGTGTATTTGCTTTCAGCGCTTACATGTCATGAGTATCGGGGCCTACACAGTGCACATTGTTTTTTTTATTGTTTTTACATTTTATAGCAATGATTACTCATTTACACACGTGCTTGTCAGACCATTCTGTTAACAGAGTTTCTCATAATTATCAGAGAATGAATAGTAATGAATCAACTTCCCAGCTTCTGTTTCCAGGGAGGTGGGAGTACCATAGAATCGCATCCTTATAGCGCTGCTTTATGCTGCTGAGGCGTTAAGGCACTATACGTTTAAAAAATAGCTATCCCTTTTAACATACATGATTATCCAATGAGGCTGGCAGGGCTTCTCGAAATGCGAATGATGGGGAAAATTATGTTTAAACGTCTTTCTTAGATTTACACCAATTCTTTCGTATTGTTTGATTCAATTTAGCATGTATGCGATAGCAATGTCTGCTATTTGAATTGATAATGCTCTTTGTTGTGTGTTATTAGCTAGTGGAGCTATATTGTAAATTATAATTAAGGGATCAAATAATTTCAAGCCATTTGCAATTAGTGATTGAATACTATTTATTATCCCAGAGCGTTCAAACAAACCTGTCTTCTATTCTGGGCTTTTGACCACCGATGTGAATCTTAGCAGATCTAACCCAGTTGTATATGCAGCCTCAGAACTAAGAGAAAAACGAAGCTCAACTGTATCTCTCTATAAATTACCACAATGTTCAAACTAAGAGTTTTAGACTCTATTTATGATAATGTGTTGCTTATAGAATACCAAATGCACTGCCTCTTTTCAGTTAGCAATGATGCTGTTTTATTTGTCTATTCACAGTACCATTTCTGGGTGGTGTCTAAACCTAGCCAGCTATATTTATGCACGTGAGGCCCTCATTGCCATAAATACATGAGGCACATGGTGCCTCTATGTAGGCTTATTACCACTAGAGTTGCTGCCACATCCACAAAATGTACACCTTAATGCACGTGGTTTAATGGGAGGAAGATGATAATGAGACTTTTTGAGTCTGCATTATTATCAAATGCAATGTGCATTTATTGCCATGGGCTCCGATGTAATTTAAAATATATTTCACTTGAGCATTATTGTGCAGGACGACACTCATCAATATGTGTTATGATTGTGCCACATGAGTGTGTTTACTTTATGTATGGGGATTCCAAGATAGCTTGCTGCTGTGTGCAATTTGCTGTTTTATACTCTTTATTTATAATGGCCTTTAATGCTGAGTGGAGAACCGTGCATATGCCAATGCCCTACAGGCATATTATGCCATTTATCTATGCATATTTCACATTGCTTGCAGCTCTAAATCTCATTTGCTCTGTTTACGATCTTGTACATTTTGGCACTTGAATGTTGTCTTTAGCAATCTGCATTGTTCGCTCACTGTGCTCGTAATGTTAATTTCTATTTGAGCATTTGGACACTCGCTATTTATTACAGCGATAGCCTTTAAGATGAGCTTGTATGAAGCAACATTTTTGCATGATTTCATATTTTAGCAGTGCTTCTGCCCACGTGTAAAATAGCTACGTTTGCCTATGTTCGTATGGCTCCCAGTGTATTCTTGTTTGGATGATTTATAAAGTGGAATCACGGTAACCGGTTTTTCAGTTATCCTCTGATGTAGTTCACTAAACAATTCAGCCTGTTACACGTTTGCAGAGCACGCTGCATAATTGTTCTGGCATTCTGCTATTGTCTATACAGCATTTTGAGGCCTAAATGCCTATTATGACCATCTTTTATCAGAGCGAAGCATGCCTTTCCCACAGCGCGTTGCATACACGCAATTTTTAAAGCGTATTCATGGTGACCGGTTCGTCAGTTAACCGATGAAGTTTAATACCAAGGCTGTATTTGCATATACAATAAAGATTTTCCATAATAACTTACTAGAAAGTCTTAATTCTATTAAAGACACGGAGGCGAGCATTATGCTTCTCTTTATTTAAACACGTAAAGAAAGCTCAGCAGCAAGATATTTTTTAGTGCACCTGAGTGCCATAGATCATATGCATGGAGAAAAAGGGTGCACTAGAAAATATGTATAACAAATATAACAAGTAGAAATATCTCATAATATGTCCTTGTCCTTGAAACAAACAAAACATTTCTCAGAGGGCTTGTTGAAGTTCATCCCAAGGCACCAACATGTGACCTGTGTCCTCCAATGAGTGTGTGAGTCCCCTCATAAACGGTCTTGAACATGATGCAACTTCCTCTTTCAAGGCTGCAAACTTGGCTGATGAAAATTTGTAACTGGAGCCATCTCGTAGCAGAAGATAGAAAAATGCTGCGGGTTAGGCAGACTTGTCTGTTGACGCTGTTAAGAGAGATAAAGAACTCAAATTACTTCATGTATATTACAACCCTAGTTTCCTTAGAGGGGTGGGAGAGAAATACATTGTGTTATTTTGAGGAATATACATGCATTCAAAATGATCAAATATTCTTAGCAATGCATATATGATAGTTATAAAGCGTGATACATTCTACATTTCTCGCCGGGTGGGATAATGCTCGCCTCTGTGTCTTTAATAGAATTGAGACTTTCTAGTAAGTTATTATGGAAAATCTTTATTCTATGTCGAGACCGGAGGCTCACATTATGCTCGTTTAAAGCTTACTTACCACAGTGGATGCTGGCTGTTGTACCGGTTTCAGGTAGAATTGCTTGAATATAGATTCACTTGCCCAGTCTGCCATTCTCATAATATCTTCCAGTCGGATTCGACTTGGAAGGCTTTGGAGGCCATGGCTCCTCTCACGGAGTGGGCTCCGAAGTGCAAGGTATCTATTCCTGCTTGGGTTAAAGTCCACTGCACCCAGCGTGCTAAGGTTGGAGCGTAAACTGCTTTATGGGGTTTGTGGAAATCTATCAATAGCTGCTCATTGGGAGAGGTTCTAAGAGGAGCCGTAACCTCTTCGTAGGCCTTCAGGCATCTAACCAAGCAGAGCTTGGGCTGGTCCCTAAAAGCAGGGTAAGAAATCAACCTTGAGTTGCACTTCGTCCTCCTATGTATATGGAACACGATGCCATCGGGGGGAAAAAGTTCTGCCTGCCAAGTCGAGGGCTCTGACATCAGAAACTCTCCTGAAGGAGATGAGGCAGAGCAGTGTAGTGAGTTTGCCGGATGGAGCATTGCGGAATAATTCCTCATTATCTGGCCAAGATAGGAAGAGATTCAGCACTTTGTTAACGTCCCAAAGTTGACCGTAGCGGGACGGAGTAAGTCTGACACTCTTGAGTAGTCTGCAAACAAGGTGATGCTCTCCTGTTGGTATCCCTTGTATGAGGTAGTGGCCTGCTGAAATAGCAAGAGCGGTATGCGTTAACTGTTCTGTAGGCAAGACCTCTTTCAACTAAGGATGCTAGGAAATAAAAAATGTCCTCTATAGGTGCTGAAACTGGATGCAATCCTTTGTCTTGTCACCAGTTCCTCCAGGTGTTCCATGAGTTGGAGTATCTTTTGAGAGTAGCGGAGGCCCAGCTCTCTTCAATGAGGCTGACCGCAATGTGTGACATGCCGGGAACTCTCCATCTCGACCTGAAATCCTCTAGGCTGCTAGGATCAGGGGTCCGTTGAGGACTAGGGGGTGACGCTGACCTGATGGTTCCAAGAGGAGATTGGGAATTCTGGGTAGAAGGATTGGAAAATCCGAAGAAAGTTCCAGAAGAACTGGATACCAGATCAGAGAGGTCCAGATCGGGGCTATGAGGACCAATTCTGCTTGTTCCTGACGGGCCTTCGCCAGGGTCCTCGCAATCATATCATATTGAAGGGGGGGAAAAGGCATAGTGTACCCCTTCGATCCAATGTTGTAGAAAAGCGTCGGTTGCAATTGCTGCTGGATCTGGTTTTCAGCTGAAAAATACTAGTAGCTGGGTGTTGAGGCGTGAGGCAAACAGGTCCTTGGACATGGGACCCCAAACCTGCTGAAGGCGAAGGAAAACCTTTCTGTCTAGCCTCCAGTCGCTGTAATCGATCGCATGTCGGGAGTACCAATCTGCCACTATGTTCATGAGGCCTGGTAGATACTCCGCCGTGACCAAAATCCAGTGTTCCAGACAAATGCCAAAAGTCTTTGGCTATTTCCGCTAGGGGCCGAGATTTGGTGCCACCCAGATGATTGATGCATCTTACTGATGAAATGTTTATCTTCAGCAAGATACAACTCGCTCTCTCTGGCAAAGGAGCGTACCACAAAGGAGTCCGCTAGGAGTTCTAGGCAGTTTATATGGATCTCTAGTTCGAGGCGACCATGTTCCTCCTGTGGCCACCGGACCGCATCTCGCTCCCCAGCCGGAGCGTCTGGCGTCTGACTCTACCACTATATCTGGGGAAGATCCGAAGATTGCTCGGCCGTTCCAGCCCTCCATGTGTGTGAGCCACCAGTTGAGCTCTGTTCTCGCTTCTGGTTATGGCGTTAGCTGCTGAGAGTAAGAGAGACTGGGCCTCATTCCGAGTACGGCGCTAACCAATGGCGCTATTAACGCCTTGGTTGACGCCCTACCCGGACCGGCGGTAATTCCCCATTCACCAAGGCTCTTCCCCATTCCCAAATGAGCCCCCATAGGGCTCAATGGGAATGGGGAAGATGCAAATAACGGTGACCGTTCATTACGGTCACCGTTATTGGCTTGGAGAGGCCCCTTTGCGCCCTCGACTTTAACACCTGCTCAAAGCAGGCGTTAAGGGCGAGGGCGCAAAGGGAACTCGGAGTATGTCGGTAAGGGATCACTGCCACCGGTCTCGTTACTGGTGGCCGCTATCCCTTAACGCCATACTCGGAATGAGGCCCACTGTGTCTTAAGTGCTGGCCCTGTAGTCTCTGCAATTCCCGATAGTGGAGGGTCTGGGAAACATTGCTTGGATGGAAGAGGAAAGGAGTCCGATTACCCTCGCTAGGTCTCGAAGAGATAAGACGTCCCTCTGCAGGAGTCTGCGACTCATTTGGTGGAGTGAGTTTTGGCCTTCGGGAGACAGAACTGAGCAGATTCGGTGTCTTACTATGAATCCCAGAAACTCTAGGTTCCTGGATGCGTGAAGGATCGATTTCTCTCAATTTATGAGGAATCAGACTGTAGCAGGTCTATGGCTTGCCTGGTCTGTTCTACCAGAGATTGAGATTGTGCCATGAAAACAATATCGTCCATGTATATTATCAGTCGGACACCTTGTTCTCTTAAATGCGCTACTACTGCTCTCGGGAGCTTGGTGAAAGCCCAAGGAGCTGAGGAGAGTCCGAATGGCAAACTTGTGAACTCCCAGTCTCGGTGTCTCCAGGAGAATCTCAGATAGCTTGCGTGGTCCTGATGTATGGGTACCGCAAGGTACGCATCTTTCAGATCCAGACGCATAAGCCATTCGTTAGGTCTCAGGAGATCCCTGAGCATGTGAATACCCTCCATTTTGAAATGGCGGTAAATAATAGTCGTTGAGAGCCTTTAGGTTTATCACCGAGTGCACTTTTTGCTTTCTACGTACAAGAAATATGGGGCTGAAGAAACCGCCTCGGCTTGGGCAGGGGCGAATCGCTTGTTTCGAAGAGCTGTGAATTTCTGTCCAGCGCTTCCTCGTCCTCTTTGGACATTGTAATTGGAGTGGGACGTGGACATTGTAATTGGAGTGGGACGACCTGCTTAAAAGGGTTGTGCGAAGAATTCTAGGTGCATACTGCAAACTGTGTCTCTGACGCACGCGTCCCCTGATAACAAATCCCATGCATGCGCAAAAGGAGCTAGCCTCCCTCCTATATGTGTTTGCGGCGCTGCTATAAGCAGACTGACCGGTTTTAGTTTTTTTTTTTTGCTGTGCTGGGTATCGAGCGGCTCTCCTCCAACCGCGACCTCTTCCTCGCCCTCTTGAAGAGAAGAAGGTATCTGAGCGATCCTGCCAGGCGTTGTTGATCCCTGGATTGTTGAGGTCTTCGATCAAAAAAGTATCGGCCGGAAGAGCGACCTCTACCTCTTCCGGCCCTGAAAACACTTTTTGAGGAGAACATTTTTATTTTTTTTATTTTTATGGAGTCTTGGTGTTTGTCTAAAGCTGTGAAGGTGCCCATGAACTTGGATATCTCCTTAATGAAGTTATCGCCGAAGAGCAGACCCTGTGCTGTGGCCCCGGATTCTGTGTCTGCTAATTCACTTAGTTTAGCGTCAATCTTGTAGAGGATGCCTTTGCAGCGTTCTGCCGATATAGCACAGCTGGCGTTAGCCAGCAAACAGATGGCTCTCTGGGCCCAACCAGAGAGGATCACTGGATCGATAGGGTCTCCAGAAGCTATGGCTGCTTCGGCAAGGTCCATCTTAGCTAGAGGACACGTGACGTCCAATACCCTGTCCTGGCAGGACCTCCAGGCACAATCTATGCCCTTTTGTGGGTCTTTGACATGCTTTCTAAGAAAAGTAATCATTTTGGAGTCTAACTCTGGCATCAGGGTCACTTTGCCTGGAATCTCCGGGCATGGGCATTCTGCCCGGAGTCTCGCTCGAACCTCCTTGTCTAGGGGTTTGCGCAACCTGTCTTTTATGTACTCAGTTGTTCTCAGAGACGGTTCCCAGTTGGTAGACCTGGGATGTACTAAGTCTTCCGGAGTAAACATCCCCTTGGAAGGAGAAAGTTCCTTGGTTGGTTTCTTAGGGATGGGGGCTGCCGCAATCCCTGAAGTTGAGGGTCGTGACCCTAATGTTTGTGCCCTCGTCTGAAGAGGTGGGAGATTGATTGCCAAAATCATATCCCTCTTGATCAGTGCCCTGTTGGTAACCCTCCGGGCTTGAGGGTCTAGTACCCCTGTTTTCTTCCTCGGGGTAAAAGGGTCCATCAGCGGAAGGGGTTTCCTTCTTATCCAAAAAGGCCTTTTTCAGCCTGGAGAAGGAGTCTGATAGGGCAGCAGTGGCTGGTTCTGGCTGGCTCGGGGGAAGGGGGGGTTGTAGAGTCTTTACTCAAGTGAGCCGGAGTACATCCCCCATCTGAAAGGTGCTTTCTCTTTTTGTCTTCTTTTTTGGTAGGGAGTTTTCTTGCAGGTGCTCCTCCATGTCGTCCAGGCGCTGCTGGATAGGCAGGAGCATTTCTGATACAGCTCTTTTGACGCTGGTCTCCACTGAAGAACTCAGCACTTTTTCTAGGCTGTTTGCCATTGCCACTTCACCGATTTGGTAAGTATCTTTCTTGTATTCAGACCAATCCTGGCCATCATGAGGGAAGAACTGGGCTGCCATTTTGTAATGTACTGCACCTTTCTGTTCTCCCTTTTTTTTAAATTATGTTTTTTATATTACACAGCCACAGTAATGGCTGTAGTTATGGTTAAGTTGCTGTTTCCATAGGAAGAGCACTTTTTGGGCGGCTTATAACTTTGCTCCCCCTGGACGAATCCTCACCAAACTTTGCAAAAAAATGTATATGGGCCACTCTTAATTTTCTTGTAAAGTTTGGTCCAGGGGGGGAAAGTTATAGGGGGTGGTCCCAAAACGTCTTTTTTTCCCATAGTGAATGGGGGGAAAAACTTTGCGCGCGCCTACAGCTCAAACCGCTGGATGGATTTTCACCAAATTCGCGGCAGGAGGACGATCTTGGTCCCGAAAGTGTGCTTTTGTAAATTTGGTGCCAATCCATCCAGTAGGTTCCTTTAAAACGACCAAAAAGTATGTCTCAAAAAATGTGATATCTATGTCCGCTCCGCGGTCACACTTCTCTGTTCACTCCGTGGACAAGATACCGATTGGCTAAGGGGCTCGCGTCATGACCGCAGACATGCAACGTGTCCTCCGATTGGCTGGAGTGAGGCGTGATGTAAGTCAGATTGTTAGGATGTGCCCGACATCTTGGATCCGCCGACAGCGCAGCGCCGACCAGAGGCAAAATGCTGTTTTGGTGAGTGTTTTGGTTTCACAGTGCTTGGGTAGGTTCAGAGAGTAAGAGATGGTTGAAATACTGTATTTGTTTAGGCAGCAGGTGCTAATGATGTATTCGGCATGCCCGCGCTGTCCGGGATGTTTGTAATTACTGAAAATGAAGGGGTCTTATAGGGATTACTTCCGTCTGTGCTGTGCGCAGGCAAGTTGAAACTGTTCTAAAGACATGCATGGTGTTAGCGAATGTTAAAATTGACTACATGCCGCAGTTAACATTTTTGTTTCGAAGGGTTTGTGTCCTCCGACGTATTACTTATCTTGATAGATCATCTCCAGCTTGATGGCCTGGGAATTTTTTTTTCAGTAGAGGGCGCTGCGCATCGATGTCGCTCGAGCCGATGTCCCTCGACAGCCTCCGTATCTGCACCGACGTCGTCATGCGTATAAATACTCGCGCAGCGTCCGCTGCTCCGTTCCGTTTTTCCGCGCTTCGTGGGCCTCGGAATCGCGTTGCTCAGTTCGTTACTCAGACTATATTCTTCATTATTCCTCGAATAAACCAACTCTTACTCGATGGCTTCCTCCTCCGAACCGATAACTCCATGGTCCGGCTTCAAAAAATGTCGAGACTGTGGAAAGAAAATGTCGTTGACAGATCCTCACAGGATCTGGTTGTTGTGCCTGGGATCGGAGCACCAATGTTCGGAGTGCGAGGACTGCATGTCCATGACGGCGAAAGCCTTGGAGCTTAAGGGAAAACTCCTTCGAAAGTTTCCTCGGCAGAGTCGAGACATTTGTCTCCTCGCCGACACAGGAAACATTCTCTGTCTGTCTCGAAGCTGCTCCCACCACTCTTCGAGATTCAAGTAAGAGACGTCGAAGATCCCCTTCCTCGTCTTCTGTTTTTCTGGAAAGAGTCACCTGCCCCACAAAACATAGCTCTCAGGCTGAGTGGGAGGAATTCCGTAAAAGGATGCTTAGCGTCTTCGAGAAAGCAGCCTCAACCTCCCCCCCCCCCCCCCCCCCTCGAAGACAGCTGAGGGTGATACCCTGGGTGAAAGGCCCGAAAAATCTAAACGCCACAAGTTGTTGCACCTGGCGAAAGAAACTACTCGAGCGTCACAAACCCTCGAGCAAAGGCATCTGCGTCATCGACGCCATTATCGAAGGGCTCATCGACGCATAGGTTGATCGAATCCACGCCGTCTTCGACGCCGAAAAGAGCAAACCCACGGCTGTCACTACCTCGCAGCCAGTGGTCTTACCCAGAGCCTCTATCATGACTTCGAGGTTATCGACAACCTCGAGTAGGATCCCAATCCTCTCGAGTTCTTTGAGGCCACTTCCTATCTTCTCAACGCCTTTTTCGGTGTTTTCGAAGCCTTTAACGTCCGTGACGTCAACGTTTTCCCAACCGATTATGACAAATTTTAGCCCCTTCTGCTCTGGAAATGGGATTTGAGCCATTTCCAAGGTCTGATCATTTCAGACCTTTGTCTTCAATCTACGAGGAAGGGGAGGATTCGGATCAAGAAAGACCCTTTGGGGTGCAGAGATCTGCAACACCAGAACCAGAGGAATTTACCTCTGAGGAAAATAGGTTGAAGGACCTTGGAGAATCCCTACATGAGGCAAGTGGGTTAGATACTTCCCCAGAAATAAAATTTGCCAAACCAGACCCAGGGGAACATGCTGAGACCCCTTACAGAATTCTAATGGCAAGAATTATAGAATTCATGGGTTGGTCTACACCTTCACCTGCATTCCAACAGGATGACCTTACAGACATCTTAGTCAAAGGCCCGCAGTAGGATCCTGTGGTTCCATTTCACGCTGCATTACAAAGAAAAATATTGGGTAACTGGGAAACTCCTGAGGTTATCCCGGCGGTTAATAAAAAGTTATCTGCCAAATATAGGGTATCTACTACTGACCTGGAATTTGTCTAAACATCCAACTCCAGAGAGTCTGGTTGTCCAAGCAGCAACTGCATCAGGCAGTAGATCGGCATACCCTACTGTTCCACAGGACAGGGATGACAAAAGATACAACACTATTGCTAAAAGTTTTTTCTGCATGTAGCATGGCGTTGAAATCTATTAACGCTACTTGTACGCTCGCAAGGTTCAGCCATACACTTTGGGAGTGTGCTTCATCAGCGGCTGACTACCTCCCAGAGGGAGAAGAAAGGGAAGCGTTTCTAAACATCATTAAGGATGGTAAAGACGCAATGTGCGAATCCCTTCAAACTGGCATTGATTGTGCTGACGGCATCAGTAGGGCCATGGCGGCAAGTACTAAAACCCGCAGATTTGCATGGTTGCGAAAGTCTGGGTTTGCTCCAGATGTACAAGCCAGACTTTTAAATATGCCCTTTGACGGCTCTTCTTTGTTTGGTAAGAAGGCAGATGACAGCCTAGAACAATTAGACATCCAAAGCAGCAGCAAAATCCCTGGGTGCTGCAATCCGCCAAACGCCATATCGCCCCTCAGGAACCTCTTGGAGAGGTAAGTCCTTTCGCTTTTATTTTGCATTCGGAAAAGGCAGAGGACAGTCGGTTCAAAGAGGTCAAAAAAGATTCACCCGAAGTGGACGGGGTAAAAATGCAAAAGCCGCAGCAGCAGCTTTGGCTGCCTCTAAATCTCTGAGGACTCTGCTCACAAGACACCAGTAGGGGGCAGGCTAACTCAACATCTGACGTAATGGCAGGCTATTACGTCAGATGCTTGGGCATTGGAGACAGTTGCCCAAGGTTACTGCCTGCCTTTTCTACGCATTCCTCAGTCATCCACCGGGGAACAGCTCTCGGAAAGTTCCAGATCCGGTCCTCTTGCAGGAAATTGTAGACCTGCTGGAGAAATGTGCCATAGAACCGGTACCTGTAGCGGAGAGGAACAAGGGCTGGTACGCCCCCCCCCCTCCCCCCCCACTTCCTAATACCAAAGGACGGAGGACTGAGACCTATCTTGGACTTATGAGAATTGAACAAGTTCCTCAGGAAGGACAAGTTCAAGACGGTAACTCTTTCTCAGATCCTTCAGGCCCTCCAGCTCCAGGACTGGCTGGTATCTCTGGACCTTCAGGATGCATATTTCCATGTGCCAATCCATCTCAAACACAGGAAATACCTCAGGTTCGCAATTGGCGACTCATTATCAATTTCAAGTTCTGCCATTTGGGCTGACCTCCGCCCCGAGGGTCTTCACCAAGCTAATGTCGGTAGTGGCTGCAAGTCTAAGGAGGGAAGGGATTCACGTCTACCCCTACCTGGACGATTGGCTGATCAGAGCTGTATCTCGGGAACAAGCTCAGATCGAGCTGGATTATGTCTGCCACTTCCTTCACAAACTGGTCTTCTCCCTCAATTTAAAGAAGTCGCAGATGATACCATCACAGAGACTCCAGTTCATTGGAGCGGTCCTGGACACTTCCCTGGGAAAAGCCTCGCCACCAGAGGTGAGGGCCCAAGATATTCTGCAGATGGTCACCAAGTTTTAAAATGCCCAACGTTTCCCAGCCTTCGACTTTTTGAGGTTGCTAGGCCTCATGGCATCCTGCATCTTCCTTTTGCCAGAGGCTCGCCTGAGAATGATCTCTTCAGTGGGCACTGAACTCAGTGGTCGCAATTCTCAGGGAGAATGACAGACCTCCTTCAGGTTCCGGACAAGGTGGCTCGAGGCCTTCAGTGGTGGGTCTGCCAGGAAAACATCTTGAAGGATAACTGTTTTGGCAACCATGGCCGGAGATGACAGTAGTCACAGATGCCTCACTCACGGGGTGGGGAGCCCATACCAACGACTTGACCATCAGCGGTCGTTGATCTCCATCGGAGTCCAGACTACATAACAACCTGTTAGAGCTGAGAGCAATCAGACAAGCGCTGAAGGCTTTTCTGCCATCTGTACAGGGGAAAAATGTCCTGATAATGACGGACAACACAGTGGCCATGCACTACCTCAAAAAAAGAGGAGGCGTAGGATCACTGCTGCTGTGCAGAGCGGTTTTGGGCAATCCAAGAAGGAATCTGTCGGCAGTTCACTTAGCCGGAGAGAAAAACTTGACAGCGGACGCTCTGAGCAGGCAGAGTACAGTCTCCCACGAGTGGGAACTAGCTCAGGAAGTCCTTAACAGATCTTCACCCTTTGGGGAACCCCTCAAGTGGATCTGTTCGCCACCAGCATCAACAGTGCGATCAGTTTTGTTCAAGGGAATTTCCCCCGAGAAGAGCTCTAGGGGACGTGTTCGTAGTGGACTTTCCACTTCTGTACGTGCTTCCTCCAGTCCCTGTCATTCCTCAAATGATCAGGAGGTTGAGAAGGTTCCAGAAAGCCATGATCCTAATTGCCCCGGACCGGGCTAGGAGAACGTGGTACCCGGACCTTCTGGACATGTCCATCTGCCCTCCAATTCGTCTTCCACTCAAGGAGAATCTTCTCTTGCAGAAGGGAGGTCAGGTTCCCCATCCAGACATCAGAACCCTCAACCTTCACGCTTGGTATCTGAAAGGTTGAGATGCAAGGATTGGGACCTCCCAGATGACATCATGGAGGTGTTGCTTTCGGCAAGAAGGCCAGCAACAAAGACTTCATACCGCTGCCGTTGGAACAAATTTTGCAGCTGGTGTAGAGAAAGGAATATCGACCACTTCATGTGGTACACCAACAGTGTTATCTTTTCTACTCTATTTGGCAAATTTGGGCCTTCAGGTTGGCACTATCAAGGGCTATCTTGCAGCGCTATCGATCTTCAAGCGCACTGCAGAGGAACCATCATATTTCAAGTTACCCTTAGTAATACAATTTCTGAAGGGATTAACCAATGTCTAGCCTCCAAGACCATTCCATGAACCACTCCACTCTTGTTCACTAAGGTTTCTCACCCTTAAAACTGTCTTATTAGTGGCATTGCCATCTGCTAGGAGGGTGAGCGAATTACAGGCTCTATCTTGTAAACCACCTCATACAATTTTTCATAAAGATAAAGTTGTCCTACAAGTGAAGCCTAATTTTCTCCCAAAGGTGGTTTCTGAATTCCACATCACTCAGAAGATTACCTTGCCTTCATTTTATCTCCCTCCCCATCTGGGGAAAGGGGAAGAAAGGCTGCATAGGCTGGACCCAAGGCGGGCTTTGAGCTTTTACATCAGCAGACTTGCTAGGATTAGGCAAGCAGACCAACTGTTCGTAGGTTACTCGGGGCACAAATTGGGATTACCGATGACAAAACAAACCATTTCCAGATGGATCATTTTAGCCATTCTGGAATGTTACAAACTGGCAGGGAGAGAGCCTCCTCAAAATCTTAGGGCTCATTCAACCAGGGGTATCGCAGCCTCTTCAGCCCTCCAAAGAGGGGTACCGATTCGAGACGTGTGGCTGCCACATGGTCATCTGCACATACCTTCACAAGATTTTACAACCTGGATTCCTACTCTAGCAATCCCTTCGAAGAACAAGTTACTTCTTACCAGGTAACGTTCTTTCGATGGGATGTTCCTCCGACGTATTCCTTATCGCCCCTCCGATCGATTTCCCCTCAGTAAAACTTCCCTTGTGGTTACATCTTATGCTCCTTCTGGGTCACTAACCAATTCATGTAAAACAACTGTTAATGTCAAAACGGAACTGAGCAACGGACGCTGCGCGAGTCCATTTATACGCATGATGACGTTGGTGCCGATACGGAGGCTGTCGAGGGACATCGACGCTCAGCGCCCTCTACTGGAAAAAAAAAAATTCTGAGGCCAGCAAGCTGGAGATGATCTATCATGGAATACTTCGGAGGAGCATCCCATCGAAAGAACGTTACCAGATAAGAAGTAACTTGTTCTTCTATGGGTGTGGTACTGACGTTCTAAGCCACCATGGGTTTTATATACTGCGGCGGTTGTGTCCAGGACCTACAGTCTTGGGTGCATGGTCGAAGGCCATGTACACAAGACTACAATTCTAGGTACTAAAGTTATAAGCCACAATGGGTGTGATATGTTGCAATGGATTTGGCCAGGACCGACAGTCTTGCATGCATAGCCGAAGGCCATGGACATAAGACCAAAGTTATAAGCAGTGCTGTTATAAGCAGTGAAGTTGGGGGCATGGCTGAAGGCCATGCACCCAAGACCAAAGTTATAAGCCCTGAAGTTATAAGCTAACATGGATTTCATATACTGCACTGGTTGTGTCCAGGACCTAGAGTCCATGCACCCAAGACCAAAGTTATAAGCTGTGAAGTTCTAAGCCACCATGGTTTTGATATGCTGTGGTGGTTGTGGGTAGGAACTAGTCTTGGTTGCATGGCCGCCGGGTGTAGGCCATAGGTTATACATCCAAGACTCTAGGCCCTGCCCACAGCCACTGCACCATATTACAACCATACATCACACGTATAGATTTGAATATGTGTTAAATGTGTGAAGTTATACTTATTCTTTAATTTGTTGAGATTCCATATATTTCTTACATGAGTTAGTATTTGGAGGAAATATTGTTTTTCAATTTCTGTGATAAAAGAAAAGAGCATGTTAGTGTTTGTATTTTATAAAGTCTTATTACATTGTATAATAGACATTTTAGTATTTATTTTAACCCTAATATTTAGTTTACAAACCAGTGTACTGTGCATTTTGCTCAGTTTCTGTGTTTGTCTGGTTGAAAAAAAATCCTTGTCGGATGCTACAAACGATTTCTTTGTTTCCTTTGAGTGTTCACTTGTTGTTTCTGATTAATGTTCTATATGTTGGCTTCTTGCAAATTTTTTAAACAGATACCTGTTGGCATATTCTTTATCTGTGTGGTTGTTATACAATCTTGGGTAGTTAGATACCTGTTGGCGTATTCTAACTGTTTATAGTATTTTAATTGAATTTTTGTTAATGTCGCTTCATGGTTGTCGTACCGAAGCTGTACGCACCAGGTCTCCCACGACTCGGCACCAAATTGCACTGTTTACAGGTGACAAGTTTCGCACTTGCTTTTGGTACGTTACCAAAAACGGTAAACAACCGCCACTCCCATGACTCCCGGCGAGTGCTGGTATTGGGGAGTCCCCCACCTCATTCTCTTCATCCTATTGTTCCCTCTGCAGGCCCTTGGGGAGGTGGTGGTGGTGGTGGTGGCGGTGGAGGGTTTGGGGGTGGTGCTGAGGCTGATGTAGCAACAGCAGCCATGGTTGCCATTAGGGTTGGTGAGATAATCTCCGCTAGAGCACTAAAGGCAGCAAAACTCAATCTCCAATAGCCAGAAATACAATGAAGATGTGCTCGGGGGTGTGGCCTTTTATATGGGTGGAGGGGTGTGCCTCGTGACCATATCGATCACTCAAAAGCGTTGGAAAAGTTCCAAACAATATGTGGAAAGCTAGGGCCGTTGTATGGGACATGTGAAATGGTGATTTTGTATTGTAAAATAATTTGGTTTGTCTGCATAGGTTCTTTTGAAATGTTGCGGAAGCGGACAAAGTGCGCAAATTGGGTCACAAGCTCAGCGTGGGTGCGGTCACATGATGACATCGTGAAAACATCCGCGAAGGAAATGGGTGCCCGCAGGACACCAAATGCACAGGAACGGTCGTGCGCATGCGCGCGGGTGTTCTACGGACAGTGTTCGGGTCCTGAAACTAATTAAAAGTGCGACACAAGTGAGACGGACAATTACGGACAGGCGCGATGTTCGCAGGACTTACGGGTGTGGTGCGCATGTGCATAGATGTTCTGCTGACTGTGCGGCCAGGTATAGTGTTTGACTACAGACATGCCGGACACCGCGCCTGTTCTAAGGATAGTTGCATCTTCGATGCGGACAGTACCGACAGGTAGTGTCCTTAGGACACTCCCTTTTTGTTCATTTACGGACATCCCGGCCACCGGGTGTGTTCTAAGAACAGTTTAATCTTGGTTGTGAACAGTACAGAGAGCTATAATGTCCTTAGGACGCCCCCATTTTGTTGATTTACGGACATCTTGGACAGCTGGTGTGTTCTAAGAAGGAGCAGTTCCATCTTGGTTGCGAATGGTGCGGCTAGGTGTATTGCCCTTAGGACATCATATTTTATTAATTACGGACAGGCCGAACAGGCGCTCTGTCCGCAGACATTTTAACTCTAAAAATTAGACGCACACCATTCCATTAAAAGTAACATAACATTTGTTTTTATTAAACATATATACAGCAATTAAGACAGGGAGGGGGAAGCAGACACTGAAACAAATATAGGGGAATTGGGGGATTCCACAGGCTGGTTGTGAGGGATGAAGGGATGGAAGTGTCGTTGAAACGTTTATGTTCTTCAGGGTTTGGGGATAGTTCACTGGGAAATGGAGAAGGGGGAAAGGTGCAGGTTGGACAGTGGTATCTAATTTTTCCTTTGACGTGGTCCTCCACAAATTGCCTTAACCCATTAAAATTCTCTTTTAGCATGTCCACTTTGTCTTCTATGCGTTTCAAGGTGTCTTGCACTGTGTCTTTTGGTGGACTTTCTTCAATTTTTGCCTGGGCTGTTAAAAATAAATATATATATTAAGTACCGACTATTAATTTGCCTATACAGACAGCGATTTACCATTATTATCGCTATCTTCCCACATTTCGCCATGCGGAAAATTCTCCTCCAGCCATTCCAAAGTACTGCACATTTCCGTGTGAAAACAGAAATACATTTTGTTCTGCACCTCATACAAAAAGTGTACAAACATACAAGAAAAATTAAGTTCACTTACTACTTTCTTGTAATTTGTATTCGTTGTATTTTGTGTTTGTCTACTGTCGCTCCTAGCTGTACAGTTTCTGTGAGGTAATTACGTTGGAGGCATATCTTTTTTTTGTTATGGTATAATCCATTTCATTACACAGGGTATTTAAATGGACGGGTTGTGTGTGAGACGTGTAGGTTCCAATGGCTATTTATTACTAATGTGTTTGTGCCGCTTTTTAAACTTGTGCAGTTTTTATATGGCATGACTGAACAATTTCAGTTACCCCCTGACTGTTTGGGTAGTGTTGCTCTCGTCCGCGCCCGTCCGCGTACAGACGCTCAGTCCGTGCCCTTGAAATATCATTAGCGAGGGGGTTCAGTATGTTCTATGATCCATGTACACAAAGTAAGGGAATCCTAGTAAATATCTCCCAAATTCACATGATGACAGTGTATATTCAGTAAAAAAAAAGTTGTTAAAGGGATGTTATGCTCAAGTTGTCTTACTAAAAAAAACTATGAAATTCAGTAAAAAATCTTTAACGGAACGTTATGGTTCAAAGTAAAACCCTTGAAATTCGGCAGTTATGGTAAGCTAAGCAACCATAACTCGCGCCACCACCGTGCACTGCTAACACTAACACCCAGGACATCAAAGATGACATCACAAATATCACTGATATCGCATGTGCATTTACTTTTCATAGAAGGGGTTGTGAATGTAATGTGGGGGGGGGGGTATCAGGGATTATCGAGATGTGCAATAAACTACATACTTCATTATGCAGTGTAGTGTGCTAATGAACATTCCATTGCAGTATTCTTTCTAGTCCAGGAACTGTTACGCTCACCTGGCTCCCACAGGGGTGTCGGTCGGACCCGGACAGCTGCGGTCTCCACCCACGTGATGCGTAGTGCAGCGATGACTGACTGGATCTGCCCTCCTAATCTTGTCTGCTTATCCCGTAGAAATATTCTCCTGCAAGTGGAGAGATGGATTTAGCCACTTGTGGATTCAAGTGATAGCACCCCCACAGTCCTCCCCAACTAATCACCTCCGAAATGCCCTCACAGCAATCTCACCTTATATTCTTGAAAGATGAGCTCTCCATCCTGCGTGGATTTGCAGGGGCGTGTCGATTCCAGTTACTTCACTGGTTTGAAGGCTCGGGAGAGTTCCGGAGAGTATTGAGACTGAGGCTCCTGGTGAGGACCAGTAAGTATGAAGTTCATAGAGTTCAATATGTCCGATGTTCACTCTTGTTTCCCACCTTCCTTTCTTGTCTTGCAGCTGGCTCGTGAAAAGATGCTCTTGTGGCAGCTGGTGGCGCTCGGGTAAGAGTCTATTACCCGGCGCTGTCCGGTAAATGTTGCACAAGGAAAACGTGTTTTGTCTCTTTACAGATGCGGCACGTGAAAATATGGAGAGTCACAAAAGGATGCCTCCGGTGGTAAATCAGGTAAGTCTATGGTGGTAAGAATTATATTTCCCTCGGCTCACCTTGTGGTTTTCTTTTGTCTCCTAGGTGCCGAAGTTCGGCGAAGAAATGATGGAGGCAGCGCCGACCCGAAGGATGCTGTGAAGACTGGTGAGTATGGCGCGGTGCGGCGCGTGCAGAAATGATGTTCTTTACAGGTCCGGAGACAAGATGGATCCAGAATCAGGTGTGGAATAGAAATAAGTTTGTTTTCTAACCTTGTCCCTTTCTTTCCTCTTTGTTTTAGGAGCTCCGGATTCGAGGCGGGCGTGGCAGAAGACTGGATGCAGGCTGCAGGCACGGTGAGTGTTACGCTGCTGGATGCAGAATAACCGAAGCGTGTGTTGCTGGTCGGGTGTGGTTTAAATAGCCTCAAAGGTAGTCCTAGGTAAGAAGTCCCTAGAACCACACTAGAGTAAAAAATAGTCCCTGTAGAAAAATTGTCCCTTTCAGGCTTCATGTTGGATTGGAGTCATTTGCAGCATAGTCTGCCTGGGGTAAGTAATGACTATGAGCCTGGCACCTATGGCGCCAGGACTGAACCCAGATAGCCCCTAGCCGGGACTGCTGAGGTTTTACTAAGTGTCTAGATGTCTGCTCCTGGGGCTGATGGGCTTGGTCCGGATGCCTGGGGGTAGGCATCATGACAGGAACCTACTCATACAGAAATGTACGTATTGCCTGCAGCGTACACCACAGAGGTGCTGTATTTGTAATTTTCCGCAGTTTATATAAAGAAATGTTGAATGCTTCTGTATCACTTTTCCATACTGCGAAACATGTACTAAGTAGCTAATAATCCATCACTTACTACATATTTCTACTACGCACAACATGAATAGACTACAATGCATCCAAATTTGGGCCTTTTATATGGAGAGTAAAGTAAGGAAACAAGAGGCAGTATCATTAGCAACTTTGTATAATCTACATGATTGCATTGACACCCAAAAATTATTGCTGTGTTTCAGGGCTGCTTCTTCCCCTATATATGTACATCATAAGATGCAATTAAATTGTAAGGAAAGTAGTGTAAGACCATGTGAGAATAGCAAGATCTACAAATTAATACTTTTTGAAAGTTACGTTTCTGACTGTCAGTAAATAAAACCACCTGGCCTAGATATGGCAGTGAACAAAATAGAAGGGGCTAGACATGTGATGTCAATGATATTTGTGATGTCATTTTGATGTCCTGGGTGTTAGTGTTAGCAGTGCACGGTGGTGGCGCGAGTTATGGTTGCTTAGCTTACCATAACTGACGAATTTCAAGGGTTTTTTGGTTTTACTTTGAACCATAACGTTCCGTTAACAAAGTTGTTTAGTGAATTTCATAGGTTTTTAGTAGCGCAATTTAACCATAACTTCGAGGGGATTGGGTCCTCTGACGTATTCCATATCTATGACCGTAATCACCACAGCTGTGCTGCTTCGGAAAATATTTCTGCGTCGATACGCTGTCCTCGAGGGCCTCCATTGAACCGACGTCACCGGATGTTATGTAGGACGCATGACGCCTGTAGCCCCAGTTCCGTTTTTTCCACGAACGTGTTCGCTTCGGAGATCTCTGCGCGCCTTGCTTCTTCGGAGTTCTGTGCTTTCGGTTTTCCGAACCTGTTCATTGTGTAGATTTCCATGATGTCTTCGTCTTCATCCACCCTGCGGCCGGTTTTTAAGAAGTGTCGAGACTGCGGGTCCAAGATGTCGACGGATTCGCACGACTTCTGTCTCTGGAGCCTCGGAGGACCACGACACAGATGACTGTGTAGACTACCAGTCGCTTACATCGAAGGCCTTGTGGGAGTGTAAGAAGAAGCTTTCTGTAGATAAGGTGGCCAAGCCCCGGAAGTAGAGATCCACTGGGCTTTCGACTGACTATTCGAGGGGCG
Source organism: Ambystoma mexicanum (assembly GCF_040938575.1). NCBI lineage: Eukaryota > Metazoa > Chordata > Amphibia > Caudata > Ambystomatidae > Ambystoma > Ambystoma mexicanum. The sequence goes on along the minus strand of NC_090922.1, from coordinate 568,256,563 downwards.
AATCTCCGCGTCGTCGGCGTAAGTCCGGGAGGTCTCGGTCCAGGAGTAGGTCCTGCCAATCCTCTGCCTCTTTGAGGCACTCACGGAAGCGCTGGCATCGGTCGCCTTCCCCGTCCTCGTCCGAGGACTCCGCCCGTCGGCAGCTAGCTTGTCCCAACAAGCATTCCACTCCTGCGGAATGGGATTCATTTCGGCAGGAGATGTTGGCGATTTTTCAGTCGCAGGGCTCCAGTCCGTCTGCACCATTGAAGGACACCGGCTGTGACTGTGCTAGAGACACCACTCGTACGCCTTTGGGCTCGAGCGGTCGTCGCGATCACCGGGCACCTTCGAGGTCCCGGTCCTCGATGCCCTCGAGACTGTGAGGTCTTTGAAGAAGACATCGACACCTTCGGTGCCAAGGTCGTCGAGACTCTCTCGAGGCTCTGCCTCCGAGGAAGCCTTCGGCGCCCAGGCTGTCGAAGGACACGCTCGGGGCTCCGCCCTCGACGACTGTGTCGAAGCCGTCGGTGCCACGCTCTAAGTCGACGCCGATTCCCTCAATTCCTTTCGAGACTGCTTTGTCAGAGGCTAAAAATGTCTGTCCCTTTTTCTGTGTCCTCATTCCAGCCTCTGGATTGGATTTCTGAGGTGGATTAAGTGTCTGAGGAAGGTATGGTTCCTGAGGAGGTACCTGACGATATTTTGTCTGGGCATAGCCAGATTGAAGACCTGCGGCAGTCGTTGCACTTCGCAAGTGGTCTGGACACCTCTCCGGCGGTGAGTTCTGTAGGCCTGAGCCTGGCACCCATGCCAAGTCCTCGTACCGGCGCCTTATGTCGAGGGTCACAGAATACTTGGGGTGGGCTGCGCCACCAGTGGATTTTCTGCAGGATGACCTGACGGATATCCTCGACTAAGGTCCACCAACTGACCCGGTACTGCCATTCCATATGGCCTTGCAGAGAAGGGTGGCAGCAGCTTGGACTGCTCCAGAGAGTCTCCTGGCAGTGAGCAAGTCTTTGCCGCGAAAATACCGCCCAGCCAGTAGCGACCCCTGCTACTTGACCACGCACCCCACTCCGGAGAGTTTGGTGGTGTCAGCGGCTACAGCCCCAGCAAAGCAGGCGTCGTACCCTACCATCCCTCCTGATGGGGACGACAATCGTTTTGATGGCTGGGCGAAGAAAGTGTTTTCTTCAAGGGGTATGGCTTTACAGGCAGCCTTGTCACGTTTCACGTGCTCTGTGGAACTGTTTCGTTAGGGGCTGATCATATTCCGAAGGGGAGGAACGGAATGGTTTTCTTGCTATTGTGCAGGATGGCAAGGATGCCATGTGTGAGTCGGTTCATTCGGGTCTGGACATGGCAGATTGTGTCAGCCGGTCCATGGCGGCGAGCACCGTAATACGCAGGTTTGCGTGGTTGCGGAAGTCGGGGTTTGCTCCGGATGGTCAAGCCCGGCTACTCAACATGCCCTTTGATGGTGAACATCTTTTTGGCAGCAAGGCTGACGAGAGCCTTGAGAGGTTGCAGACCTCCAAAGCTGCAGCAAAGTCTTTGAGCGCTGCAGTTCGCCAACCTCCGCCTTTTCATCCTAGGTGACAGCAATGGAGGGGAGGTTCCTTTCGATATTACTCATCTTTGGTAAATCGAGAGGAGCTGCAAGTCAAAGGTGCCACCGTAGGAGTACCAGAGGTGGAAAACAGGGATCTCGAGGTGCCAAAGCCGCTCGGGCAGTTGCCTCTTTGCCCTCAGGCACTGCCGCAGCCGCTTCAGCTCAGTCATGAGGCTATGTCCCATGGTTCGCCGGTTGGGGGAAGGCTGGCGCAGCGTCTTGTAGAGTGGCGTGCCATTACTTCAGGTGTGTGGGTTCTGGAGATCATAGCCCATGGCTACGGTCTTCCTTTCCAGTAGAGGCCTCCCGACAATCCACCAGGGAATCTCTCTTTGAAGAGTTTGGATCCGCTCCTTGCGCAGGAAATACAATCCCTGCTGGAACAAGACTTCATAGAACTGGTGCCTGTAGCGGAGAGGAACCAGGGATGGTATTCCCCTTATTTTTTAATTTCGAAGAAAGACTGGGGATTGAGACCCATCATGGACTTGTACGGTTTGAACAAGCTCCTCAGGAAGGACAAGTTCAAGATGGTTACTCTTTCTCAAGTCCTCCAGGCCCTTCAACTTCAGCACTGGTTGGTGTCTCTCGACCTCAAGGAAGCTTACTTTCATGTGCCGATCCATCCCAAGCACAAGAAGTACCTGAGGTTTGCGGTTGGCGATTCGCACTTTCAGTTTCGGGTCCTGCCGTTCAGATTGACCTCTGCCCCAAGGGTTTTCACCAAGCTCGTGGTGGTGGCAGCGTATCTCAGGAAAGGGGAATTCACGTCTACACCTACCTGGACGATTGATCAGGGCGCGGTCTCCTGAGCAAGTCCTGGATCATCTGTCAGTCACCTGCCACTCCCTTCACAAGCTGGGCTTCTCCCCCAACTTGAAGTCCCATTTGACGCCAACTCAACGGCTCCAGTACATCGGAGCAGTGCTCAACACGTCCCTGGGGCAGTGATTCCCTCCCCAGGTGAGGGCTCATCACATTCTGCAGATGGTGCACAAGTTTCAACATGCCCAGAGTCTCCTGGCGTTCGAGTTCTTGAGGTTGCTCGGCCTCATGGCATCCTGCATTCTTCTGGTGCCAGAGGCCAGGTTGCGGATGAGATCTCTGCAATGGGCCCTCAAGATGCAGTGGTCCCAGTCCTCCGGCAGGATGTCGGACCCCGTTCAGGTGCCCCCCTCGGTCGCTCAGGACCTCCTGTGGTGAGCTGTCAAAGGCACTCTGAGAGGGTGTTCCATTTTGGCTGCCCTGGCCGAAGGTGACGATCGTGACGGACGCGTCCCTCACGGGGTGGGGAGCTCATGCCAACGAGTTGACAGTCAGCGGTCGTTGGTCTCCGTCGGAGTCTAGACTTCATATCAATCTGTTGGAGCTGAGGGCCGTCAGGCTTGTCCTGAAGGCTTGTCTGCCGACTGTGCGAGGGAAGAATGTCCTTATTCTGACTGACAACACAGGGGCCATGCACTACCTCAACAAAAAGAAGGGCAGGGTCACTTCCTCTGTGCAGGGAGGCGATGCAGCTCTGGTGGGCCATCCAGCAGGGAATTTCGATCTCGGCAGTTCATCTGGCTGGAGACGAAAACGAGACGGCGGATGCTCTGAGCAGGCAGAGCGTGATCTCAACAGTGGGAGCTGGCTCGGGAGATTCTCCCGGAGATCTTCGCCTGTTGGGGGACAAGTGGATCTCTGTGCCTCCAGTGTCAACACGAAGTGCGAAAAGTTCTGCTTGCGGGAATTTCCTCCAAGAGGAGCCTTAGTGGATGCGTTCGTGGTGGAGTGGTCCTTCCCACTGCTGTACGTGTGTCCTCCAATCCCTGTCATCCTGCAAGTGCTGCAGATGTTACGGAGGTTCGGTTCCCGGATGATCCTCATTGCTCTGACATGGGCCCGTAGAACGATCTGCTCTCACAGGAGAGGGGTCAGGTTCTCCATCCAGAGGTCAGATCCCTCGACCTTCACGCTTGACTTCTGAAAGGTTGAGGTATAAGGATTGGGACCTCCATGTAGACGTGATGGAGGTGTTGCTTTTGGCCAGACGGCCTGCATCCAAGTCCCTGTACCGTTGCCGTTGGAGAAAGTTCTGCGACTGGTGCAGAGTTAAGAATGTGGATCCTTTTTCATGTGACATTACTGTGGTTCTGTCTTTTTTTGCTTTCGTTAGCCCACAAGGTCCTGCAAGTGGGTACCGTTAAAGGTTACCTGGCGGTGCTGTCCATATTTAAGCGCTCGTGTGAGGAGTGTTTTTATTTCAAGATTCCTTTGATTTCTCAGTTTCTCAAAGGGCTCACTAATGTGTTTCCGCCTTCACCTTTCCAGGTGCCCGTTTGGTATTTGAACCTTGTTCTAAAATGGCTTGTGGGTGCTCCATTTGAGCCTTTACATTCTTGTCCTTTGAGAAAACTGTTTTTAGTTGCGGTCACTTCGGCTCGCAGAGTTTTTCTTCTGTGGGCACAGAACGCCTTCTCTCGAGCCCACTATAATAAGGGAAGCTTCAATGTATCCTTGAGTTGTTCAGTCCTAATGTCTCTCCCCTTTATTTGTTTTTTGTAAATTTGCCAAATGTCAATTTCGGAATGCTCAGACTGCACCTGACGCCAGCAAAGCCGTTATGAAAAATAACGGCAAATGCGCTTGTGAGTGCCAAGATACAGAGTAAAGCACCGCAGAGCAGGGGCTCACTCTTGTGACCGCGGGTGGCACCATGGTCCCACAGGAGCTCAGAGCTGCTTCCACGGGCTCAGGTGACTCGAGCCGAGTTGGGGAAGCGAACGAGGGACACAAGCGAGGGTTCGCAGAAGCGGACCCTCGCGTTCCACATATGCGCGGCTGAACAAAGCCCAAACAATTCCTTATGCGCCTATCTCTCTCCGATGCCAACAGGAAGAAGCTGGCGTCGGAGAGGGAGTCACGGAAGCCGAGAGGACGCGTAGTGCGTTCCTCAGAGGAAATAGAAAAACAGCAATCTACAATTCAGCAAGCGCGCTGCTATGAACCTAATATAAATACAATAAATATGACTGAACATATAAATACACGTATTAAAAAACAGTTCTAGAATATGATGCACTTATCTCTTGCTGTGAGCAGCAAAGAAAGAGGAAGTTGCATCATGTTCAAGACTGTTTATGAGGGGACTCGCACACTCATTGGAGGACACAGGTCACATGTTGGTGGCCTCGGGATGAACTTCAACAAGCCCTCTGGGAAATTGAGTTTTTTGTTTGTTTCAAGGACTTAAGGAAATATTATGAGATATTTCTACTTGTACTCCTACGTCCCGTCCCCTTTCCTCCATACTTATGGGACATCTCTCCATCCTGTGGGACGGGACCGAAGCACTTTGTAAAAAGCATCCACATTTTTTCCAAAACTGTGTCCTTCCTCTCTTTCTTGCGCGGGGCCCGGCACGCGGCCATAACCCCGCCCATCTTGGCTCCGCCCCACGCATTTCCCCATCAGTCCTTTTCTCCGCTCGATGGGGGCCGGACGCACTTGCATCCTCGAAGTTTTTCTTCCCTTTTTCCTCTCTGGCTCTCGCTAGCGTTCGCTTACTGGTCTGTCTATGTTGTTCAAGCTAGACTTTCCTGATTGTTCATCGTGTCACCGTCGCTTCGCGAGGGCGAATCCCTATCCTCTTTAGAGTGTTTGGGTCCAGATCACCGTTGTGACTCCTGTTTTTACTGTGACTCCCTTTCGGTCCGGGCACTTCAACGTCGGTTGGAGTGGTTGGAGGAGGTGTTCCGACAAACTCCTCCTTCACATTTTCAGGCGTTCATCGACGAGAAGAAGAAACGCCCGGTAAGTTCTTTACTTTTCAGAGCACCTTGGCCGGGGGATACCTTTCCGGGTTCCTCTCGGGCCGGGAGAGGCGTTGATCGCTCTGTCACCGGGGTTCGCCCTGAGGTGCCTAATAATTCTACCAGAGTTTTCTCTGAGGGTCTCCGTAAGGGGCCTGTGAATACAGGAGTATGCTCTGAGGCCCCTCCTGTGGGGGGTGTTTTGTAGACCCATTTCTACTGAAGTGTGGGGTACCGGAGCTCGCTCTGAGGCCTCTGTCGGCTTCCCTCAAAGACAAGACCGGGGTTCGCCCCGATGCCTTGGCTGGACTTGTTTGTTACCGAACGGATGTTCGAGGCCCCGCACAGATGAGGCCTGGGTCCGAGGTCCCTCGTTCAGAGGCTAAAGCTACCAACAGTTCTGAGAGGCCGGTCAAGGCTTTGTCAGTGAAAGCTGTTGCTCACCGTTCCCGCTCTTGTGGTGACACCAGACCTGTTGAGGGGGCAAAGGAGCAAAGTTCTTCTTTTACCGGCAGTGCCGAGGTCCTTCCTTCCTTCGAAGGCTCAGTTGGCGGTTGGTATGTCATAAAAACATTTGAGGCCTCATAGTACCGGCTCTGCCGAGGTTCCTTATGTTAAGGCTAAGATTAAGACCCCTGATCCATTGATGGGGACCCCTGCCTCACTACCTCACGTACCGCAGTTCCCCTCAGATGAGGACAAAATGGCGTCCGTTCCCGCCACGACCGTAGAGGCCATTTTAGGTGCTACCCCTACAACTACTCCATCGGCCTCTGGTGTAGGGCTTGGTCCCTTGGGTGAACCTAAGGTCCCTTTTGCGCATCCTTACCGGCCGGTTTATGATTGGAACGCCCAGATGCCTCTTCCGCACAATGTTTTGTCGCCCGCGGGTGCGGCACCTTTGATTTATGTGCATACGTCGGTGGAGGGGCCGGTGTGGTACCCTTAACCGCTACATCCTTGGATTTGTTCACCTCATGAGAAGCCTCCTCAGGTTCCGAAACAGTCTCCGGAGGACGCCTTTTTCTGTAAATTTCAAGCGCTTATGCGCACCGACCCCATGAGGGAATATTTCAAAGGGCTTTTCAGGGAGATATTTCCACCTACGCCTTCGGCATCACCCGTTCCTCCGGTGGTTCCGCCGGGGCCTCCGTTGCCCGTGGTGCCTCCCCCGGCTCTTCCGCCTTTGCCTCCATTGTCCCCAGTTGCCAAGGCAGTGCCTGACACGGCTCAGCAGGATCCTGACATGTCAGATGACCCTCAAGGCGATCAGGACAACGAGGACCTTCCCCGCTCTATCAGAGCTTTTCATGACCTGGTACTGGATATGATGAGTTTCTTAGATGTTCCGGTGCCTGAGGCACCTGCTCCGCAGGAGGGCGTGCTTTGTGGGGTGTTCACCCTGTCTCCCTTGGAGCGTACCGGCCTGTTCCTGCAGAAGGATGTTCTGGCCGAGGTCCGAAGAGTCTGGGAAAAGCCACACTCGGGACTTTTTGTCAATAAGAAGGTTGACGCGAGGTACAGGCTACATTCTTCGGAAGAGGTGGCCCTGTCGTCTTGGCCACCTCCCTCCTCCACAGTAGTGGCTGCGGCCACTTTGCAATCCAGACCTGCAGCATCCTCTTCCACGACGGCTACTCAGGTCCTCGGTAAGGAGGACAAGCTCCTTGACTCCCTAGGGAGGAAAATCTTTGCCAACTCGGCCTTGCAGCTCAGGCAGGCCAATGCTGAGTTGATATTAGCCGGGGCTAATATGCGGATGTGGAAAGGTCTGTCGGAGTTTGAGGAGCACATCCCGGTCGAGAAGTTGGAAGACTTCAAGGGTGGCCTATCCGACGCCAGGGTCTTGGCCCAGGATCTCCTGGAGGCTGCGGCTAATCACGTAGACACCTCGGCTCGGGGCCTTATGCTGGGGGTTGTTACCTCACGGCAGGCGTGGCTGCATGCCACTAAATTTTCAAAAGAAGTGCACGATCGACTGCAAAGTGTACCTGACCGGGGACAGAATGGCGGATCTGTTAGCTACATGTCAGATGTTTGCGCAGTCGGAGAGCATGTCAGCCTAGTGGTTCCAGAGGCTTCTGGGCGTCATGGCCTCATGCATGCTTGCTCTTCCTCTTGCTCGTCTCAAGATGAGACGGACCCAGATGGCTCTTCGGAGTTCCTGGCATCAGGCTGTGGACCCGGATTCCAAGCGGATAATGATTCCGGATTCCATGAGTGGACCTGGACTGGTGGGCATCTCTCAGCAACCTGTCGGTGGGTGCAAGGTTTCAGGACCCAGCCCCCAGTGACGATCACGACGGACGACTCCTCCCTTCTGGGGTGGGGTGCGACGTTAGATCTTCTTCAGGTCTCGGACCTCTGGTCGCCTCAGGACAAGCTCCTGCACATAAATCATTTGGAGCTTCTGGCGATCTTTCTGGCGCTCAAGGCGTTCAGACCGCTCATTGCCAACAAGGTGGTCCGCATACGCACGGACAATGTGGTGTCAATGTATTACATCAACAAGCAAGGGGGAACGAAGTCTCACCCCCCCCCTGTGGACCTGTCACCTGTTTATCCAGATATGGGAGTGGGCTGTGCTTCATGGTGTCTGGCTGCTTGCAGTACACATCCCGGGCCAGCTTAATGTCACAGCAGATGCCCTCAGCCGGCGGACAGTGGTCAGCTACGAGTGGGAGTTGAAGGCAGAGGTCCTCTCATGGATTTTCTCACGTTGGAGCACACCGGAGGTGGACCTCTTCGCTACGGCGGTAAACAAGAAGCTTCCTCAGTATGCCTCCAGAGGGGGGCTGGGAGCCTCCTCTCTGGGGATGCTCTCGAGATTCCATGGCACAACATGAGAGCTTGCGCCTTCCCGCCTTTCTGCCTCTAGTTCACCGGGCAACATTTGCAAGTTGAAGAATTCGTTGAACTGTTTCCTTCTACTCATAGCCCCTTGGTGGCCGGCCAGGTTTTGGTTCTCAGAGCTTCAACACCTGTCGGTGTATCCGCCGATCAGGTTACCAGTAACTCCCGATCTTCTTCACCAAGGGGAACAGCAGCTGTGGCACCCCTCCCCTCAATCGCTCAGCTTGGCAGCATGGTACCTGAGTTCAAGTCTTGAGAGCATCTGAATTTGTCTACAGATAACATGCATATTATCCAGAAAGCCAGGAAACCCTCGACCAGATCTCAGTACAAGAGTAAATGGTTTAGGTTCTGTCATTGGTGTTTGGAGAAGTTGGATCCAAGGGTGGCCACGGTTGACGCAGTGCTGTCCTTCGTGTCCTCCCTAGCAGAGTCAGGGGTTCATATTCTGCCATGCAGGACTTCTCTCTCAGCGGTTTCTGCTTCTCTTTCTACAGACCATTGTTCTTATTCCCTGACTAACCCAGTGGTGAAGAGGCATTTTGCTGGCTTGACACGCCTCTCCTCTACCCTCCGGTTTGTAATCCGCACCCACCGTGGGACCTAAATGTGGTCCTGACGTCGCTGTGCCATAAACCCTTTGAACCAATGGCTACTGTGGACCTCGAGTACTTGTCCTGGAAAGTGTACTTTTTGTTCGCCGTTACGTCAGTAAAGAGAGTGAGCTCGCTCCAGGCATTGTCAGTGGAGCATCCTTTCTTGGTCTTTCACAAGGACAAGGTAGTCCTTCGGACAAACCTGGCCTTTCTGCTGAAGGTTGTGTCCGAATTCCATCTGAATCAGTCTTTTTCCCTACCGGTCTTTTTTTCCAAACCCTGCCTCTGAGGCTGAGAGGGTTCTACACTGTCTTGATGTCCGAAGAGCTCTTAAGTTCTACCTAGACAGGACTTCTGAGCTTAGGAGTTCTTCTCACCTTTTTGTGACCTTCGGTAACCCTCAGGGCAAGCAGGCGTCGAAGGTAACTATTTCTCGGTGGATTGCCGCCTGCATCAGTCTTTCACCGTCCAAGGGCTGAAACCTCCTAAGGGTATTCATGCACACCTGGTGCGGGGTAAGGCAGCCACGGTTGCCTTTCAGAAGTATGTCCCCTGGGAGTCCATCGCTAGGGCAGCTACTTGGGCCTCCCCATCTGCTTTCTGTAAGCATTATTGTCTCGACATGAGCTCAAGGGCTGATGCTCGGTTTGGTCAGGCTGTGCTGAAGAACCGGTTTCAGTGAGGGGTATTTCCATCCACCCATAGTTTCCTGTAAGGAGTGCTTGGGGAATCTCCCATAATTATGGAGGGAAGGACGGGAAGTAGGAGTATTACCAGGTTACTCACCGTAGTGACCACCTTACTCCTAGTCCATAGTCCCCTTTCCTCCATACGCCTGCCCACCGTCCCCTCTAATAAGGTTCTTCTGTTATTACTAATGGGTCTTTGACCTGGCGATAGAAAAGGACTGATGGGCGATGCGCGGGGCGGGGCGGAGCCAAGATGGGCGGGGTTACGGCCGCGTGCCGGGCCCCGCGCAAGAAAGAGGGGGAAGGACACATTTTTGGAAAAAATGTGGATGCTTTTTACAAAGTGCTCCGTTCCCGTCCCACAGGAAGGAGAGATGTCCCATAAGTATGGAGGAAAGGGGACTATGGACTTAGGAGTAAGATGGTCACTACAGTGAGTAACCTGGTAATTATTTGTTATACATATTTTCTAGTGCACCCTTTTTCTCCATGCATATGATCTATGGCACTCGGGTGCACTAAAAAATATCTTGCTGCTGAGCTTTTTTTTACGTGTTTAAATAAAGAAAGAGAAGCATAATGTGAGCCTCCGGTCTTGACATAGAATTCAACCTGTTTCACCTGCAGCTTCCTGCATGTAATTTCTTGGAATTCTGCGGCCTACCTGCCTTGTGCATTCACTCTTGTAAATGACAATACTATTTAATTGCAGTTTTGCTTGTTATCCCATTTTGTAGATTCTATTGCTGCGCACACTTGCAGTTGTGGATTGTGTTTTGTCCTGTGTGTTTATTGAATGAATCAAAAAAGTCACACTTTGTCTTTTCCAAAGGAAAGTTTGAGTCTTTATCGGACTATTCTAGGAATGACTGCTTAACCTTTTTTCTGTTTATTTTATAGCGGGGAGTATTACTCAATGTATTAAGTGACCTGTATTGCTTTCTGACTAGGTTATTTTATATTTTAGACTGCTTTCAGTGTGCCTACCTGTTCTGTTGGGAATCTATTTATTATAGTTTCCCCTTCTGCTTATGAGATACTATCTAGGCATTAAAAATATATATATATATATATATATTGCTACCAAACAATTCTAGAACGATAAGACTAACATGTTATGTTTCTTAATTGCTCCAGAAAACAGCTGCCCATCTCATTTTGGGGCAAGCATTATTTAAACATTCAGGACTATCTTCACTCTGTTTTAGGAATCTGGGTCCATTTGCAATGGTGCCCCGTCTATTTCTACGCTGTCCAGTTCTAGTATGTTCTGAGGATATGCATCAAATGCCTTATCTGGAATTTTTCACAAACCTTTGGGTTTTTATTATATGGAAAGAGATTGTCACCCTCTTTCTCTGTCTTAGTGCAGGATGGTTTTAAAGGGCCTAGTGTAGTTTGGACTTTTTTATTCTGGAGCAGATTTAATCATGTTCTACAATTCCTCACACTATGTCTTGTGCTCTTTTTACCTCTACTGGAAAACCATCTTGGGGGGTCTTTAGACCACTGCCTGGTTGGTTTCTTACGCTTATTAATTCCTGTATTCCCTCAAAGGCCCGTTGCTGCTCCTGAATGGTTTCCTGGCTCTCACTTGTCTTTGCTCTGGAGTATGCACTGTCTGAGCTTATCAAAGTGGCACTTTAGTAATAAGTACTCTCCTATATCTATTTTGGCTATAGTCTCTCACCGGACGGAATTAACTCCATGGTGACTGAACTGTATATCCATGCTTTTTTTGGTCCAGTTGGATAGTCCATTTGGGAACCATTTTAAAAAACGTTCCAGAGAAAGCCAGAGTACTGGTGGTGAGTTTGCAATGCAAGTGATATATTTCTGGTGGCTTTGGTAAACAAGACACCGAAAAAGCCCATTCAATCTGAAAGATGGGATCCTTAAATACGCATAAAGCATTTCTGTTGGGAGTGAATCTTGTGTCTGTGGTTGTTGTATCTTAAGTATGAGGTTTTGTTTGAGGTTGAAGATTCCATTGGAACCCAACCAAAAGTTCACCTGCTCAACACAGAGAATAGGAATATATATATATATATATATATATATATATATATATATATATATATATATATATATATATATATATATATATATATATATATATATATACATATATCCTCTAGTGTTGATATAGAATGTACAACACCAATCGTGTTAATTGCGTCGTCTATTAGTTGGATTTTCAATGCACCAGTTTGAAAGGGTATGTCTGTGCCTGCATCTGCACCTTTCCTTGAAGCACTCATTATTCTCAAAGTATGATTAACAGATATGTACCCGTAGTACTGTGTATGAAATGTACTAGGGTTCAATAGCTCTCAGATTTCCGATGCAGTCGTTATTCAGTGTGCGATTAGTGCTTTGGCACCGATTCTCTGCAATGCAGCAGTCCCACTCTAGCAGTAGAAACATGGAGATAAAAGGCCTGATTCATGGAACGTTTTCCTATGGGATTGTGCCATTATAAAAAAATTCCATGAATCAGGCCCAATATGCGGTGCTTAAAGCCTACCTATGTATAGTGTTTTACACTGCTGTGGCAGTCCTAATCTTCTCAAGAATCTGGAAAGGCCCTTTTGAAGTATTTGTATTGAAACAAACTGAAAACCCTGTTTGGTCAATGTTAATGTTCACAGCCAGACATCACTTCCGCTCTTCACTGACAGGGAACTACCTTTTTAAACAGAGTCTTAAATGATAGCCGCTTATCTAAAACCCTGTTCTCTACTAATTTATAGACTCTGCTGACTCCTTAATGATAAAGGCTGCTGCTTTCAGTGTGCACTTCTTGGCAGGCTAACGCGTTACTCTTTGTGCTTTGCACCTGTTCAGCGGTAACGCCTAAAGCTGTAAGGTGGGTGGCGTATATTTACCACCGATTAAGAGCCCATATTAAGATAAACTGACCTTATTCTCGTCCATTTGTGGTCGCTAAACTGTCGTGTTTTATTTCAAACATGCCGTATAGCCGAGGATTGCTGCCTACTACGGGGGTACAGAGATACCCTCAGCTGTAACTCGGTCACAGATGGAAACTAGCCCCTCTCTAAAAGACAGGCAGCATAGATTGTAGAATCCAGATGCAAACGGACATCTGTCTGCTTGGGAGCACAATCCCTTATGCTCATGTAAGGTGCTTCTCCCCTTTAGTCTTAGAGATGATAGAGCAGCAACATGTAGGAGACCTGAGCATAGGGGTCTAACACCTTACTGCACACATGTGCACCAGAAAATGAAAACCCAGGGGGACGAATGATGGACCTTAATCAGGGCCTAGAGTCGGTCAGCCCAGATGATGGACAGCTATACTAGGGCCCCTGATTAGATAAACGGACAGAGCCTTATTTCTTATAACAAGCGTGAACCGCTTCTGTTTATGTAATTGGAATCTGTCAAACCAATCCTCAGAGTAATATTACATTGCTGCGCTCCCAGTGGAGGCACTTTCTGCTAGTACTTGCAAGAAAGTTATTTTTCCGTCACCTTACGGTATGAATAATTTCACTTTAGTTAGCATAACATTGAATCATGTCCTATGGAAACACCTGTGAACCAGTACATTCACCTTAAATATGTACTTAAATAGACCAGTGGTGTCACATTTAGATCCAGTGCCTTCAAATCGGGCAAATAAATAAGGAAATGGCTCAGTGGGGTAAACTGAGAACAAGTGCATTCACAGTTGGTAAATGGATAATTAATTAAATAGATCAGTGGGATCACTTGAGAACAAATGCATTCACAGTAAAAGAATTAGATAATTTTAGATCCAGTGCATTCACAGTTGGTAAATAATATTCGAGGGGATTGGGTCCTCCGACGTATTCCATATCTGACCGTAATCACCACAGCTGTGCTGCTTTGGAAAATCTTCGGCATCTGTGTCGATGACGTTGATACGCCACCCTCGAGGACCTCCTCCGATGGCCGACGTCTCTGGATGTTATAAGTAGGCCGCACAACGCCCTTAGCCTCGGTTCCGTTTTTTCCGCAAACGTGTTCGCTTCGGAGATCTCGGCGCGCCTCGACTCTTTGGAGTTCCTGTTCTTTCTCGGTTCTTCAAACCTGTTACGTATTGTGAAGTCTTTCTTTCGTGAAGATGTCTACCTCGTCTTCCACACTGCGTCCGGGCTTTAAGAAGTGCGGGGACTGTGGGTCCAAGATGTCGGTTGCGGACTCGCACAACGCCTGCCTCGGGGAGGCCCATGACACGGATGACTGTCGACTGCCAGTCGCTCACGTCAAAAGCCTTGCGGGAGCACAAGAAGTTGTTATCGGTAGGTAAGGTGTCCAAGCCACGGAAGTAGAGGTCTGCGGGGCTTTCGACGGACGATTCGAGAGGCGACTCTCTGCTTCGTCGTCGGAAGTCATGTGGGTCTCGGTCCCGGAGTAGGTCCCGCCACTCCTCTGCTTCTTCGAGGCACTCCCGGAAGCGCCATCATCTGTCGCCTTCCCCGTCCCCTTCCAAGGACTCTGCCCGTCGGCGGGTCGCTTACCCCACCAAGCATGCGACGCTGGAGGAAGGGGCTTCCTTCGGGAAGAAAAATTCTTGAATCGCAGGGCACTGGTCCGTCTGCGCCTCCGAGTGGAGTCGGTCGAGAGGTCCCGCTCGGACAAGGGGAATTGTTCTCGGCATGCCCGTTCCAGGTCCCGGTCCTCGACGCGCTCAAGACCATGTGAACCTGGGGTGTCTTCAAGTAAGACATCGGTGGCGCTGAGGTCATCGACGGACTCTTTCGAGGCCCCGCCTTCGAAGAAGTCGACGCCATCAGCGCCCCGGCTGTCCAGGGACACGCTCAGGGCCGCGGCCTCGAGGACTGTCGGCGCCATCGATGCTGTCGGTGCCACCTTCGGCGTCGATGCCAATTCACTCCACGCCCTCTATGCCTTTTGAGGCTGTTTCGACGGGGGAGTTCCCAGGGGCTCGGTGGAACCGCCTCAAAAGGCTCTGGCTAAGGCCAAGCATGACTTTGTTCCACATTCTGTGCCGCCTTTCCGCCAGCTTGAGTTTATTTCAGAGGTGGATGAGGGCTCTGATGATGGCATGGTTCCGGATACGGTACCGGACGAGATTTTCTTGGGCCATAGCCAAATTGAAGACCTGTGGCAATCCCTGCACGATGCCAGTGGGCTGGACACCTCTCCGGAGGTGGAGTTTTGTAGGCCTGAGCCTGGCACTCATGCCGACTCCTCGTACTGGTGCCTTATGTCCAGGGTCACCGAGTACTTGGGATGGTCTTCTCCCCCAGAGGATTTTCTTCAGGAGGAACCGCTTCCGACACGGGACCCGGAGCCAGGCCCTTCTGGGAGCCCTCCTCCTAAGAGAAGGATTCATCCTCCACCTCCTTTTCAACCATCGCGCCCTGCTCAGCCCTCCTCCACGACCCGTGGGGATGATACGGGGACTGACCCGGCCACGACGGGTACAGACGAGGTTTACGACGCGGATCTCCCGTCGTCACCTCCTCCCCGGGCTTCCCCGCCCGACGAGATTGGATCGTTTCATGCCATGATCGCCAGGGCATCCGAGCTTTTCCAGCTCTGCCCGGAAGAGAAGGAAGGTTTCCTTCCTCAACGGTGCGAGACCAAGAGGAAGACGGTCCTCCCTGTACCTCTACTGGACGATATCTGGGATGAGGGTCTCGCCCTCCTCAAGAACCCATCCACAACGCCTGCGAGAAGGGATCGGTACGAGAAGTACCGGGTCCCGGACACGGCCCCCTTGTGCCTTCGGGCACAGCCGACCCCGGACTCGGTTGTCTCCGTGGCGGCCAGGAAGAAAGCAGAGGGGGCCTCAGCCTCTAAGTCAACCTCCCCGCCGTGCGGCGAGGGAAAGAAATTGGACACGATGGGACGCAGAGTCATCTCATCGGCAGCGACGACGATTAAGGCTGCCAACGCCTTGGCTATCGTAGCCCGCTATGACAGGGAGTTGTGGTACAAAATCGCCCCCCTGCTGTACTTCTTACCAGACGACAAGAGGGCGGAGGCCCTAAAGATCTTGCAGGAAGGAGAAGTGGCGTCGGACCACGCCATTACGATAGCGACGGACATTGCGGACACTGGATTTCGACAGTTGGGCAACGGCCTGGATGGCTCAAGGCAACTGACTTCCATCAGGAAGTGCAGACCAGAGTCTTGGACATGCCGTTCGACGGGAGCAACCTGTTTGGGAAAACAGTGGACGATTCCCTACAAGCAATCAAGACGGACACGGACACGGAGACGGCCCGGGCTCTTGGTGTTCTCCAGCAACGACGGCCACCCTTTCGGAGCGGCGGAGGCAAGCAGGGTGCCTCCAAAGGTTCCGGCGGCGGATTTTCCACCTATCGTCAAGCGGCCCGTTCGTCGTCACAGGAAGCCTACAGGGGACGAGGCAAGTCGGGCGGACCCCACCGTCGTCGCCAAGGAGGACAAGGCGGCAAAGCCTCGTCGAAGCAGGACTGAACCGGCCGTGGGGTCCGGCCCCCACCGAAGCACCTTGGTGGGAGGCCGGCTGGCGAGCTTGTCAGCGTGTGGGAGTCCATCTCCACCGACCATTGGGTGCTGGATGCCCTGGCCCAGGGTCACGCGCTCGAGTTTCTAAAGTGCCCGCGTGTCCCCCCCACCCTCCCCCGTGGCCAGGAAGGAACATCACGTCCCTCAACTTCTCGGAGGTAAAGGCGATATCGAGCTCGTCCCAAAGAGGCTTCGGGGCTCCGGAGTTTACTCAAGACACTTCCTCGTGAAGAAGACGGGAGGATGGCGTCCCATCATGGACCTACTACGACTGAACAAATTCATCAAGGCATAGAAGTTCCGGATTGTCACCCTCCAGCATGTCCTGGGCCAACTGGAGGAGGGCGATTTCCTGTCGTCGTTGGATTTGGAGGATGCCTACTTCCATATCCCCATCCTAAAGGGACACCGAAGGTTTCTCAGATTCGTGGTCCAAGGGCGTCACAACCAGTTAACAGCCCTTCCCTTCGGATTGAGGTCGGCACCCAGGGTGTTCACCAAGTGCCTCGCACGGGTGGCGGCGCGGTTGCGCCTGGAGGGGATCCACGTCTACCCCTACCTGGACGACTGGCTCATCCGAGCAAAGACAAAGGAGCTCGCCGCGGAGCACACGGCGAGGACCGTCCAACTACTCACGGACCTGGGATTCTCCATAAACTACGCCAAGTCCCACCTGGTGCTCGCGCAAGACGCACTGTTTCTGGGAGCGAAGCTCGATACAGTGGCCTCTGCGTCGGAGGAAAGGACGAGGGCCATCTTGGGCAAGGTGCAGCGGATGCTGGTTGCGGACGCGGCCAGGGTGAGGTCCATCAAGTCCCTCCTCGGAATGATGTCTTCTTGCATTTATCTCATCCGCCTGTGCAGGCTTCGGATGCGCCCGTTACAGGAGTTCCTGGACGCTCGCTGGATCCAGACGACGGGCAGCATCCATACTGGAACATCCGCCAGACGAACACAAAGGCTGCAATGTTACTTCTTCCGAGACGGGGAAGAGGCCGGTAATCACTCCTATAAATATCGCTGTAGACCTGGCAGAATCAGACTTTAAGCAGGTTACCAACGGAGTGGTTCTGAGGAGACAGGCATAGCTCAAATTCACCAACTTTCGACCTGAAGTGCAATATAAAGTGTTGGATATGCCTTTTGAAGGAGACCTTCTTTTTGGGGCGACGGTGGATGAGGCCTTGAAAGGCATGAAAGAAGATTCTCACACGGCACGTTCTCTGGGAGCTCTCGAGTGGCAGAAGTTTTCGTTCGTTTCGCCCCTTTAGAGGAGTGCCAGGAAATTCCTGGTTCTCGTCATCAAGGGACCGTACTTTCAATAGACCGTTGTACTCCTCTCAGGGCTACAGGTGAGCTTCTCAGACTGCAAGAAGACGTTGAGACTATCAAGCCTCAAGAAAGAGGGGAGGTTACTCATCGTCTAAGGACAAACCATCAAAAGACCAGCAATGATGAGTTTCAGAACGTCCTGGGAGGCAGGGTGTCTCACTGTGTCGACGAGTGGGAAAAGATAACCTCGGACCTGTGGGTATTGGACACTGAAGTTCGGCCATTCCTTACAATTCAAAACCAAGCTGTTGCACATTCCACCAGTGTTTTCTGCTCAACCCCACCACATGCCACCAGTGTTTTTGGCTCAACCCCACCTGAACATTTTAAAGCAGGAGGTAGTACTGATGCTACAAAAAGGGGCTATAGAATTGGTACCTGTGTCACAGAGAGGTCAAGGAGTGTATTCCCGATACTTTGTCGTGAAGAAGCCCAATGGAAAATGGCATCCCATTCTCGACCTTCGAGACCCCAACAAAATATTAAAAAATCTGAAATTCAAATTGCTCACACTTCAGGAAGTGATCCGGTCGATTCAACAGGGATATTTTCTGGCGTCGTTGGATCTCCAGGACGCATATTTTCATATACCAATGCGTCGACACAAAGTTCCTAAGGTTTGTAGTCGGGCAGACCCACTACCAGTTCAGTGCTCCCATTCGGACTAAAATCATCTCCCAGGACGTTCACTAAGTGCCTAGCCCCGGTTGCAGCATGGTTAAAGCAGGGGCATCATGTGTACCCTTATCTGGACGATTGGTTAGTGAGGGGTTCGTCCCCTATGATGACGCAAGCAAGTCTAGAGGCCACCATGCAACTTCTGCGACAACTAGGATTTGCAGTAAACTTCAAAAAGTCCTCATTGACTCACTCAAGAAGCTTAGTGTTTTTGGGTGCAGAGTTCGAAACTCAGTCAGTATTGGTGAGACCATCTGTGGAGAGGATCCACAGGATCAATCAGCTGGCAAGACCATGGAAAGTCAACACCAAAGTGTCGGTAAGGAGATATGTCATTACTGGGAGCCATGGCTTCGTGCATCCCCTCAGTGAACAACTGTCACCTCTTCATGAGGCCAATTCAAGAATTCCTGGCAGACCGATGGGCCCAGAGCCAAGGACTTTGGTCGGACAAACTGACCGTCAACAACAAGCGCCTACGAGCACTTCGATGGTGGCAAGTCGTCGAAAACCTATCCAGAGGGGTTCCCCTGCAGGAACCGGAGTTTCACATGACCATAGTGATGGACGCGTCGCTGACTGGATGGGGGGCGCATCTGGGCTCTCTACAAACGCAAGGCCGGTGGTTGGCGGAGGAGTCGCTCTTTCATATCAATGTGCTGGAGTTGAGGGCAGTGCGTTGGGCCCTGAAAGCTTTTCTGCCGCACATCAAAGGATCACCAGTGAGGATACTGACAGACCACACGACAACGATGTTTTACTTGAGAAAACAAGGAGGTACTCGCTTCAGAACTCTTTCCACTGAAGCTCAGGAAGTATGGCAGTGGGCCCTACAACGAAATATAACTATAGTAGCCCACCATCTTCCGGGAGTAAAGAACGTACAAGCGGATTCCCTCAGCAGGGAAATGGATCAGATACACGAATGGGAACTGAACGAACATCAGTTGTTGGAGGTTTTCAGAAAGTGCGGACAGCCTTCTCTGGAACTCTTTGCAACGAGAGAGAACAAGAAGTGCGAACAGTATGCCAGCAGATGGCCACAGATCGATTCACTGGGGGAAGCGTTCTCCTTCCCATGGACGGACAAGTTTCTATACGCTTTCCCCGTTTCCACTCATACGACGCTCCCTGCAATGGATTCACAGGTACCGATGTCGAGTGATCTTAGTGGCTCCTTATTGGCCGAGGCAGGTGTGGTTCTTCGAACTGCTACAGCTATCCATAGCACGGCCAGTAAGGTTTCACCTGGTTCCGAACCTTCTGACCCGGGTTTTACGCTCACCTGGCTCCCACAGGGGCGTCGGTCGGACCCGGACAGCTGCAGTCTCCACCCATGTGATGCGTAGTTCAGCGATGACTGACTGGATCTGCCCTCCTAATCTTGTCTGCTTAACCCGTAGAAATATTCTCCTGCAAGTGGAGAGATGGATTTAGCCACTTGTGGATTCAAGTGATGCCACCCTCACAGTCCTCCCCAACTAATCACCTCTGAAATGCCCTCACGGCAATCTCACCTTATATTCTTGAAAGAGGAGCTCTCCATCCTGCGTGGATTTGCAGGGGCACGTCGATTCCAGTTACTTCACTGGTTTGAAGGCTCGGGAGAGTTCCGGAGAGTATTGACTCTGAGGTTCCTGGTGAGGACCAGTAAGTATTAAGTTCATAGAGTTCAATCTGTCCGATGTTCAGTCTTGTTCCCCCCCCGCCCCCCTTCCTTCCTTTCTTGTCTTGCAGCTGGCTCATGAAAAGATGCTCTTGTGGCAGCTGGTGGCGCTCAGGTAAGAGTCTGTATTACCCAGCGCTGTCCGGTAAATGTTGCACGTGGAAAACGTGTTTTGTCTCTTTACAGATGCGGCACGTGAAAATATGGAGAGTTACAAAAGGATGCCTCCGGTGGTAAATCAGGTAAGTCTATGGTGGTAAGAATTATATTTGTTGGTTGCCTCGGCTCACCTTGTGGTTTTCTTTTGTCTCCTAGGTGCCGAAGTTCGGCAAAGAAATGATGGAGGCAGCGCCGACCGGAAGGATGCTGTGAAGACTGGTGAGTATGGCGCGGCGCTGCAGCTGGAGTTGCGGCACATGCAGAAATGATAATCTTTACAGGTCCGGAGACGAGATGGATCCAGAATCGGGTGTGGAATAGAAATAAGTTTGTTTTCTAACCTTGTCCCTTTCTTTCCTCTTTGTTTTAGGAGCTCCGGATTCGAGGCGGGCGTGGCAGAAGACTGGATGCAGGCTGCAGGCACGGTGAGCATAACGCGAAGCGTGTGTTGCTGGTCGGGCATGGTTTAAATAGCCTCAAAAGTAGTCCCAGGTAAGAAGTCCCTAGAACCACACCTGAGTAAAAAATAGTCCCTGTAGGAAAAATAGTCCCTTTCAGGCTTCATGTTGGATTGGAGTCATTTGCAGCATGGTCTGCCTGAGGTAAATAATGACTGAGCCTGGTGCCTTAGGCGCCAGGACTGAACCCAGATAGCCCCTAGCCGGGGCTGCTGAGGTTTTACTAAATGTCTAGATGCCTGCTCCTGGGGCTGATGGGCTTGGTCCGGATGCCTGGGGGTAGGCATCATGACACCGGGGCAAGGGAACATTGTGGCATCACAATCTGGACAGTCTCAACCTGACCGCATGGCTCCTGACTTCTTGGAGTTTGGTACCCTAACTATTTCATCGGATTGCCATCGAATTCTGCAAGTCGTGTGAGCTCCGCCCACGAACAATTCGTATGCATGCAAGTGGAGGAGGTTCTGCATTTGGTGTGAGGATCAGCCAGGGTTAGAGCCCCTGAATATAACCCCGGAACAGCTTCTGTTGTATTTAGCGGAGAGTGGGTTATTCACGCGGAGAAGGCATTCATTACCATTGTTTAGTGATAGGCTGATAAAGCACTTCATGAAAGGTTTATTTCGCACATTTCCACCATTTAAAAAGTTTCCTCCAAACTGGAGTCTTAACCTAGTGTTGACGCAATTTATGAAAGCTCCCTTTGAACCTATGGCTTCTTCATCTATGAAATTCTTATCATGGAAGTTGGCTTTTTTGGTGGCTATCACTTCAGCACGACGACTGAGATAAAAGCATTAATCATAGATCCTCCATACTTGAGATTCTTTAAGGACAAAGTGGTGCTGGCGACCAACCCTCATTTCATACCAAAAATTCCTACTGTCTTTCATAAACATTCGTCGATTGTACTACCTACATTTTTCGCGACTCCTTCATCGGTCGTGGAAAAAGCTCTCCATACACTAGATGTGGAAAGAGCTCTAAAGTTTTACCTTCATAATACTCGCAATTTAGAAATACAAAACAACTGTTTGTGGCCTATGGACCGTCGACAAAAGGAAAGGCGATCTCAAAACGAGGACTAGCTCGATGGGTCTCGTTGACGATTGCCTTTTGTCACTCGAAAGCGGGGAAGCCGCTGGAAAGGCGTCCGAGACCCCATTCCACGAGATCAACTTATCTTCGGCGGCGTTGTGGGCCGGGATTCTGCTGGGAGACATCTGTCGGGCGGCATCCTGGTCGGTGCCACATACATTTACCCGCCATTATTGCCTCGAATGGCAGCATGCAGAAGATGTATAGATGGGACTATATATTATAGTTCTTTTCAAGCTAGCGTGTAACCACTGAAGTTTTTGGGAAAAAAAAAATAAAAAGAGAAAATGTGGTTGGGATGTTATTGGTTTGCATTCACAGCGCCAAAATCGGGAGTGCTGCTATACAATCTATTCTAAGCATGTGAATCCATGAAAGATCCAATGCTGGAGAAGGGAATAGTTTCTTACCTGTAACTCCATTTCTCCAGCATTGGTATTTTTCATGGATTCACATGTGCCCGCCGGCCTCCCCTACATGCAAGCTATATGTACCCCATCCTACTTTGGGGGTTAAAATCTGAGGGGGGGCGGGGCTTATATACCGCTACGTCCTATTGGGGCATGCGTAAGCAGCCCAAAACGACATAGATAGGACACAGAAGTGTTGAAAAAATGTTCCTATGGAAAAGGTCTTTATAAAGGTACCGAGGGTTCCCAGCCTGATGACGGGGAATATTCTAAGCATGTGACTCCTTGAAAGATACCAATGCTGGAGAAATGGAGTTACAGGTAAACTATTCCATTGTTGATTTCTCTGAGTTGGTTTGACAGGGCCTGTCATTCAGAAATCGTGCCTGGTTTTGCTGAGGCACAACGCGATATCCTGGGCATGGCAGGGCCTTTTTAATCACAATAGTTTGAGACAGAACATATAGAATTAGCGTCAAAGCAGCATTTTTTTAAGGGTGAAAACATTTCATTTTGAGTGGAATTTTGGGTTTTCAGCTAAGCAGTGCTGCCTTTTCACTTGATTCCATTTATGTTTCAGAACACACTGGCACGCTTCTTCAGTGTGTCCCTTTGTTCCATCTTGTCTGAAGTGTGCTAAGCGGATGGTGCAGCCATCTTTTTGTTGCTGCAGAAAGTTTGAGTTCCTGGTGCGCACAGGAGCCAGCACAGCCATTTGCTGTTTCTTGCGCACATGCTGTCAAAGCTCCAGCTTCCAGGCTCAGGAGTGGCACGAACCAACCATCCCCTCCCGGGAGTTGGTGCCTGCAAGTTTAAACTTACACAAGCCTCCGCGACACTGGCGGGGAAAGAGGGTTAGGATCTCGTTGGTTGGATGGGTTCCGTAGCAAGGGTAACCGGTGAGAGGACTAGGAAAGGGGAGGTGGACGGGGAAGGGGACATAGGATAACACAATACAACATTTGCACATTCACAGCATGCACAATCCCCCCCACAACGAAGGCTAGAGCCAGAAAGAGACTTATCTCAACGGGTGAGTGCTGGCCTCCTGCCTGCACACTCAGGTCCAGAATCCGGAGCAGTGTTATTGCTGAAAAGAGTGGGAATTACCGACTGCGTGTTACCTCACACACTGAACCTTACATTCACACACTCGCACACAAGTGGTTAATTGCACCCTAAACATGCTTTAGGTGCGTCATGCTCAAGTAGTTGGACACATGCTTCTGCCCACGTGATCCCCTTCACGAGTGGGTTACAGCTGCGCGTGGCTCCGCGTCTATTTGTGGCTAAAGTAATAGTTCTACTAAGAGCGATCCTCCGAAGCAAAAACTCATGTTGTGCTTCACAAGAATCAAGTTGTAACTTTTCAGGAAGCCGTGTATTAACAAGAGCGTTATCTTCCTGTAGGTCAACTCGCAGCAATTAGGATGTTAATACATGCACAGCTACGCGCTGCGTGACTCCTAAAGACTGCGCGTAGTTCGGATTGCAGAAACTACTGCACTGATAATCGGGACGTTTTCACTTAGCTTTGCTGGAGCAGGGGGACATGAGAATCTTGGGCAGAGCCCCCTGCGCGTGCCCCCGACCGCAGCTGCTGATGAAATCCCCTGTCTCTCTACGATGCGCTACAGCGCTGCACGCCTTCCCCCCAGGTCTGCTTGGTCTGCCTATGGCTTGCGGCACTTATCTGAATGAGATGAGGGGCCCGGGTGAAGGATGGCTGGGGCGTGGCCCCTCGTTCGCTTGCCCTTGCTCGGATCTCCAGAGAACGCGTCTTCACTCGTTGCAGTTCTGAGCACAAGCCCCGTGCTCTTGATGATCTTGTGCGCACGCGGGCACGTGCCCCACCCGATGTGGGCGATGAGAAGTAGTTCTTGGCCCGGGGGTGCTTGGGAAATGTAATCTGTAGGCCGATTCTCCTGCAGAAAGGACATAGAAGCATTTTGTAAGGCAGGAGTCTACCTACAGAGGCATGTTTCTTGGTGGTGCTGACTACCATTAGTCTCTGCCCCTTTCCCAGTGCTAAGCTACCATGATTGTTGCCTTGCCCCATGACACATGCAGCTTGGTGATGTGGTGAAATCCTGTTGAGTGTGTCAATATAATCCCACATTAAGCACATTGATCCAACCCTACAAGGCTCTGTTAATTTAGACAGGCCTTTCACTTTATGGTACTGCAGTGCATTAAAAAGTGAACTACATATTCTGGACAAGATGGCATTCATTTTCTGACTGCAGCCTATCAATGAAATGAAATATGAACGCAAGAAAATGCACTGACTATTATATTTGTATTTTCAATACATTTTATTATAAAAGCCACTTCAGCCAACTCTCAGAACCAAAAGCCACTTAAGACCAAAAGAACATTTCACTTCTTTTAATTCAATCACAGCTTTCCAAACACCTGAGCACAAATATTAAGATTATAGCTTTCTCTTCTGAGGGCAGGTGATAATTCAGTAACACATTATAACTGCCCTCCCACTAATTATATCGGATTCAACCACATGGATGATATGTATGTTTATTGGATGTATATAGCGCTTTAAGCCAAAGCGCTTTACAGATTTAACAGGTACAAAGTGAGAGCAGCATAATTACAACATGAAACAAGTCATTAGAACAATAGGTAGAGCAATTTACTAAAGGAGGGGGAGAGTGGGGGGAGGGAAGAGGGGTTGGGTGATGGGGTTACAATGTCTGTTTTGAGGTCAGGGAGGTGGGGGAAGGGAAGGGGAGTGTTCTGGTGTCATCAATGTCCCTAAGTGGTATCAGTGACAGGTTTGAGGTCAATGGGGAAGGGGGAAAGAGGTAAGGGGGGCAAGGAAGGGGAGAAAGGTGGGGAGGGAGAGTCGGGGGCGGGGGGGAGTGAAGAAGGCATTTCAGGGAGGAGCGGAACGATGGGTAGGTAGGGGTGGAGCGGATGGAGAGCGGTAGGGAGTTCCAGTGTAGGGAAGCCAAGAGTTGAAAGGAGCGGAAGCATGAGGAGGCACATGGGGCATGGGGTACCATGACAAGGTAGAGGTCTGCTGAGCGAAGAGAGCGGGAGTAGGAGAGGAGGGAAGAAAGTGGGGGGGGGGGGCGGGGGAGAGCGCAGGTCATGGAGAGATTTATAGACCAGACTGAGGAATTGAAATTTCAGTTGAGAGGAAGGAAAGCCAGCCAAGTTGAGTGACAGAGGAGAAATAGTCTCGAGGGCCGAGAAGACAGAGTACGAATAGTGGTAGATGAATTTTAGGGGAATAAGGTGAGAGACAGGGAGACCAAAGAGGAGAGAGGAGCAGTAGAAGAGGCGGGAGAAAATAAGGGAGGAGATTAGGAGTTTGGAAGCATGGAATGTGAGAGCGAAGCAGATCTTGCGGAAGTTGAAAAGGTGGTGCCGGCAGGCTCGAGAGGTTAGAGAGATGTGGTTGCCGAAGGGGAGAGAGGAGTTGAGATGGAGGCTGTGATTGCGGGCATGGGTAGATATGGGGAGGTTGGAAAGTGGATGAAAGGTCGGGGTAGGGAAGAGGGTGTTAGGAGGGAAGAAAAGCACCTCAGTTTTGTCAATATTGAGGGAAAGAAAGTGGGATGACATCCAGATTTTTATGGCCGTGAGGCAGGAAGAAAGTGTGGTGGTCAGATGTGAAGGAAGAGAAGGAAAGAGAGTTGGGTGTCGTCAGCGAGCGTAAAAGTGGTGGGAGATGCCGAAAGAAGAGATGATTGGAGCGAGAAGGGAGGTATAGAGAGAAAAAGGTTCCAAGTACAGATCCCTGAGGGACGCCATAGTTCAGGGGGAGGCTGGAGGAGGTACGTCCGCTCCAGGAGACAGTGAAGGATCTGTTGGAGAGGTACGAGGAGAGCCTGGAGAGAACAGAGCCTTTGAAGCCGAAGGAGGACAGAGTTCTAAGAAGGAAGGGGGTGGTCTACAGTATCAAAAGCTGCAGAGAGGTCAAGGAGGATGAGAATTGAAGACTGCTTAGCGTAGCAAGCAGGGAGGAGAGAGTTGAGGACATAGGCGAGGGTGGTCTCGGTGGAGTGTTTATGGCAGAATCCAGATTAAGATGTGGGGAGGAGTGAGTGGGATGAGACGAAGGCAGAAAGTTGAGAGTAGGCTAGGCGCTCAAGGAGTTTTGAGATGAAGGGGGAAAAGAGAGATTAGTCTGAAGTTGGAGGCAAGAAGAAGGCTAGCACAAGGTTTCTTCAGGATAGGTATTATGGTGGCGTGTTTGAAAGCTGAAGGAAAGGTGGCTGAGGAGAAACAGACGTTGAAGAAGGTGGTTAGGTAGGGAATAAGAAGAGGGTAGATTTTGGGGGTGAGGGAAGTGGGGATGGAGTCGGAGGGGGCAGCGGTAGGGTGAGTTGTGAACAGGAGAATGTGACACAGGCTCGGGTAATAGGAGTGAAGGTGGACAAGTTGGCAGATCTGGGGGAGGGTGAAGGAGGGGAGAAGGAAGGAGAGGAGAGTATGTTTTGGTTCAGAGAGACTATTTTGGATGGGAAGTTAGCGAAGTCAGCGGGAGAGAGGGGATAGTTCGTGGAACGGTCAGAAGTATGAGGGGAGAGAAGGCGATAAAGGGTCTGGAAGATACGGCGGGATGGGAGGCTTGTGAGTGTAGGAGGGTAGAATAGTAGGAGCGCTTGGCAGATGAGAGGCAAGAGTCCTAGAGAGTGTGATACGAGAAATAAGAGGACTGATTAGTCAGAAAAGGGGATTTGAGCAAGCGTCGTTCGAGACGGAGGAGGCGGCGGAGAGCCAGGGTTGGGAAGGTTTGTGAGAGGGGGAGAAGGAAGTAAGTGGCTAGAGTTGGTCAAGACTGGAGGTTATAGAGGACAGTGAGGCGAGGGCATCAGCTGAGAGGGAAGCGAAGTCGGGTAAGGGGGGGGGGGAGGAAGAACAGGATTCAAGGAAGAGAGGAGGGTTGAAGTTGCAGAGGTCGCGACGAGAGGCGGGAGAGGGTGGAGAGGGGGAGGAAGATGAGGAGGGGTGAGGGAGAAGGAGAGCAATGCATGGTCGGAGAGATAGTTGGGGAGAGACGATACAGGGGAGGAAGAGTAAGAAGAGGGAAAGATGAGATCGAGCGTGGAGCCAGAGGAGTGGGTAGAGGGGTTGGGGAAGGGGAGAGAGGTGGTTAGAGTCAAGTAATGATAGAAGAGGGGAAGAATGAGATGTGGATGTGAGAGGGAGGTTCAAGTCATTGAGGACTGAGAGGATTAGGGGGAGGGAGAGATGAGAGAGAGAGAAGATGGTCCAGGTCTTCGTAGAAGGAAGAGAGGGGTCCACGAGGCCTGTAGATAATCAAGGAGATCGCGTGGGGCTAGGAGAAGGATTTGAAGAGATCTTCAAAGGAAGAGAAGGTGGGGGAGGGTGAGGGAAGGGGATGAGGAAAGACATTTAGGTTGAAAATGAGGCTGACGCTTCCTCTGTGACCAGAGGGCCGTGAGTCATGAGAGAAGGAGGAAGAGTGGGTGGAGAGAGGCGCAGGGACTGTAGAATTGAAGGGGAGATCCAAATCTCGGTGATGCAGAGGAAGTGAAGATTGAGTCGGAAGAACAGGTCGAGGGTCGCAGTGGCTTTATTGCAGATGGATCGGGCGTTCCAGAGGGCAATGTTGTTGATGCTGGAGGGGTTGGCAGTGGGGAGGTGGATAAGATTAGGGCGGGTAGGGATTGTGCGGGCAGGGCGGAGGGGAGGGGAGGGGGGGAGGGCGTGGGCATTAGGATAAGGGGAAGATGGAGGAGGAGGAGGAGGAGGGAGCGGGAGATGGAGGGAAGCCGACGAAGGGAAAGACAGATAGGGTGGATGACAGGAAGGGGAAAGGAGTAAGTGCTGGTGGCCACACAGAGTGACCACAGTTGTAGATGGTGTCAGGGGCTGTTGTAGATGCTGAAGGGGGGAGGGCTAGATGGATGGGGAGCGGAGGTCTTGGAGAAGGATGGGGGAGTCACAGTAGGTGAGAGGGGGACAAGGCAGCGGGGTGAGGGTGGCTGCAGCAGAGCGTCCGAGGGTGGATCAATGAGGGTGGAAGAGACCTTTGGATAGGGGTTGCAGCAGGAAGTGATCAAGAGCAGTTGGAGAGGTCAGCAGAGCATCCAGGGCAGAGAGGTGAGAAGCAGAGGTC
This sequence comes from Ambystoma mexicanum, assembly GCF_040938575.1. NCBI lineage: Eukaryota > Metazoa > Chordata > Amphibia > Caudata > Ambystomatidae > Ambystoma > Ambystoma mexicanum. The sequence continues at coordinate 568,228,605 of NC_090922.1, read as the reverse complement.
AGGAGGAGGTGCAAGGAAGGGGGTCTGGAGTCCTCAGGAGGGGGGAGACGGAAGGTGGGCTGGTGGCGGACAGGTCGAGGGGGCTGGAGTGCAGGCAGAGATGGACAGGTCCAGGTCTGGAGAGCGCTGTCGAAGTAGGTCTGGTGTCCTCTGGAGGAGGAAGAAGGAAGACTCTTGTGCTGCAGCCTGGTAGAGTCAGGGTGGACTGGAGGCAGTGATTCTTGCAGGTGGAAGTAGAAGCCCCACAGAGGCAGGGCTGGCTGGAGAGCAAGCTAGGGGAGCACTGGTGGTGTAGGCAATGTGGAACAGTGGCGTGCACAGTCCTGCTAGGAGGTAAACTAGGAGAGTGTCAGAGGCAGGTTGCAGCCCAGCCGGCGGGTGAATGACGCCAGACACTGGTGGATCTGGTGCGGCAGCTGCTGCCGCACCAGATCTGGGAAGGGCGGAGCAGCAGGCGGTTGTCAGGTAATGGTGGTGAGCCCAGAGATGGTGAGGTCTGGAGAGCGTTGGCGGTAAGGGGTGGGGCGGCCCCACAGGTAGGTGAATGAGGCCTAGATGGCGGCCCAGAAGTAGAGCAAGAGGGCGCCAGCAGCACCCCAACACTGGTGGATCTGGCAAGGCGGCTTAGTGAAGAGCACAGACCTGGGAAGGGCGAGCGGGGCAGCAGGCGGTTGTCAGGTAATGGTGGTGAGCTCTGAGATGGTGAGGTTTGGAGAGCGCTGGTGGTAAGGGTGCGGCGGTCCCACAGGCAGGCGAATGAGGCCAAGATGGCTGCCCAGAGGTAGAGGGCGCCAACAGCACCCAAACACGGGTGGATCTGGCGATGCAGATTAGCCAAGAGCAAAGTCCAGGGAAGGGTGAGGCGTCTCAATAGGCAGGCGATTGAAGGCCCGATGGCGGCTCTGTATGGGTGAAGCCAGATGGCGGCACGGTGAGGGTGAATCGGCCCAACTGCGCACCTGAGACAGTCAGATGGAGAGGCCAACTCAGGCCTCGCAGGAGGAAGAGGCTGCGGCCTGGAGCTGGCGGTGGAGCTGGTGGCTCTGTGTGGGTGAAGCCAGATGGTGGCACGTTGAGGGTGATGCAGCCCAACTGCACACCCAAGACAGATGGAGAGGTCGACCCGGGCTTTGCAGTAGGAAGAGGCTGCGGCCTGGAGCTGGCGGTGGTGGTGGAGCAGGCGGCTGGAGGAGCTGGCGGCTCTGTGTGGGTGAAGCCAGATGGCGGTACAGTGAGGGTGAAGCAGCCCAGCTGCTCACTCGAGACAGACAGATGGGTAGGCTGATCCGGGACTCGCAGGAGGAAGAGGTTGCAACTGCTGTGTTTACGTTTCCTACTAATTGATTCAGATCTCTTGGAACGCAAAGTTCTGGCGCCATTTCCTTTCAATTGGTATTGATATCTAATATTTGTGCACTAGGCAATTTCCTTACCGCCATTTCTAAAGCAGCAATCCCAATTGATCATTCAACCAAAAGAAGATTGCCTTGATAACGACGCTTAAGTTGAAACACATGTCGGCTGGCGCTATACAACAATAAACAACCAGACTTGATTGGAACAAGAATCTAATTATACTTATACTTGTTAATAGAGTATGACACATTTTTATATACAAAAGGGAAGAGCGCGATGCATGTTGCAATCTAATAGTTGTTCTCGTTATTAGGTGTTGGCGGGTATGCCTTTTTTGTGAACTGTGCACTGCAGCTCAGTCCAGTTTAAAGATCTTTGAGTGGGCAAGGCGCACCAGCACAGGCCCTAACTCGCAATCTTCGAATGTCTCAAATTACATGTCATTTCCCACCGACCTAGTTTGGCGGCTTCTGCATCCTCTGCTGCTCCTGCTTTCCTGCTGTTTTCTTCTTCGTGTTGGGGCAGCGTGATTACTGCTCTCTGCTTCCCGCGATTGGCAGAAGGTCTTCCCTCTTCTGCTCATGCGGCAGACCGGCTCTGGCAGTCTACTTCCCCTTGCCTTCTCAGCAGCACACTACTCCCTGGGTCTCTCCCCTGCCAGCTGGCTAGGGTTTTTAAATGTCCTGTCACCTATCATGCGCTCGCAACCACTAAGAGCGCGTATTGTTCTTAACTTCACTGATCCTCATTGCTCCATTTAGCTTTCTCGTCACAATACTTCACATGCATGGAAATGGTACTCCGTTTTTGGTAACTTATCTACAGAACATTGGAAGGTATTATCTGTAGGTCCAATGGATGGTTGAAGGGAACTATTAACATATGCCATTAGGGCATGGGGGAATGGAGGGGTTATCCCTAAGGAAAGGGGGATACCATGTCTCATCCGTGTCGCCCTTCTGAAAGTCACCTCCATGTGGTCCTCCCTCATAGCCGCCCCCACGGTCCGGATCAGGTAGCAGCTGCCGGCCCTATGTGGAGAGGTTACCGCTGGGGAAAGGAGTGATGACCTCCGATTCATCACATACCACATATACTAGCCCTGTGAACTGATGTACCAGTTGTGATGAATCCAGGGAATGTGTCCCTTCTCCCCAAGGGGGAGGTGAGCCTGCTCTGCAATACACTCCCTAGTGATCTGGGCAAGTGGATTCTCACTGGGAGAGACTGCCCCACCCCCCACCTACCTCCCCTCATGCCCTCCCCACCTCTCCTTAGCAAACGATGACTCCCGATCTGCTCAGGAACACCCCAAGCCATTTCCTGTGATGGCATACATGGGACGATCTGATATGCAAAGCACAATCAGAACATTGGCTGAAGACGAGAATGAAGGATGTCCTTTTTTTTTATCAAGAGTGACACCATTGCTGTAAGAGAACCTCCAATGGACTGCAGAGGTTGGAGAGGAAATGCCTAATGCAGTAGGGGAGAGACTTGTATTGCAGCAGGGGAGGTACCATTAAGCGTAACACCTGACTGAGGACGAGCAGAGTTGCGGAGCCCGTGAAGTTGAGATTGTCGCTAAACATGAGGGCGTGTGCATGTGGAGATGCGGAGAGAAGAACCCAAGTATCGGTGGTGGCGTGACCACAGCAGCTCTATGGTAGGCAGGCTGCCCGATCAACGACACGGACAACACCCGGTTGAAAGTGCAGCAATCTATCCAGGTAGCAGAAGGAATACCGGGATGTCAGGCGGAACGAGAAAAGGCCCCTGGCGAGATCAAGCAGACACAGAAGTGGAAGGAAAATAATGGTCCAGAGCGACTGGAGGCCCTGGAGATGTTCCCCTGTGAGGATAGAGGTAACAGAAAGGACTAGAGGGCCGGGAGTCCCCAGGGGACTTGAAATTAATTGAAAGAAACTGGTCCAAGCGAAATGCACGCAACCCTAAATATAAAATTAACTTGAAATTTAATAATCTGAGGAGAACCCAGAGTGCACCAGCAAACCAGTATACTAAAACTACTAGGTAAAACTACCATGGGAAGAGGAAAATACCATGAAGGGAAGGAAAGAGAAGCCTAGGAGATAAAAGGTACGCAGGAGATACCACAGCTGAGAAGGGGAACGTTAATTATCCGGAAAAGATACCCCACCAAATAGACTATAACTTACAAGAATACTCTAGGCCCAATAGCCTGGATCAAACCGAGTTCAAGGAAGGACTTGTGGAGGACAGTCCACAAAGATAGGAGAAAAGCCAAAATCCTTGGGAGAGTTGGTAGAGAAGGTGTCCAGAGACAAAAAAGTGGCTATTAAGAGGAACTCTGTAAAGAAGACCATTACACCATCCGGAGACTGGAGTCATTCTCCTGACCTTAGTTTGTTAGATTCATGTTGGGGTTAGTTTTGGACAGTAGACTTTTTTTTTTTTTTCTTTTTGACATTTCCTCATGACTGACTAGGATCTTATTATTTGTAAAGCTAGGGAATGCTCCATCGTGTTTGGGAAAGACTTGATAAACACTGATTGGAAAGGTCATCAGTGTCCACGTCCCCCTTTTGACCCGCCACACAGTCCAACCCTTTCATCGCAAATTCATGAACCAGTAGAAGGCATGCACTGCCAACATCTCGGGCCAAAGTAAAATCGATCTAGAACACCATTCCCTATAGTTTCGACACTGACTGGTGATCTCATATCTGCATTTGCCATCTTCATTAAAGAAAGTTTATTTCTGAAAGGGGCAATATTTTTAATGTAGTTCTAATCGTCAATCTGTTGAGTTAAAGCAGGTGGTTTGCCGGGTATTTCTACTCTCAGCCCGGTTCCCCGCTTTGCTGATGATGGAACGAAATGGAGCAAGTGCATTAGCACCCTACAAACGACCCTGGGTCGAAAGGGAATTTAATTCTTCGTTCTAGCACCAATATCTAAAGAGAATCACTAGTTATTCCAACACAGCTAAGAAAGCCTTGCCTCAAAGGGAGGAAACAAACCTCTGTTTTTCAGGGGGCTGATACAAATGCAATAAAGCATTAAAATAGCCCTAATAGTCCCCTAAATCCATGCAATCACAAAAACTAACCATCACGCTCTGACAGCGTTACTTACCTAACCGCCATATTTATCTTGTATCAATTGACATGAAGCGCTCCTTATGAGAGGCCTAGAAGGTCCTGATTAGAGGCGGTTGCACCTCTAAACTTTGGAGCCCAGAACACTCCTTAGATGTCAGAACGTCATTCTGTCTGGAAAAAAAAGGGAATCTAGTCCTGGAAGATGCCATACCACCAACATAAGGACACTTATGTATGCTGGCCTGGTTGGATTTGAAGGGGATAGATTGGATAGGATGTTGGTGAGAATTGTTCACCAACTATGGTGAAGGATATCAAAAGACTTCTCCTGAGTGGAAGAACAGTATGCCCACCAAGTCGGACCAAATCTCTCTCAATGTGTAACGCAGCAGTGCGCGTGATGCTTCCATTTTATGGAGGGAAATGGCTGTGTTATGACCTTAGATGCAATTGGTATGATTTCCAGAAACTGTTTTATTGATAGTATTTACAAGACACCTGATGGGTTGATCACCTATAGAAACTATTCGGTGTTCTCTAGAAATGAAAATGCGCTACGAAGAAAAAACTGAGTCAAGTATGGATTAAGGTAAAATGCTTCTAACGTTGGTGGTTTACACCTTGTCATTAAAAAAAACAAATTCCAAACTCCTTAAGTTCTTGCCCTTTCTGGAACTCTCCATTCTTTTAAAATGGACTCACCAACAGAAGAGTTCAACCTATCTTTAACGGGTCCTTTACATCCTGGCTGCTCTAGAGTAATAAAAATATTTCAAATCACAGCCAGGTCAAGAGTTTCCAAAACCTATTAAGAGTCTGTCATTATACTATCACAACAAACTAAATCTAACAGTTCATGGGGTGGCTACTTCAGGAGCTGCTCACAACTTGAACTGCTCAGTAGTCTTCCCTGCTTTTTTCCTCCAGACTCCACAACCTCTTCCTGGAACTCCACTAAACTTAATGCAGTTGGGCTCCCTCGTGACCCCTGGCTGTAAGATTCAAATTAAGGTTTCCTTTTCCCTTCTCAGCAGGTCAGGATCACAACTAATGTGTTTCAGGATTGTTCTTGGAACTTTACAAAGGCACTCTAGAATTTTCACTTCCTTATATTTCACAACAGGTCCTTTCTGAGCTTTTAGGCTTCACAATTGGTCTGCCTTGTTCTTGGGTTTGTCATGTTTCACGTGTCCCTCTTGAACATTTGCTCTTTCCAGATTCACGAGTTCCTCCTAGATCCTTAACTTCATCAGAAATCCCAACCGGTCCCACCTGGACATTTGGTCTTGTTGTCCAAATTCACAACTGGTCCCCACTTAAATCTTTTGGTTGTCATTAATTGCAGCCGGCTCCTCATGGAACCTGATCCGTATCCAGTTTCCTAACCGGTCCTTCCTTGATCATTGGCTGTGCCAGGATTTTAGTCTCTCCTGGACATTTGGTCTGGTTAGCATTCAAAACACGTTAGTCCTGACCCTTTGGTGTTGCAGTTTTTAACAGGTCTCTCCTTGATCGTTTGGATACACCATCATTCCCTACTAGACCTTTGATTTGGTCAGGACACAGCATCCGCGATGGGGAGGTGTTTGCATTTGAATGCCGAGAGGGATGCGTGGGGTGTGGAGATTCACGGGTAAGAGGACAGTGTCGTGGGAGAGAACTGAGCAGGGCTTGGTAGAAGATCGGGGATGCAGGAGTGTCTACTACACAAGCAGTGGGAGATGGTGTTTTGGGGATGTCTCACTCCTTCGAGGAGGGAACGAAGGGGTAGTAGGTGCAAAAATGCTGTTTTCTTGCTGCATCGGATACAGACCTTTAGAAATGGGCATCGCAAACGTGGCTTGTGGTAGATCGCATCTATTACATCACATGGGTAAAAGCGAGCTGCCTGGTATCCCTCATTTAACCGCCCTCTGTAAGGGACCTTAGTTTGCGGCCGGACCGTCCGTGACTAGTGCCTTGCTTTCCCCACCTTTGAGTTCTGACAACTCGCCACAGCTGGTACCAAAGTGTAATTGATCACATACACAATTAAATGCATGACAGATGGCCCACTGAAAAATATATTTGCAATAGGATAACCTACATTGTGAAATAAGTACTTTAAAATCCACAAAGCAAGTATATAACAAAGAAACTGAAGGGATAAGCCATAGATTCCACCTACCTCAATGAAACCCAATATAGACTAATGTAACAAGGAAGTTTCATGCCTATATGAGTTCCAACAAGGTGGGAGGAAAATGGTTAAAACATTGTAGTAAACTGCCCCAAAAGGGCCAACGGGACAGTAAGTAAACCTGGAAATGTAGTTCTGTGTTTGAATAGGTTACAGTTCACCCCTAGAAACGTTAAGCATTTAACCACAATTGGTTGCTATCATACCCTTACTTTCTACAGCACAGGTAGTGATGTATTATAAAACCTATAAGAAATCATTCATACCTTCTAAAATTAGAGACTTTCTTCCAAAATAACTCCAGGGCCCTTCTGGCGAAATGTCTCATTTCAGAACAGTAGCCTTGTAAGTCACTCAAAATGATTTTGAAGAGTTTTCTTAAGTTCTCCCATGAGAATCAATGGGACAAGTTACATATGTATGCTGTGGGGAAAAAGTCAGGTAAGTTATTATTTTACCCACAGGTGCAGCAGGTGAAGCAACCAGCCAGGACTGTAGTCCCAGGGACCCCCAAAGAGGAGTTCCATTCAGGGTTTGACAACAAGTGGGACAGGAAGATCTGGTTCCAGAGGGGGAGCCTAAGGTCCACTACATGGGGATGGTGGAGGAGCACCAAAACCCTACTTCGAATGGATTGTATCCTCCCACGTATTCTTCAACTTTGATATTCAAGTCTGCTTGCAGCTTGGTAAGGAATTTCTTTCTTTTTATAGGGTCGTGCAGCGTCTAGTCTTGTTCCTCGATGGCCACCGTAGCATCCCTCGTGACATTGACTCTGGTATATGAAGCATGCCTGATGACTGTTACCGGAGTTCCGTTTTTGCCACATTGCTGCGTCCTTAGGAGCTACTAGTCTCAGCGTAATTTCAATTAGTTTGTCTACAATCAATATTCTTCGAATATGGCCTTGGCACTGAAGACAGGCTTCAAGCGGTTTACAGACTATGGGGCAGAAATGTCTATCTCTGACCCTCTTGGGGTCGGGCCACAAGGTGGACTGTGGATGGCTCATATCAATCAGGACTGTCAAGACCTTGCGGGAAGGCAGTTGCCCCCTCTAAAAGAAAATCATCCTCCGAATCGAGGATTTTTCCCCAGTTAGAAAGCGTCCTAAACATCAAAGACGATCAAGGTCCGGTTCACGCCGCTAGTCATCCTCTTCTCATAAAGAGTTAAAAAAAACATTGTCTTCCTCTCCGTTTTGTTCGTGAAAAATAACTCCTCATGCAAAATTAGAAAAACTGATTTTTAAAAAAAAATGCTTGAAGTCTTCCAGAGGCCAGCTCCTATAAGTGCCCCTCTAAAGAAGTCAGAGAAAAGGAGCCATCCCTCGCCGTCTGACAAGACCAGTAGTCTTGTGTGTCCTTCTGACGCACCTCAAGGTCTGGGAAGAGTCTCCTTGACACAGATCAAAGGAGGAGTCTTCGACGCACAAGAAAAAACCTGTGCCTACCCCCTCAAAGCCTTCATCTTCGGAATCAAACCCTTCTTTGGAGGTATCAAAGCCGTTGTGTTAATCTCCTGAAACTTCGAGGCATGGCATCCATCAAAGCATTTTAACCGTCTGCTTCGGGAAGGTCGTCAAAGCCTTAATCGCCCTCAACTTCATTGCAACATTCAGCTCTCGAAGACTGCAAAACCTATGGCTGAACCGACCGTCATTCAAGCCCATTCCTCAACCTTATTTCTTCAGGCAAATGGGATCCATTTTTTAGGCTGATTAATGGGAGGATCAGCCCCCTTTTTGGGTTTGAGTATGGAACACTAAATGTTCCAGAAGAACACATTTCTGAACAGTCTAAGATGCAAAATCTAGTGGAAAATCTTAAAGAAATCAGCCGCTGGGAAACCTCACCAGAGACTGAATTCGGTAACTCAAAGGTTAACTGGTTATGCTGATCCTTCAAACTGATCTGTTATTTGTAAAGTGGCTGAATATCTGGGGTGGTCTAAACCTGCAGCTACTATGGAAACTGACATCACTGATATCTTAGACAATGGTCAGGTTAAGGAGGCTGTGTTACCATTTCATGCAGCCTTAATGATGAGTGCTATGGAGGATTGGCTAAAACCAGATTCTGTTCCATCTGTTAACAAATGGTTAACAAAAAAAATACAGAACTGCTTCTGTGGACTCTACTTTTCTGAACAGGCGCCCCACACCATAAAGCCTGGTTGCTCAAGCAGTAACAGTTCCTTCTAAAGCTGCAGCTTATCCTTCTACTCCGGGAGATAGAGGATAGAAGAATGGACTCTTTGGGAAAGAGTATTTAGTGCAGGGAGCATGATGCGAAAATCGACAAATGCTACTATTGTCTTAGCTAAATACACACACACACCCTTTGGGGTGTAGCTGCTCTTGTATTAGAACACATTGCAGAGGGAGAGGAAATAGAAGGCTTTTTAAGCCTAGTACAAGATGGAAGAGTTGCTATGAGGCAGAGTTTACACTCCAGCCTAGTTGAGTTGGATTCAGTAAACCGATCCATGGCTGCCAGTACAGAGCTTAGGCACATGTCTTGGTTAAGGAAATCCGTATCTTCCTGCAGACATCCAAGCACGTTTGCTTGACATTCTGTTTGCCAGAACTTCTCTATTTGGAGAAAAGGCTGATAGCTGGGTGAAACTACAAGCTTCTCAAACTGCAGCTAAATCATTGGGGGCGACAATCTGACAACCTCAATCTTCAGGTCAAGGATGGAGAAGATGTCCTTTTTTGTTTTTTATTTCTGTCTCAAGAGGAAGAGGTCAATTCCCACAAAAGGTCCAGAGAAGAGTGCCTCGTGGAGGAAGAGGTAGAGGAGTTAGAACCCCCTGTTCAACTCCTGCAGAGTTGCACTCAGCTTCAGGTGATACAGCAAAATGACTCCCTCACCCACAAGTCAATGGTAGGAGGCACTGTCCTATCATATCTGGTGTTGGTGAAGCATAACTTCGGACGCATGGGTGCTAAAACCCTAGCAGACGGTTACTGTCTCCAATTCCTAAAGAGACCTGATTGCCCCCCGAAAACAAAATCGGCCTTGGTTACAGACCTGCTCCTTAACGGGAGATTCTGATCCTGTTGTAGAAAGGTGCCATAGAATTGGTACCTGTAATGGAGAGAAACCAGGGTTGGTATTCTCCCTACTTTCTAATCCCCAAGAAGGACTGAGGAGTGCGACCCATCTTGGACTTGAGATGCTTGAACAAGTTCCGCTGGACGGACAAGTTCAAGATAGTACATCCTTCAGGACTCCAGGGTTGGTTGGTGCCATTGGACCATCAGGATACTTACTTTCATGTGCCAATACATCTGAGGTTCGCAGTTGGCGGTTCTCAATATCTGTTTCGGGTTCTACCATTCTGGCTCACCTCAGCCTAGAGGGTCTTCACCAAGCTTATGGCAGTGGTGGCAATAAGTCTAAGGAGCGAGGGGATTCACATCTACCCCTAACTGGATGACTGGTTGATCAGGGCTGTTTCTCCGGAACAATCCTAGTCATCGCACCTGCCACTTCCTCCACGAGCTGGGCTTCTCCCTGAACTTCAAAAAGTCCCATTTGACACCGTCTCAGATGCTTCAATTCATTGGAGCAGTTCTGGATTCAGCCTCGGGAAAAGCTTTGCCACCGAGTTAAGGGCTCAACATGTCTTGCAGATGGTGCAAAAATTCCAGAGTGCCCAACATCCTCCGGCCTATGACTTCCCATGGTTGCTCTCCCTCATGGCATCCTGCATTTTTCTGGTGCCAGAAGCCCATCTGAGAATGAGATTCCTTCAGTGGGGTCTCAGATCCCAGTGGTCTCAATTCTCCCATAAAATGATGGACAGTCTCCAAGTCCCGAGAAAGGTCGCCCAGGATCTCATGTGGTGGGCCAGCTGAGAGAATGTGATGAGAACCCTTTTTCCAACCATGGCCAGAGACGCCAGTTGTGACAGACTACTCCCTCACAGGGTAGGGGAACGCACATGATCTTTCAATAAGCGGACACTAGTCTCAGTCGAAGTCCAGACTCCATATCAACCTTTTTAGAGTAGAGGGTAATCGGACTCGAGCTGATGGTTGTCCTGCCCATAATATGGGGGAAAAGTGTCCTGATAATGACGGACAACACAGTGGCCATGCACTACCTCAAGAGAGGGGGCGTGGGGTGACTGCCCCTGTGCCAGGAGGCAATGCAGCTCTGGTTCTGGGCACTAAGAGAAGGAATCGCTCTTCTTGCAGGTCATCTAGCCGGAGAAAAAAACACGGCGGTGGATGCTCTGAGCAGGCAGAGCAATATCTCCCACGCGTGGGAACTAGCTTAGGAAGTTCTTCTGGAAATCTTTGCCCTTTATGTAACCCCTCCAGTGGACATTTTCGCGACCAGTGTCAACCGGAAGTCCGAGCTGTTCTTGCTCCTGGGAATTTCCCCAAATAGGAGCACTAGGGGACGTGTTTGTAGTGTACTGGGAGTTTCCACTTCTGTACTCCTTTCCGCCATTCCCCGTCATTCCTCATGTCATCAAGAGGTTGAGGAAGTTCGGGAAAACCATGATCTGCATTACCCTGGATTGGGCCAGGAGAACGTGGTACACAGACCTTCTGAAAATGCCATCTGCCTTCCAATTCGTCTTCTCCAAAGACGAGACCTACTCTTGCAAGAGGGAGGTCGCATTCTTCAACCAGAGATAGATCAGGACTCTCAATCTTCACACCTGATGTCTGAAAGGGTGAGATATAAGGATTGGGACCTTGTGGAAGACAGTACCATCATGGGATTTACATCTTGTACTAAGATGTCTTATGGCAGCCCCGTTTAAGCCCTTAAATTCATGTCCTTTAAGGCTGCTCGCCATAAAAACATTCTTTTTAGTAGGTATCACATCTGCACTTAGGGTAGGTGAGCTACAGGCCCTGTCTTCCAACCAACCTTTCACGTCCTTTTCCAAGGACAAGGTAATTCTAAGAGTTAAGTCCTCTTTCCTTCCGAAAGTTGTTTGAATTTCATCTTGTACAACATATTGTTACCATCTTTTTATCCACCTCTTCCATCAGAGAAGGAGAAACTATATTGCCTGGACCGTAAAAGGGTACTAAGCTATTACATTACCAGAACGGCAAGTATTCATCAAGATGATCAGCTTTTCATCGGTTATGTCGGTCACTAAACAGTCTCTAGATGGATTGTCATGTGCATAACAGAATGTTACACTTGGCAGGCAAAGACTTGCCCGAAAGTTTGAGGGCACATTCCACTAGAGGTGGCTGCTTCCTCAGCTCTGGAAAGAGGTGTACCAGTGATGGAAATTTGTAGAGCGGCAACCTGGAAGTCCCTTCATACTTTAAGTACATTTTACTGTGTAGATTATTGATCAGGAGAGGAAGACACATTTGGCAAAGCTGTACTTTATAATATAAACAAATGGGCACATTCTTGGCACACACCTCCTAAGAAACTGCTTTGGAAGTCTATCAAAGATGAGGAATACATGGGGGAACACAATCCAGTCGTGGGAGGAACATCCAGTCGCAAGAACGTTACCACAGGTAAGTAACTTGTTCTTCTCGACACAGGAGGGGAATCCACTAAAGGATCGGGACAATCGGTCCTGGCAGTGTCTTCTCACTGCTCTGGTGGCAAGGAATTTGGTCTAAAAGGCAGGTGCTCGGGTGAGTTTTGGTGTCCTGTTTAGAACTAGTGTTTCTAGGCGTGACAAGACAAGGGAGGGAAGACAGAGGGAGGACAATACACACGATCTTACTAGGCCTTGTCGTTCAGATCACACAAAAATGTGGGGGAGGGGGTGAAGGGTGTCAGAGAGAGAAGGGGTACTGTAGGGTTACAGCCCCTAAGTGTGTGGTAGGCCCCATAGGCAGTGCAGGGGAGACTGATCATGGAGGAGCCTGGTACCCAGTGAGACTTTGAGGGTAGCCAAGCAACCAGTCGGCACAGCGGAACTTGGAGTTCCATCCGGGTTATTGCAGGAATGCCCATGTTACTCTAACTGCTATGTTGCCAAACTACAAGGTCGATGCTGCGAGGTGTTCGACAAGCTTACCAGAATTGTTTGTTTGCAAAAGAGTTTTCAGCATGGCACATTCATTTTTTTTTTTAAAAAAGGGGTGTCTGATGTAGCAGAGTCAACTTTCAGAGGCTGAATTGCCAGCAACCTTTTTTATAGGTTACAGGAATACATTTATAAAAGATCAGGCTAGTCCACCTTCACAGATGGTAATCTGCCTGTTGTATTGCACCGTATTCCTGGCTAGAATGTTTGATAGAAGCTGTTTGTGAAAAAGGAGCTGACCAGTGCTGGGGGTTGCTGTGAGTTTCTTCTAATAAACTTGCTGTTATCAACATACCTGACTGTGTGGCTACACGTTATTTCACTAGCAATGAGCGCCAGGACCCTGGTGCCAGCGACCCACGGCGAGCACTGCTCCTTTGTCGAAACCATCCTGCCCAGCTGCTCTGGCCTCCCAACTACCAGTACGAGTGCCTTGGAGGTCGCCAAATGGGAAGGCAAATCTGCTCTCCAATATTTAGAGCAAGTTTGCAGCTGAGAACTTCCTTCCCAACGCATCGCTGTAATAGGAAAGTGAGCCGAGCTGCGCATTGCTCCAATTGCAAGGTAAACCAATCCATGCAGCGAGGGATCGGAGGGCGCCGCGCTGACAAGTAGTGCAAAGGAAAGGAAAGGATAAGGATTGCAGCAGTAAATGTGAGGCCTGTGCACAAGCCCCAGTCCTGTACTGAGCCGCTCGCTCATGCCGTTGCAGAGCATCTGCATTCTACGGCAGATAAGCATAGGCATCGGGTGAGGACGCTTCACATTAGAGAAGAGGACCCAGCATTGTGAGGATGCCAGCTGCCATTTTAGTGACTGCTTGATGAGGCAACCAACATTGCGCAATGCCATAATTCGCAGCTAACTATCCAGTGCGTTCTGCTGCGCACAGCCAGCTGGGAAGGTGAGAGTAAAAAAGAACATCTCACCAGCAGAGAGCACCAGTGGGCATATGAGGAAATAATCCCCATTTTTTTCTTCAAAGGCTGACATCAAAGGACTGGGTGCTCAGAACACTGTCGGTCATCAGGTGCATTTATATAGAATGGCCTTGCCAGAAGTGCCTGATCCTCCGGCAGTCATGCCCAGTCCAGGCACTGCAAAGATTAAATGAGACCAATGGAAAACGGAATTTCTTCACTACGTCGGCGCTGCTTGTGGCAACACAATCTCTACAGATCACAAGGTCTCTCTTGATGCATTTCCTAGGATATGAGGGCAACGCATCTATGAAAACTTGCCGGAGTTAGAACAATCAGATGAGGAGTCTGTGTCGAATGAATTGGACTCTGCCTTGCATAAACTGGATTTACATTTCAATCCCAAAACCAGCACTATTCTAGAAAGATACAACTTGGCGTGCAGGAACAGGAACCAGTAGAAGAATATCTCACTGCACTTCACCATTTGTCGCTTTCCTGTACATTTGTTGATGAATTGGATGAACACATGAGATCACTGTAGTAATGACAAGCTAAGGGAGGCAATATGGCTCAAGTTTGCTGAGTAGTGCATTCTATGGCGTGTGTGGCTAAAGTGGCAAAGAAGGCTGGTGAAATGGCTACTACAGAAATCATGAGGGTGGGAAGCCGGGAAAGGAAAGAGAAAGCAGAAGGGTAGTGGCCAACGTGTCCGGTATGTCATTGATTCAAAGAGTGACAAGGTCAAGGGGCAGAAAACTGAGGAACATTTGTGTCTTAGGTGTACAAGTGCTAATCATTTTGCTGGTTCCCCGGCGTGTCCAGGAAGGAAAGTTACCTGTTAAAAATGCAAAAGATGGGGTCGTTATGGCAATTGTTGCAAATATTTCACACTTGGAGCAGGCCAAAAAGGGTTATATGTGACAGAGGAAGGACATCAGTCCTCGGGTGATGATGACCAAATAGAAGTGATTACCGTAAATATGGTCAAATGCGCTGGTGATTGTGCGAGCCCATTTGTGGAGGTTGCAGTGGATGGCAGTGTATGTGAATGATGGCAGATCTGGAGCAAATGTTTTGTTAATGTTGCGAGAGGTGTTTTTGAAGGTGGTGGGTGGACAACCAGATGATCTATTGCCTACTGTTATCAAACTTAGTGGATACAATTTGAGAAAGAGGGAAACACATGGTAAGATTTGCATCACCAAAAGTAGAGATGCCCTACTGGGTTGGAGGGAGCAGAAAGGATTGGGAATAAGACTCGATCCTACTGTGATTGAACAAGTGTTGCATGCGGGGGAGAGTGCAAGTATTGTTGAAACATGCCAGTGTGTTCTCGAAAGGCATTGGACGTGTGAAGGGCATGAGGCACAAGATTGTGCTCAAAGAGGGAAGTATTCAATTGTAGCAAAGTTGCGTTCAGTGCCATTCGTGATGAGAGAAGGAGTGAGAATGGAACTTGAGAAACTAAGGGCGTCTGGTGGGATGGAGAAAGCTGGAAGTGGATGTCCCCTTTGGTGGTGAAGAAGTATAGGGGTGAATTAAGGCTGTGCGTAGATTTAGGAGAACTTAACAAGTGTGTTGTGGAAAGGCATCCACTTCCCAATATGACAAATGTTGACGATGGTGGGAAAGGCGAAGTATTTTTCTAAGCTTGACATGGCCTCGGCATACCACCAAATGGACTTGGATGAACAGTTTAGGAAATTAACGGCTTTTATCACACATGAAGGAATATTCCAGTTTCGCAGGTTTCGGCTTTGTCAGTTTTTCAAAAGACGATGGACATTTTGGTGATATGTCTGCAAGATGTTCATTGTTTTTAAGACTATGGGCCGCATCACGAGTTGGGCTGTATTCCCGGCTGTAATTCCGCTGACTTTAATAGCCCTAGCACCGACCGGTCCGGTGGTATTACCACCGGGTCACGGGTTGGGCCTGAACAGTAAACAGTAATTCCCCATTCCTGATTGGGTCCATTGGATCCAATGGGGAATTTTTGGTGCTAATACTGCGGGCTAGTACAGCCGGCTGTATTACTGCCAAAAACAGGGATTTTCACCTCCAGCAAAAAGCTGGAGGTAAAACAGCCGATTTAGCGCCCAACTCGTGATGGGGCCAGCCGTTAAATGTGGCGGTAATACTGTTACCACTGCATTAAAGGCTAAAGCCCAACTCGTGATGAGGCCCTATATGTTGGTGTGTGGAGAGACTCTAGAACAACATTAGGAAGCTCTAAAAGGTTTTTACAGATTCTGAAGCAAAGGGGTATTGCATTGAGAGCGGAAAAGTGTGTGTTGAGGAGGGATGTTTAGTATTTGGGTCATGAAATTTCGGCTGATGGTTTGAGGCCCAAAGTGATATGGTTGGTGCGTTAATGAAGGGTGAGCTGTCATTTTTAGGAATGATTACATTTCATCCGAATTGTTCATAACTTTGCCGACAGTGTAGCTAAAATGAGGAGCCTATTAAAAGGGGTGGAGGTTTTTGTGAGATGGAGAGTGTGAGGAGTCTATGCAAATTAAGAAAATAATTTGACATTGCAAAACCAAACCGCTTGCTATGTTTAATGCAAGGAGTGTCATTACAGTGGATGCCAGTGTAACTGATATTGGCGCTGTGTTGGCACAAGTCGCTGAGGATGGTTTGGAGCATGTCATCACACGCGTCAAGGATGTTGAGAGGAGCGTAAATGAACTATTCTTTTCTAGAAAAAGGAGCTCTTGCGTGTCATTGGGCTGTGGAGAAATTTGAAAACTTTGTGGGGCAGAGTTTACCATAAGAACCGATCACAAGCCGCTTAAGGTGATGTTTGAGGAAAAAGGGTGGGACAAATTGTCAAGAAGAGTTGCTGGATGGGTGGCCAGGATGCAGAGACATAGGTTTGGCATTGTGGTGATACCAGGGAAGGAAATCGTTTTGGTGGATCCTTTGTCAAGGTTGTGTGGTGTTATAGAGCGCAAAGAGTCGGAAGTAAAAGATAGTATATTTGTGATACATGATGATGATGGTGTTGTGTTTCGGGAAGAATGGTATGTGGCAATGAGGGAGGAGAACATTTTAACAAGAGTAATTGATTTTGTGGCCCGGGGTTCGCCAGAAAAGAGATTGCTTAGTGATGAGAGGATTTATTGGGAGGTTCGCTCTGAATTAAGCTTCAAGGATGGTATTCTGGAACCATGCGGTTGTTCCTAAGGGTTTGAGAAGGAGGATGGTGGAAACTGCTCATGAAGGTCACTTTGGAATTACAAAGACAAAAGCAGTGTCGAGTGAGTATTGGTGGCCCGGGCTTGACCGAGATATAGGAGCACTGGGAAAGTGTGTTGAATGTGAGGTGTCTGGTAAAGGTGTGGTGGATCGTTTGCAACCAATGGTAAAGCTAGAGGGCCCAGAGAAAGTATGGTGTGACTTGGCGTTGGAAATTCTTGATCCTTTCTAGAGGTCTGGAGGTCGTGGAAAATTCGTTTTGATTCTGGTTGATTTGCTGTCACTTTGGACAGAGATTAAGATTGTTTGGGAGATTACAGGAAGGGCTCTGGTAACATTTTTACAGTGTGTTTGAGAGGGAGGGTCTACCCAGTTCTGTGCTGACGGATAACGGCAGGCAATATGTAAGAGGGTGTTTTGAAGTATCTGATGCACAGAGGGATATGAAGCATAAGAGGATGGCGATATCATCCTGAAGGGAACATTGCTCTGGAGAGGGTGAACTGGTGTGATGGAAGCAGTGAGGATGGAGATTGTGTGTGGGAAAGATCTAACCATCGCTGTGAGGGAGAGGCTGTACATGTTGCGCATAGTCCCCATGCTACCATTGGTGTGAGCTTGTTTGTTGATGAGAGGGAGAAAACCCAATACCAAAGTATCTTCCATCCCAGCCCTCTCCCAATGCCCCCTCCCCCAGCTGGGACGGGCATGAGAAACAGATTGTGTGGTGGAGGAGGTGGGGAAGAATCTGGAGAAAATGAAGGGTGAGTGGGTGAAGATGAATGAGACATCTGGTCGGAAAAGAGTGGAGGTGTGTGTGTGTGTGTGTGTGTGTGTGGGCGTGTGTGTGGGCGATTGGGTGTGGATTAAAAAGGGAGTTGTGAAGAGGAAGGGCAACTTATATTCGGATCCCGTGCAGGTGGTGGAAGTATTGAGAGGTGCGGTGAGAGTATGTGGAGGGCTAGTCTGGAACTTGGCCAGGGTGGTGCCTATTAAACAAAAGTGAAAAGCTTAAAACCAAATAAATGTAAATACATTTGTATATAGTTGAGAAATGGAGATGTGGTGTTTTGCGCCTTTTAAGTGTGCAGCACATTGCCACGATTCCACAAGTTTCATTGGCCTTAGGCAAAGTATTCTAGGCTAGAATTTTTTAGACGCTGGTCAGTTGGAGTTTGTGAAAAAGGAGCTGACCAGTGCTGGGGGTTGCTGTGAGTTTCTTCTAATAAACTTTGTTATCGACATACCTGTCTGTGGGGATCCACGTTATTTCACTGCCACACTCCCACTGTTAAAACATGGAGGTATTGGCCCAAATCAGCCCACCAATCAAACTCCAGGCAGTACACACAGGTTTTGCAGCTAGCCTATCAGGCTGGCACTAAAATCGGACAAACGCACATGCCCTGTTACAGCGGGGCAGATTGAGAAGTCTGAAGGACTTTAAACTAATTTGAACCTCAACTGAGGTCCCCCTTTGGGCACCGGATGACACACTAAAGCTGAATGGCTGGGAGCAAAGCTTACAAACATTAATGTGTACTCCATTGGCCACCAAGCCGGTGCATTGGACTACTAATGCAGTATGAGGCAACAAGCCTCATGTGGCCACAGCTAAATCACAGTTGACAACCGGGCAACTCCACAGCACAATATTTTAATTACCGTGCAGTCACCACCAACAAACCCCTTCACTGCCAAACTGTTAGAGAAGGTTGCTGCTAAACCACGACTTCAATACTCTGGTTGCGGTGGAGGAGTTGGTTGGATTCGTTCTGGCCTTCCCACAGTGCACTGCTTCGTAAGAAGGAAGTGTTTTGAACCACTTTCGACATTTTCCCCACTCCCGTTTCTCAAACTTCAGAGATACTTATAACACTGTGCTCCAAAACATCTTCCTGCAAAGACTGAGGCACTTTTTTGGCTTTGCAGGCAGTGACCTAGCGAGGATCACCACCTTTCTTCATAAGACCAGCTCACTTCCATTGTTATCACTTCAACTACAAATCTGGCACACCTCGGTTTGGTCTTTACCGCCTAGTTATTTGTTACCCAAAATCTTTGACTGGTATCTTTCTTTACTCCCCTTCAGGCATACGTTAATCATACGAAAATTGCTATTCAAAATACCCATCCTGATGGAAAATGCCTCAGAACATATTATCCTGCTTCAGGATTCAATAAGATTGGATTAATGACAACCATCACTGCATTAATACTTCAAAATCTATATATTTTTAATGGGAACGAGCATCCAATCAATGGATCATCATGGGCGTTCTTCCAACCCCAACCTAAAGTGGGAAAGAAACTGGAGTTTTCCTTAGCTATGATATGATACAAGTCATTTTTGTGAAAGATTTGGATTCCAAACCATATGGCAACAAATAAGTAGATGCTTACTTGTGTGTCGACAAGCCATTGCTCATCAGTCAAGGTGCTTGCCAACTGTGCCTTACAACAAGTCTCTTCTCTCATATGTCATAGCCTTACTGTTGTCCGGTCTACTAAGGTTGGCTTCCTCGAACCCTGCAATAGTAGTAGTTCTGAAAATCCCTCCCAACGTATGTTGCGCTGCATTTTTTTACCATCCTGCTATCCTCCCGAGTGTAAAGCCTTGGCTGCCCTACGCGTTTTCCCCCTGGGAGAGACCTCCCATGAGAAGCCTTCCACCTACAAAGATGGTCTTTGTTTTCCCCATTCACAGGATGTACCTAAATGTTAGCTATGTTGGCATTTATATAGCGCTCTATAGATCATTGGTATGACCTCAAAGCGCTGGTAGGTTGAACGCCCTTGGGAACCGCAGTTCAGGTCAGTGGAGAGAGATGGTGTCATAGGGTGCATGCGCCAGTTATGTGTGCAGCTGATGTAATTGTCGGATGGTAGCTGCAGCCTAGCGTTGGGTGTGGTGTTGAAGATATTAGTTTGATGTGTTTGCTGTCTGGTGGGTGGACATCCAGACTGGGTTTGGATGCGTTAGGCCTGAAGGACACTTATGTGAGCAACTAGGCCGGAGTGTCATAGGATAGCTGCATTTTATTAGGGTGATGAGGTGTTCATGGGCAATTGTTTGTATGTGAATAGCTAGGCCGAATTTATCAGGGGTATAGCTGTGTTCTAGTTCTGTGATGGTTTATAGTAGAGAGTAGGTGTAGTGATGTGATGAGAATGGTGGTTCATTTTAAAAGCTCCCGAGACCAGGCACGTGAACAGGATGGCAGGGAAAACATCGACACACGGACACAGTGACAGCCGGTTGGTTTTCTGTTGACAAGAGAGGCATATGGATCTATAGCAACAGCGTGGGGCACAAGAGCAGAGTACAACAGTGACGCATGGGCACGGTGGGCAAACATAGTGACGAGAGGGTTGGGTGATACATTGGGATACATAGCGACATCCCGGGAACAGGATGGCAGGGAGCACAGTGATAGGGGGCTGGGATTACATCGATAGGGTAGGACATGGGGATATACAACAACCGCATGGGGAACAAGAAAGCAGGGTACACAGACACGTGCGTGGTGGGGGCACACAGGAACTAGAGGGTAGGGTAATTTCATCCATTCAATCCATCCATTTCTTCAATTTCTTCATCCATTCATTCCATCATCAATCCATTTCTTCATTTATTCCATTTCTTAATTTATTCCATTTATCCATTCCATCGGTGCATCCATCCGTTTCTTCCATGTCTTTATCCACTCACTCATCCATTCGTTCCATCCATCCAATGCCTTCCATCACTTCCATCAATTCTATCTCTTCCATTCTATCAAATCCGTCCATCTATTCCATCCGTCCATTGCATCCATCAAATCCAACATAACAGACCTCAGCACAACAGAAAGGTATTTTAGCCTACATGTTGGGCGCATGGCCAACACTGCAATGCGATGGGACAGCCCATTGACGGAAGTAGGGGATATTTAGGTCAGAAAGATACTGAGATAACAATCTCCTTCAACAAACAGATTAAGCGAGGTAGCTAAATTCTGCCACTTCCATTTTAATAGTCTCCAGTACATTCTGCCCTTCATTAACATGCAGCAAAAAGTGGAGTGTGTTGGTGCTGCAGGGGTGAACCTATGTAAGAGTTTGCAATTTTGTCTCTCAAAATGCCTGTTAGACTTTGCAAATCATCCAGAATAAAGCAGCATGGCTGATCCTGGACCTCCAATCACTGGATCCCATCCCTCCAGTGGTGGATGGATGCCTTGCACAGTACAATCCTTCAGAAGCTTGTATATCCTACAAGTCATCACAGCTGCCCCCTAGCTACACGAGTCCTTAGATCAAGAAATAAATTGTGCTCCGCAAATGAAGATCTGAAATGGTTAGGCTACTGCCAGTGCAACCTTTAGGAAAAGGAAATTGTGCAAGCTTTCAGGTCAGTGGCCACTTTGTGGTACAACCTCCTGCTGAAATTAAAATATGAAGACAAACCTGAGATTCTAGAAACTGTTTTAAATTCATCTGTGTACACCGATTAACCCTCCGGACCAAAGTGAATTGCTTCTGGCCCCAAATGATGACAATAGTCTTGGTGCCAGCTTTTTGACTTTCTCCATGTTGGTCCCACGCTCAGTTTCTAAGTGGTCACTCTTACAGACTATTCTTGGCATTCCAGTTTTGCGATTATAGCCCTGTTTTGGTACCTTAACTGTTGCTTTTCCACTACATGTTTTGCGCTTCTCCCTGCCCTTATACTTGGTGGTGATCACTTTTGGTGCCGGGGAGGGCAGAGTATTCTGAGCAGCCACCTCCTACAGAGTTCCAACAACTTTTTTTTTTTTTTTAACACGTTATTTTATTGTAGGAGTGGCTTTTGAGTGAGCAAGTGTAGCAAAGGAGTAGAGTGTCAGAGAATTTGGGGTAGGGGGTGCATAGGGTGGAGTCGGTCACAGAGTGCATTTTGGTCCTAAAATTCTTCAGAGTATGGCTCAAATGCTGTGTTTGCAGGAAAATCCCAAAAGGGTATCTTGTCATATGTGCACTCTTACGTGACGGATAGCTGAAAGAAAAAAAACGACCGTCATTTGGTCCTATTCGTTCTGTTTTTGTACATGAATTGGAATGTGACCTGCCTGCTACACTCAAGAGCTCCGCATGAATCACTAAATCCACTGAGCCTTTTTATTACTGGGATTTGTAATCTGTGGCCAGCAGCAGCAAACACCCTATTAATGGATCTGTCACTGTATATTCAATCTGCCCACCAACAACTTGGAAATATTTCTGCAGTAGAGCTATTAACTAACAAAACTCCAGACTGCTCATGCATACTCCACGATTTGGGAACCCTAGAAAATGCTACACAGTACAGAGTTCATTCCCCCGCCACACTTCTTCCTCTCTAAGAATCTAATAAGATTATGAAAGATACAGTCCTGACGCCTCAAATCCAACTCGCACTCATTATATGGTCAATCCTTTAGATACGTCTCCGCATGGGGGTACAATAATGATGCACTGTTGTACCCCCAAACGCCTCACAATACGCTGCTGTGCCCAAAAGGCGCCAGCGCTTTGGCGTAAGGCGCTTTATAAATCAATAAAATACAAAACTGCTTTCTGTACATGTGCCCAAATCTCCTCTCACACGGTCATTATATGTCAAAGGATTTACATTAGTCTCCACATGGGGCGTGCAATGCTCACACATCGTTGCTCTAAGCAAAGCTACTCGCATCCTAGTCTGAAAGCTCCTCAGACACGCTTCCAGTGCGCTACAATCTTTTCATTTCAGATGTCTACCGTTGTTCCCCAAAAGCTAGGAAACACTTGGTCATTGTAAAGCACATTGTATTGTCAAAGCACCCCAACACACTAAGACATCCAACATTTGGGCTGCACCCTCCTTTACTGTGAATGTGCCTCTGACTATCATGTTCTTTTCCAGTCAAAGCGGCTCTTGAGTGGAATAAACTCCCGGTTTCATGAAGGCTCGAACCCAACTTCTTTGTATTCAAGAAAAAATTGAAAACACTGCTTTTTTCATGAAACTCCTAGGAGCTTGTACCTTGTAGCCTGTAATTTGTAGCCTGTCTCTTGGCCTGTCACTCGCTTGGTCTGTTGTCTTTATGTCCGCGCCCTGATGCCTGCGTGCTTTGGCGCTTTACAAACAAATTAAATAAAATTTTTAAAAAACTAATACATTCTCCATGAATTGATGAAATGTCTTATCTTTGGTACTAATTAAACAGGACCACTCTGAAATATATTGCCCTCAGACTCCAAAATAAATGTCCAGTTATTTCTATTAAATGTTTATCCATGCTTTTTGCGTACAAAAAAGTCACATTGAGAAGTGACTGAGGGCATTTCATTTTTATTTTATTTGCAGCTGCATTCAATATCTTGGAATGCATGTACATTCGGTAGTGAGAGCTGTAGAAAATAAGTCTAAAAATTGCAGTCATAAATCAGACCAGTGGCGAAAAAAAAACCCAGTCATGGTCTTTTTGAGGGTCTGGCTGCCGCGTCCCCTCTATTGTGTCTACCCAATAACGTCCATCATTGAAAATTCTTGGTCCGCTCACCGCCCCAGCTATTTAATACTTGCCGTGGTTCACTTGGGGTTGTGGTTTAGGGCATACAAAGAAAACATTTCAAGAGAGTCCCAATTTGATGTATTTATTGAATTGTTTAATAAATGTTCATTATTGCATAGTCATCAATAAATGATCCTCTACACATGTTTCACCATTCCTTTCATGGCTCATCAGGAGGAATAAAACACAATTGTTGCACATTTAACTGCAGAGGTTAGTCACTTTCAACGTGTGCTAATACAGGTCTTGAATCTGAAATTTCAAATAACATTGTCTGTACATTTCTGAGTGTTGTATAAATGTATATGAAAAGTAGTTATAGATGGGAGTAGCCAACTCACCCTTCTAGATTCTAAACCAGCTACATAAAGATGTTTTTAATCCGGGTTCTCCCGGTCAGGTAGAATTACCTGTGTGAAGAAAGGAAAGCTAATTTCAACAAATTCCTTTTTAGGGTGTTCTCGCTCATGGTATGGAATTTGAGAGGTCTCCTTATAATTGAAATACAGTGGCATAATGTGGGGACTAGAAGGGGTTAACAATACTTGCCCTTAATAGGGAAAGTAAGTTAATATTAGCCCCACTCACCTATTTGTTCACCTGATTCTTGCTCCAGTCCCCCAAAACTTTCTTGGAACAGATTTGAACATCGATCCTGTAAGATCTGGCATTCTAAAATGGCTGCCCTTTTACGTGTGACGTCTCTAAGCATGCGTTTCATGCTCAATGACGTTACCGCTGACCGCTTGGCCGACGTCTTGTTATGCTTTTACTGTGAAAGGCATTAAATAAAAGGAAGCAATGCTACTGTAAGGGATGCAACCTACCTCATTTTAAACAAACCTTATTGTTCCGTTCCTTACAGTGGTAATATTTATTCCAACAGAGTTGTTGGTGAATTAGTACATATGGTGAGAGCCAAGAATGTGTTACTGCCTCGTATCAGGTACTAGTGACATGCAATGTTCGATGATTGTTTATAGCACAATAAATTGTATATTGCTGTATTGTAGTGCCTGTATTTCCTATAAAGTGATATGTACAAATCTCATTAGGTGGTGCAGATCCTGCCAATCTGTTTGTCGGTGTATGGAAAATTGAAGAATGCATTAGTTAAAGGTTAAACCGTAGATAGAGTATTGGAAAAGTGAGCCGGTACATAGAATTTTTGAAAAATGTGTGCCAAGTTCAAATAGGGTATTGTTAAAATTGTAAAGCTCATTGTCATGGTTGAGGCCCGAGAAACAGTTGTCCATGGTGTTGATCTACCTTGCTTCTCTGTCGGAGTTGTTCGTCGCTCTCTGGTGCTTCACCGCCTTTTACATTCCTGCACATTTGAATTCCTCTAATTTTCTATCTGGATTTTCTTTAATGAAGTGGCTGCCAAGGGGTATCGGATGTCTCTTATCCGAATACATCTGAAATGCTCCATTATCCTGATCTTGAATTTCCAGATGGAGCTCTCTATGTACCAGGCATTATGTGGTGTTGCAATTGAAGTTGCTGAATTATTTACTGCTGCCATAGGGTAATTCGATATTGGTCTGGCCATTCAGCATATTAGGGCAGATCTTAGTGGCCACACTTAGGTTTCCTAAAACCACCAGTCGATTCCATGCGGATTCCAGAGTCTGAGTTTTTGTATTGGATGACATGTAGCTAGGACCGACCTGGTTTTTGATAGGTTTAGCCTTTCAGTAAGTGATAATTGCTTTGTATCAATGTAATTGTGAAGGTGGCTGTCCAGTTGCAGTATATTGCAGTATTTAGGCAGGATTTTCCTAATGGTGGACACATTTGAACTGAAATTGGTAATGAATCCAACTTGATGGTATTATTTAGTAAGGGGTCTTACTCGAGCATGGCCCCAGCTAGATCTGTTTGCGACAACAGCAAACTCAAAGTACCAGAAGTTTGCCGGCAGGTTCCAGCAGCCGTGGAGCCTGGGGGATGCGTTGTTTCCTGTGGGAAGGGATGTTCCTGTGCGCATTCGCTCTGTTCCCTTGCCTGCTACTAGTCATCAACACACTCAGACGGTGCCCATGCAAAATGATACTCCTCGTCCCGGCGTGGCTGAGGCATGTTTGGTATCTGGACCTTCTCAGCCAGTCAGCGTCGCCTCGGTCAAGCTGCCAGTGGCTCCAGGGAGGGAGGCATAATCCTTCATCACGACCCAGGATCGCTGAACCTGAGGGCTTGGCTCCTGCAGCCCTAGAGTTTGGAGGATATGAGTTGCCTGCAGACTGCAGGAAGGTCCTCGCCAGGGCGTTGTCGACTGCTATGGGCACAAGTGGACGCGTTTCGCTACTTAGTGCAGGTCTCAGAAGATTACCCTTCTGAGGGTCATGGCCACGCAGGTCCTCCTTGGCCAAGGCTGGACTGGCGCACGCCTCTATCAAGGTACATCTGGCAGCTATCTCCTGCTACACCAGGTCTCCTGGAAGATCTTCACTTTGGTCTCACGACTCGTCAGTGAGTTTCTCAAAGGACTTTTTTATCCTTCCCACCAATGAAGGTTCATGCCCCGGCGTGGGAACTCCAACGTGGTTCTGATGAGGCTCATCGGGCCTCTCCAGTTCCTCTGGTGTAAAACAGCTTTCCTTGTGGCAATCACCGCTGCTAGAAGGGTAGGTGAGATCCAGGCCCTATCCTGCAAGCAACCACACTTGGCTTTCCATGAAAAGAGGGTAATCCTGCGCACGCACCCCTCATGTCGAAGGTTCGGTCTCAACGAGCCTTTGGTGTTGCCTGTTTCTTTTCCCGAAACGTCGCGGAAAGGGCTTTGCACTCGCTGGACGTTGCTCGTGCCCTGAAGTTCTACGTGACCTGCACAAAGAGTTTGTGAACTTTGGTCCTATAGACCATCGGAAGGCCTTGTCCAAGGCTTCCATTTCGAGGTGGCTGTCCGACTGCATCACACACATCAGTTGGCGTACCGACCACTGCCCGGCCGTCATAGAGCCAACTCGGAGCGATCGCTGCGACAATGGTGTTCCTGTCTCGTGTGCCCTAGCTGGACATTTGCAGGGCTGCTACGTGGAGGCCCACGCTCACCTTCACAAAGTTCCTCTGTCGACATGGATTCCAGGGAGGAGTCCAGGGTCGGCCAAGCCGTGCTAAGCAACCTGTTCACTTAAGGTGAGACTGTAAGAGTTAATTACTTCTGTTGAGCCTTACCACCTCCTGTGGTTGTGTAATGTTGTACTGCTATGTATTTGTTATTCATGAGCATGTGAATCCATGCCAAACCCCATGCTGGAGAAGGTTTAAGTTGCTTACCTGTAACTATTGTTCTCAGCATGGGTCTGGCATGGATTCACATGCAAACCCTTCCTCCAACCCCTCTGCGTATTGTCTTGGTCATACTGCCACTTTACGTGCTTACCAAATATGCTGCCAGAGGAGGAGCGTAGGGAGAGGACTGTCATTGGATGGGGGCAGCATGACCCGAGGGCAGTGATTGGTTTAGAGGAGAAATACAGTTTTTAAGTGAAAATGAAACTATTTTCTTTTACCGAGGATTCCATGCCAGACAACGGGGAGTATTCATGAGCAGGTGTACCCATGCTGGAGAACAATAGTTACAGGTAAGTAACTTAAACCTTGCTCCTTTTAAAAGTTGCGGTCTCACTTTTTTTTTAAACCACTTTATTTATTGTTCGAAGGCATACAACTCCAAATACAATTCAAAATTTACAGTGAACAGGAGACTTTATAACTGGGTTCCCCTTATTTTCACTCCTTCCAGTTATTTGGGGACTTTCTTGACTGAGTCTTCATTTCCCCTCAAATCCCCCCTCCCACCCCTGCTGTTCTTCCAGCTTTCGGGGATCAGAGTTCAGTTTGTGCTGAGTTCGTTCTCAGGAAGGTTGAGTCAGGCTTATTCCTGGTGTTGGGCTCATATAACATGTGTATTTTTGAGCAGACGTGGTTTGAAGTAGTGAGCTTCTCTGTCCCTCACCATTTCGTGGAAGGGGTTCCATATTGATAAGAACTTTAGGTATTTCCACGTGCTGAGGGCACAAATCTTTTCCATGGCCATCACCACCCCATATCTTGACCCACCACCAGGCAATCGGCGGATCTGCTTCTCCTTGAATGCATGAGGTATTCTTCCTTTCCTCTCATTCCCCCAGAAGCTCACTGTCTCCAAGCTCTGGTTCTCTCGAAGTTGGACTATTGCAACAGCCTTTTTCTTAATCTACCTGCCTCTACTCTCCGCCCTTTACAACTTATCCAGAACGGGACTGCGAGACTTGTCCTTGGCCTCAAGCCCTGGGATCGTATCTCTCCAGCTCTGAAATCTCCATTGGCTCCCAGTGGATGCAAGGATTAAATTCAAAACCCTCTGCATTGTCCACGGCTTTCTGAGGCCTGGGTCCAACATACCTTCAGCTATCCCTCCGTAAATACCTCCGATCTCGAGCACTCCGCTTCTCTACCTCTAACTCCCTCAGGGCCAGTCGTTTCTCAAAGAAACGAGCTGGGGGTAGATCTGTCTTCGCCTGGGGCCTCCCTCTGGAACAGCCTCCCTGCCGCTCTAAAACTTGAGGAGAACCATCTCTGGTTCCAGAAGCACCTCAAAACCTTCCTCTTTGCTTCTGCCGTCTCCTCCCCTGTTGATTCTACTCTCCCTTGGCACCATGCACCTGGCCACCCTCTGTCCTCTGGGCCCAGGTACCTGCTTATCTTGCCACCCTCACGCACTGCCTCCGGGCCACCCCCTGCACTGGGGTCTATATCTGTACCCATACAGCCCTCCCCTTTTCTTCCTGCCCTTTCAGACCTACATGGCCTGCTGCCATAAACCCAGCACTTGCCACTTGCTGGCTGCACTCCCATTGTTTGTTGCATTTTTATTTATTTTATTATTTTTGTTTTTTCCTTCTCACTCCGCACTCTCCTTCCCCCCTTCCATGCACTTCTCCCCCTTCTCCCTCTACCCTGCACTTGCACGTTCTCAATGTCACTGGGCCTAGTAAGATCGTTGTTTTTGTTATCCCCTGTTCCCTTTCCCTGCCTTGTCGCGCTGTGAAACATTTGTGTATGAGCGCGATAGAAATAAAATATCAATCAATCCTTCCCAGTTCTGCGCTAGGGTCATTCTTGCTGCCAACAGAAGGTGGGTGATTAAGGTGGCTCTTGCCCCAGACATCGCGTAGACTCCTTCTATTGGTACCTCCAACAGGATTGTTTTCGGCGTCATTGAGAGGGCCACTCCTGCGATGTGTTTTTATATGCCCCAGGATTTCCTTCCAGAATGTCCTTGCCTTGGGACATGGCCACCACATGTGAAATAAGTCCCCTCTCGCTCCACAGTTCCTCCAGCATGTGGGTGGATAGTTCTTGTTGATTTTGTGAATGCGGTGAGGGGTCAAATACCACCTAAGATTTAATTTGTCTGATGACTCTTTAATTGTGGTGCATTTAGAAGTTCCTTAAACCCTTGCCCATATTTGATTCCAGTCCTCTTCAGTTGGTCTCTTCCAAGTCCTTTTCCCAGTCTGCTTTGAATAGGAGATTGTCTGTAGGTTGTGCATTGGATAATAGTCTGTAGAGCCTGGTCACTCCCTTCGTTGTCTGGCCCTCCAGCAAAGTCAGTTTGAGACATGACGGTTGCCTCGTGCCTGCCTGCTTCACTGGGGGGTGAGTTATCCAGTGCCTGACTTGTGCGTATCTGTAGGGCTCTCTTTTCCATATTCCAAATTTCTGCTGGCAGTATGTGTACTGCAATGGGGAACCGTTACTATACCTGTCTTTCAGGGTCCTCTTCCGACCAGCCCTCCCAGAACTTTCGCTGGAGGCCTGGTGAGAAATCTGGGTTGTGCGTTAGCAGTGAACAGAGGCCTAGGCCTCGGGGGGGGGGGGGGGGGAGGGGGGGGGATACGTTTCCACCGCTGGGCTTTGTCCCAGTTTAGCAGCGACATCTACGTTGATTCCAGGTTGTTTCCCTCTTTCTCTCGGCTCTGTTTTCAGGCCTAGTAGCGCTCGTAAGGGGATTGCAGTAGCTGACTGTTCGATCCAGCACCAGCCTTTTTGGTTGTCTGGTTTCGCCCATCTCAACATTGGTGCCAGTTGCGCTGCCATTATATATCTGTTCACCTCTAGAACTCCCAGGCCTCTGAGAAGTGGAGGGCACATTAAGATAAGTCTTTGGACCCTTGGTTTCTTGCCTTACCAGATGAATTTGGATATCGCTTTTCGCAGTTCTTCTGGTTTGGCAGGTGGGATTGTCACCAGAATCGACCTTACCACATAAAGGAGCCGAAGGAGGATATTTTTTATCGCCGTTAAACGAGCAAACCATGACAGTTCCTGAGTTTCCCATCTTTGCATATCTTCTTGTAGCTGTTTCCATAGGGGAGTTATGTTTGCCTTGTATAATTGGTTTAGATTGCTTGTTAGGCGAATCCCCAGGTAATCCAATGATTCTTTCACCCAACTCACCGGCAACTTCTTCTCCAGGTTCTCGATCACCTCTGTTCCCTGCAATGTTCATGGCTTTTGATTTGGAAAAGTTGATAGAGAACCCCGAGATCTGTCTGAATTCCTGAAGCTTCTCCATTGCTCTCGGCATCGTGACATTCGGGTCTCCCATATATAGCATGTCGTTGTCCACATACAGTGCGATTCTGTGGGTCTCCAGGCCACACACTACTCCCTTGATTCTCGCGTTTTGTATGAACTGGATTGCGCATGGCTCCATTGCAAAAACCAGCAAGGAAAGGGAACATCCCTGTCGCGTCCTTCGTATCTTGATGAACTCTGAGCTTTGATCATTAATCATAAAGCTTGTTGATGGGATCTGAAAGTTAGCCAGCACCATCTTTGTGAATTTGTCGCCGCATCCGAAGCTCTCCAGTACCAGCCTCAAGTATTGCCAGTCCAGGCTGTCAAATGCTTGTCTGGCGTCCAGAGCTGCCACTGCAAATTTTTGTTGTGTACTCCTTCCTACATCGATTATATCTATCACTCTTCTCACGTTGTCTTGTGTGTCTCGTCCTGTGATGAACCCCACTTGGTCATTGTGTATAATGCTCGGCAGGACCTTCATTAAGTCTGGATGCCAGTATTTTTGCGTATATATTCACATCTGTGTTCAGTAGCACAGTGGGTCGGTAGCTGGAGCATTCCAGAGGATCTTTCCCCGGCTTCAGGGTCAATATAGTCGTAGATCTCCCCGTATCGTTCGTAACCGAACCATCTTCTCTGATCGCATTGAACAGCCTTGTCAATGGGGCCAGCTGTTGTGTTCGAAAGATTTTGTAATACGTTTCCCAAGCCATCTGAGCCTGGGGCCTTGTTTGCCGGCAATGCTGAGATGGCGTCCAACTTCCTGTGTCGATATTGGGGCCTCGAGGATTTCCCTATCCGGCTCCATGATCTGGGGCAGGGAAATTGCTTGGATGTAGTATTGTTGCCGTGCTGGGTCGAGGCAGTTACTCCTGGAATCGCATCATTATTTCCCTCTTTTCTGGTTCTGCTCTATGTGGGTTGCCCTGTTTATTTAGCTGTGCAATGTTATTTTGTCTGTTTTCTTATGCTGCGAGGAATCTATTGGCCTTGCCTCCATGTATAGTCTGTTTCGTGTTTAGCAGTGACTGGGCCACTCGATCCGCAGTGTGGTTTTAAAGTTGGGCTCTGATCTTCCTGAGCTCCCACAGGGACTTTCTTGATTGTCAGGTTTTGTGCCTGGTTTCTGCTTCCCTCCCCTCCCTCTCCACCTGGTGAGTTACCAGGGCTCTTTCCCTGTAGCATGCTGCCGCCTGTGATATAAACCCTCCCCTGACCACCACCTTCCCGGCATCCCAGACCGTTCCCCAGTTATCGTTCTCCTTGAAGTTGACAATGGTACTCTCCATGTGGGCGCTAAGTGCTATGTCTTTCAGGAGTAGGGCATATGGTCTCCAAGCTGGTTTCCGTTTATCCACTAACCCCTTCCACTGCACCCCAATCAACACTGGTGCATGGTCCAAAATATATTCCACTCCTATTTCTACTTTTGTTATCTGGGGGGACTAGAGAAGCAGAGACCAAGATCATGTCTATTCTAGAATAGCCTAGATGGACTGCCGTATAGTGGGTGTACTCCCTATTTTCCCCCTTGAAAGAAACTCCATGTTTCTATTACTCCCAGTTCTCTAAAGAAGCGACCTAGCGCTTGCCTATTTTTCTGGTCCAATGCCATGGGAGAGTGTCTTGTCCAGCAGCGGGTCCATGACACAATTAAAGTCCCCGCCTATAATTAATCGGCCCTCACACCAGCTGCTCAGTTTCCCCAGCAGGCCTGTTATAAACACGTCTTGTCGTTCATTGGCGGCATATACGGCAAGGATCGTGTATGTGCTACCCTTTATTGTCCATTTTAAAGCCAAGGTATCTCCCTTTTCTATCCCTACGGAGCTGTAGTGTCTTAAATTCCAGCGACCGACCTATCCGGATGACTACTCCCCTCGTCTTACCCCCGCTAGAAGCGTAGTATTAAAGATGTGGGGGGAAAGAGTCTTACCCAGGCCGAAGAGATAAAGGGGAGGTTTGTAGAATGTTAAGGGGCGTTGTATTCGTCACATAGCCCGCACACTCAGCTGCAGAGAGTTCCTGGAGGGCCTCCCTCTCCCGAGATTATCCAGAGAGGAAGGCGAGGATTTAGGCCGCCCTATTACTGAGGATGAGGTTAGGCCCACAATGGCGACGCTTCCCCTCGGCAGGGCTCCTGGGCCTGATGGCTACCCAGCCTCCTTCTACAGGGCTTTCTCCCACCTCTTGGTTCTGCACTTAACACAATTGTTTAACACATTTGGTGAGGAGGGTGGTATCACTCCCTTGATGGAGGAGGCAAACATTTCTCTCATCCACAAAGTGGGGAAGGACCCGGAGGAATGTACCTCATACCGTCCAATTGCCCTTATAAACACGGAGGCAAAAATCTTAACCAAAATCCTGGCGAAGCGCCTGGAAAGGCACCTACCTCTTTTGATCGACCAGGACCAGTCAGGCTTTGTCATGGGGAGGCAAACTGCTGATAATATCAGAAGGGTGGCTCACCTGGTGGAGAAATCGCGCAAGACGTCCACTCCGGCGGTACTTTTGGCGCTTGACGCCGAAAAGGCGTTTGATCGGGTGGAGTGGTTGTTCTTATTTCAAGTGATGAAAAGGATGGGCCTGGGTATGGGATTTAAACAAATGGTTTCAGCTAACTATAGGAACCCCACTTCGCGGAACCTGGTAAATGGGGAGATGTCCCAGCCGTTCTGATTGGGGTGGGGGATGAAGCAGGGATGCCCCCACTCCCCTTTACTTTACGCAATATATCTGGAGCCACTGGTTTTGGCTATTCGTGAGGGGGAGGAGAGTGGGGGAATACCATTTGGGGGGAGGCAGCCTAAAGTAGCGGCTTTTGCCGATGACCTGTTGCTCACCCTCACAAACCCTAAGGTTTCCATTAGAGCAAGCATAGAACTACTGACCAGATTTGGTGAACTATTTGGGTCTGCGAGTCAATTTCTAGAAATCTGAGTTTATGAATCTGTCCCTAGGGAAGCAGGAGGCGGAAGAGACGCAGGCGACCTCCCCATTTAAGTGGAGCCCTACTGGGCTGCGTTACCTGGGAGTCAGGATTACACCTTCTCTGGCGGGTTGGTGCGGGGGCAACTATGAGCCCTTGTTAACTATCAAGAAAGATTTAAGAAGATGGGGCGCTCTACGACTGTCCTGGTTGGGAAGGGGTGCCGTCCTCAAAATGGTGTTGCTTCCCCGAGTATTGTAGCTTTTCCAAGCTATCCCCCTTCCAGTCCCGGAAAGTTTTTTTTTTCAAGAGTCTAGATAAGGCAGCCAAAGAGTTCATCTGGGAGGGGACGAGGCCGCGTTTATCCAGGCGGCTGTTGGCGGCTTCTAGAGAGAGAGGGGGAAGGGGCTGGCATTCCCTGACTTTTGCCGCTATCCTGAAGCAGCTCAACTAAGGGTGATCAGAGAATGGTTTTTGTATACCTATCTTAAGCACTGGGTAAAAATGGATAGGGCTGTAGCTCGGCATCATTTGGGGGAAGTATTGTGGCTCCCGCGAAGACTGGGGCCATCGCATTTATATTTTAAGTGCGATTACGAAGGGAGTGGTGGATAACTGGGACAGGGCAGTGGAGAAGTGGGGATCACAACCTTTCCGTCGCCGTTCACCCCAATCTTCAATAATGGGGACTTCACACTGGGGTTGGAGCAAGGGGCGTTCGTACAGTGGGAGAGAGGGGGCTGTAGAACACTGAGGGATATGTTTAGTGGTGAAAGAGTGAAAACGTTCGAGGAATGCAAACAGGAATTTGGGGTGTGGAACGGGAGAGACATCGTTACTTCCAGATCAGACATTGGGTAATGTCTGGGGAAATAAGGAAGGCAGCGACGCAGGGGCCTCGCGCAATTTGAGCGATTTCTCACCACTCATGAGGGTTCCAAAGGGCTAATTTCAGATCTGTATAGACAACTAGAGCTTGCAGGCCCAGTAACCACATAGGCATATGAGGAACTGGCAGCAGCAACCGGGGTTCAGCATGGGACAAGAGGACTGGTAGAGGCTTTGGAAGATGATCCCAAGGATAGCGAGGGCGACTCAGCTGCAGGAGGCATGGTATAAATATTTGTATGGCTGGCATTCTGCTCTGGCCCGCCTGCACGCGATGTACCCGGCGACTGAGGTGAAATGTTGGAGTGGATGTGGGGAAAGGGGCTCAGCGGCCCACATATGGTGGGACTGTCGGTCATCGGGCCTTTCTGGAGCGGGGTTGCGCAGGCCATCTCTCAGATGCTGTGGGAGGGGGCCAATCAGGACCCACGGGAGATTCTGCTGGGGAAGAGAGGATTGGGGGCGAGGAAGAGGGAAGGGTAGAACCAAGGCAAAAGTTATCTTCACGTTGGCCGCGATGGCCCTCATCGCTCAAAGGTGGAAGAGCCCCACGATCCCGACGGAGCAAGATTGGTTAAGGAAAATGTGGGATATAGTTTTGATGGAATGGGCATAATATGCAGTAAATAACAGGCTGGAGAATTTCCCGGCCGATTGGGGAGAGACACTGGCATACTTGAAAGGGGACTTTAGGGAGCAATGGTGCCCCCAGAGACTTGAGCTCTTGGACATTTACTGTTAATCTTTGGCAGGGGATACGGCTGGGTGGGGGATCCATTGGTGATATGCTGGGGGGGGTTCTTTTGATGCTGCTCTTGATTTGTGTTCGTTTCTGTGGCTTTCTCCTGTTTTTGATTAAAATGATGAAAACAATAAAAAGAATGGAAAACAAAGCGTAATAGTGTTGTGGGAAGGCTCGATGGGCCATAGAGCTCTCATCTTTGGGGAGGTGGTGTCTCCTGGAGAATCACGATCGGCACCTGCATTGCCCTTAGCCTGTCCAGGATTGCGCACCGCTTCATTGGCGAGTTCAGTCCCTGGGTGTTCAGGGAGACTACATTCAACCCTGCCATGTCAAAGATTAGGGTGTTCCCCCTGCTATTCTTGCTATGCCACGAATGACTTGTGCTTTCCCTCGTATTCGTGTTGCCCCTGCCGAACTCTGAACTGATTTCTTGTGTGTTGACCCCCAGTACCTGCCCCACCCGCCCCATTCCCTTCTTCCTCCATCTGCCCCCCCTTTTTGACCCCTGTGATCAGGATTCTCGGGAATCCCTCCCTCAAACAACCTGGGGTGTTCGATCACTGTTCTATACATTAGCTCAGAGCGGCCGGATATTTCCATGACTCTGGTTGGATTCCAAGTGTTGACTTCGCCCGTCTGCGCACAGGCAAGCCCGTAGAATTGTTCGTTGGTTTCTATTTGCAACTGCTATTTGTTCGGAGGTTGTTGTGTGGCGCCCACTATCACCGCTGACCCTCCTGTTATGATTGGCTGTTGTGCGGCCCCATCAGTTTCGGTTCTCTCCTGGGGCCTGCCTCTTCGTGCTGTGGACCATTCCCAGGGGTTTGCCCCTGTCATCTGTTCAACTCGCGCTGGACCTGGTTCTTCATGGTTCTGATCTCCCTCAACGTTCAACAGTACTGATTCTTCTCTGCTTTCCCTCCCAGCGGAATGTTAGGCCGAAGGGGTATGACCAGTTGTAAGCTATTTTCTCTCGTAGAACCTTTGTCACTGGCTGCATTAGTCTCCTCTTGTGGAGTGTTGCGAGTACCAAATCCTGGGACAGCTGGATCAGATTACCATTGGCTGACAGATCAGTGGTGTTTCTGGCTTCTCTTAGGATGTTTCTTTCATGCCATATGAAGTGAAGGCAACCAGCACGTCCCTAGGCCGAGCGCCTGGGTCAGTCCTACTAGGCCCCATGCAGTGACTCCTATCGAATTCACTGCATGAATACGTTCATGCTTCCGTACCTGCTGTCACTGGCCAAAGCGGGGCTGGCGCATGCTTCCATCAAGATTCATCTGGTGGCTATCTCCCGCTACACCAGAATTCCGGGGCGGTCGTCGCTGTGGTCGCACCGTCTGGTCAAGGAGTTCATGAATGGACTTTTCCGTTCGTTACCTCCGGTGAAGGCTTCGGCCTCGGCTTGTGAGCTCAATGTGGTGCTTACTAGGCTCATGGGTCCTCCATTCGAGCCTATACATTTGGCGCCACTGAAATTCTTATCGTGGAAGACGGCTTTTCTTGTGGCCATCACCTCCGCACGAGTGGGAGAGATCCAGGCCTTCTCCTGTAAACCTCAGTACTTAACTTTTCACAAAACGAGGGTAGTGCTACGGACGCACCCCTCATTCATGCCCAAGGTGCCAGTCGGACTTTCATCTAAACGAGCCCTTGGTGCTACCAGTTTTCTTCACCGCCTTTGTCGCAGGCTGAGAGGACTTTGCACTCGCTGGATGTGGCTAGAGCGCTGTTTTCAGAAGACGTCACAACTGTGAACTTTGGCCCTGTGAACCAAGGGAAGGCCCTCTCCAAGGGATCCATTTCCAGGTGGCTCTCCGGCTGCATCACCCATTGTCACCGGTTGACAAACCGACCATCTGAGAGCCCATTCGACCAGAGCGATCGCTGAAACTTCGGCGTTCCTGTCTGGTGTGCCCCTGCTGGACATATGCAGGGCTGCTATGTGAAGGTCGACGCACACCTTCACGAGATTCTACTGTGTCTACCGGGGTTCTAGGGAGGAGTCCAGAGTCGGCCAAGCAGTGCTGCGCAACCTGTTCGCTTGAAGGTGAGCCTGGTGAGGAGGTAAGGGATGCTTGATGTTGAAATGATTAATGTTGAGCCTTGCCACCTCCTGTGGTTGTGCATGTGTGTACTGCTATGTATTCTTTATTCATGAGCTTGTGAATCCATACCAGACCGCATACTGGAGAAGGAACAAGTTACTTAACTGTAACTGTTCTCCAACATGGGTCTGGCATGGATTCACATGCGATCCCTCCCGCCTACCACTCTGCGACTCTTCTCTTGGTCCTACTGCCACTTTACGTGCTACCAAATCTGAAGATGGCTGCCAGAGGAGGGCCTTGGGTAGAGGGCATTCATTGGCTGGGGGCATTATGACCCAGAGACCAGTGATTGATTGATAGGAGAAGGACCGTTCAGAAGTGAAACTGATTTTTTCTTTACAGAGGATTCCCAGCCTGACGAGGGGGAATATTCAATATTGTCAGATGTGTTAGAGGGAATATTGTCAGATGACAATATTGTCAGATGTGTTAGAGGGAAGGATCACACTTGTCTGTCTAGTTAGGTTATTTATGGGGGTGCCATTGAGTGGCTTGCACTTGATTCTCCTCTTTGGTTGGGTTCAGATAGTTAATTTATCCCTATCGTTTGATGGTATTTGATGGACAAATTTGGTTCTAGATCTGAGCTTGTAGTTTCTTAGGTTTGCGTGGCAAGGTTGGTTGGGTGGCATATAGTTGAATCCACTCAGATGGAGAGAGCAGGCAGTTGGAGCTAGTAATAGTCCTAGCGTTCAAGGTGGGAATGGCAAAGTTTAGTTGGCAAGGTGGCAGGAATTTGGTCGGTGTTATGTGCGCCAACAGTGGTA
The DNA here is from genome assembly GCF_040938575.1 of Ambystoma mexicanum. Lineage (NCBI taxonomy): Eukaryota > Metazoa > Chordata > Amphibia > Caudata > Ambystomatidae > Ambystoma > Ambystoma mexicanum. Next base: position 568,191,248 of record NC_090922.1, on the reverse strand, counting down.
ACGTGGTGGCCATAGTGGGAGAGATCCAAGGTTTACAAGGCATGACAGGCATAGTATTGACGTTCACCAAGGTACTGTGTGACTGAGGGTTGGGCATGACAACAGTGGTGTATGGAAGCAGTGTTGAAGCGAGGAGCGAAGTCAGCGCTAGCTGTCTGCATAGATTAGTAGTGGTGAGCAGGAACATGACTTTATTTATTGTGCTATAAACAATCGTTGAATATTGCGTGTCAATAGTCCCTAATACGAGGAAGTAACACATTCTTCGCTCTCACTACATGTCCTAATTCACCACCAACTCAGTTAGAAACAGAATAATAGACACCTTTTTATAGAGCATTCGCTCCATGCAAGCAAGGGTTTGTTTAAAATGAGAGGCTGCATCTCTTATAGTAATATTGCTTAAAGGGCCATCATTTCCCTTTACTGAATGCCTATCAACACAGCAAAAGCTAAGATGTTGGCGATGCGGTCAGTGGTGACGTCATTGTGCATGAAAAGCATCTACGGTGACGTCGCACGTAGACTCATAAAAGGGTGGCCATTTTAGAATGCCAAATCCTACAGGATCGCCATTCACATATGTTCAAAGAGCTTTTTGGGAGACTGAAGCAAGAATCCAATGAACAAATAGGTGAGTGGGCTAATATCTTATTTTAGACTATTAAGGGCAAATATTGTTAACCCCTTCTAGTCCCCATCTTTTCTTAGTCTTTTTCCTTTTTTCATACAGGAAGTCTACCTGACCAAGAGAATTCAGTCTATAGACATCTTTAGCTGGCTGGTTTAGAATCTACAAGGCTGACCTGGCTACTCCCATCTATAACTGTACTTTTCATATACATGTATACAACACACTCAAATTTACAGACGACAATAGTTTTATTTTTCATTTATTAGCACAAGTTGAAAATGACTAACCTCTGCAGTTAAATGTGCAACAATTGTGTTTAATTCCTCCCGATGAGCCACGAAAAGAATGGTGAAACACGTGTAGAGGTTGATTTATTGAGGACTGCAATAATTAACATGTAGTAAAAAAGTCAATAACTGCATCAAATTGGGACTCTTTGGACATTTTTTCTTTCTATGCAGTAAGCCACAACCCCAACTGAACCAGCTAGCTGGTGCAATGAGCTGACCCCAAGAATTTTCAATTCGGTAGTGGGACGGTAATGCAGGAATCTGCCTGTAAAATCAGTTGGCCGTTTTTGATTTTTTTTTAATCACGCAATGGTCCGGTCTTGTAAAGGTGCGAGTCTAAAAACATATTTCCGCCTTTCTTGCTAGCGTTGTTTTTTCATTTCCTTTCAGGATATGAAGCAGTCATTATTTTACCTGGAGATCCGTATTGGAGGGGCGCGGGGACACGGGACGGTGGGCTGTCTCAATGCGAGCAGTAACTTCTGCAGGTGTTTACTAATCTGATTTAATTTCTTTGCGACAAAAGTTAGCAGGAGAAAGCAGAGAGTCCCAAGGTCAAAGCCTGCTGGTGCGAGCACACAATTGTTATAGCTGGGTGTCAGCCAGGTAGCATGCCGCCATAAAGTATTCCTGGAGAGCCTTCTATAAAACCCTCAATCTGTGGCTCCATACACGTGCATGAAAATACACACACCTCCCACTCAACACACATTGCATACAACCACTCTAGCGAACGCGTATTTAAACATGCATTTTTTAAAAGTGTTATTTCAGTGTCCTCTCTCCTAACCCGCTGCCCTGGATTACTAGGCAGCATGGTCACTCCCCTTCTGCTTTTCCTGCTCTCTTCTCTTGTGGCACCTATTTCTCCAGCATTGGATCTTTCATGGATTCACATGCTTAGAATATTCTCCGTCGACAGACTGGGAACCCTCGGTAAGCTTATAAAGCCGTTTCCCATAGGAAAACGTTCAACACTTTTGTGTCCCATCTACGTTGTTTTGGCCCGCGCACGCACGCCCCACTAGGACGTAGTGGTATAAATGCCCCTCCCCCGCGGCTCCCTTCAGATTTGAACCGTCTGCAAAGTGGGAGCACCTTGTGTAATTTCTACTTGGTTAGGTTGTGCTGTTGCAGTTTTTCTCCTGATGTCGGAAAAAGCACGTGTGCTACGTGCGGACTAAAGGTGTACGAGGGGGACGGACATTTGGACTGCATATACTGTCTGCACCCTCATCACTCGGCTGACAAGTGCGACATATGTAAGGGCTTCTCACAGAAGACTCTTAAAGATCGGAGTCGCAGACTTGTAGCATGGTTGAACGACGGAGTGGGGGCATACCCGCCTTCGGAGGTGGGCTCCACACGCAGCACGGCCTCAGCGTCAAAATCTTCAGGGGCCCCGCGCCGCTCATCGTCATCAGAGCCCCTGGTAAAGAAATTGCGACCGGTGGACAAGGAATCGTCGTAGGCCATTCCAGGGACTCTTCTTCGAAGAAGGCCTTTTCATCCTCATCTTCAGCGAGGAAAGACAGAGAAAAATCTCTAAATCCTCCTCGGGCGATCGTCCTAGATTGGCCTCGAGTCGAGAGGCTGAGAAACGCAGGTTGAGTTCAGAAAAGGCGGGAACAATGCATAAGACTGCACGACCACCACTGTCATCGACGGTAGGGCAGTTGTCAACTACTTCTCTGCTGCTGACGCAGTTGACATCAACCGTTCCTGGACCGCAGGCGGCGACGACGTCGATGATGACTGGGCCGGCTATCGCTTCGTTGATGGAAATCCCGTGAGAGGCCTGGCGTCCAGAGGTCTTCGACCGAATTTTGCCGGAGGCACTTCTACAGCAAGAGGCCTTGTCAGTGTCCTCGGGAGACGAGGGTGAGAGAATAGCTGCCCCCTGCAGACCTGGGGTTACAACTTACCACACCTTTCTCTGGGAGCATTTCGGGTTCTGCCCCCCTGCTCAATCCGCAATCATTTTTGTCATTGGAGGTCTTGTCCACGTTGCAAATGTTGCTGAAGACACTGGATGACAGACTACCTCGAACAACTCCGGCCAGGTCGGTCGTCAACGACCCGGGCCCGTCTCGCCGCCCACCACCTTCAACCCCCGCGGCAGTGCCGCCGGAAGCAAACCTCTCGGCCCCACGCCGCGAGGAAGGGGAACTGTTGGATTCGGAATCAGGCAGCAGAGCCTCGTCAGTGGTCTCCCTTTCCCCCTCCAGGGATCCGACCTGGGAGTCCGATGCAGAATTGGAAGCCCCGAGGAGCCCGGCTCAGCCGTCTCCCCGAGACGATATCGGGTAATTTTCACAACCTGATGGCCACGGCTTGTACGGAATTCGGGTTGGCCCAAGAAGAAGAAAAAAAGGACGGTTTTCTTTTCGACCACATGGGGAAAAGATCAGTGTTTTTTTAGTGCCCATCCTGGATCATGTGTGGAAGGAAGGACTTCAAACCATGCGTCACCCTTTCTCAGCCAGCGATAAAGGGTCGTCTAGAGAAAAAAATTCAAAGCCCCGGACTCTACTCCCAAGTGCCTTTCCTCACAACCAACTCCTGACTCTGTGGTGGTGACGGCGGCGGCGAGAAAGGCAAGGACTCAACATAAGTGTACAACCCGCCCCGGAAAGTGATGCCAGACGACAGGAGGCTTTCGGCAAAAAAGTCCTGTCGGTAGGTGCTACAACAGTGAAGGTGGCCAATTCTCTAGCCATAGTTGCTAGATACAACAGGGAGATGTGGCATCGGCTGGCTCCTATACTGGAACACCTTTCCGGATGAACATCGCAAAGCGGCTATGTTGCTGGTCACCGAAGGTGAAGAGGCTTCAAATCATGCCATAAACATCGCAGTAGACCTTCCGGAGTCGGGGTTTAAGCAGGTGAACAACAGTGTGGTTCTCCGACAGCAAGCATGGCTAAAATGCACCAACTTCCGACCGGAGGTGCAGTACAAGGTACTGGATATGCCTTTTGAAGGAGACCTCTTCGGCGAGAAGGTTGACGAAGCCCTGAAGGGCATGAAGGAGGACTCGGACATGGCGCGTTCCTTGGGGGGGCCCTCCAGAGTGGTTGGAGTTTCCGGTCTTTTCGTCCCTTCAGGGGAGCATCGGGGAAATTCCAGATTCTCGACATCGAGGGACAGACCCTTCGGTAGACCAGCATATTCCTCTCAGGGATACAGGCGAGCTTCGCAAGCGGCTAAACGTTGCCGGGCCTACCGGGCCCCCAAGAAGAGAGCAGGTTACTCGTCGACTAGGGATAAGCAGAACGAGGACCAGCAGTGACTGGCTTCGGAACGTTCTGGGGGGCCGAGTATCATGTTACATCAACGAATGGGAGCTAATAACAGATCAATGGGTGTTGGACACAGTAAAATAAGGACATCCCCTGCAATTCAAAAGCAACCCTCCGCACATTCCACCGGCGGGTGTAGCTCAATCCCATCTGAGCGTGTTGCTGCAGGAAGTAGCACTTATGCTACAAAAAGGGGCTATAGAAATAGTCCCGTTGTCACAAAGGGGTCAAGGGGTTTATTCCCGATACTTTGTGGTGAAAAAGCCAAATGGAAAGTGGCGTCTCATCCTAGACCTGCGCAAGCTAAACAAATCGTTGAACAACATAGTTCAAGATGCTCACGCTCCAGGAGGTGATCCGGTCAGTTCAAAAAGGGGATTTTCTGGCGTCTCTGGACCTGCAGGACGCGTTCTTCCACATACCGATGTGTCGGCGACACAAGAAGTACCTAAGGTTTGTGGTAGGGCAGACTCGCTACCAGTTCAGTTCTTCCCTTTGGACTGAAATCTTCCCCCAGAACGTTCACAAAATGCTTGGCTCCGGTGGCAGCCTGGCTGAGAAGGCAAGGCCACTATGTATACCGTATCTCGATGACTGGTTGGTGAGGGGGGGGGGGGTCCTCCCCTATGTCGACGCACAAGAGTCTACAGGACAACATGAGCCTCTTGCAACGGTTGGGGTTTGCGATAAACTTCGAAAAATCCTCTAACGCCGTCAAGAAGCTTGGTGTTTCTGGGTGCACAGTTCGAGACCCAGTTAGGGTTAGTCAGACCATCCCTCGACAGGATCACCAGGCTCAGTCGATTGGCAAGTCAGTTGAAAATCAATTCCAGACTGTCGGTGAGAAAATATACATCAATCCTGGGGGCTATGGTGTCCTGCATTCCTCTGGTGCCCAACTGCCGCTTGTTCATGAGGCCAGTGCAACAGTTTTTAGCGGATCGTTGGATGCAGGCTCAGGGCCTCTGGTCAGACAGGCTGACCGTCGACGACGACAAGCTCCTGTTAGCTCTTCGGTGGTGGAAGAGAGTTCAGAATATATCCAATGGAGTACCCCTACAGGAGCCGGAGTTCCGGTTCACTGTAGTGACGGACGCGTCCCTAACTGGCTGGGGAGCGCACATGGGCACTCTGCAGACACAAGGCCGTTGGTCTCAGAAGGAATCCCTCCTGCACATCAACGTTCTGGAATTGAGAGCGGTGCGCTGGGCCCTTAGGGCGTTCCTGCCTCACATCGGGGGGTCCACAGTGAGTTTTGACGGACAACACCACGCAATGTTTTACTTAAGGAAGAAAGGCGGCACAAGATCCAGAACCCTCCATCGAGGCTCAGGTGTGGCACTGGGCTCTAAAACACGATATATCCATCGTAGCTCATCAGCTTCCAGGAGTAAGGAACGAGCAGGCGGACTCGCTCAGCAGAAATATGGACCAGATTCACGAGTGGGAAATAGACACCGATCAATTGTCGAAGGTCTTCAAGAAATGGGGGCGGCCTCCGCTGGATCTCTTCGCCACGAAAACGAACAAGAAGTGCGAGATGTAGGCCAGCAGGTGGCCACAGGAAGATTCGGTGGGAGAAGCGTTTTCCTTCCCATGGACGGGCAAGTTCCTCTACGCCTTCCCTCCGTTTCCTCTGATACGGAGAACTCTGCAGTGGATACGCAGGTACAGGTGCCGAGTCATCCTGGTGGCGCCGTGTTGGCTGAGGCAGCCATGGTTTTCCGACCTGCTTCACCTGTCAGCAGATCATCCGATAACGTTCCCGAAGGTTCCCATCCTCTTGTCCCGGGATGAAGGAACAGTGTGGCATCACAATCCGAGCAGTCTCAACCTCACAGCTTGGCTCCTGACTTTTCAGAATTTGGTGCCTTGAACATTCCCTTGGACTGTCGGAAGATCTTACAGGCTGCGCGGGACCCTTCCACCAACAAGCCCTACAGGTGTAAGTGGAGAAGATTCTGTACGTGGTGTCAAGGACAGGCAGGAGTGGAACCTCTGAGGGTTATTCCGGAACAGCTTCTTTCGGATCTACTACATTTGGTGAAGAGTGGATTGTCCTTTTCATCACTAAAGGTTCACCTGGCGGCCATCTTTAGGTTCACAAGAGGGAGGAAATCAACGCCCTTGTTTAGCGACAGATTAGTGAAGCACTTCATGAGAGGTTTGTTATGGACGTTCCCTCCGGTTAAGCGTTTTCCACCGACGTGGAGCCTGAACTTGGTACTGGCAGGGTTAATGAAACCACCCTTTGAGCCAATGGCCACATCGTCGAAGTTTTTACCAGGGAAGGTCGCTTTTCTAATAGCTATAACATCGGCTAGACGGATCTCAGAGTTGCAAGCATTGGTCATAGACCCTCCGTATCTCAGATTTTTCAAAGACGAGGTGATTTTGTCAAGTCCTCGTTTCTTCCCGAAAGTTCCTACGACTTATCATAAACACTCATCCATTGTCCTGCCCACCTTCTTTGCAACCCCCTCATCAGCTGCGGAAAAGGTCTTGCATACCTTGGATGTCAAGAGCTTTACAATTTTACTTTCATTGAACTCCACTTCGATCTACGCAGCAACTCTTCGTTGCATATGGGCCTTTGGCAAAGGGGAAGGCAATCTCAAAACAAGGACTGGCCCGATGGGTCTCGTCGACGATTGCCTTCTGTCATTCAAAAGCGAGGAAACCGCTACAAGGACGTCTGCGAGCTCACTCAACCAGGGCGACTTCGTCGATGGAGTTGTGGGCGGGGATTCCACTGACAGACATTTGCAGGGCGGCAGCATGGTCAGTGCCTTGTACTTTCACCCGCCACTACTGCCTCGAACGACAGCATGCGGACGAGATACAAATGGGACGAGCAGTCTTGCGACATCTTTTTCAGTAAGGTAAGCCCTTTTCTTCAAGAAGGGTCTATGCTGGTATATATGTATATGTATATGTATATATGCTTTTATGGCTTATATGAATATTACTTGGTGCAGTACTGTGGCACGTTTTAATTTCGAATCCTGTGTGATCGTGATTCGCCTTTTGCAGGATGGGGTGGGTGCCGGATTGCATTGACACCTCCTCGCTTGTTTCAGTTTCACTGCTGTGCATTCTATTCTAAGCATGTGAATCCATGAAAGATCCAATGCTGGAGAAGGGAATAGTTTCTTACCTGTAACTCCATTTCTCCAGCATTGGTATCTTTCATGGATTCACATGGGCCCGCCGGCCTCCCCTACATGCAATCGTCTTGTAGTTCTTGTTTCACCCCGTTCTACTTTGGAGGGATCGAAATCTGAAGGGAGCCGTGGGGGGCGGGGCATTTATACCACTACGTCCTAGTGGGGCGTGCGTGCGCGGCCCAAAACGCATAGATAGGACACAAGTGTCAAACGTTTTCCTATGGGAAACGGCTTTATAAGCTTACCGAGGGTTCCCTGTCTGTGGACGGGGAATATTCCAATCATGTGAATCCATGAAAAATACCAATGCTGGAGAAATGGAGTTACAGGTAAACTATTCCCTTCCTTCTCATACGGCGTGCATGTAACCCCATGCTGCACATGATGGAAATTCAGCATTGATGAAGGCCCTCAACCGTCCCTCACTTCCTAAAACGCCTGGCAAAGTGAGAAGCAGCACCCTTTGCCATCTCTCCTCGCCCACCTTCCCTCACTGATCTGAAGACTTCAGACTGTGAATGAACTTATTTGTTGCATCTCCCCCTTGTCTTACTCCCTTGCATTAGACTTCAAGTTTGACAGTATGCAGGGAGGCCAATGCTCTTTGGCAGCTAGTGCCATTGTTGTGCTTCTTGTTCTCCAGGAGAAATAGTGCCATTATTTGTTCCCTATGCACATGGGTTCTATGCAATGGATGGATTTGTGAACAGTGTGGCGGAAGTGTGATCCTACTTTCAGGCCTCAAACAAAATTTGCAATCGTCTCTAGCTTTTGGTGATTGATAATTGACTCTTGGCGAGTAAGAGATGGTGTGTGCGCGCGTCTGCTTATAAAGTATGCAGGGGGCGAGGGACTTCATGCCTGACTCGTAGCTTCCAACTTGAACCTTTTTAACCCTGCTACTGTTCTGGGGAACCATCTGGGAATTTGAGAGTGGTTTGATGTGTTTTTTTTTGTTTTTGTTGTTTTTCTTTATTGCATCCGTTTAGTTCCAGATTTTTCACTAGTGTTAATGTTTGTTGCAGTTAATCATGTATTTAGATTGACATCGTCTAGCCCATGTATGGGGGGTCACAAACTGACTGCTGTTATGTTCTCTACAGGAGCGCTTAGAAGAAATTGCGTCCTTGGAAACTATCAACAATGGGAAATCCATTTTTGAAGCCCGTGTGGATGTGGAAATATCCTGGCAGTGTCTGGAGTACTATGCTGGATTGGCTGGTGCCATGGCAGGTAGTTTATAGGGTGTCAATTGGGAACATGCTGGAAAGCAATGTACGAGTTAAACTCGATTCTGCACTGAGCAAGCCTTTCTCCTATTCATTTGACACTTATCATGACTAACCTCGTCGCCTACAGGAGAGCTCTCTTGCCTGTAGTACCTTTCTCTAGTCGTAGCGCTGGGAAAATTTTCAGAGTGGGGGTGGATCAGATCACCAAATTTTCTAAGCATTTGTGCAATGCTGGTTCTCCTGACATCAGTCATGTTAAAGACATGGGGGCATGTATCTGAAAAACAAAACCTGCTTTTTTTTCCTGGCATTTAGCTTGTGTACTTCCCTTCGTGAGTTGCTAGAATATCCTGCACACTGTATGCAGAGACTTGGGCAGGCAGAACAACGTGCATTAAAATTGGACATTTGAAACCAAAAAGGGAATGAGTCTAGATGGGTTATTCAGCATACTCTGAGAACCAGAAGACCAAAATGAAGACTAGTGGCTGCTAAATGAGGCATTGGAAAGGGAGAGGTTCTGAAATGTGCTTTGTGGGCACCAACCCCATTCAGTACTGTGTGCTGAGACTGAAAACAAAAGTATACTTTTAAAAGGAAAATGGCTTTCCTGAGAACACATCCTGCGTTAGTAGAGTACTGCAGCCCTGCTCCAAAGTGCAGGTTCTGTATGTGTCTAACATAGCAGCCCTGCTGGAAAATGCTTGACCTATACATATTATAGTTGCAGATATTCTGCTGAGAAGTTCCAGTACGGTCACATTAATGAATTAAAACCCTGTTAAAAATGCAAAACTGTCTTAAAATTGGTAGGCACGCTCTGCTCACATTTGCCATCAGTGCCGCGTTAAAACTGTAGCCTTAACCTTTGTCTAGAACATCTAAGCGCAAAAAGTGGGCAATTTCACTACTGTTTGGGGAATTTTGCCCTGGTGTAATACACCCACCAAAAGTGCATACCATGCACAGAACAGCCAGGGTGCTTCAGCAAATGTGATTTGCCAAAGTATACTTGAAATATAGTCCTTGATCTACTCAGTTTGCTAAAACACCTACAGCAGAATGGTAGCAAGAGAAGCACTCCATTGTGGTATGTGGAGCAGAATCCACTGGAGATTCCAATGTTTCATATCACTTTTGGGAGAAGTCATACAGTCTAGCCTCTAAAAATGTGAGGTCATTCAAATTTTGGGAATCTAGGAACAGATGTCTTGCGTGACAGAGAAATGGAAGTAAGTAGGTAAGACCACCATCCGAATTCTCCTGCCCTCTGATTTTTAAGTCTGAGCACAAAAGAAAAAGTAGCAGTTTGGCTATAAGGTGTGGATGTAGCGACTTGGAAGAAAACTGCAAGGAAAATAAAATGTCGGAAGCACGTTTAAGAATACTTCTGAGGCTCCAATTAGAAATCTTTTTTTAAACACGGGGGTGGGGGGGACGGACATATGACCCAAGGGGGCTGGTCGACCCAGCCGGAGTCTGTTTTCTGTGTTGATGGCCATGACCTCATCCACACAGAAAGGGAGTTTTGATGTCCCTCATGGGATGTGCAGGCACCTTTTTGTCTGCTTCTCCCACACAACTCCTCAGTCCCACTAGGGCATACAATGAAGAGCAGAAACCAGACCGACCATAACACAACTTTATTCTTCTTGTTCCTCCATACAAATAACTCCTTAATGCACTAGATCTGCTGTCTGTCTGCGACTGTTCAGCTGGGCAACACGCGTATCTTTTGGATCTTCGCCTGGATCTCGAGACTGTTGTCCTGCTAGACCGCCAGTCGACTGGTGCACTCTCCTCTGTCTTTTCTTCTTCCCATCTCTCTCTGCCTTCGATGAGGTGCCTCATAGTGTTGGCTCACTTTTCCCAGGGGACTTTGCATTCGCCTGTCTCTGCCTTGTTTCGGTCTTCCACCACTTCCTTTGCCACATGCCAGACTGCGGTATATGCGACACACTGCTTTGAAATGGTTATTTTCCCCCGGACCCAAGGTTCCCGGTTACCTTTATGTGATGCCACTGTCTCTCTTTTGTGGCCTTTTTCAGTTTTCCCATGAGAGATTTTGATGTATCCCAAAACCTCTACTTGAAGTGCTAAGGCTGCATCTGATCTTGCCAGGCATAGGATCTCTTGCAAGGATCGTGGCTTCTGAAGCAGCCTCCCTTGAATACAATACATTCACACCCCACGATGATCTGGGACCGTAATGCTTAATCATTAGTGTTAAGCCGAATGCATAGACACCATGTATGTGTCCATTGACTCCCCGTTGTGCTGCTTTGTCGTGTGGAACACGTGCAGTTCATAGTCCACATTGGTGTGGGGGTGTGAAATAGTCTGTGAGCGGTTTTGAGGTTGGTGTATGTGTCCATGAATCCGGTTGGCAGTTCATCCACAATGTCACGCACATTAGGGCCAATTGACAGGGTTGGCAGGCTGTGTTTTTTCTCAATGTTCCTTAATGTACACCTCGAAATCTCTCATCCACCTTCTCCATCAGGGACCCAAACTGCTGGTTTCAGATAAGTCAAACTGAGTGGGCAGTTGTGTATTCAAATTGTCTTGCAGCCTTGAGGGCAGAACTGCCGGAGGTGTGATGGGCACTGTCAGCTCCTTCTCCTCTGACATGGTGCTCCCGTGCTAGGTATTGGCAAAAACCTTGGTGCTATAGTCTGTAGCAGCAGACTCACCGCTCTCTGGACCTGCTTTCTTCCTGGTGTGGTAGTCCAAATGGTGTGTGCAATATGCTGCCATGGGCTTTAAAGCCTGCATTGTCGGAGCGCTGCCCAGTGTGCTCCCGATTGCCTCAATTGCTGTTTTGACGTGCTGAACTAGCACCTTAAAAGGCGTGGAGTATTCCGCCTTGATATAAAATCACACGCACGTGTGATAATGGGAACTGCGTAGGCAGCTTGGGCCACGCACATCGACAAAACTGCGTGGAGCTGCTCTGACTTCTCCAGTGCCGCTGCTCTGCGCGGCAAGGTTGCAGGCCACCCTGCCTGCTGAAGTATCTGGTGCCAAAAAAAAAGTATCTGGTGCCAGAGGCCACCGCTTGTAGATTACCCCCCCCCCACACACACACACACTGCAATCGCAGCAAGCACAAGGTTGACTGCCTTGTCGCCAATTTGTTGTCCCTCACAGGATGTCCGGCACCTTATGTCTGCTTCCCCCACACGACTTCTGAGTCCCTCTAAGACATGCAATGAAGAGCGGGCACTAAACCGAGGATAACACAAATGTATTTTTTGTGTTCGTCCTTACAACTAACTCCTCCTTATCCAGCTCCTCCCTCCCCGCTTCCTGTGACCCAAGCAAGCCCCACCACACGGGAGCAGGCTCCCCAGTAGACATTACAGGAGTGTGGCGCCTGAAGGCAAGATTTTTTTTAAAAAAAAAAAGAATTCTGCTTTACTCGCCCTTAGCACCCACGTTGGATCTACACGGGTGCTAATGGATGCAGGCAAGGGAAGGAAAGGGGGCGCTGGCCAGTAGCACTCGGGCTTCTCAGAAACACAGGCTTGTACCATACAATGCAACCTGCATTCTGAGCATCCTGATTGGCCAGCGTCCCCTTCCAGGGTGCGAATGCTATGTGTTTCATGGACATTAAAAGATCCCAAAAAGGACTTTACTTGAAACATTGGATCCCACTAAATCTGTGGGCAGAATATATGCTTCGTGTCCCTACTCTTAAAGTATGGTCACCCTGCTGAGGGATACTAGCATAGCTTCCATGCAGGTACCTCACATGTAATGCATTTGAAAGAATGGCATCCCCAGGGGACAAGTGCCAATAAGTGGAAGTCTGAATTGGCTTGGCTGAAATTCAAACCAGGAACCTACAGCATGCACGCTCACCCACAAATCTGTACCCATAGGTTTGTAATATGGCTCATGCAGTTTGAGTATTGATCTCTGCAGAATATGATTACTGGCTGGGATAGATTTCCCAACAGGCTTGTACCTCTAGACAGCTCTTCGGCCTTGCCGGTAATAAGTAAGACTTGCCTGTCTTTTTCATGTATCTGCCTTACTGCTGTCTGAAAGGACAATGCCATACAGAAATCGGGATCTTTAGGAATAGGCTGTGATTCTCAAGTTTGTGGATTTGGAAGGTTTTGGGGGGAGTTCAAGTCACTTGTCAGACTCACAGGAGGAGACATGTTATGAGAAGTATAGTACTGAAATGAGAGCCAAATTGGGAGCACTGTGGCATATGGTTTCAAAACGTAATGCAAGCGTCTAGTTTTGCACACCAGTACACACCGGACCTTCTCAAAAAAAGGGTGAAAAGAGTACAGACATTGTTTCCATTCAGTACTTTGGATTTCTACTGATGTCACCACATATTGATACAGGGCCTTTTGAAAGTGTAGTAGCTCTTCTGGGAAGCACAGGTACAGTTGCCATCATAAAGTAGCCGTCCTAAAACCTACTGAGGCTGCCTCATTTGAAATAAAGCAAGCCCGCTTGTAAGTGTGGTACTGTTACTTTAAAAGTATAGCCCCAGCTAAGAAATGCATAGACAGTCCCATTAAAAAATCACAAAGCTACAATATGTTATTGTCCCATTAATAACAGAGCAGCTACTTCAATTCTAAAGTTATCCTTGGCCCGTCTTCTGAGACTAACAAATGCCTATGTTCTGTTGCATGCAAAATATAGATTTTTTTTAAATTTATTGTTTCAGTAAAAATTACTTTTCACACAAAAAATAAATACAAAAAGCAATTTCTTTTTTTTTTTTATTTTTTTTTTAATTGTTTAATCACATTGGATTTTTACAATACCGGTCTTCTCATCATTTCATACAATTATTTATCCGATCAGTTTGTCGCTTTCTGTGAGCAATTTGTGATTTGTCGGTTCATTTGATGGATGTTGTGGTCACTGTTGTGTTTGTTCTTGGTGACACCCATTGTTGTTGAGTAATTGTTGGTCGATGTATTCTAACATTTTTGCTGCTGCAACTTGCCATGTGATTCTATCACCCCCAATGAGCCTGCACCACCAGGTATTTTCCTCGTGTAGTATATTAAAACCGGGCATGTGTGACAGATACTGTTGTCTAATAAAATTCGTTGCTGGGCATGACATTAGCAAATGTCTTATTGTTTCTTTGACAGGGTGGCTGGCATTATCGCAAAAACGACAGTCGTTAGTTGCTGTTTGTCCTCTGATATGAAGTATCTCATTTGTTTTCATTATGTTGAGTCGTGCTCGTAAAATTAGATTTTGCGCCTTTTTATTTGGAAATTGGTTTATGAAGCCTTGCAACTCATTTCGTTTCAATATATTATGCGGTAAGTGAGCCATGAGTTTCGATCTTGTTGTAACGTCGATCGTCGTTGCCCAATCTGCGTCTTTAATTTTTTGTAGAACTTTACATGGATTTTCAATCAGTTCTTGTTCGTCCGAAGCTATATCACATAGTACACCTAGATTTTCCTCTTGCCATGTTATTAGCATCTGACAGTTTCTGGCATCCATTTCGCATTTAATCATGTTGAAGATTTTATTGCTGGTGTCCATTCTGTTTTTCCTAAATAGCATTATGGTGTTGCACACCACTGTGCATTTTAAAGATTGCAGGCTGAGTTCTCGGCGTATGGCCACCCCTGATGTCGATTTGGGTAATTTCAAGACTTTTCGCCAAAATCGGGCCTCTAGTTTGGCCCATATTTGCTTTGGCATCATGGGCATCGCTTCCATCCCATATGTCAAGGTAGGTACGACCTTCATTTTATAGAAGTTTAAAACTGGGACAAGTGAGTATTTCCCAAATTTGCCATCGATAGCTTTTGCTTGGGCTGCTAGTTTGTCTGTCTTTCCAAACAGTTCCGCTTGCATTGTGTTTTCTTGGCGTGAACTGTCTAGGAATACTCCAAGATATTTGAATGAGGTGACGGACTCGATTTCAGTGTGGCCCAGCCGCCATCTGAAGTTGCTGTTTTTTTTCTCACGATTTTGGAAGGTCATAACTTTTGTTTTGCTTATATTAATTTCCAGGTGGTTACTTGTTGCATATTGCTGTAGGGCACTTAACTTTCTTTGCAGACCTATTTGTGTTTGATCAAAAAACGTTAGATCGTCCGCATATAGGAGGTGGCCGATTTCTGTGACTCCGATTTTTGGTGGGAAAACCCTTATTGTTTGCCCAATGTCTTGAATGTCTCCAATATAGCTGATAAACAGCGCTGAAGCCAGCGGGCATCCCTGCTTGACTCCTCGGGTGCTCTTGACTTCGTTAGACAGGTCTCCTTCTCGGCTGAGACGCACTCGCATTTTGGTTTCATGATGCAGAGCCTGTATCGGGGCTAGTATGTCTTCCGGGCAATTCCATTCTTTTAGTTTTCTCCATAAGATCGGCCTTTCAATACGATCAAAAGCTTGAGTGAAGTCAATGAAGACTACAAACAGGCACTGTTTGTATTGCAGTGCTTTGCTTTTTAAGATGTTACACGCCAGAATGTTACACGAGGTTCCTGCGTTTTTCTTAAAGCCCGTTTGATAATCATCATTGCATTTTGCTGATGCAGCCCATGTTTGAAATCTTTTCATTAGTAACGTTGCGTATACCTTGCCTATCACGTCCAATAACGCAATCGGACGGAAATTTGCTGGATCTGTAAGGTTCCCTTTTTTGTAAATCGGAACTATTATTGCTTTTGTCCATGATTCAGGTATCGACTTTAGTTCTGTGCAGCGTCGAAAAATAGCACTTATGAAGCTTGTCCATTCGTTTGCATATTTTTTTAATTCAGCGTTGGTGATGCCGTCTGGACCAGGTGCTCTGGAGTTCTTTAAGTTCTTGATTATATTCAAAATGTCTTCTTTATTTTCTACGTTGACCCAGTTTATTGCTTTCGATTGTGTCTCAATGCCGGTATATGGTTCTTCTGCTTTGAAAACTGTTTCAAAGTGTTGTTCCCATGCATGTTGACTAATGTTGTTCAGAATTTGTCTCTCAAGGGTTTGCTCTCTATCTCTTAATAGAGTCCAGAAATGTCTGCTGTTTGTAATGAGAGCCTTGATAATTTGTTCCGCATCAGCTTGATACAATTTATATCTATGGGCTCTTACCCATGCTTTGTATCTTGATTTTATATTCCTGATATTTGCGGGTGTTTCATTGATGAATTTTTTGCGTGCGTTACGTAGCGCTTTTCTATATTCACGTCTTTTTGCAATAAGTTCTTTGTTATATGCATGTTTTGTGTCTGTTTTCATCATGTGTCCTCTTCCTTTTCTCGGACATATGTGCGGAATTAATAGTGGTTGATAATCAATGTCGGGCACTATTGATGTCAGTGCATCTGCTTCGTATTTTGCTGTCGCTTTGATGATCTCATTGGCACTTATTCTTATTCGTGTTCCTTGTGCGTTCGGTTCAAGTTGCAGATTTCGGCTACTTTTGTTGTTCTCTGCCAGCCAAGATATTACCAACATGTTGTGATCGCTCATGGACGTGCGTCGCACATTGAACTCTTTGATGTCATGCAGTAGTGATTCTGATACAAATATGTAATCAATCGTGGTTGCCAAAGGCGCACGCTCCCATGTTGGTATTCTGTCTGTTGCTGGGAAAGCCTCATCTACGTTGTAAAGTCCATGCATGCCGGAGAATTTGAGCCATTCTTTGCCGCGTTGTTCTGCGGCTTGCAGTGCTATGGTTTTGCTTGCCTTTTGTGTTTTACAATTGGCATTCAAGTCTCCGCACATGAGTATTGTTGATACTTGATGCTCACGCATTGCTACCTCTATTGCCTCGTTACACATTGCATTGAGTTTTCTTGCACTTGTTGTTGCTGGGTTCCAGTAAGTATTGATTATCATAACTTTTTTGTTTTTCACTTTTTGTTTGTCTACCTCACCCCAGGTGAGTATTACTGCTAAGATTGACTGGTTGGCGGTTATTGTTGTTTCCATTGAAGCTCCACATCCATTTCGACATGCTATCATCAGTCCTGAAGTTGGACGTCCTTTAATTCCCCTTGCGGCAGGTGCCAGAATGATCTGGTAACCTTCCATCGTGGGAGTTTGTTGCAGCCATGTCTCTTGGAGACACATGATATCAAATTCCCCTAGATTGGGGTCTCCTGGTGTAGTTAGGTGGGAGTGTCCTCTCGTGTTCCATGAGCATAACTTTACAGTTTCGCCCCGCTCATTGTTCTGGTCGTTTGTTGCCGTCTTGTCTTGCCAGGATGGCTATTTGTTATGTCGGCGGGACAATGCTTTCGGTAGCCAACCCCATAGTCCTGTTTTGCTATTCGGTGGAGCTTCTTTTTTCTGTGTGGACGGACTTTTGTCTACTCTTTGTGTCACCGATCTTGTTATCACCTTCTCGTCAGATTGACTTCTTTGTACCTTTGTCGTGTGGCATTGCTAGCCTGTCCTTCTTTGCGTTAGGGCATGTTTGTTTATTTCACTTTCCTTGGTCTGTGTTCTGTTATCCCTTATGCATCGACTTTGTGCCACTTTCTTGGCCTGTGTTCCTTTGTGTTCTTTTTGGAAGTTCTCCCCCCTTAGTTGGTCAGCGCACATATTGTTGCCCGCTTCGATTTGCTTATTTTCTCTTTTATTTTCCGATTTGTTCCTCTGTATTTCTATATTTGCTTGATGTTTATTTATCGTGATTTCTTCTATGTGATATCCATGATTATAGAAGTCGTCGTGATGTTTCTCAATCATTCGGCATATTGTTCTGGAATTAAAATGTAACAATGCTGCTGCCCCCTTTCTGGTGTGCCAAGGTTCCACGATTTGTATGTCTTCTGATATTATGTGTCGTAGGTCGCGCATGTAATGTAATATGTCCAAAATTGTTCTTCTGTTTAGAATGACCTCTTCTTTATTACAACTTCTTTGTGTTATTTTGATCAACCATCTGCATTCTCTTTTATTGTTTGTTTTGATGTTTTCGGTGTCTTCGTCTATTCTTCTCCCCTGCCTTATGTTGCGAATGGTCGCACCTTGGGCTGCCGTGTATCTTTTCTCTGATTGATCTCGCCTTTTATCATAATTGCTGTTTGCTTTCGTTGTTGTTTCCCTATTGTAGGTGGCTCTTTGTTGTTCTCTTTTTGATTTTTGTCGCTGATATTGTGGTTTATACTGTGTATGTGTGTATTCCAATTTTCCTTCTTGGCTCCTGCTTTTATTGCACGTTTGATCCAGATTTTTATTTACTTCTACATCACTACTTTTGTGCTGATTATGCAATTCTGATTTGGTTTTTTCATTGCTTACAGAGTTTTGTTTTATCGTGTCCCGATTTTTTTTCTCACTATTATGTGCATGGTAGGTCAAACGATTTCGTTTCTCTTCAAGAGTTTCAAAGTCTCGCTCCTTGACTACCTTGTTGCAAACTTTTTTTGATTTTGGCGACAACTCAATTTCTGAGCGATGGCTCATCTTTGTCGGTTGCTCTGTATATCCCGGCGTTATGGGGGGATTTTCAGTGTCCTCTGTATACAAGCTGACATTCATTAATGTGTCCTCAGGCTCTGGAATTCATTCTTGGTTTATTAGCGCCACCGACTCTTTTGCTACTTGGTTGCCGCAGTTCTTGTTTCCTTTGACTGTCATCTGGTTTTGTTGATATCTCTGCAATTTCATGTCCTTGGACGATGTCATTGGTGTCTTCCGATTTTCCACTCTCACCGCTGTGTCTAGATGGTCCTTAACGTTCATGTCTATCATTAGATCTCTGTTGTTATCTATGCAAGATCTTGTGTTTCCCTTGTTAACTTCAATATTCGTGGTAATTTTGTCAAACATCTTGTATGTTGTTGCTACACCATCCTTTTGTTGTTCATTAAGCGAGGGGGTTTTGTTTAACATTAGGACCACTTTTGGTGTGTGCTTTGTGGTACTTGTTGGCTGCATATCGCTAATGCTCCTTGTTTCCATATTGTCTTTCATTTGGGTCTTAATTTCTACAGTTTTGGTTGTTTTCTGTTCTATCGTTAAATCGATGACCGTTTCAGTTTGAGTTTCAGCTTCTTTCTGCTTGTTTTCTTTACCTTGAGCTTCATGCAGCGCCCCATTCCTGTCACTGTGGTTTGGTCCATCAGGATTGATTTTTTGATCAGTATGCTCTTGACTGTTTTTATTTGCTGTTATGTATCCTTCCAGCAAGAGGACTTTCGTTAGAACCATGGCAAGAGTGACCTGTTGATCCTTTACTGTGTCATTTAATGTCTCATACAGTTTGCAAAAGGGATTTAGTGCAATTGTTATCGATGACATGATGCTTAGTAAATCTGTTTTCTTTGTCGTTGGCTCATGCGATATGTTCGGAGATTGCAATGCGGTGTTCCTGCTGTGCACATGCGGGAAGTCACTAAGTCTTCTTCTTGGTGTTTGTGGCCAGCCGCTGGGGTTCTGTGTTCTCAATGGGGAAACATTGTTCACAGGCTCTGTACACTGTGTTCTAATTTTCATTTGCTTGTCTTGGTGTTCTTGCTCCTCGATGTCCTGCTGTGTACTGGTTCCAAATGTTGGTCTGGAGTACGGGCTCGTTATAGCTTTCTTTTGTACTGGGCTATTTGTTGTTTCTTTCTCACTTCCCCCTGTTATTGTGGGCTGTGGTGTTCCAGATTTTCCTTTTGGTGTGCTCCTCGCACGTGCTTCTTTGTGGTCTACTTCTATCATCTTCTCTGTCTCTGATTCGTTATTTTCTTTTTGTGATCCTCCCTGTCCCTCTTTTGAGGTTGGTACAGGCTCTGGCATTGTCACTTCTCTGTTTAGTTTGTGAGCATCAGTTGCTTCCATGGGCACGGCAGGTTGTTCTGTTACTGTTCTCATGGGACATGTGACTATTTCTTTGTTCTTTGTCGCTTTTTTCTCGTTTGCCTTGTCGCTGATTACTACTATTTCATCCCCTGTTTCATCCTCTATGTCTAGCATTTGTTCGTCTGTCACTACTTCGTGGTCTTGCCCACTTCTTGTGTGATTCATTTTACGCTGTTTTGCTAGTGGCATGGTGTCGTTTACTGCTGCGAGTATTTCTGCGTCGGATAAATCATTGCATCTCTTGGATTTGGCTAACAGCTGATTCTCAAAGAAATCAGTTAGCAATTTCATTGAACTTGGTTTTCTTGTTGTAGTGATGCCTTTGTTTTTACATAGCCCATCTTTGCTGCTTTGCAAGCTTTTACAATTAACAGTGTTTTTTGTTCGCAATTGCCCCTTTATGTTTTTCTGATGTTTTATATTATTTCGTGTGCTTGTCTTCCATGTTGTGTTCTCCTTTGATTCTCTTGGCCTCTTCTTATAATTTTCTTCTGTTGATAGTAGGGGCTCCCTGGGCTCATCTTCCATTGCGCTGGTGTTGGTTTGTATTGCTCCCGCTGGGTTTCGCACCTCCTCTTCTATGCGGGTTGCATGCACCTGAGCAGTGATGCTCACGGTTGCAGTTGTAGGTGTAGCGTACCTCGGCTGTTGGTTAACCTGATTTTTCTTCTGGGCGTCTGATTCCTGTTCGCCTCCTCGGGACTCCTCCTCTCGATTTCCCGACTCTCTTACTTGAACCGGGGCCATCATCTCCGTTTGCGTTGTGCTGCAATCCTTCTTGGCATCTTCAACACTCGCCATTGCGCTGTCTCCACGAGCCGCAGTGCTATCTTGCCCCGCCTCCCCTCCGGGGGGCTGTAGCGAGAATAGCATACCTGTGCCCGGTGATGCGGCGCTTTGCGTGAGGTCTTCCCTATTGTGTGTTTTTTTTACAGGTTCCGGGACTTTCGGCGCATCCTCTTCTATAACGTCAGGCAAGGTTGTTGCATTTAAAATTCTTGCTGCATTTGCATTTTCGTTTTCTTTAATAAGGTTGTGACTATTGTGACTGGTGTCTGTTTGTGCATTAATCATGGAGTGACTTTGAATGGGTAGCAGCAAGTCCTTTGAATTTCTTATCACTTCAGGCACAATTGCCCCGCGTCCTTTCTTAGCGCTGCGAAGACGGCGACTATCTGCTTCCATGTGTTTTACAGTTCGGGGGACTGGAGGACTGTGGTGAAACTAAAAATCAAATCAAGGCTGAATTGTGTGGTTTCAACCGCAAATACACTGTGCTTGCTTCTTACTGCTTACTGTTGTTCTTTGAGTTGAGTTACACGTTACGCAGAATAATGACTTGCCTGTGAGTTCTGCGAGTTCCGCCGTAGGTTCCTGCCGTGGGTCCCTGGGAGGATTCACCTCAGCCCGTTGCCGTCGCCACGTTAAACAGTTGATCCGTTGATCCGTTTCACTCCCGAGCTCAGAGACAAAGCCGGCGCTGGAGCTGGAGCTGGCGCCAGAGAGGACACCGCCCTTCAGCCCTTCAGCCCTTCAGGCCCTCCGCTCTCCGCTCTCCGCTCCGTCCGCTCTATGGTCACGTTCACGTTCACGTACTAAAGCAATTTCAACAATAAAACAATGCAAATAAAATTCAAAATATTCAGCAGCTAAAACTGTTGCTCTCAATTCATTATTTCTAGAATACAATCTATTAAACGCAGATAACTTTTAGTGTAAAAAAATGCCACAGCTATTTCCCAAAAATTCATAATGGCAATTATCATAGAAGTAGAACTACCAAGCATACATTTCCCACATAATGCAGATGTTTCTATGGTTTGAATATTATGAATGAAAGGGCTGATAAGCTCTGTACGTTTCATCTTATCTCGTGCATTGTGTTAAAATGTCGAAGCTATTTAGAAACATTCTCGGTTTGTTCAGACAAGTACCCATTACTGACAAACATGGGAGCTGATTAAATCTGGCCAGCATTAAAAAAAAAACTCCTAACTCGCAGTCCTCATACGGTTGAGGTTTCCCTGTTATTCACATTTCGGGAACATCCTCTTGTATACAATAGCCTTTCAATAATTCTAGATTTGTACAAAACTACCAACTCGATGCCCTCTTGCGTAATTGAGTAATCAAAATACATGTCCATGCTCCAATCAATGGACCATTGAATTTTCTCCACAAAAGCAATACAGAACTTTCTCTAACATTCAATTTCTTATCAATGCCACCCAATTCGTGGGCCAAAAATGCAAAGATCGATTGGAGGACTGCTTATTATTTTTACCACAGTAATTTTTCTAATGCCAAGCATAGTGGCCAACGAATTTAGTCCCAATTCATATTTTAGGGAACACAACGGGACCCAATTAGGGATGCCCAAGATGCGTCTCAATATCGTACCTTCCAGTTACCTAGGCCACGTACTATACTGTGCAGCTGAGCCCATGATTAAAGGCTGTATAAGATTTTTGGTAACAAAACTTTGTTTATAGATTATAATTCTCACTAGAGCTAAATCCATGATATGTATGTATTAACTGTGTGATGCATCCCAATTTTTTTATTTCAATAAAATCAATTAGTTCTTTCTGTTTTTTTTCTTTTCACGAGAGTCAATCTATATATTTAAGTTAAACTCCATTTCATTCTTTTTTAAAACAAACAATCCTTGGCCTGTCATGAGTTTAACAAATGCCTGTTTTCTGTTGCATGCAAAATATTTTAAAACTACACTCAACCCATCTATATATTTAACTACAAAGGCTTTTCGCGTTTTCTGTAAAATTACCTCTACGTTGTCCTTGCATCAGAACCACTGGTATAGTATGGTGAAAGTTCCTTACACTTTTTTCGAATAAACTGTTTGACAATTTGCAAAACTTGGTAAAACAAAATGCTGCATCCGTTCTGAGCAATAAGGGCAAATGAGGGACAGCACTCTAGAAGAGTATGACACATTTGAACAAAATATGAATGACCACTTGCACGACAAGCGCAGAACAAACTACATGCTGGAACAAGTTAAACAAATGTTTCAACCAGTATTGTCCTGGAGTTCGACTGAAGGCAAAATCATGACAAGAAACAAGGAAGTTGAAAAACACAGATGTCTATTTGCGTATGTTTTCACTATTATGCAAAACAGTCCCCTCTGAGCCATTTCTGTTTGCATTACAAGGTGTAAAACAAACTGGCGATTCTTCCTGTCTTTAACACTTTCTTTGCACCACGCAGGGCAAATGTTATAAATACCGGCAGCCATTTGCACAGGACAGATAGCATTTACAATGGATTTCAATGGAATCTGCCTGATTTTTATTTTTTTTAGTATTTATTTTTGTTATTTTTTTAGTAGGTGCTAAAAACTGGTGAATTCCATCTGTTTATGCTAGCAAAAAAGTGACAACGTTTTGGCAGGTGGAGTGGGACTGTTTTCATATGCTCTACATTAGTTTTCTTTCTATTCCTCTCACAGGTCAGCACGTACAGCTTCCTGGCGGATCATTTGCTTACTCAAGACGAGAGCCTCTTGGGGTGTGTGTTGGAATTGGAGCCTGGAACTATCCCTTCCAGATCGCCTGCTGGAAGTCTGGCCCGGCCTTGGCTTGCGGTAAGAGGCGTATGCAGTAATGGGCAGCTAGGATGCCACACTTGTTTTTGTTTAGAAAATGTGCATAGGTCATAGAGATGCTGCATTTTATAGTTTTATAGTTTTCAGACATCTATGGATGAAGGCTTAGGAAATAATGAGCTCCAGTTGTATACCCACCAAGATTTATTTTGCTTGATCATTTTTCCCCTCTTAATTGTTAGTATTTTCAGTTTGTAGGCAATGGGTGTTTAATAAAGGGAGTGGAACTGTTGAGTTCTGGACAATATTTACAGAACTAAAGTACTGCTATATTATGTGCTGAATTAAACCTTCGCTGTTTAACCTGATCTCTGTCTAGGGAAATTGTTTTATTCGATGCAGCAAAAGGCCTCTGCTTGTGAATTAAGACTGTGAATCCTTGTAGGAATTTGCTGTGAGGATAAACTTGCATCTACCTTACTCTTATCCGAAAAACCATGTTCCTTGCTCTATTTGTCTTAGAATATGTCCCTTGTTTCACAAGGACAGCAATTTTTACATTACTGTATGTTTGCAAAATGCACTCGTGACATAGTGTCTTGGTACAAGGCTGGAGTGTTCTGAGTGCTTAACAGCTGATTATGATAAACTTATGTAGACTGTACAGATTCATGATGTATGTGTGAATTGTTTCGTAAACTGCTACAGAGGGACAACCACCACCACCACCTGGTTCAGCAGTCTCCCTTAGGTCATTCCTAACTAGCAGGTGGCAAGGTCCCGCTATAGGGTGATACATCTGTGAACAGATTGGCTGAGGGCCTAGAGCGGGTAGATTGACAATGCTCCCATCCCACCCCGCATGGCCTTCTCCTCTGAGCCAAGAAGCACCAGAGTGATCAAATGGAATATTGCTGGGATAGCTGGTTTTTTGATCCTGGACTATGACACCAGTTGAAATGCATGGATTTAAAGCATTTAACATCCCGGTAATCAAAGGCTCTAGAGGAAAGGGGTGGGGGGGGGGGGATTGTTGACATTGGTGGCTTTGGGATCAGGATGGGTGGCTAAAGTGTGTGGGGACAATATCCCTACTATACAAACCTATCAGTAATTGGCCTAATAAGGCTCCTGTCAAATTTCACATGGTGGTTGGAGGAGACTTCAATCTGCAGTTTGAACCTCTCAGGGAAGTTGAAGGGTTGTGGGACGAAGTTGATTCATCCTGGGTATTCCCGCATTGGAGGCCAGCTTCTCCTCGAGGGTACACAAACATGCATTCAAGTGCACCCGACTACTACAAGATTTAGACTTGAGGGCCTGTAATGGAATAAGTGATGGAGATAGACCGGGCTTGTGATGGAGATAAACCAGCAAGGGATATATTTTTCGGGCACAATTGTTCATGTATTGACTATATTTTGGTCCTGGTGAGTGATTGCGAAGCTGGGGATGATTTTCCGATCATTAACCGTAGGGACAGTGATCATAAGCCTCTTCAGTTGCAATTAAACATAAGAGGTACTTCTTGTAATGCTGTAGTGCCTGCAGTTCCGGTTTGTAGCTCAGGGAATGCGAATATTGATAACCGGGACAAAACAGCTCATGTACCACACAATATTGCCACTGTTCAGTGCTTTATTGGCAAGTATCTAACTAAAGGTGAGATACTGGGCATATTCAAGCACCTGATAACATTACTAAGTCCCTTATTTACTAGTTCTGCAAAGGAATTTGCCCAGAATGGGATGGATGAGTGTGTGCTTTGATAAGAGTCTAGATTGCTCAAACGTGATTTATTGGATTTTCTCGCAAGTGATGGGAAGGCTGACAAGGAGGTGCTTAAATACAAAAGGCGCCCATATAGAAATATAGTAAAGGAAAAGAGTGAGAAGTTTCATAAAATCAAATGGGATGAGCTTACACTCGCTATGATAAGTAGATATTCTAAGGCGTTTTGGTCATTAGTCTGGAGCCAAAAAGAGCACAAAGAGAATCCTTTGTCACATTCCACTGAGACAGGTCTATGGGCATCTCATGTAGTAAAATCAGTTGATCTTGGAGACAAACGGACTGGCTCAGGACATTTTTTGTGACACATGGAGAAAGGGCTGTGTATAGCCTGCCATTAATATAAACGATCCAGAGCACATGATGTATTTGATTTGTATCGCGCTCCTACACAAGTGTTTCAGAGCGAGACGAGGCAAGGGAGGGGGACAAGGGAGAACAAACAACGATCTTAATAGGCCCAGTGACGTTGAGAACGCACACGTGCAGGGTAGAAGGAAGGAGGCAAGTGCAGGGGAGGGGAGAAGTGGAAAATGCCGAGCAAAGGATAAAAAACAAGTGGTAGTGCAACAGCAAGTGCTAGGTTTAAGGAACAGGCAGAGGGTGTCCGTTAAGTGCAGAAAAAGGGACTTTAGGTTTACAGATACAGACCCAAGTGCAAGGGTTGCCAGGAGGCAGTGCGGGTGTGTGGCAGGGTGGGCATCTACCCGGGCCCGAAATCAGAGTAACCAGGCACATGGTGCCCAAGCAAACAGATCAGCAGGGGAGAGGAGGAGAGAAGGCAAAGGGGAAGAACTTGAGGTGCTTCCAGAAACAGAGCTGGTTCTCCTCAAGTTTCAGAGTGGCAGGGAGGCTGTTCCTGAGGTAGGCCCCAGTCGAAGACAGAGATATACCCCCGGCTCGTTGCTTGGAGAAGTGACTGACCCAGAGGGAGTTGGAGGAGCGAAGAGCTTGAGTGGGAAGGTATTAAGGGAGTGTTGTAGATATTTTGGACCCAGGACCCAAGCCCCAGAAAGCCATGTGGGCAATGCAACGGGTGTTGACTATAATCCTTGCAGCCACTGGGAGCCAGTGAAGAGATTTAAGGCCTGGAGAGATACGATCCCAGGGCTTGAGACCAAGGACCAGTCTCACAGTCCTGTTCTGGATGAGTTATGTTTATTGATTTTATATAGCGCTTTAAGCCAAAGCGCTTTACAATATAACAGGTACAAAAGTGAGAGAAGCATATTTACATACATGAACAGGTTGTTAGAACAAGAAGTAGAACTATTTACACGTGGGGGGGCAGAGGAGGGGGTAGGTGAAGGGAGTTGCGGTGTAGAATTTGAGGTAGGGGGAGGTGAAGGGAAGTGGGAGTGATCTGGAGTTGCAAAGGGCGGAGAGTAGATGCAGTTAGATTTAGCGAACCAGGGCTCGAGAGAAGGTAAGCTTCTGGGGGAAGGAGAAGAAAGGCAGAATACCTCCGAGTAGGTGCAGTTGGAAGTTTGACTTCTTAGACATCAGAGATGTGGGCAGAAAAGTGAATCTGCTGTCGTATGGAGCCGAAATTTGGGGGCACACAAATTGCCAGAGCTTGCGGGTAGTTCAGACTAAATTCCTAAAGATGCTGCATAGACTGCCACAAAGTGTCCCTAATGCTGGTTTGTTTGATGGTGTGGCCTAGCACCAATTGTGGCCATATCTGCTTGGAAGCCATTACAGTACTGGGCCAAACTCTCGGTGGCTCCAGAGTTTGGGAAGCTTATATCAATCTAGTCGATTATCTTGGCGGTAGCTCCCTTCATTGGGTGACCCATGTTAGGCAACCATTGGATATGGTGGGCTTGGGAGACATGTGGCGAAATGTGCAGATTATGACAGAAAGGTTAAAAAACAAAATAAACATACTGGCTTACTGTGAAATCCAAGAACAATGTATAGGTTCCTGCTTGGCTTTGAATTCTGGGCTGGCTTATGTGTGTGAAAACTAAGCAAGGCCCTGAGAGTTATCTGGATATAATTACACCAGCCACCTGCACATTCCTTATTTTTGGAATCATTCTGAATAATTGTTTAATTTCTTTTCATAATGTGAATTGATGTATATCTATTGTGTGTGCTGAAGGCAAATTTGTCAAATAAAACAATGTACAACAGCTTTACCACATTTGATCTTGAAACTCAACTGATGACATTACAATTTCAGTTTGGTTTTCGTCCTTTTCATTCAACAGACACTGCTCTTCGTTCTGTGTTGAATTCTCTTCTTTCGGTACGATATTCTAAGCACTTAACTTTTTTGTATTCTTCTAGACATATCGGCTGCTTTTGACACTGTTGATCACTCGTTACTTCTGGCTTCACTTTTGGTGTAGCAGGCCCTGTTTTATCCTGGTTCCACTCTTATCTGTCTAACGTTTTCTGTCTCTTGGGCGGGCAAGTCCTCGGACTAGTGTTCACTTGCCTCAAGGTTCGGTTTTTGGGCACTTTTCGATTCTCTTTATACATCTCATCTCGCGGTCATTTCTTCTTTTGGGCTATCTCACCACTTTTATGATGACAACACCCAACTATTTCTTTCCTTTTATTTTTCTACTGAAACTCATCACTCTTTCTGCTTGCTTAGTTGTAATACAATCTTGTATGTCTTCCCACTACCTTACCCTCCATGCTGGGAAGACTGAAGTACTGTTTTTTTCTTGCTAATACTCTTCCTCCACATCTTCCACCTTCTTTTATATCCTTTCCCCCATCTAAACTCCCAATCTCACTTACGGCTTGTAATCTTGGTTTCTACTTTGATACTAATCACATTTCATTGACCTCGTTCCTGATGCTTTCACCTCCATAACATTGGTAAGGATTGTCCATTTATTACTTTTCAATCATCTAAACTCTTAATCACATCTTTAATCTTTTCTTGGCTTTTTACTGTCGACTGCCCTGTTTGCCCTCCCTAACTCTCACCTTGCACCTCTTAAATCAGTATTCAATTCCTCCATCCGTCTTCTATGTCTCCTCTCATTTCGGGAATCTCTTCGTCTCTCGCAATGCTTGGTTGGCTAGCCTTCCATTCTCAAATAACATTTTCTGTCTTGTTTTCAAATCTCTTCATGGTCTTGCTCCCAACTATCTTACTGCACTAATATCTTTCTATATTCCTTCTTGTTCTCTCGCTCATCTTTTCAATTCTTACTCTTGGCTCCCCTTTCCCCCTGTGCTCGGTCTCGTTTTCATTCCTTTGAACTCCTTGCCCCCTCCACTGGAATGCTCTTCCACTTTCTCTCCGCTCTATTTCTGTCTATCCCCTTTTCCGTTCTTTGAAATCTCATTTACTCCAACACTCTTGAGTGATTGTTTTCTGGTTTTAATTGTTTATACATTTTTATTGTACCGCTCTTTCATCCTATGTACATCACTTTGGTTTAAGGCGCTTAATAAAATACAAATAAAATACAAACAATACTTTGTACACTTCTTCGCCTAAATTTTGATTTGAGATGCCAGGAGATGACTGTCTGACTATTCTCTTTATGAGCATCATGGGCTCATCATGAAATCCTTTGACATCCCAGGGAATACCTTGTGTTGGGAAGCACAGCAAGGCTCTATTTTTATTTATTTTTTATATTTTTATTCACTTTATTACACATTTTTAAAATAGACTACAAACTTCACATTTCTCATTATGCCATTTCGTTGGATCTCACTTATTTGGTATTTACAAATCATCCTCAAGAATTAAACTTTACAGAGTCATTTTTGATGTTTCCTACACATGACTCAAGTTTTCAGCTGCATGACATCTCTTGTCAACAGGTCATTGACTTGATCTAAATCGGTCAGGGCATAGGTCCATTTTTGTTTTTTTTGTTTGTTCCATCTGGGAGCACCAACCACCAATCTTCGCCACACATGGATGGTCTTTCTTGTATATGCGCTCCCAGATGCCTAGTTCTCAAAGCTTTCAGTGCCGAGCAATATAGTTTCATCTGCGCTATTGCATAATCTGCGCTTAAGGTCTGCTGGTAAGTTATTTTTTTCCCTCAAGCATTGTTTCTTTGGTTTGGAATAGGTTCAGCCGAAATGTCATAAATGGATCTCTTTGATTTCGAGTTGGGAGCTTGTTCAATGCTTTTGTCTCTAGCGCAACATTTAGCATCAGTCTGTGAGGTGATCTCTGATCTACAGTATTTCCCCAGTCTTGTAGCCACAGTTTTTTGGACTGAGTTTGGGTTTGCTTGCAGTGTGATATCAGTATTAAGCTCCACAAGGAGGTTTTCACTCCGATCAGCTCATTGCCATAGAATTGTTTCATTTAAATTGCCTCTTGGATTATGAAGTATGTCAAATTGTGGTGGCCGGTCTTCAGCAATAGTTTTTTTTTTTTATAAAATTTTTTATTTTGAAAATAAACACAAACCAAACTTGCAGCATTAATTACAATAGACTCGTAAACATCAATTAACACTCGTTACTGCACCCCAATTTCCCCCCCCCCGCTCAAGAGCTTATCAACATTTCAGTTCTGTATCCACTGCGTGTGGCTGGGTATCGCTTCCTTCCGAAGCTGCAGGGTCCACTACTGTGCCAAACAGTCCTGTAATTAACATCCTGCAAGCCGTCAGGTTACCTACATCTTCCTCCCCGCAATTGCTACATGCCTCCTGCCATACCACCGTTTCAGCCTCTGCCCTTTTTGCAAGTCCCGCACCATACCTCTATCCGTGGCTTGTGGCAATGCTTCCAGCTCATGGCTATCCTTCTTTTAGCAAGCACATATGCCAAGTCCCTCAGTTTCCCAAGGTGTTTAGTGTTCCGTGGTCTGGGGAACCCTCCCAGCAGGCAGGCCCAGGCCGTATCTATGTGTAGCGGGACCCCTTTGTCTGCTAGTTTCCGTGCCACTTCCCCCCCAAAAAGCTTTGATCACTGGGCAAGACCAGAACATGTGTGCCATATCCGCATCTTCCTCATCGCATTTCGGACATGCTTGTCTTCCTGCGTTCGCAAACTTAGATATTCTTTTCGGGGTCATATAGGCTCTATGCGTTATATATAGCTGTATTTGCTGCAATCTAGCATTTCTAGACACTTTCTTATGGTATCCCATGGCCCGTTCCCACATCCCATCGGTCAACTGCGCCCCCACCTCCGCTTCCCAGTCCAGCCTCAATTCCATCAAGTCCTTCCCCACCCGGGTCATCACCACCTCGTATAACCTGGAGATCTCGTGCCCTCCCTCCGATATGTCATATATTGTTCCAATTAGAGCGTCTAGTTCTGCCGCCAGCACAGTCTCCGGTCAGGTTTTACGGATGGTCTGCACTAGCCTAAGATACGTAACATATTGGCCCCCATGCAACCCTGCCTCTTCTCCCAGGTCTTCGAATTCTTTAATAGCCCCTTCTTGCCATATGTCTCCCAATGTGGCTAGCCCAACCGATTCCCAATAGGTCCTGATTATCATCCTAAGCTGGCTGTCTCCCTTAGTTAAGGCAACTAGCGGCACCTGTGGGGAACACGGGCACGGGCTCTCCATCAATTGGCATGCTGTGCCACATCTTCCACCCAAGCAACAACATACTCGGGCGTTCGTTCATTTCAAGTCTAGGAACCCAGATGATCTCTTTTAGGTAATACGGGGCGCAGTCCTGCCCAAACAGCCTAGATTCAGGAGTTTCTTCATCAGAAAGCCATTTGGTTACATATTGCAATTGGCTGGCTACATAATAGGCCTCAAAGTTCGGCAGCTTGATGCCCCCTCTATCATGGAAGTTGTGTAGCTTCCATAGCGCCACTCTATTGTGGTGCCGTGCCACAGGAAGTCCCTACACATGCTGTTTAGTTTGGCAAAGAACTTCTTGGGTATCAGGTGTGGTATATTACCGAAGAAATGCAGCAGCCTAGGCAGGACCACCATCTTGAGCATCGCCCCCCCGCCCCATCATCGCCAGCGGCAGCTTCTCCCAAAACTTCATATTCATGCGGATTTTCTTCACAGCCACCTCGGTTTTGTGCAGGTGTTCCCCCTCCACAGTATGATATAAATCTATTCCGAGGTAGTGGAAAGAATCAGCTGCCCAAGGCACGGACAACACTGGCAACCGTTCCAGAGGGACTCCTGTATAGCTCCCCAATGGAAACATGCTCGATTTTTGGGGGTTTACCGCTATGCCGGACAGTTCCGCTAGTCTTCAGCAATAGTTTTTATGTAGAGTGACATGTTCCATGCCACTCTCTTACAGATGTGAGCCTCAGCTCATATCAGATACACGCAGTTGTAAGGCTGGCAAGACTTTTTGCTTGTAAAAGTCGACTACTGGCTTTGGTGAAAATTTACCATAATTCTAGTTTAGTACCAGACCATGGGCTGATAGTTGTTTGCATTTTGCTTTCGCCTTTTCCACCCAGGGAACATCATTGATATTTCTGTTGATCCACATACCCAGATACTGAGTTTGGTTCACGCATTTTAGGGTTTCTTTCCCACCAAGTGCCACTGAGACTTCTTTTTTTGCTGTTTTTTTTCCTCTTAGATTTTGGATGATTAAAATTTCAGATTTTGCAGGGTTTATCTTAAGGTCATTTGCATCAACATACTTTTCCAGTGCGAATATTTTTTCCGTTGAAGGCCAATAGGGGTAATATCTAGAGGAACCAGATCGTCGGCATATAAAGATCCAACCAAGAAGGTTCCCATCGATTTTTAGGTGGGAACGCAACCACGTCCCCCCAGAGTTGTACCGACATCTGATATGAACAGGTTGAACAATATGGAAGCCAAGGGGCACCTCCTATAGGTCTTAATAGGGGCAGACAGGGTGCCTGCACAATCGAGCCAAATTTGTATTTCCGTTCCTGAGTGCAGCTCTTTAAGTGCTCCGATCAAGCTTGCTGGACAGTTCCATTTGATCAATTTTGTCCACAAAAGTTCCCTAGTCACACTGCCAGAGGTGTGAGCCAGGTCATTGAACGCTAGATATATTTTCGTTCCTTGCCGAATTGCCTCCATCTTCAGCAAGTTGATTATAAGCAAATTCAACCCACAGCCCACACCTTTAACAAACAGTTTTCCTGGTGATGTTGAAGTTGTGTAGCAAAGATTTTGCCCACAACGTCGGAGTGCAATCGGGCGATAGTTCTTTGTCTCCGATCTTGGGCCTTTTTTTAAATATGGCCACCACGATTGCACTCCTCCATGACTCCGGAATAGTACAGTTATTCAAAATAAAACTGAACAGTAAGCTACAAAAGTTGGCCCACTTCTCAGGGTTTTCTTTGAGCATTTGATTTGTGAAGCCATCGGGACCTGGGGCTCGAGAGGAGCTTATTTGGCTGATGTTCCTCAAGATGTCTTCTCTCTCTATTTGGATCTTCTGTCGCGTCAGGAGCGGACGTTCTGGATCTTCTGTCGCGCCATGCTTCGCAAATAGCATGTTATAGTGATGTACCCACTGGGACTCTGAGACCATGTTGCTCACAATAGCTTGTTGGGGAGCAGATGTGTCATTTAGGAGCTTCCAGAAGTCCCTTGAGTTTTTATGGGACAGAGTACTCATGACCTCTGCGTCGTGCTTATCTAATGTGTCTGTGGGAGATTAACCAATTTTTGTACCTGTGTAACCTTTTTTTTTTCTAAACTTTTTGTCTATGCTTTGCATCGCTCTTCATCATAGATCATATTGTTTTTCAGATTTCTCTTTTCTTTGTTAAAATCTCAATGTCATTAAAGGCAGATGGGAATATAACGGTAGTTGAACTTACTGACCTTTTCCGGGGGAGAGTTTAGGGAGGGGAGCGAGGGGGTAGGAATGTTCAATGTTGAATAATGTAATATGTATGAAAATCAATAAAAATAAATATTTAAAAAAAAATCTCAATGTCATGAGCATGTCGTTTCAAAAACATCGTTTTGCGCAAGCCTCGAGTGCTCTCTATATTGATCTAACAAGGCACAATACACCCTATCGACAGATCACAAATTTCACCTCATTATGTACATGCGTTCCATAATACATTTTATACTACCTCTATTTGGCAACCTACTAATGCCAATCATGACCTATCCCAACACCAGCAGCGTCACACCAACCCTGCCCATCCTATTAGTGAATAACTTTTTGAAGATGACATGCACTAAGCTTACTATGAGCACCCGGCTCCCTCTAGTAAACCGCATTCCACCCTCAACCTTCTTGCCATCATGCCTACAACCCATCACTAATACCACACTCTGCTCCGCAACTCTACCGCACAACCCCTACTTGAACTCACCAGCTCTATGGCTAGAACATTTTGCTACCAAACCTACACCTAATCAACCCAGCACCCTGAATCATAGGAATTATAGACTAGGTACTAGATTCCTACCAGCAGCTCCGCTAGTATCCAATTCAAATACTACTACCAAAAAACACAAAGTTGTCAATATGCCAACATTCCTAAAATAAGACCTACCAGATGTATCCTGCCCAAGGAACTCTCAACCATCACCGATAGTTAGCAACATTAAGGGTGCTTTAATTAATGCAAGGTCCCTCCCAGCACATGCATTAGATATTGCAGACCTCATCCCTACTCAAGACCTCGACTTCTTATCTATCACTGAGACCTGGTTACATGCTGCAGAAGGACCACCCTTTCCCTCGCCATCCCCAACGACTATCCCATCACCAGATGCGACAAACCCCAACCAATCTAAAGGTGGAGGTGTCGCATTCATTTCGAGGGGATTGGGTCCTCCAACGTATTCCATATCTGACAGGTAATGTTCACAGCTGTGCTGCTTCGGAAAATCTTTGGCGTCTGCGTTGATGATGTCGATGCGCAGTCCCCAAGGACCTCCTCCGACGGCCGATGTCACCTGATGTGATAAGTAGGACACACGATGCCCATAGCCTCAGTTCCGTTTTTTCCGCGAACGTGTTCGCTTCGTGAATCTCGGTACGCCTCGACTCGTTGGAGTTTGCTGTTTTCAATTCTCGGTTCGTTGAACCTGTTCGGTTTGTTGTGAAGACCTGTTTGTGGCGATGTCTTCTTCGTCTTCAACCCCGCGTCGGGGCTTCAAGAAATGTGGGGACTGTGGGTCCAAGATGTCGGTCACGGACTCACACGACGCCTGCCTCTGGTGCCTTGGGGAGGCCCACGATACGGACGACTGTCGACTGCCAGTCGCTCGCGGCAAAGGCCTTGCAGGAACGCAAGAAGAAGCTGTCGGTAGGCCGGGTGTCTAAGCCCCGGAAGTCGAGGTCTGCGGGGCTTTCGACGGATGACTCGAGGGGCGACTCTCCGCGTAATGGTCGGAAGTCCAGTGGGTCTCCTTCCAGGAGTCTGTCTCGCCACTCCTCCGCCTCTTCGAGGCATTCCCGGAAGCACCGGCATAGGTCGGCTTCCCCGTCCTCTTCCGAGGACTCCGCCCGTCGGCGGGTTGCTTATCCGTCCATGCAAGCGACACCGGAGGAATGGGCTTCCTTCGGGAAGCAGATGCTAGCGATTCTTGAATTGCAGGGCACCGGTCCGTCCGTGCCTCCGAGTGGGGTCGGTCGGCACCAGTCGAGAGACACCGCTCGTACGCCTTCGGGCTCAGGTGGTCGGCACAGCTCGCGGGAGATGTCCCGCTCGGACAAGGGTAGCCGTTCTCACCATGCCCGTTCCAGGTCCCGGTCCTCGATGCGCACGAGACCGCGTGATCCTGTGCCGTCTTCGAAGAAGACGTCGACACCTGTGGCGCCGAGGTCGTCGATTTCTCTCGAGACTCCGCCTCCAAGGGGGTCGTCGGCGCGTAGGTCGTCGAGACACGCTCAGAGCTCCGGCTTCGAGACCTGTGTCGACGCTGCTGATGCTGGTGGCGCTGCAGCTGACGTCGACGCCTTTTCTGTCGATGCCGATTCGTTCGGCACCCTCAACGCCTTTCGAGGCGGTGGTGTCGGAGGGGCCCCGTGGCACAGGGTTTGCCCTAGAAAGGCTCTGGCTAAGGACAGGCACTGCTTTGGTCCCTTGAGGTCTTCCTCTCCCCACCTGGAGTACATTTCAGAGGGTGATGAAGGCTCTGATGGCGGCCTGGTTACGGTTCCGGTTCCTGATGAACTTCTCGGGCCATAGCCAGTTTGATGACATGCGGCAGTCGCTGCATGATGCCAGTGGACTCCACACCTCTCCGGAGGTGGAGTTTTGTAGGCCGGAGCCTGGCACTCATGCCGATTCTTCATATCGGCGCCTTATGTCTCGGGTCACCGAGTACTTGGGTTGGTCAGCTCCCCCATGGGAGTTCGTTCAGGATGATCTCACGGACATCCTTGATCTCGGTCCCCCCACTGACCCGGTTTTGCCTTTTCATATGGATCTGCAGAGAAGGGTGGCGGTGGCTTGGACAGCTCCGGAGAGTCTCCCGGCAATGGGCAAGTCTTTGTCGTGAAAATACCGTCCAGCCAGTAGCGACCACTGCTACTTGTCTAGGCACCCCACTCCGGAGAGTTTGGTGGTGCAGGCGGCTACGACCCGGCAAAGCAGGCGTCGTATCCTACCATCCCTCCGGATAGGGACGACAAACGTTTTGACGGCTGGGCGAAGAATGTGTTTTCTTTGGGGGGGTATGGCGCTTCAGGCGGCCAACTCATATGTGCCTTGTCTCGTTTCACACACACTCTGTGGAACTGTGCTGCATTAGCGGCTGAACATATTCCCGAAGGGGACGAACGGGATGGTTTCCTTGCTATGGTTCAGGATGGCAAGGATGCCATGTGAGGCCGTTCAGTCGGGTTTGGACTTGGCGGATTGTGTCAGCCCGTCCATGGCGGCGAGCACCGTAATGCGCAGGTTTGCGTGGTTGCGGAAGTCTGGGTTCGCTCTTGATGTGCAGTCCCGCCTCCTCAACATGCCCTTTGACGGTGAACACCTTTTTGGCAGCAAGCCTGACGAGAGCCTCGAGAGGTTGCAGACCTCCAAAGCTGCAGCGAAGTCGTTGGGTGCTGCAGTTCGCCAACCTCCGCCTTTTCGTCCTAGGGGCCAGCAATGGAGGGGAGGTTCCTTTCGCTATTACTCGTACTTCAGTAAAGCGAGGGGAGCTAGCCGTCAAAGAGGCCATCGTAAGAGTGCCAGAGGTGGAAGCAAAGGTACTCGAGGTGCCAAGGCCGCTCGGGCAGTTGCCTCTTTGCCCTCAGGCAACGCCGCAGCCGCTACCACTCAGTCATGAGGCCAGGTCCCATGGTTCGCCGGTTGGGGGAAGGCTGGCGCAGCATCTTGTAGAGTGGCAAGCCATTACTTCGGATGTGTGGGTTCTGGAGATCATAACCCACGGCTGCTGTCTTCCTTTTCGGCACAGGCCTCACAACAATCCACCAGGGAGCCTCTCTTTGAAGAGTCCGGATCCGCTCCTTGCGCAGGAATTTCAAGCCCTGCTGGAGAAAGGCGCCATAGAACTGGTGCCTGTAGCAGAGAGGAACAAGGGATGGTATTCCCCTTATTTTTTTGATTTCGAAGAAAGACGGGGGATTGAGACCCATCATGGACTTGCACAGTTTGAACAAACTCCTCAGAAAGGACAAGTTCAAGATGGTGACTGTCTCAAGTCCTCCAGGCCCTTCAACTTCAGGACTGGTTGGTGTCTCTCGACCTCAAGGTTGCTTACTTCCATGTGCCGATCCATCCCAAGCACAAGAAGTACCTGAGGTTCGCGGTTGGCGACTCGCACTTCCAGGTCCTGCCATTCGGATTGACCTCCGCCCGAGGGTTTTCACCAAGCTCATGGTGGTGGTGGCAGCGCATCTCAGGAAAGGGGGGATTCACGTCTACCCCTACCTGGACGATTGGTTGATCAGGGGGAGCTCTCCCGAGCAAGTCCTGGTTCTCTGTCCGTCACCTGCTACTCCCTTCACAGGCTGGGCTTCTCCCTCAATTTAAAGAAGTCCATTTGACACCAACACAGCGGCTCCAGTACATCGGAGCAGTGCTCGACACGTCCCTTTTTTCCTCCTCAGGTGAGGGCTCTTCACATTCAGCAGATGGTGAACAAGTTTCAGTTTGCCCAGGATCTCCCAGCGTCCGAGTTCTTGAGACTGATCGGCCTCATGGCATCCTCCATTCTTCTGGTACCAGAGGCTCGTCTGCGGATGAGATCTTTTCAGTGGGCACTCAAGCTCCAGTGGTCTCAGTCCTCCGGCAGGCTGTCGGACCCTGTTCAGGTGCCGCCCTCGGTAGCCCGGGACCT
This sequence comes from Ambystoma mexicanum, assembly GCF_040938575.1. NCBI lineage: Eukaryota > Metazoa > Chordata > Amphibia > Caudata > Ambystomatidae > Ambystoma > Ambystoma mexicanum. The sequence goes on along the minus strand of NC_090922.1, from coordinate 568,154,271 downwards.
TCTGTGGTGGGCCGTCGAGGGCAATCTGATGAAACAGGCCCCATTTTGGCTGCCCTGGCCGGAGGTGACGGACGCATCCCTCACGGGATGGGGAGCTCATGCCAACGAGTTGACAGTCAGCGGTCGTTGGTTTCCGTCGGAGTCCAGGCTCCCTATCAATCTGTTGGAGCTGAGGGCCGTCAGGCTAGCCCTGAAGGCTTTTCTGCCGACTGTGCGCGGAAAGAGTGTAGTGATTCTAACGAACAACACGGTGGCCATGCACTACCTCAACAAAAAGGGGGGGGGGTAGGGTCACTTCTGCTGTGCAGGGAGGCGATGCAGCTCGAATTCTGGGCCATCCAGCAGGAAGTTTCGATCTCGGCTGTTCATCTGGCCAGAGACGACAACGAGACGGACGCTCTGAGCAGGCAGAGTTCGGTCTCTCACGAGTGGGAGCTGGCTCAGGAGATTCTCCTGGAGATCTTCGCCCTTTGGGGGACCCTCAAGTGGATCTCTTCGCCTCCAGTGTCAACAGGAAGTGCGAGAGGTTTTGCTCGTGGGAATTTCCTCCAAAAGGAGCCTTGGGAGACGCGTTCGTGGTGGAGTGGTCATTCCCACTGCTGTACGCGTTTCCTCCAGTCCCCGTCATCCCGCAAGTGCTGCGGAGGCTACGGAGGTTTGGTTCCCGGATGATCCTCATTGCTCCGAGGTGGGTCCGGAGGACGTGGTACCCGGACCTTCTCGACTTGTCCATCTGCCCTCCACGTCGTCTTCGGTACCGAGACGATCTGCTCTCACGGGAGGGGGGGGGGATCAGGTTCTCCATCCAGAGGTCAGATCCCTCAACCTTCACGCTTGGCTTCTGAAAGGTTGAGGTATAAGGATTGGGACCTCCCTGAAGACGTGATGGAGGTGTTGCTCTCGGCCAGGCGGCCGGCAACAAAGTCTCTGTACCGTTGCCGTTGGTGAAAGTTCTGCGACTGGTGCAGAGTTAAGAATGTGGATCCTTTTGATTGTGACATTCCCATGGTTCTGTCTTTTTGTGCTTTCTTTGGCCCACAGGGGCTTGCAAGTGGGGACCATTAAAGGTTACCTGGCGGCGCTGTCCATATTTAAGCGCTCGTCTGAACCTATTTTAGGATTCCTTTAATTTCGCAGTTTTTGAAAGTGCTCACTAATGCGTTCCCTCCATCACCTTTTCTGGTGCCAGGTTGGCATTTAAACCTTGTTCTTAAGTTTCTTATGGGTGCTCCGTTTGAGCCTTTACATTCTTGCCCTTTGAGGCTGTTAACTCAAACTGTATTTTTGGTTGCGGTTACTTCCGCTCGCAGAGTGAGTGAGTTACAGGCACTTTCAGTTAAGCCACCCTTCACTGTGTTTCATAAGGACAGGGGTGTCCTTAGAGTTTGTCCTTTTCTTCCGAAGGTGGTGTCGGAATTTCATTTAAGCCAGAAGGTTGTTCTTCCGGCGTTCTATCCTCCCCATCCTGGTAAGGAAGAGGAGAGGCTCCATAGGCTTGATCCTCAGAGTGTTGAGCTTTTATATTTCCCGCATGTCCCGGGTCAGAGTGGACGATCAACTTTTCATTGGTTACGCTGGAAAGCTTTTGGGACAAGCTGTGACAAAACAGACTTTGTCTCGGATTATTTTAGCTATCTCCGAGTGTTACCGCTTGGCGGGTAAGGACCCTCCGGCTGGCTTGCGGGCCCATTCTACCAGGGGAGTGGCTGCGTCTACTGCCCTGCAGAGGGGAGTTCCTATTCGTCACATCTGTGATGCAGCCACCTGGGCTTCAGTACATACCTTTTGTACGTCACTACTCCCTCGATTCCATCAGAGGGCAAGATCTGACCTTTGGCAAGGCAGTTCTCTATTCCGCAATTTGATTGGGCCTGCTAAATTTGTATTCTGAATTCTTTCCCACCTCTTTGCTTGGTAATGCTTTTGGAGTCTGTCATAGATATGGAATACGTCGGAGGACCCAATCCCCTCGAAGAACAAGTTACTTTCTTACCTGGTGACGTTCTTTCGATGGGATGGTCCGACGACTTATTCCATATCGCTCCCTTCCTGCCTTCCCCGCTGCAGAATTTCTTTTGCGATTGCAGCTTGCGTTCCACAAGGCCTTTTGTCTGACTGGCAGAAAACTGGTGGCACACGTTCTGGGAAAAAACTATAACTGAGGCTATGGGTGTTGTGCGTCCTACTTATCACATCGGGTGACGTCGGAGGAGGTCCTCGGGGACGGCGCATCGACGCAGGACGCAGATGCCAAAGTTTTTCCGAAGCAGCACAGCTGTGGACATTACCTGTCATAGATATGGAATACGTCTTCGGACCATCCCATCGAAAGAACGTTACCAGGTAAGAAAGTAACTTGTTGTTCTAGAAGCTCCTTAGGCCTCAGACCAACACCGAAGTACCTACCTTCAGCTGAGCTTTTGCCTGTCAAGATCCCGATCTCAGCTACCCAAAATATTACTATGCACCTCATCTACAGACCACCTTTACCAGTCTCCACTTTTGCAGAAGACATCCCCACCCTCCTATCCGCCAACACCAAGCCTAACTCCCAAATCATTCTACTGTGTGACCTTAATCTCGGCTTCCAAGATGCCAAATATCACAAAGCTCTTATCACCAATACCATCACTGAACTTGGCTTCATCCATCGCATCCTGGCACCTACCCACATCAAAGGGAGGACCCTTGATTGGCTCGTAAACTTCAATTGCAGCATCAACATGTCCAATCCCCCCTGTGCCTTTTCAGATCATCTGATCACTTTCAGCGTTAAATCTGACAATCACTGCTCCAAACAGGACATCGCCCCACCTACCCTCACCAGAAATAAAAAGGACATAACCAGTGAAAAACTGCTTCCACTGATATTACCCATTCTAAACCATGCCACCGAGTCGCATGCCGACCCCACAGCACTAGACGATGTATACAATCCAACTATTCTCAAGGCCATTAATACCATTGCCCCACTTGAACTACGGAAATCCAAACCACGTGCTCATCTTAAATCTTGGTTTACTCCACATCTTCTAACATTACGTAAGGAAAAATGATATGCAGAGACCTGCTCAAAGTCTTCCGACGGCAGCCACAAGTACAGCCTTATACTAGCATCCCTCATTTACAAAGAGGTAATCTTCCAAGCCAAAGAAGATACTTGCAACAATCGAATCTTTCAAGCGAAATCGAGTACTTACAAGATACTCCAAGAACTAGAATCTCCAGCAGTTGCCACAGATACCTGTCTTAAAGATAGTACTTGGTGCGCTAACATACAAAAAGCTCTACTAGATAAAATTACTTTACTCCAAAACAAAATTCACGCTAAAGTCACCGGACTCACAGAATAGCACACCAGTCAGCATGTGAGACCTCCCTCAACACGCTCACAAGCCGTTAAATATTTCACCACTCTCCACCAAAGAGGTAGAACATATTAACAAACTTAAACCAGTTAACTGTCAGGGAAACACTTGACCAGCCCATATCATTAAGGAGGCTACTGAAGAACTAGCACCATTCATCACTGCCCCAATAAATGCCTCATTCTACACTAGCATCGTGCCCAACAACCTCAAAGACACCTAGTTTCTCTCACTACTTAAAAAACCATCATTAGACCCGAGCACCTCTTCCAACTACAGGCCTATCACCAATGTCCCATTCCTGCTCAAAATCCTGGACAGAGCAGCTTACCTGCAGATCCAGGATTACTTAGAATCTAATAACCTCCTCTGTCTTAAACAATCGGGCTTCAGACCGAGGCATGGAACCGAAATGGCTCTGATAGATTTGAAAACTCAAATTGAAGTCCTATAAGTTAATGGCAAGTTGGCCCTCCTCCTACTGCTCAACCGATAGGCGGCATTTGATTTGGCCAATCACCAAATACTAAATCTGCAGCTCATTTCTCAGACAAAGCCACCACTTGTATTAGATCCTTCCTGGAAAATAGATCAATAAGGTTCTTTTCCCCCATCAGCTTTGGCTGAACCGTCACCAGTTCTGGAGTCCCCAAAGGATCTTGTGTATCACCAACATTCTACAATGTGTTTACAAAGCCCCTATCGATATTGACTATTTGGGTGTCACCTACACGAATTATGCAGATGACGCCCAAATACTCATCCCCATCACTGGAGACCATAAAGCAGATTCCAAAGCTCTGAATGATACCTGGTCATTGAGGCATGGATGGGCCAACACAGGCTTTTGTCTGAACGACGATAAAACAAAGCTACTCCTTGTGTCTCAACCCAGACTCAATAAATTAGATTGTTTTTGACTCATTCATCATTGATGGCAACACCATTAAGGTATAATGACACTAAAATCCTTGGTATATACCTAGATTCTATGTTCTCACTAACTAGACAAATTTACGCCATAATCTCCACCACAGCCTACACATGCAAACTCATCACCGCCTGTCGACCTTGCCTTAATACCACCAATTGCACTACCTTAGCTAGAACCCTTGTACCCAACTACTGCAACGCACTCTATCTAGGGACCAGCCAACGGAATATAAACAAATTACAGGTAATACAAAACGCCATCAGGGCAGCTCTGAACATCCCCAGAAATCATCATGTCTCGGACACCAGACACAGCTTAGACTGGCTAACTGTCTCCCAAAGAATCGCCTTCAAATCTTTGTCACACGCATAAATGCCTAGCCAAGCAGTCACCGAAATATCTTTCGAAGGGATTGTGTCCTCCGACGTATTCCTTATCTTAGATAGAAATCCTTCAGCTTTGCTGGCCTCGGAAAATTTTTTCGCCAGAGGGCGCTGCGCGTCGATGATCGCCGAGTCGATGACCCTCGACGGCCTCCGTGCCGACGTCGACGTCATCCTGCCTATAAAGGCCGCGCGCAGCGTCCGTTGCTCAGTTCCGTTTTTCCGCGCTTCGTTGTGCCTCGGAACACCGTTGCTCAGTTCTCGTCAAGATAACGTATATAATAACTACTATTTACCTCGATATCGATGGCATCCTCCTCCGACCCGACGACCCCTCGGTCCGGTTTCAAAAAGTGCCGAGACTGCGGGAAGAAAATGTCGTTGACGGACCCTCACAGGGTCTGTTTGTGGTGTCTGGGAATCACGCACCAGAGTTCGGAGTGTGAGGAATGCCTTTCCATGACGGCGAAAGCCTTGAAGGAGCGTAGGGGGAAGCTCGAGAGAGGTAGGTCAACTTTAACTTCCTCGAAAGCTTCTTCGGTAGAGTCGAGACGTTCGTCTCCTCACCATAAAAAACACTCTCGATCTAGATCACGAAGTGGCTCCCACCACTCGTCGACATCGAGACACTCGAAGAAGAGACGTAGGAGATCCCCTTCGTCATCTTCGTCGAGTTCTCCTGAGAGTTCATTGCCCCACAAAACGCAGCTCGCAAGCTGAGTGGGAGGAATTCAGGAAAAAGATGCTAAGCGTCTTCGAGAAAGCGGCCTCGTCCCCCTCGAAGACAGCTGAGGGTGATACCCCGGGTAAAAAACCCAAAAAATCTAAACGCCGCGAGTCGCAGTACCCGGCGGAAAAGTCAACCCGAAAGCGCCTCGAGCCATCGGGAGATAAAGCATCATCGACGCCATCGTCGAAAACTCCTTCGAAACAGAGGTCGGCGCCATCGACGCCGTTGTCGAAGGATTCATCGGCGCATCAGTCGATCGAGTCGACGCCGACGTCGACGCCGATATCGACGCCGGTGAAGGAAAGAACCACGGCTACTCCACAGCCAACGGTTAGACAAAAGACCTCCGACTCGACGCCGAGAACGTCGACGTCGTTCTCGAGCAGGACTCCGATCCTTTCGAGTTCTTCGAGGCCTAGTACACATTTCTCGACGCTTTTCACGGCGCCTTCGAGTACTTTCACGTCGGTGTCGACGACATCGACGTTTTCAAGGCCTGTGATGATGGCTCCTTCTGCATTGGAAATGGGGTTTATACCATTCCAAAAACCAATGTATCCCCCTTTAACCTCGATTTTTGAGGAAAGGGAGGATTCAGACCAAGATATTGATTTACAGAGGACCACATCACCAGAGCCAGAGACTTTCGCCTCTGAGGAAGGAAGATTAAAAAATCTTCAGGATGCACTTCAGGAAGCTAGTGGCTTGGACACTTCTCCTGAAGCAGAATTTATCAAACCAGACCCAGGAGAACATGCGGAGACTCCATATAGAGCTCTGATGTCTAGAATCATAGAATTTATGGGTTGGTCTGCACCTTCTCCTGCCTTTCAGCAGGATGACCTCACTGACATACTGGACAAGGGCCCACAGGAGGATCCTGTGGTTCCATTTCACTCTGCTCTACAGAGAAGGATTTTGACAAACTGGGAAACGCCAGAAATTATCCCGGCAGTAAATAAAAAACTGTCAACAAAATACAGGGTGGCTAGTTCTGACCCTGAATATTTGTCAAAACACCCTACTCCTGAGAGCTTGGTTGTACAGGCTGCAACCTCATCAGGCAGCACATCTGCATACCCCACTGCTCCGCAGGATAGGGCTGACAAAAAGTATGATGCCATGGCTAAGAAGGTTTTTTCTGCCTGTAGCATGGCGTTAAAGTCTATTAACGCGACCTGTACGCTCGCTAGGTTCAGCCACACCCTTTGGGAGTGCGCTTCATCAGCGGCTGACTGCCTCCAAGAAGGAGAGGAAAGGGACGCATTTTTAAACATCATCAGGGATGGTAAAGATGCGATGTGCGAGACCCTACAAACTGGCCTAGATTCTGCTGACAGTATCAGCAGGGCCATGGCGGCAAGTACCACAATCCGCAGGCATGCGTGGTTGAGGAAGTCTGGTTTTGCCTCTGACGTGCAGACCAGGCTTTTGAATATGCCCTTTGACGGTTCTACCCTCTTTGGAAAGAAGGCGGATGACAGTTTGGAGAAACTGCAAACGTCCAAGGCAGCAGCCAAGTCATTGGGAGCTGCTATCCGTCAGAATACCTTTCGTCCTTCGGGATCATCGTGGAGAGGACGGTCCTTTCGTTACTATTCCTCATATGGAAGGGGCAGGGGACGACCGGCTCAAAGAGGCCAAGGAAGATTTACCCGTGGTGGACGGGGTAGGGGAAAGAAAGCCGCACCCGCAGGAGCAGGAGCCACTTTACCTTCGGCAACTGCATCAGCCGCTTCAAAACCACTCTGAGGTCTCCCCTCACAGAACACCAGTAGGGGGCAGGTTAACTCACCATCTGACGGAATGGCAGGCTATTACGTCAGATGCTTGGGCTCTGGAGACAGTGGCCCAAGGTTACTGCCTGCCCTTCCTACATATCCCTCAGAGTCATCCACCGGGGAACAACCCTTTGAAGCTTCCAGATCCGCTCCTCTTGCAGGAGGTTTTAGACCTGCTAGAGAAAGGTGCCATAGAACTGGTACCTGTAGCGGAAAGGAACAAGGGTTGGTACTCCCCCCTACTTCATAATACCGAAGAAGGACGGAGGACTGAGACCCATCTTAGACTTACGGGAATTGAACAAATTCCTCCGAAAGGACAAGTTCAAGATGGTGACTCTCTCTCAGATCCTTCAGGCCCTCCAGCTTCAGGACTGGTTGGTATCTCTAGACCTCCAGGACGCTTATTTCCATGTGCCGATCCATCCCAGGCACAGGAGATACCTGAGGTTCGCAATTGGCAGCTCTCATTATCAATTTCGAGTTCTGCCATTTGGGCTAACCTCCGCCCCGAGGGTCTTTACCAAGCTAATGTCGGTTGTGGCTGCAAGTCTAAGGAGGGAAGGGATTCATGTCTACCCTTACCTAGACGATTGGTTGATCAGAGCTGTATCTTCGGAACAGGCTCAGAGACAACTAGATTATGTTTGCCACTTCCTTCACAAGCTGGGCTTCTCCCTCAATTTAAAGAAGTCACAGATGATACCATCACAGAGACTCCAATTCATTGGAGCAGTCCTGGACACTTCCCTGGGAAAAGCCTTGCCACCAGAGGTGAGGGCTCGAGATATTCTGCAGATGGTCATCAGATTTCAGAATGCCCAATATCTCCCAGCCTACGACTTTCTGAGGTTGCTAGGCCTCATGGCATCCTGCATATTCCTCGTGCCGGAGGCTCGCCTGAGAATGAGATCCCTCCAGTGGGCACTGAGAACTCAGTGGTCACAGTTCTCAGGAAGGATGACAGATCTCCTTCGGATCCCGGTCAAAGTAGCCCGAGACCTTCAGTGGTGGGCCTGTCGGGAGAACATCCTGAAAGGAGAAATGTTTTGGCAACCATGGCCGGAGATAACAGTAGTCACGGATGCCTCACTCACGGGGTGGGGAGCTCACGCCAACGACTTGACCATCAGCGGTCGTTGGTCTCCATCGGAGTCCAGACTACATATCAACCTGTTGGAGCTGAGAGCCATCAGACTAGCGCTGAAGGCTTTTCTGCCGTCTGTACGGGGAAGAAACGTCCTAATAATGACGGACAATACAGTGGCCATGCACTACCTCAACAAAAGAGGAGGCGTAGGCTCACTACCACTGTGCAGAGAGGCGATGCAGCTCTGGTTTTGGGCAATTCAGGAAGGAATCTCTCTATCGGCAATTCACCTAGCCGGAGAGAAGAACTTGACAGCGGACGCTCTGAGCAGGCAGAGCACAGTCTCTCACGAGTGGGAGATAGCTCAGGAAGTCCTTCAAGAGATCTTCGCCCTTTGGGGAACCCCTCAAGTGGATCTGTTCGCCACCAGTATCAACAGGAAGTGCGACAGATTTTGCTCAAGGGAATTTCCCCCGAGAGGAGCTCTAGGAGATGCGTTCGTAGTGGACTGGGAGTTCCCACTTCTGTACGCGTTCCCTCCGGTCCCTGTCATTCCTCAAATGATCAGGAGGTTGAGAAGGTTTCGGAAGACCATGATCCTAATTGCCCCGGATTGGGCCAGGAGAACGTGGTACCCGGACCTTCTAGACATGTCCATCTGCCCTCCAATTCGACTGCCATACAGAGAGGATCTTCTCTCGCAGAAGGAAGGTCAGGTTCTCCATCCAGCCATCAAGACCCTCAACCTTCACGCTTGGTGTCTGAAAGGTTGAGGTACAAGGATTGGGACCTTCCGGATGATGTTATGGAGGTGTTGCTTTCGGCCAGAAGGCCGGCAACTAAAACTCTATACCGCTGCCGTTGGAACAAATTTTGCAGCTGGTGCAGAGAAAAGAATATTGAACCCTTTTCTTGTGGTACACCTATGGTGTTGTCATTCTTACTTTACCTGGCTAATTCAGGCCTACAGGTTGGCACAATTAAGGGCTATCTCGCAGCGCTATCAATCTTTAAGCGCACTGCAGAGGAGCCTTCATACTTCAAAATTCCATTGGTAATACAATACCTAAAAGGATTAACTAATGTTTATCCCCCGAAACCTTTTCAAGTTCCCTTATGGGATTTAAACCTAATTTTAAACTTCCTAAAGGGTGCCCCTTTTGAACCACTACACTCTTGTTCATTGAAGCTTCTCACCCTCAAAACTGTTTTGCTAATAGCATTGACATCTGCTAGAAGGGTTAGCGAGTTGCAAGCCTTATCGTGTAAACCTCCACATACAATCTTTTACAAGGACAAAGTTGTTCTTCAGGTGAAGCCTAACTTCCTCCCGAAGGTAGTCTCGGAGTTTCACATCACTCAGAAGATTATATTACCTTCTTTCTACCCTCCTCCTCATCCGGGGAAGGAGGAAGAGAGACTGCACAGGCTGGACCCTAAGCGAGCCTTGAGCTTCTATATCAGCAGATTGGCTAAGATCAGACAAGCAGACCAACTCTTTGTAGGTTATGCAGGACATAAGTTGGGCCTTCCAATAACAAAACAAACCATCTCCAGATGGATTATTTTAGCCATTCTGGAGTGCTACAAATTGGCAGGAAAGGAGCCTCCTCAAAATCTAAGGGCTCATTCTACCAGGGGTATCGCAACATCCTCAGCCCTTCAAAGAGGGGTGCCAATTCGAGATATATGTGCGGCTGCCACATGGTCGTCCGCACATACATTTACCAAATTCTATAGCCTGGATTCCTCCTCTAGTCAAGAAACTAGATTCGGCAAGGCTGTGTTACACTCTGTCCATTCTGGAAGGGTAACATAACTTTTATTACTCCCGCCTCCAGTCACAATACCACTGCTATGGGAGTCTATCTAAGATAAGGAATACGTCGGAGGACACAATCCCTTCGAAGAACTAGTTACTCTTACCTTGTAACGTTCTTTCGATGGGATGTTCCTCCGACGTATTCCTTATCGACCCTCCCATCCATCCCCGCAGTATGACTTCCTGTGGGTTTGCAGCCTATGCTCCTTCAAGGTGATTAGTCTAATCCAAAAACATTACTGGGGACTACAAAACGGAACTGAGCAACGGACGCTGCGCGCGGCCTTTATAGGCAGGATGACGTCGACGTCGGCACGGAGGCCGTCGAGGGTCATCGTCTCGGCGATCATCGACGCGCAGCGCCCTCTGGCGAAAAAATTTTCCGAGGCCAGCAAAGCTGAAGGATTTCTATCTAAGATAAGGAATACGTCGGAGGAACATCCCATCGAAAGAACGTTACAAGGTAAGAGTAACTAGTTCTTCTAACCTATTCACTCGCAACACTGATCGACCCCATAGAGCGGCCCAAGCACACTGCCTCCTGTTACCGAGGTTCAAGCTTCAGAAGGCGAGGGGCAGCAGCTTCTCAGTGCTGGGCGCAAGGCTCTGGAATTCTCTACCTCACCCACTCAGAACTGAACCCTCCTTGCATTCCTTCAGAAGCAAAGCCAAAATCTGGCTCGTAGCGCAGGATCACCCCTCGCATCCCTAAACTAACCTTTGCTGTGCACCATCATAATGCAACTGTATTTAACTGCTTATGTAAAATGTAATGCGTATGTAATGCCTATGTAACATTGTGTAAATATATGTAACTAACTTTCTTAAGAAATGTGCCCAGATGCCCCTGGGCTTGGCGTGCTACACAAATAAATAAAATACAAATACTTGATTTTATCTGTTATTCTTGTTCATGTTTTGCATAGATCTTGTGATATGATCCACTTTTAGGTCTATCCGCCGTCTATTTCTGCCATGCTCTATAGTCGAGTGAGGCCAATTAGTTGTGCTGCTACTTGATGTGTCCTGGAGTTATTTCTACAAGGTTATGATCACTCTGGTTCATGTGAATGACATACAATGTGGTCCTCTGGGCAATTCGGTCTGACCCAAAAAAGTAATCGGGAATTGATACTTGTTGGTTCCTTTTCCAAGTGGCTCGTGGAGAAATGTCACCGATTGTTTCCATTTAGTAAGGATAGGTCCCTTGCCTCCATTTCTTGCAACCATTTGGTTGCTACTTGAATATTACTTTTAGCTCTTCCTGTTTTGGGCTTTTCAGATGTCATGGTGAATGCACAATCCATGTTTAGATCACTGCATAGTATGATGTTTGAACATGGAACCATAAATTTGATGTTTATTATCTCAGACATTTGGCAAATGAACGGGAAAGTTCTGACAGCCTGATGCTGTCAGTACATGTTTAAAATTGTATTTTGTTCCCAATACTTTCCAGTTGAGCCGGTAATTTATTTGTAGCCAGGTTTATGCAGGGAAAGAAATTATTTGTCCTGACAACCCGACATCCACTCTTTCTTTATCAGCGTCAACAGGCCAGCCATAGGGAAACCTTTTGTTCTTTTTATTGCAGGATTTATAGTAATCTTCGTTGACCTCATTTCTGAATAGTGATGAGTGATCCTGTTTAGGTAACTCCTTAAAAGGGTTTGTGCCTCCTAGTGTTGCCCTCACCAAGGTACACACATTTCGAGGTTTCGAGTCACTACTACTCATCTTGACTTCATTTCCGGATCCAAGTTTGGGCTTTGGGACAATTTCACATACTCTCTGTGAATCATCTTCAGTGATCTTAGTTGGGTCTTCACAACATGATGATGTTTGGTCTTCAGGTTCAATCCAGATGGCCTTTCTGATGTTACTTTCACAGGCATCTACCTCTTCTGTTCCGTATGTTGACAAACTTACTAGCCCAGACATGATGTATTCTTCTTTAGGCTTTTGGTCATTTGTTGAGTTCTCTGGTGGTGTTTTTAAGGATCTAGGTGCATTCTGCACTTTCAATGAATTCGTGCATGTTTTAGACTGCTCAGGAGGATTGACTGTGATACTCGGGGACTTGATTTTCCAGAGAAATTTCTGAGAGTTGTTAACATTGTGACTCCTCCTTTTTGATTGATTTTTGGTTCTTCCTTGTGAAATAATGCTAGCTTGGTTCTTGCTCACTCCCGACTTATTTCACTTGAACATTTCCCTCATCTTTGCTGGCAGCTGCCAGTCCATCATGTAGAGGGATCAGAGGGTTGTCAACTAAACCATCTACATTCAACGACGTAGATGGTTGAGAGCATGGACCCTCATCAGCAGCTGATGGTCTGTCGTTCAGAGGGCTAGGAGGGTTACCAAATAAATCCTCTGCATTCGCCGACGTGGAGGGTTGAGTGGATGGAGCTTCTCAGCAGTCCTTGTGACAAAGGTTACTTCTATAGGCACCTGTTCCTGTTTTATTCTAATCTTTGTAAGGTTTTCAATATTGATCACTTGGCATACAAGGGATTTTGTCCGAAGTGGCGGAGTAGGTTTTCCTACTAGAGTGGAACGCACACTTTCATCTTTATGGCTGTCGCGCTGCATTGCAGGGTGAAAGTGACCAGGCTGATGGGTGTTAACAGGCGCATTTTGTGAGACACCAGTATCTCTTACTGAGCCGGCACCTTGATTTCGTTTTAATAGAGCAAGGGCTTCTCTTGTCACCTCTGCACAGACCCTTTTGTCTTCTGTGTTAATTTTTAATTGTTCATTCTCATTTGATATTTGTGTTTTGGTCGCCGTTGTTTCCAGTGATAACTTTCTCCTTTCCTCCAGCTCACCCTCTACCCCTCAGGCCAAACCACACCCAGCACTGCACCCACCTTCGTGGTTATCCGACCCATGAAGCGTGTGCCATTTGAGGCTTTCGCCGCCACTTTCTCACCCCCTTTCCCTTTGGCTGACTCACACCATGACACAGCCCTTTCCATGCTCCACTCAGCTATATCTAATACTCTTGATGTTCCTTCCCCTGTCATGATGATCTGCTTGAAGCCCAAAGCCAAGTGCAACTCCTGGTACCACTCAGACCTCGTCACCATCAAACTCAAGTGCAGGGTGGGTGAGAAGAAATGGCATGCCTCCGGTACATCCTCTGACAAACGGGCCTGCCGCCTGCTCATAAGGCAATACCGGCTCTCTCCACACCAAGAAGAGAGCTCACATCCAAGACCGCGTCTCTGCAGCATCTAATAACTCAGCTGAACTCTAACATCTGCAAGGAACTGGCCAATCCTGCTGCAGTCTCTACCTCGCCTGTCCCCTTCCAGGCCCTCTGCACGGCTCTGGCTTCTCATTTCATCTCTAAAACTCAAGACATCTTGTCCTCTCTCTTCCTCTCCTCCCTCTACTCCCTGCTCCTCCTCCTGGCCTTTCTTCAGTCACCTCGCCTCCCTCCTTCTCTGCATTTCCCCTGTTCTCTCCAGACAAGGTTTCTAGACAAGTCTGATCTATGAAAGTCTCGTCAAAACAGGTTCACCCCTGTTTCTCCAAAACCATCAAGGACCACATTGACACCTTGGCTCCTGCTCTGGCTGACTTCTGCAACCACTCCTTCGCCACTGGCGTCTTCCCTTCCCCGCTGAAGCACTCCTTTGTGCACCCTCTTCTTAAACGCTCTGCTGAAACGTCCTGCCCGGCTAACGCCCAATCTCCATCACTCGTTTCCTGGGGAAACTCCTGGAAAAGCTGGCCATTTCCCAGTTTAATCTTCACACTGAATCTGTTGGTTGTCTCCACGACCATCAGTCTGGCGTCAGAGCTGCCAGAAGCACGGAAACTGCTCTCATGAACATCTGTGAAGACCTGCTCTCAAATCTTGACGCCAATACACCCTGTGTCCTCATTTTACCTGATCTCTCTTGACTGTGTCTTTGACACAGTCAACTATGCCATCCTGATCAACCATCTCTGTGATAACCTGGGTATCCCTGATCAGGCCCTGGCTTGGCTGAACTCTTTCCTCTCCGATCGACCCTCCCAGGTCCAACTTGGGTCCTTCCTCTCCTCTCTCTTCCTGTGGTGTTCTGCAGGGGTCTAACCTCTCTCCCTGGCTGTACAGCCAATACCTGCACTTCTCGGCCACGCATTGCCATTCTCTGCACCAACTTTCATTGCTATGCGAATGACACTCGGCTCATTTTCAGGCTCCCTTCAGCCACCTCTTCTCCTTCTCTCATCTCTGACTGTCTGTCTGCTATCCAGGAGTGGTGGGCCGCCAATGATCTCTGCCTTAATACCAGTAAGACTGAGGTTCTCCTCATAGGCACACCCGCTCCCTCCTTTCCTGTCTCTGGGCAGCCTCTCTTGGCCCTCTTCCTGCTCCCACATGTGAGGCTAAAAACCTCAGGGTTATCTTGGACTCCACACTTTCTCTCCTCACATCTCCAATGTCTCTAAAAAGTTACACTACCAGCTACACCTCCTCAGAGGTGTTCTTCCTTTCCTCTCCTTCCCCCAGAGGTTCACGGTCTCCAGAGCTCTAGTTCTCTCTAGGCTGGACTACTTTAACTGCCTCTACTCTCCGCCCTCTGCAACTCATCAGAACAGGACTGAGACTTGTCCTTGTCCTCAAGCCCAGGGATCGTATCTCTGTAGGACTAAAATCTCTTTATTGGCTCCCAGTGGCTGCGAGGATTACATTCAAAACCCTCTGCATTGTCCACAAGGCCTTCTGGGACGTGAGGCCTCAATACCTTCAACTCTCTCTTCATAAATATCTTCCTTCTCGAGCTCTTCGCTCATCCGCCTTCAACTCCCTCAGGGTCAGTCCCTTCTCCAAGCAACGAGTTGGAGGTAGATCTCTTCTTTCAGCTGGGGCCCTCCCTCTGGAACAGCCTCCCTGCCTCTCTGAAATTTGAGGCGCACCATCTCCGGTTCCGGAAGCACCTCAATACTTTCCTCTTTGCTTCTGCTTTCTCTCCTCCTCTCCCCTGCTGATCTCCTGGCTGAAACTGAACTGGTCACCTGGCTACCCTGTTCTCAGGCCCAGGTCCCTCCCTGCCAGTTGCACACCTGCACAGCCCCCCTGGCATCCCTTGCACTCTGTTGCTGTTTCTGTATCAGCCCCCTACCAACACCTGACACCCGATGTTTGCACTTACCCTTGCACCTGCCACCAGCTGGCCGCACTTATTTATTGTTTCTATCTGTTCTCCTATGTACTGCACGTCCCTCCCCCCCCCGAGGACCCCCCCTGCATTTGCGCGATCTCAATGTCACCTGGCCTCGTAAGATCGTTGTCTCGGTCTTCCCTCTGTTCCCCTCCCCTCCCTTGCCTCGCCTCGCAACACTTGTGTATAGGCGCGTTATAAATGCCATATAATTTCCATGTTCTCTAGCCTGGATTTCATCATTGCAATCGGAGTGCTCTGATCTCTCAAGTTGTCATTGAGTTGTTCATACATCTTTAGGAAAGGGGCAACAGCAATTGTCCATACCGACATAATGTTGGGTTTCAGTTCAAGAATCACTTTTTCAACAATGTTTTTAATGGTGCTGTTAATCTTTAGGGGACCATTATGTCTCGCTGGAATTCTTCAAATTTTTGGATATTCATGAGCTACAAAGGAGGAATCGGGGGATGAGTTATCAGAGGACTTGGTCAGACTTTCTGTGCACGGCTTGCTTCAGCATGTCGGATGCCTAGGCTTGGTTACTGTAGCTCGAATATTTACACCTTGTGGTCAAGTAGTTGGCCTTCTGCGTGCTTGTGGGCAACAAAACCTGTTCAAGAGGGAGATTTGTCTACCACCAGTGGCCAGATTGATAAATCCGTCTTTTCAGCATATTTTCAAACCATTTACATATTTTATTGTTAACACATTGCAATAAAAAAACATACTTGTTTAGAATTATTGAAATTTGACCGTTCAAAAAATAGTTCATGGGAGGCATATACATTTTAACCTTCCCTGATCTCAAAGTGTCAAGTGCTGTGCAAAAGGTTGATTATATAAAACTCATCAAGCACACCATTCATGCTCATGATTCCAGTCATACCAAGTCATAAAACGTAACAAATCCCAACATGTTTCTTTCCTCTTAACTTTGTTCAGTGATCCCAGGAAATTCATCAGGGGCTACCTATCTGAACACAATGCACTGTTCAACTTTAACTACAACAACCAAATATTGATTTTCATTGGTTTTATATCATGAAGCAGTTTCTACTATGCTCTTGATTCCTCTTTCAAAAGTGTCATCTTCTCATGGCCAGAATGACAAATCTTCCCCTAAAACAAGAATAAACATTGGTATCTGATTACCATATGTCATAGAGTATGTCTCTCGTAACGTTAACCAGCTCAATGGGAGGTGACTGTGTACCTAAATTACACTATTTTAATAAAACACATCGCAGAATTCTGAAAATGCAATTGTGGTCTAAAGCCTCCTACACACTACACGACAGGGTTGCTCACTGCACAGGACTAGCACCCCCAGAAAAGCTTAAAGGATCTGCAGCCCATTAGCAAGTCTGACTGTGGCGCCCATCCAAGCTTACCATTCTGAAAGAAAAGATTTCCAGTACGGAGTACAGTAAGTGCCGCCATAGGACGGGATTGCAGCTCGTCCAGGAGCTCCAAATCTTTAGTGGGAGCTGCGGTTTCTTGACAACACGACGTTAAACCAAGATACAAAAAACAACAAATCTTTACCACCCTTATTAAGCCTATTACAACATTATTGGGCTTACTACACCACATGTGCTTAAAGATCCGGTACACATCTGCTTACCGGTCCGGTTGCAGTGATGCCATATTCTCCTGTTTTGAAATAGTCTAGTAGGAACAGGCGTCCACTCGACAGCAGGTTATGATGCGACTAACTTTGCGCTCAAGTGCCGGTCTTGTATTTTACAGTGATCTATACACCATATAAATAAAACACCCAGGTTAGCCATCAGAATGTGTTTCTTGAAGGGTTTCAAAACATCCATCTCGGCGTGCACTAAGATGAATTTTATTTATTGCATTTGAGCTGAGGCACATTACCTATGTGAGTGAGGGAACAGAATATTCGTAAAAGCGGTTCTAGGAACGGTGGGATCAGTAACTCGCGTACGCTATCTCGGGCTGTCTGGCCAAGGTATCGGCGATCAATTTGCTCCTGGCTGCATAACAGCGGTGCTGGGTGGTGGCGTCCCTGCTCATAATAGCTACAATAGAGGCAAAGATAGTCACACGTCTAACTAAGCCCCAAGAGATAGAACACTACCTCCATCCTTACCAATTCCACTGTCTATTACTTACCAGTAGGGCATGTCCTGCTGTGTCACTCGTTTTAGCTATTCAGCCGTACGGTGTACTAATCGCGCTTGGCGTTTGCTTGTTTAAAAACCGGCGCCGCAGTGCAGATCTCTTTCCTGATTGGGTGTAGGACGGATACACCTCGTACGTTGGTTACCTCCGCCTTCAGTCTCATTTGCTTTCACTGAACTATATAGTGTCCTCTATCCCATTATGGAATTGATGATCTAAATCGGACAAATGTTGGGGTAAGCCTCCAATGTTTCACTGTCTCAATCTACGGAGCTGGTGTCAGAGTTCCCCCATTGTCAGAAAGCCAAAGCAATTTTGCATGCCTTATGGGTTTTCTCAGCTATTCGTGATTTCCTATAAGAACAGCCTAATCCGACGGCCCACTGATAACCTAGCTCATACCGTACGTTTGAACTCGCACACCAGTTTTAGATGACTGGCAATATGAGTTTTGGGCGTTGTAGGGCGTGCATTTTGCCCTGCGCAACTGCAGAGTTCATGCAACAGTCTTACATCCGCTTCGGCACTCCGCCTAGTTACCTGTAATTTGTCAGAAATGTTTGAAGACATATGCACGGCCACTATATTTTCTTGTGCAGTATGAGCCGACAGTCGCTCGTTATGGTCGAAGACCTTGTTTCGGCCCGGACACACCTCCGGTGCCTAGGATGCACGCCAAGCAAGGACGCGCAGCCGAGGGACCATGCAAGGGGCGAAAGGGCAATTTATGAAGGATTAACAGTCAACAGCTGAAATGGAACCCCTGCCTCATCGCACCACGGAACGCTCATAGAACCTCCCAGGTCTGTTCTCAAGGTCCGAGTCCTAAGGCGGAGGGAGGGGAGACATTTAGGACTTGCAGCGTGCTGTCCCAGATTCTTTTCCTGATGCTTCAGATTTATTATGCTCGAGCAATTGAAGTCAGCGGGGGCAAGTGTTGCGCCTAAGTCATTGAAATGTTTGAAGACCTAGATCTATGCATCGTTCTGTAGTCGGACCCTTAGGCAGTGCAGATTTGCAGCGCCGATGTTGCAGTCTTCTGTGGATGTGCAGGAAGTTGCGACTGCCAGCCGTGTTCCAAAGCGAGTCTAGCAGGTCTGACATTTTTCAAAGGGTGAACCGCAGCCATGCCGCAACCCACACAATCCCAAGGAAACACAAGAAACACTCCCCACACGCCGCGACGCTCTGCGGAGTGGCTAGATTACTTGCATCCTTGTCTCTTCCTTGGTGTAGAAAGTGAGAGAACTCGCTCAGCTGCCAAAAGTTCTGCAGGTTTCTGAAAGCAATGTAACAGACACAAACACTCCCTGCACTCTATTGTGCTGATTCCACTCCTAGCAACCTTCTGCACTTATGCAGACTTTCTGGACTTCTTTCATGGACATGGCAGTGAGTTTGCAGTCTCTTAGAGGGACTCAAGTGTCTACGATTGAACACCGTTCTTGACTCGCCTGCTTTTTTTATGTAGCACACTAGCTCATCCGCCTTCCAGCGATTTCAAAGGCCAAGGTTCCAGTAGAATCCCAATTGCTTGCACTTGAACTTTGGAGGCCATCCAATCTACGCGTTCTGTATCTTCCAGCAGCACCTTATCCAAGTCGCGAGTATCTGCAAAAGTGTCTCCCCCAGGAGCCATCCTTACACATGTTATTCCCGTGCTTGGTAGATTGAATGAAATCCCACTATAAAGCATGCAGATGAGCATTTTGATAACAAAGATTGAAAGCCCACAGTTTGACACATCCTTGATGAAGGGAAATATGCCAGTATAATACATGATTGCAATGGTGTCCTTCAACAAGGCAAAGCATCCAACTACCTCTCGGGCTCTTCATAAGAACTCCAAATCCAGACCCTGCTGTACCCAGAATCAGAGGTCTTCTATGGGTGAGTTTTTGTTCTCTGCCAGGCCAGAACAGATAGGGGGTGATGGACATAATATAATATGGGTTGTTTTCGGTTCTCTGTCCAAATGTGATTGCATAGTACATGTTCACCATGTATACAAGTGCGCAGATGGCAGGGGTGAATATTCTTTCACTTTGGTATGTCGATCACTGATGGGAATGTTGGGAAATCTTTGCTGGGCACGCTCACGGGTTAGATGGAACATTGGAGGACTTAATTTTGTCAGGGTTCATAAAATTATCACTCATTTTAATGGATTGGTGCCTGGATTGCATTCCTCCAAGAAACATGTTCACGTGGGCCCGGAAACAATACCGTAGCAAAAACGTGTGGTTCCAACCATTTTTTTTATTTCTTGGTGGGATCTGTGTGTAGGTTGGGGAACTGTTTGACTTCTTTTTCTTAATGTGCATGCTCCCAATAGAGTTCTCTGATTTTATTATTTTCTTTTGTGGGGGAGTTTTGGGGGACTACACTTGGGGAAATCTTACATTTGTGGATTCCTTTTTTTATCTGGGTAGTTGATTTTAACGCCAAAGTGATGTCTCTTGACTACCTACACTAGACCTCTCTTGCGCTATGCACATGATTGTATTTGATCCGGTTTTTCCTTGGGGTTTTAGACTGTGTGGAGGCTTCTGCATCCTCTTATGCGTGAACACTCTTACTATTAATCTGATGTGACTGTTGATGGTGCGGTCTGTGTTTTTCAAGAATGTGGGTTGTGTTTCGTGTTTGCACCTGTTAAAGTATATATTTGCTGTATTTGTATAGGAATTGAGGGAGGGATTTTCAAGAACATTATGCATCAACTTGCCACGTCCCTAAAAACCCATGGAAATTATTTTGCGCCGTGAAAGATGTGTGCGTTTTATCTTCCTGGTTCTGCGATAAGTAACGTTATGGCATGGATGACAGGGTACGTTTGGCTACGTTGGCCATGAATGTCATGAAAATAGGTGGAGCATATCGTTTGGACTAGTGATGTCAGTTTGAGGGGCGGGCGATCTGTATTCTTGCCTCAAGTTCACTTGAACTTAGGGCGATGCATGAACTGATAAGATTAGCACAAGATGGCTGCGCCCAAGCCGTTGTTTTGCATGTGTAAAAGTAAGAAACTAAGGTAGGATGCATAGGACATTTTTTTTATGATCGATTACAGTATGCTTAAAAATACATGCCCGAACTTCCCATTTTAATACTTAGATTTCAATATGTAGTTTAGAATCATCGTGTCTATCCATCCAGTCGTGGATATCTCTAGGAGACTGAGCAAAGGGCCCACTATTTCACTTACATAGGTTGGAAATGTACGTTTCCAAATTTGATGAAAGGCTGCCATCTAATCGTCCTATTTAACATGCTGTACACATTTCATGGTGGTTAAACATTTGCACTCAGCTCCATATTGTGCTTTGAACTCGCCATCCATATATGCGTTGACTAGTGGCTACCACGGTTATGATAAACCATGTCGCACCTCACAACAGATGACCGAGTTTAAAACTAACTTGCGTTGTGCTTTACTGTAACGGACAGCCGATGCGGGCAAAATGGGTGGGTGGCGCAGCGTACCGTTGGTTGTATGTACCTCTAGATCATGGTACAAGTCTTACATGTTTTTTCATTATCTCTGCCCGCTTGCGACGCTGTAGCTGGATCTACTTGGGCACGCACGGGGCAATCAGGCTGTTTATAACTGTGGTCATGGAAACCAGGGGTTACAAAGTATCTGTTAAACTGGCGGGCATCATGGAGTGTAGGCATCCTACCTGAGGGACTGCCCTATTCATTTTGGTCCTGTATGTGTGGTGACAAAACTCATTGAGCCATTTTAAACATAAATTAGTCTACTCTGAATGCTTTAAAATTTCACAAAGTAACATAGAAGTTCCATATAGCTACATCTTAATTACTTTATATATGTTGCAAGCCGCACAAGGTTACTCACGCATGTTTGGTTTTATTGCTGGCTACATTTGAAGCGTTGTTGGTGCAGTATTCCCATATGTATATATGCACAATTGTTTACATGGTCTGGAGCTACACCACTTCTCATGTGTAGCAGTAGCCGCACTGGCCCACTTAAGGTGATTGCCATGGTGTGATGTTTACTAGGCAGTTCTACCACTTGATATGGATGTTACATGAGAAAGGTGGTTGGTGCGCCATTTGCATCCAAATCTGCATGGCTGTATGGACAGACAGGCAATTGTTAACACGGCCGAGACATGCATCTAAAGAAATCCAGCTAAAACATGTAGCTCATCGTTCTGCTACCCAGTAGGGTCAAGAATATCCTCTACTGAAAGACCAAAGAAATATCGAGGCTTAGTGCCACAAAATGAAACACACCACGGGTCGAAAAGATAAAAGTATCATTTATTTCTGTACAGATTCAAAGCAAACAGATAGCTATCTGGCTCCCAACACCTCGTAGTGTGTACCAGCAGACAGTGAGGGGCGAGAGTGCTGGACATCTTAACACAGTCCTTTTTTATACAGTTTCAAAACATTGTCCAGCCCCTCTCCAAACTAATAAGTTACATGCTAGGGTTCGTGCCCAGTTCACATGTCAAATATTACAATGTTGTTTGCATGTCCATGAAGTTGCAATGAAGCCATGGGTTCTCTGATCCCACAGTAAGCCTTGTTTCAAGAATTGCTACAATGTAGTTCAGCAAAAGCACACGATCTCAGTTTGTTCTACAGTCTCGTTGTTTGTGAGGATGAGGCTTGTGAGCGCAGACAGCACTTGGATTGCAGTTCATTCGAGTCACAAGGTTTCTTTGCATTGAACAAACGGTCTGCTCTTAGTCAGCCTAAACATTAACGAAACTCAAAGGTCGTTCGGCTCAGCTGCAAGTTGAAAACGCAGTTTTCCATTTTAGAACACAAAGCAAGAGTCGAAATCAAAATGGCGGAAAATTCTTAAAATGGCTGCGAAGTTGATCAGAAATTTGGACTTTACGAACACGGTTTTCTGTGCAACGCGAATGGGCTTAGGCCACTATTCATAACAAGGCGGTATTATACTAATACGGTTTAACTACCTAGTAACATCTGCTTAATAACCTCCATGGCTCACCAATTGCTGTAACCCCATTGGCCCGATTTAAGGGGACTGACATTGTATCATTTGTCACAATAACATGATTTAGATGTTGTATGATAGTAACCAAATGTTATACATCCCTAGAGCATTACACATGTATGGTTCCATCTGGGGTACACATCAGCAGAAAGTAAAGAAAAAGGACAATTAAGTAACCCTCTTTCTTCACATCCAGTATACTAAATGGATCATAAGCTGGCTGCAGGGTTTGGATCCCTAGTTTAGACTGTTATTACAGAAACAACACAGAAGAACAGGGACATTAATGCCATGCGACTACCTTCCAGATGTGCATGAGGTGAAAATGCACAGTAGGTGTCCCATTGTGAGCTAAGAAAGAAATGCAGAGCATTGGTGCCTAAGAATAGATACAATTCAGATAAGACCCTTGTAATATTAAATGTATCTTTGTATTTGTTTTATAGACCTGGATCCCAGTAATCCTCAGAAGAGAGATGAGAACGTAATCTTCTGTCCTGATGATGAAGGCCGATGTAATAAGAGCACTATTCAACCACTGAAAGGGCCGAAACGCAACGACAATCTGTTAACATGGCAGTGTTAAACATAAACACTGCATAGTTAGCTGAGTGAAGAAGGCAGACAGACTTATAGTCCTACAAGAGTAAATGGGGCTGTATCAAGTGTATGACTCACTTGTTTGAATTGTGAATGTTGTGTACGTTGTGACGAGGCACAGAACTTCACCGAGATGGAAACACCCCCACTGGGTGACTAGACCAGTAATCCTGTTGAAGACTGGGCAGAAACAAAGAGAAGATGGTAACAACCACCTGTTATCAGGTATACCTTTAACCTTGGTTAAAGATATGTACCCATATACTACTCCAGTACACTTCCCCAAAAATATACTAGAATGAGGAAATCAAACATGGAGGGGGAAGGGAGCCATTGTAAGCGGAGCAACCACTGTAGTTGTCGTCAAATAACAAACTGCAATGCATTTAAAGATGGAATTGGGCAGTACCGGAGAGAGGGAGGGAGAGGAACAGCAACAACAGTTGTGGTAGTGGACTAGGTAGTGGGGGGCAGAGAATACCAGACCCACAAGGTATATTGAGATACCAAGAGACTGAAGGCGTCATCTGACACAAGGACAGGTGACTGCAAGGCACAGGGACGCTTCCGCACAGAACGCCGAGCGAGATAAAGTCCTTGGAAGAGTCTTCGATGCTAGGTGCTCACGAAGACGGTGTATCACCAGAGAAAGGGCAGCGGCTCACCAGCTCCCTGGACTGTAGGAAGCCCTGACCAACACCGCAAGAAGTATGAGTTAAGGGGGTGGGTGGGGCACAGGGAATAGATACAGGGTTGATTCCTAAACTTGGCAAGCCCAAGCTGGACTTGGACAAGAACCTGGATCACGGTAGCATAGGGAATACAGGGAGAGCACTACTCTTCCTCGGCACAGTAGCAAAAGAAAACCGTATGCGGAAATGCTACAGGACACTAGGACTGGGGATCAACCGACAAAGGAATAAGACCAGAGGAAGGGGATTCTCTCCTTTGGTAGGATTACAAGACCAGGCGACAGGGACTGCCGCCCCTTGCATAACAGAA
This sequence comes from Ambystoma mexicanum, assembly GCF_040938575.1. Classification (NCBI taxonomy): domain Eukaryota; kingdom Metazoa; phylum Chordata; class Amphibia; order Caudata; family Ambystomatidae; genus Ambystoma; species Ambystoma mexicanum. The sequence goes on along the minus strand of NC_090922.1, from coordinate 568,130,243 downwards.
GAGAAAATAGGTCAAAGAAAGCATTTCGACAGCATAGCTGGGTAATACAACCCAGGAACCACTTCCGACCGGACGGAAGAATGGGAGGAAACAGCTTAGGATCACATGGGTTGTCTTTGAAGAGACACCAAACATCTACTCTTGCTCAGGCTTGTTGGCAACCTTATAGAGTGGGGTGCAGAACCCCCCACTGACCCCCACCCCTCGGTTGTTATTTATAAATGTCATAATAAAGACAAGTGTTGATTGAGAATGTCACCCCTGTGTCCAGACCATTCTTTTGTGCCCTCACAACGTGTAATGTACTATATTTGCATTCCTGTGGAACACTGACTAATGTATTGATTTGTTTGTACGAAAGGCATTTCAAAAATGTGGATTCTGAACAAAGTAAGGAGTAAGTATATTGGCAGTCATTTTCTACATATGCAAATCTACACGTCTAATCTATGGTAGTAATATGCTGCAGTGGCTGGCCCTTGCATCTTCAGTGTTTAACCCCTTAATCCACCACCACCAATATTTATTTTTAAACAGAAATTCTGAATTATTTGGGAATTCTTTTATTCGTTCAAATTTAATTCTGTTTTATATTCGTTAACATCACTGGATACCCGCTAGTGGGGGTTCTACGTGTTTCGAAAGACTTTCACTTGAAAGTCTGCATTTTGTTATGCACTTTGGTCGACGAGAACTCCATTTTTCTTTTGTTCATGGGTAGTGCCCCCACTTACACTTACCCAATAGCCCCACCCTCCAAACACCCTCCCCCAGACCCGTAACCCTACATACACACATACCTGTATATGTAATTGGCTGATTCGACAAAGTGCAAGAACAAAATGAAGATTTCAAATGATTTTTTTAAAACTTGTATTATGCCTGGTGAGAATAGTTTTGAACTTCAAAATTGTTGAACACCTGAGAAATATCCCACATTGTGTTGGCCCACCCCTGATTGTTGTTATGAGCTTGATTATCCTTTGGAGAGATTCCCTTAGTTCCTATATTTAAGGTGACTATGACCCATTTCGTTACCTACTACCTGGAATGCATATGCTTGTCTATAAACTAGCAACCTGTTGGTGAACCAGAGAAGGGTCATACACCTTACCGCACAATGCGTGTGCCTTATGAATCCTGAGCATGTAATTAACAACTCTGCTCCCTGAATCACAGGGGGTGGATTAGTATATTCAAAGTGAATGTATATGACCAGCTTTCAGGCTACCTCTACCTTTATGAAGGGAAAATAATCTGGTACCTGTCTCTTTACCAATATCGCAACACAACAGGCAGGGCAGTTTTTATAAATAAAATACAGCAGCCAACGGATTGGAGAAAAAAAAACCCAATTTGCACCACATTTGACTCTCCATTTCCTAAACCATGTTTCTACATGGCACAGGTAACAGCTGCCTGATGGATAACGATATGTGCTTTACATATCGTTTCTGGAAACCCCCGTAACCGATGCCATAGGGATACATACATAAATATTAGTGTTTTGCATACTGGCCACTCCTTAAACTGAACAGTAAAAATGAAAACCCGGATGGCACAGCTTTAATACATTGGCTTCTTAATGACAGCACTCAGTAGACCGTGTCATGAATAAACCCAAGTTCACAGCTTTAAATAAATTGCATTCTCCTTAAATGTTAGGTAAATAGTGTAGTGCATCAACACCAGTTTGCAGAATTGAAACTCTTGAAATCCCATTTAAAACTGTTTAAACAGTGTCCTGGTTAAAGTGCCAACAACACTGCCTTGTTCCTTTGAAAGACTTTTCTCTTGATGTTGAAATTGTACTAATCGCCGACCTTCTGGTAGCTGCAGTCTACAGTAAAAGTTGCACCCCCAAGAGAAATTGCAATAAGGGAAAGTGACACTCTGCTACAATGTACTGTAGGCTAAAAACTGGGCCCACACACTCTAACCAATTTGGCGAATTGTGAGTTAACCGAAGAAGGGTTGTGTGGATATAATTTTCTTTCTGATGCTTGTTAATCTTCTTAGAATCGCATGTTGTGCATACAGTCCGACATCCAGTGGTAACCGCAGAGTATTGCATCTTGTCTTTCGAGACTCGAAAGGGGACGTCGACATGGGCATGCCTGTTTCACTATCCCGAACGTGACATGTAGGGTACCCATAATCACTCACGCGTCGAAGTCCATCAGATAGTTTTTTTCCGCCCAGCTAGCTGGTTGCTCTAATGCAGAGCTCTTCATAAAACCTAGCGTTATTGTTATATTTCTCAACCGTTGGTTGTTTATTTTCATTGTCACTCCCTCCGACGGCTGATTCCTGTGCCACCGCCAAAGACTGCTGACGACAGAATTTCGACGGCTGTTGATCCGGTCGGCACTGCCGACCACGTGGCCGGGCCTTCTGGACCTCCTTTACAGTAGGAAGAGGGGTCGGGGTGGTCCTATTCAAGAATTCCTTTCCTTTTCCCCTCTTTGTTCCCTTGGGTTTGTCATTGCTAGCACGATCCTGCGCTCTGGACAGGACTGTCCTTCTTGTAAGGCAAAATACCTGTGGAAAGACTAGCACCTTCGGTGCATGAGGCGGCCTGTACGGCCTGTGAACTCCTACGGCCTAAGACTCTTTAGGAGCGCCGTTTGAAGCGGTGGGCGTCCTACAGTATGTCGCAGGCCAAAAGTAATTCCCCCGCCGCCACAGCCACCGAGTGTGACGAAGGGATTAACGATGACCAAAGCTCCACTTCGGAGGCCATTGACCTTACTGCGGAAAGTTCTCGTTCCGCAGCGTCCATCCCCAGCCTGATAGGCACAACGTGAGTCCTGCTATGGGGACGCTACATCCCGGCGACAGGGACGCACCCGATTCACACACTAAACGCAACCCACGGTTCTGCTTCGGCGGTCCAGTCGAAGTGCTCCAAAGCGCCAAGGGTTATGTCGGATATTTCGGCGGTGACCGCTGATCCTCCTGATCGGCAACCCTCCCTGCGACAGCGGGATGCGTCCGGGTAATCCAAAAGTAAGGGCGCCAGCACCAAATCACACTCGGCCGTTGAGACACTTCAGAAGAAGGTTCCAGTGGCGCCGAAATATACAGCGCAGCCACTAGCTTTACCGCCACACCTCCCTGAAACCCCGAGCATCAGCGATAGTATCGCGAGGATCGCTTTGGTGGTTAAAAAAAGGGAACTGTCAAACGTCGAAACAGAAAGAACGGCTGAAAGACATGGCTAAAGACATGTCACAACGCCCGGAGCCTCAAAGAGTACTTTGAGAGCCCTTTGTCTTTATCCAAGACTTTAGAAGAATAATTTCGACTTTCTGAAGAGGGAATTCATCAAGAAGATGCCTTTCCTCCCCTGGACTCCTCTGGTTCATCAACATGGACCAGGGAGAAGTTTGAAGGGTGCATGAACAGACTGGAGAAGTTTGTTCAATTTTCAGAGGGATTTGCTCTCAAGAGGCCTTGTGAATAACTTCCTTTTACGCCTATGGCTAAGTTTCAGAGGACCTTTGGGGACCCTCATGAACAGAATGTTTTTGACCTTTCAGATGACAAGGTGCCTATCAATACCTACATACAGGATGATGTATGTAGGTATTGGGGACCCTATGGATGATCCTGCTGATCCCATGGACAATTGGGAAGACAGCCATCCAGTTGATGATCAACTCTGGGTGTCCCCTACTCCTACCCCAGACCCTGATGCTCTGTGTATTGATTCCCCTCCTACCACTCCAGTCCGTCAGGCCTCACCTGTGGATGATCAAATGGCCTTTCAACGTCATCTTAAAGAAGGCGGCTGAACATTTTCAAATCACCACACAAGAGGTTGTGCAGGATTCGGATTTTGTAAAGGACATACTGAAGGTAAAGCCTCCTGCCAGTCAGGCCATTCCCTTACTGAACTCTATTAAGAGACGCCTGCGCCTTCATTGTTCACTCCAGCCCAGACAAGGCCGGTTGATCCCAGGGTAGAGAAGTTGTTTAGCCCTTCTCCTACCGACCCCCTTTACATTAAAGGGCATGCCACTCCAGATTCCCTGGTAGTTATGACCACGAGAAAGAGGGCAGGTGTCCCCCTGTCTACAGGGGAGGCACCACCTGCTAAAGAAGGCAAAACGTTGTATGGACTGGGAAAAAGGGTCACGACTGCTGCTGCATTGTCCACCTGAATAGCCAACAACAACACTCTGTCAGATGTACAGTGGAATTTGTTGCAAGAAGGCCTTCAAAAGGTCCCTGAACCACTGCGGGCTAAACTGCTTGCGATTTGTATCGGAGGGCAATGAAATCAACCACAACTTTGGACGCTGCTGAAACCGCGGGAAGGAACTTGGCCCAGGGTACACTACTAAAATGGCACGCCTGGTTGAAGAACTCTGGCTTTAACCCTGAAACCCAACCAGCCTTAATAAACAAGCCGGTTGAGGAGATCAACTTGTTTGGCAAGGCTGTGGACGAAGCACTTGAGACCGCTAAGGAGCATGAGACTCTCAAAACTTTAAACCAGATTACCCTAAGGCCTTCACAACAGAGGGGGGGGCGGTTCTCGTTGTTCCTTTCGTGGGCAATCTCGGTCCACTCAAAACAAGTATTCAGGAAACAACTGGTCTTCAGGACAAGGATCCAACGCCACCATCACAACGTATCCACCCAGAGAACAAAGTCGTGGAAAGGGTAGAGGCCGGAATTCCACTCTCAGAGGCTCCCCGGCCTCAAGTCAGAAATGACCTTCAGATCCAGGTCCCTTCCCATTCCTCTGCCGGTCGGGGAACGTCTAACAGCCATCCATCCATCCATCCATTCCTTCATGCATGGGAGGGGATGATGACAGACTAGTGGGTGCTCAAGACCGTTGCCCACTAGTAGTACATAGAATATTGCCGACCACCTCAATTCAGACCGCCAAAATCAAGATGCCTGACGCCGGAACACCTACGCATCCTGCTGCAAGAGTTCGAGATCCTGCAGGAAATGGGCGCCATAGACGTCGTCCCTCTTCTAAGGGTAAACCAGGGTATTTATTCAGTGTACTTCCTTGTACCCAAAAAGGATCTCAACATGCGCCCTGTTCTAGACTTGTGCCCAGCGAACAATTTTGTCAAACCTCAAAAGTTTTGTATGGTCACGTTGCAGGAGGTAATCCTTCTGCTGAAACAGGGGGATTACATGGCAACACTGGATATGACAGATGCTTGCTTTCATATTTCAATGTTGCCGGCACACAGAAAATACCTAAGGTTCATGATGGAGGACAAGGATTATCAGTTCAAAGTACTCCCCTTCAGCATTGCCTCAGCGCCAAGGGTGTTTACGAAGGTAGTGGCAGCAGTGCACCTGCACAGAGAATCCGTTCCGGTTTACCCTTACCTTAACGACTGGCTCATAACAGGGAATTCCTATGGAACATGCCTGTTTAACACCCAAAAAACGATAGACCTCTTATTCAGCCTGGGATTCTCCATCGAGAAGAAATCCAGCCTAGACCCCAGTGAGGTCAAACAATTCCTAGGGGCTCTAATTCGAACAGACGGCCTCATCTTCCCCTCCAACGAGAGGGTTCAAAACATGCTGTTTCAGATCCCTCAATATGTAGCCAGTCGAGGGGTGACGGTATGCAAATCCATGCGACTTTTAGGAATGATGTCATGCATTTACTTCCTCACGTGTCTGTGCATGCGTCCTATGCAAGAGTGGCTCAACAGCCAGTGGTGGCAGGCCAGCGGACAATGGGAAGATCTGGTGGTTGTCTCGCCAGCCCTCGTAAGCTCTCTGCAGTGGTGTTTGAGGGAAAACTTTTGAAGGGGAAAACCTTCACCACCCCCACAGTAGAAGCCACTCTCACAACACACTCATCTCTCATGGGGCTGGGGGCCCTTCAGCTGCTTCATCAGATGGCGTGTGGTCCCCAGAAGTAGCGAGCAACCACATACATCTGTTGGAGCTGTTAGCCATATTCAAGGCACTGAAAGCTTTTCAGACAGTTACAGGGGAAGACGGTCCTTATTCTCAGACAGCTCCACGGCCATGTATTACTTGAACTAGCAAGGGGGGGTCGCACACTCTCCACGGCTATCCAAGCTGTCCCAGAACATTTGGAAATTGGCTCTCAGACACAGGATGTTCCTGTTGTCTCAACACGTTCCAGGGGAACTCAATCTTCTAGCGGACGTGCTCAGCAGAGACTTCCCACTGCCCTCCTTCTATTAGACTTATCCGCCGCTTTCGATTTGGTGGATCAGTGTTGTGCAACCACCTCACATCAGCTGCGCATTTCTAGTCTGAAGCCAGACTGGATCCATTCCTTTTTAGACAAGCATTCCATGAGTGTTCTCTCCCTTGTCGTTGGCTGAACCATTACTAGTAACCTGTGGAGTACCCCGCTATTTGACGATCTTGATAATCTGGCTGTCTCCTACACCAATTACGCAGATGACACTCAGATTCTCATTCCCATCTCAGGAGACTGACACTGTGACCCTGATTAATAAAATCTACCTCACTATACAAATCTGGATGGCTACACATGGGCTCTGGCTTAATGGCGATAAGACCGAGCTCCTGCTCACCGGGCAAACTCTGATATGGCATTTATAACGTGCCTAGACGCAAGTGTTTCAAGGCGCGAAGAGCCAAGGGAGGGGAAACAGAGGGAAGACCGAGACCACGATCCTACTAGGCCAGGTGACATTAAGATCGGGCTAGTGCAGGCAAAGGGGGGGGGGGGAAGTGCAGGAGGGAAAAGGGAGGGTGCAGTGCAGTACATAGGATAACAGTAAAATATAAAGACAAATAATAAAGACAATAAAAGTGTGGCCACCTAGTGGCAAGAGTAAGTGCGGACATCAGGTGTCAAGTGCTAGTAGGGGCTGTAGGGATACAGAAACAGTCCGTGAGAGCAAGGGTTGCCAGGGCGGAAGTGCAGGTGTGCAACTGGTGAGGAGGGGACCAGGGCCCGAGATCAGAAGGTAGCCAGGTAACCAGTGCAGTTTCAGAATCAACCAGGAGATCAACAGGGGAGAGGAAGAGGGAAAGCAGAAGCAAAGAGGAAGGACTTGAGGTGCTTCCGGAACCAGAGATGGTTCTCCTCAAGTTTCAGAGAGGCAGGGAGGCTGCCCCAGCAAAAGAAAGATCTACCACCAACTCGCTGCTTGGAGAAGCGACTAACCCTGGGGGAGTTGGAGGTGGATGAGCGAAGAGCTCGCGAAGGAAGATACTTAGGAAGAGAGAGTTGAAGGTATTGAGGTACCAGTCCCCAGAAGGCCTTGTGGACAATGCAGAGGGCTTTGAACTTAATCCTCGCCGCCTCTGGGAGCCAGTGCAGAGATTTCAGTCCTGGAGAGATACAATCCCTGGACTTGAGGCCAAGGACAAGTGTCGCCATCCTGATTTGATGAGTTGCAGAGGGCGGAGAGTAGAGGAAGGCAGATTTAAAAGGAGGCTGTTGCAGTAGTCCAACCTAGAGAGAACCAGAGCACTGGAGGCAGCTTCTGGTGAAGGAGAGGAAAGGAAGAATACCTCTGAGGAGGTGCAGCTGGTAGTATGACTTCTTAGAGACGTAAGAGATGTGAGGAGAGAAGGAAAGTGTGGCGTCAAAGATGAGCCCGAGGTTTTTAGCCTAACCGGTGGGGGTAGGAAGAGGGTCAAGAGGCCGGCCAGGGAGTGACAGGAAAGGAGTGACAGGAAAGGAGGAAGCAGGTGTGCCGATGAGGAGAATCTCGGTCTTACTGGCATTGAGGCAGAGATCATTGGCGGCACACCACTGCTGGATGGCGGACAGACAGTCGGAGATGAGAGGAGAGGAAGTGGCTGAAGGGAGCCTGAAAATGAGCCGAGTGTCATCCGCATGGCACTGAAAGTTGGGGCAGAAAAAAGCAATGAGGTGGGCAGGAAGTGCCAGGTATTGGTTGAACAACCAGGGAGAGAGGTTAGACCCCTGGGTAACACAACAGGTATAGATAGAGGAGAGGAAGGACCTGGGAGGGTCGATCGGAGAGGAAGGTGGTCAGCCAAGCCAGGGCCTGATCAGTGATACCCAGGTCATCACTGAGGCGGTTGAGTGGGATAGCATGGTTGACTGTGTCAAAGTCAGAAGAGAGATCAAGTAAGACAAGGACACAGGGGGTGTTGGAATCGAGGTTGGAGAGCAGGTCTTCACAGATGTTCAGGAGACCAGTTTCCGTGCTTCTGGCAGCTCTAAAGCCAGACTGGTGGTCATGGAGACAGCCAACAGAATCAGAGTGAAGGTTAAGCTGGGAGATGGCAAGCTTTTCCAGGAGTTTGCCCAAGAAAGGAGTGATGGCGATTGGACAGTAGTTAGCCGGGCAGGAGGGGTCGGCAAAGGGTTTCTTGAGCAGCGGGTGCACTGTGCTTCAGGGGGAGAGGAAGACTCAGTGGCAAAGGAGTGGTTGCAGAAATTAGCCAGAGCAGGAGCCAGTATGTCAATGTGATCTTTGATGGGTTTTGGAGCAACAGGGGTGAACCTGTTTTGACGAGACTTTCATAGATCGGACTTGTCTAGAACCTCAACAGGGGAAAGGCAGCCATCACTTCCAATCATTCGACATTGATGGTATTAATATCAAAGTTTCCAAAGAGGTCAAGACGGTAGGCTTCTATTTGGACTCTGCATTCAATTTGAATAAACCAGTCAATGCCACTGCCTCAGCCACTAGCTACACCTGCAAACTTATCAATGCCTGCAAACCATTTCTCTCCTCGGATAGCTGCATTACTCTAGCAAGAGCTCATTCTGTCTAAATTTGACTATTGTAATGCTCTTTATCTTGGAACGAGTAAACGCAATACTAGTAAACTACAAACACTCCAAAATAATGCCCTGAGAATGGCCCTCAGTATCCCAAGTATGCAACCTATTTCGAGCGCCAGACGCTCTACGAAATGGCTCGCCATCAAAGATCGAATTAAGTTCAAATCCCTTACCCTGACCCAGAAATGCCTCCCTAACCTGGCCCCTAAATATCTAGTGGACAAATTCACTAAACATATCTCAGAACATCCTATCAGAACTGTGCATGCCAACTGCCTCAATTAACCTACATTCAAACTCAACAAAGCAGGGGGGGGTAGCTTCCCAGTCTTGGCAGCCCAGCTTTGGAATTCACTGCCTGCAACCCTAAGAGCAGTCCCTTCACTCTACTCCTTCAGAAAAGAAACAAAAACATGGCTATTCTCACTTGATGTAAATCACTCATGCATCAGTCTGTAAGTCAACTATATGCAATTCACTGTATGCCTGTCTCACGCCATTGAGTCTGTTGTAAATAACTTTCTTTTAATATTGTCTGTAAAGTATTATCCTCATATTATGCAAATGTGTTTTTTTTGTAACCATATAAAATGCGATGCGCCCAGATACCTCATGGTTAGGTGCGCTATATGAATCAAATAAACAAATTAAACAAAGGGGGAAAAAAGGACAAGGCCTTGCAATACACCTGAAAATAAGAACAAACAAACCTCTATGCATCTAACTGCGAATCGATGGTCTTACACCTATCGGCAAACCCAAAACCAAACATTAAATTCATACTGTTTTACAGACCACCGACATACAATGCAACCTTAGTCGACAACTTCATAGAAGCCATCACCAACATAGCCATCCAACATGAACATCTGATAATCCCAGGGTACTTCAACATATGGTTTGAAGACAAACTTGCCAACTCATAAAGTTCACTAATCGGGCAACTAGCAACCATGAAACTACAACAACTGGTCAAAGAGCGACACACACGGCAGGACACACTTGACGCAATTTTCACCAACAAAAAACGTATCCGCACCGCCGATACAGATACTCTGGAGCGACCATCTCATCATCCCTTTTGTGCTAACACGAACAACTGAAGCAACCATCCAGCCCCTCACACTTCCAACCACCACAAAAAGAAAATGGAAAACCATCAAAGCGAGCAACCTAATAGAACAACGTGAGCTAACAAAACCATCCGTAACCGAAATGGACAAGGCCGACCTAGACGATAAAAACAGGCCTACTACATAATTCGATCGCTATACAATCGAAGGCATCTCCCCAGAAAAACAATTTAACCCTTCAAGAAGAGCAGCACTGGCAGAATGGTTCACCCCACTAATGATCACCAAGGAAAAGAAACAAACTAGAATGGAGGAAAGACTGAGCAAGGTAAGGAAACTTCCAGAGGCAAATCAGATCGTACAAGAGGGAAATTCAAAAGGCAAAGAAAAGGCACTATAACGACAATCACCGAAGCCACCAACACAAAAAGAAATGTTCAACCTCATAAACGAAATGAGAAACCTACCACGTTGCGACAACACTCCGATACCTTAACAGAAATTATGCAAAACCTAGCAGACCATTTCAAAAATAAAATTGACAACATCCGACAAATCATAAAAAACAGACCGACCAATCCTAACACACAACCAACCAGATCCAACGAGGAGCCAGAGCACAAACTCAAACTTCTCGCAAATATCAGCAGAGCCATTCGTCAAGCTGGTAAAAGATAACAAAAAAGCGGGCTCGCCCATGGACCCTTGCCCACCAGTTATCTACAAATCAATACTCCCACAAGGAACGCCATTAGAATACTACAGAAATATCTTTAATCTGTCACTCGCAGCAGGGACTGTACCACGATCCTTCAAATCAGCATTTATCAAACCACTCCTTAAGAACACAAGTCGCAATGTGGAAGACCTCCAACTACAGACCATTGTCAAACATCCCCTAACCGGCAAAACTCCTAGAAACCTACGTATTCAAACTAACCCAAGAGCATGTAGAAAAGCAACACTTGCTGGACGAAGCACAAGTCTGCTTCCGACCCACGAGAGGCACAGAATGGATAATCTTATCCATCTGGGATGACACAACCTTGGCCCTGATCCTGCTTGACCTCTCCGCAGCATTCGACACAGTAAGCCATGAAGCCCTCATCAAGTGATTAGAAGAAATCTGACTTGGCACTAGTCTGGATAAAATCATTCCTAACAAACAGACCAAAGACTCTGCTCCATGAGTGTACTGCAGTGTACCACAAGGATCCTCACCATCACCACTGTACTTCAACATCTACCAGACTCCGCTAATCAAGATCTTCAAAAAATACAATGCGTGCTACTACAACACTCAAATCTACAAAATCGAAGATTCACAGGAAGAAAACGCAACTCTAGGAGAATACCTCAAAGAAATCTACGACTGGATGAATGCCAACAACCTAAAAATCAACACAGGAAAGACAGAAATCATGATTGTATCCAAAAACCAAGAGAACGCCTACATATCATGGCCTATAGAATTGAAACCGCGCCTACACCATCAAACGTAGTAAAGCTGGGAATCCTAATGGAACGCAGTAATTAAGAAATCCTTTATCCTACTTAACAAAAATAATTCTACCATTCTGGTCCTTCACCCACAAAACTCTGGAATCGACTAAGCCAACAGCCTCTACCTCGGAATGCCGGAATGCCTGCTGAAGAATCTGCAACGCATCCAAAACGCAGCGACTGGACTTCTCAAACTATCTAGAACAGAACACATCACACCAGCACTACAAATGCTACTGTCTTCCAATCAAACAAAGTATCACTATCAAACAATGTGCATAAAACACAGGGCAATCAGCGGCCAGGGAGCAGAATTCCTACTAAAGAAAATAACCATCTGCAAGCCAATGAGACTCTTTAGATCTGGCAACGAAATCCATCGACAACCGAAGCCATACGCTAGGAAAAAACCTGGGGATCCTTTTTCTCCCACCTGGCTGCAAAAACCTGAACAACCAGAAATAAGAAAGAAAAAAGACTACCTAAAATTCAGAAAACTACTCAAAACCTGGCTCTTCAAGACCTCAGAACCAGACGGAAACAACTGAAACAATAAAACCGAAAAATGCAAAGAGTCAGTTGACAACCTGTGACGGTACAGATAACACCAAGAACCAACAGAGAAGGGGACCACCCGCAAAAACAAGACTAGGCAAGCCAGAACCGAACAAGAGCAACTACCCAATCGGGACAGAACAATAGCTAGCCAGGCTGACACAAACAGCAGGCACAATTCTCAACCTTCCCCATTACCAAGCATCCCCTGACAGACCTGACATTACCCCAGGTGTAAATCACCAACCCAAAGCAATTTTGCATCCAAACTATCCAACTATTGCTTCACGCTCGTAAGACAACCATCCTCAAACCCACCCTTTATATAAGCTAACCCGCCAGTCTAAACGAGACCAATAGCGCTACACTAAGACATCCTCACCAAAGCTAGTAATAAGAAGATGGAATGCACTTGACTGACGCACACAAAACCCTAGCAGACTTCGTGTAGATGGACTGACCTCCGAAACGACTTAGCCGACAAGTACAATGAAAATCAACAGACATAGATATGGTGATTCCCTTCCGTCAATCTGGACATGGTGGCAAGGACTAAATCTGAACCGCCTCCCACACAGCTATGGGTATGGGCGTAGGTCACAACTAGATAGATCCACAGGGATCATTTTGCATCAGGCACAGACTGGGATGTAGGGGCCAGCCTGAGAAGAAACAGACAGAATTGTGGCGACTAACACAACGTATGGACAGAAAGGTGAGGGACCGCCTTGTGTCATGCTGAAGCAAGATCACTTTAAGGAAGAAATGTCATCAAAAGCTTGAAAGACACACAAATGAATGTTTCTCTTTAGTCAACAATGCGAATATCATACCCTTTGAAAACCTCACCACTCTTCATACACCTCTCAAACCCTAACCAAACACAACCATACCTCTTAAACCACAGCAACCCGCACACACTTCCCCACACCGCAACAAACAAACCACACAGAGCCTTGTACAACAGCACACGACGGACACCGACCTAATACCACACCAAAAAGGTCATTGAATGGTGTCAACCAAACTGAAGCTCCCAAAAGCACATCACAGCTCCCTTGCTCTATATCTATCTAAACTTTGCCCTAGTAACATACCCTAACCGTCACCCCCACCCCCTTCTTTCAGATCTGCCAGGGGACCACAACGGTGTTGATAGTGCGCAGCATAAATATCCTTTAACATTATCATAATCCCTTATGGCCTTGTGTCAGCGCACAGGGAATGACTGCCAAGTCAGTCATTGACACCTTACTGAAAGACAATCCCAGAGGTAGCTCCTCTGCTGTGCTTAGTAGTGGTCAGACCCAGTGGCAGGAGGGTGAAGTAACCTGTCAAGTGTCACTGAACTGTCATCCACAGGAAGATGGTCTGAGAAAGAGACTTGTCAAAGCTCTTGTGTTTGATTAGCACCTTCAGTGGGCCCCAGAGAAGGTGGGACTGTCTCCTGTCAAACTTACTTTGTAAATCCCTGAACACCTGTGAGTGGTCTGGGCGCTGCCATTTTTCACAGCCTGGCAAGGTAAACTATTCAGTAGGCCTTGGTGGACCTGGGAAGGTTACCATAAAGTTTCCTCTGAATAGTGTGGAGGATTCTATCTTGAGAGATAGACCTGGAGCCCTGCTTCTGGCTACAGAGGGAGCCAGATACATCTGCATCTCCCTGACCTGTGCCAAAGCAGCTCTTCTAATGTCTTGAGTGAAGATGACCTCATCTGAACCCACATCAGCAAGGTGAGCTGGAGATTTTGCTGCAGCAATCTCCTTCCTTGTCACTGTCACCCATGGATAACGGGTTGGTGTAAACCATGCTGTATTTTGGAAGTTGATGAACCCAACCAAGTTTGGGTGTTGTGGGGGTTCAGACCAAACAAGAGGTTCTGACAATTGGTATGAGATCAACACTGTGTTGGAACAAGGGGTGTTTGATCGCTCTAGCTGTCAGGAGTCCAGTTCTGAGGAGCTTGAGGAACATGCAGGTAAAGCCAGTTTGGGATTCTTTATGGATACTAGAGCTATGTATTCTGTCCCCAAGACAGACACACTCCCCACTAAGAGGTAACAGCTTGATGGATCAGCTCGGTACTGAAAAGTACAGTAGCCATTTTGATCTCTGTGGGGTATGGAACATATCCCTGGCAGTCTATGCTAAGGAGGAGACGTCAGTTTCGTCTTTTTCAGATCCTTACTTCAATGTATTGACCTCTGGATTGGTGGCTGCAACGGACACCTGGAAAATGAGATCGCACCCTGTTCTGAATGGGGAAAAAGGATCTCAGCATTACATGTCTGCATGACATGGCATATCTAACCCCCACTCGAAAGGAGCTGGGAATAACTCAAGACGATGGGTGTCGGGACCTTCAACAGGCCAACTTGTTCTCAGACAACCAAGTGTTCGCCTGCACAGGAGCCATTGGCCTTCCTTCAGCATAACTTTGGTGTAAGTGGAGGTAAGAGGCAACCTTTTGTCAGTGAAGTACATGTACAGAACTGGGCAACCCCCACTACTCAAGCCCACGTGAGGACGTTTCTGGGCCTCACTTTTAAACACAGGAGTAAAGTGGCAGACTATAGAAATATAGCTGTCACTCTGACTGCCCTCACTACTTCAAGGGGACCTAAAGAATGCTTATGGACGCTTGAGTGTGAGGCCTTCAATGGCCTGAAAGAATCCTTAAGTAGTGCAGAACTCGGGTGGCCCCAGGTGGATAATAGATACTTTTCCCTTATATAGTGCCTTAGGAAGTTGAGGTCCTACCTCCTATGGGACTCCATTTAGTGTGTATGCTCACCCTAAGCCTTTGAAGTGGTTGGTGGCATTTAAGAGAGAATCTTAAGTGGCTCAGGAGGTTCATGAGTCTACAGGCCTTGATCTTCACTATTGGGCTTAGGCCAGATCCCACATTTAGCAATGCTGATGGGCTGCTCGACTGGGATAACCCACTGGAACAGAGTAGCCATCTAGGGGTGGGTTAGTTCCCCCTGCTACTAGTCTGGGAAGGGCGAGTGTTAGGAAATGTTCTTTACTGCACCGTTCCTTTCATTTCTATGGACCCCCAAACTTGTTGCTTTTTATTTTTTTATCTGAGGTGTCCTTTTTACAGTGCAGTGAAGCCGTAAGCTTCACTGCACTGGCTTTTTGCTAATCTGTTATGGGGAAACTGACATGTCCTTCAGGCTGTCAGTACTAGGAAACATTGTTTCCCTTAGTCCTGTTATTGTTACTACTTTTGGTAACTTGTTCTCACTTGGGCTAACTTGTTCTCACTTGGGCTAACTTGTTCTCACTTGGGCTAACTTGTTCTCACTTGGGCTAACTTGTTCTCACTTGGGCTAACTTGTTCTCACTTGGGCTAACTTGTTCTCACTTGGGCTAACTTGTTCTCACTTGGGCTAACTTGTTCTCACTTGGGCTAACTTGTTCTCACTTGTGGTAACTTTGTATTATTGTACCATGCATCTTACAATGCAGTACAATGGGGTACACTTTTTATTTTACCCTAGACTAACACTCTTGAGGATTTGTGGTTACTCTGTGTGCTAAATGGACAAGCTGGTGGCAGCAGTGACTTTTTACAATGTTTTGGTGCATTTCATTTTAGCCTTACCGTGATTGGCTACTAACTGTGGCTAGTGGTCAAACATGAACATGCCACAGATTTTTCGTTTGTCCTTTGGCCATCTTGTCTTTTAGCCTTCTTCCTGGCCTGTGTTTATGGACTTCCAGTGCCTCTGGAAAGCAGAGGCTTTTGCTGGGCTACTGGACGACTGTGTTTGCTGCCAGGAAGTGGGCTGGGACTGTCTGGTCCCAATCCACAAACTGGTGCCAGTGTATCTGAGTGGTATGCATGAGTTTTGCTGCCATTGGTCCTGATTGGATCACTGCTGGGGGGGTGTTTGGGGAAGCTATGTCATTGGCTAGTGGGAGCTGCTTCTCTTACCTGGAATTTAGGATAAAGGAGGACCCCTGCACCCAATCTGGAGAGAGCCTGGAAGAAACTGAAGGAACCAAGACTCCTGTCCAGCTAGGAGACCGTGGACCCATCGGAAGAAGGCTTGGCGATCAACTTCTGCTGCTGCCCTGTTGATGATCTCCAGCAGTACTGCGAAGGAGCTGCAACCCTTGGAGTGGAGGGTAAATCCATTCTCAACATCTGCTCTGAGTACTACAAAGAGCTTTCGGAAGTGCCCCAGGACCGTAGCTCTGAATTTGGTCTACTGTGCTGTAGACGTCTCTGTTCCAAGTTGGGGCCTGCAATCTGGGTGATCTGCTGCTTGTGCAACTAGACTTTTATCTAACATTTCGTGGTCCTAGCATCAAGGGGATCTGAGATAGGAGGGAAAGTCTGACTGTGGCAAGTGAATCCCTTTGCACTGCAGTCATCCGAAGCTACTTACCTGCGTCCATGCCTGTTCTGTGAGTTGCAATGCATCGAGTTTTGCTGTATTTTTTAACAGACCTTGCACCAGCCATAGTCATCAACCAGAGAGCTGCTCAAACCTGCAACCCCTGGGAATCCAGGGCTGAGACCGACAGCAGGAAAAGTGACCTCAGACCTTCAACCGACTGCAAAGTCCTGCGAAGAATCTGAGCATGGGGGGTGAGTTGTAGCAATACATACCAGACCCCTAAACTCCCTTTTAAAAGTTCGGGAACTTTTATAAAACTTTGGCTTTGCATTGCTTGTTCACACAAGCACTGCGAAAGTTGGGAACACATTTGTTTGCTAGTTCAGCTCATCTCCTGGCACCTGGAATTGTTCACTGTACCCCAGAGATCTTGCGTTAATTTTCTTTCCAGCTTCTCAAAACTGTATGGAACTTTGCTGAACTTTTGGGCACAAGGCCCCATACATTTTAGGGATGGGCATCTGAAGTTAGGATTGTATCTCTGTGGACTAGTAGTGCTAATACTAATCTGTACCTTCATTTTCAATGGTTTCATATATACAATTACTGGAGTATGACTACACATGTATCTATTTTTCTGTATTGGGTGATATTACCTGTTAGTAATTTTTCACTTTGTTTTGGCCATAAGTAAAGAAGTATTTGTATACCTGTTTAAGTGTGTTCATTGACTGCTTTGCTCTGTGTGCTCATTGTGGAACCCTTACAAGCTCCCCACCTCTTGAGGTTTAGCCTAGACCGCTCACCTTGCTACCTTGAACTGGTTTGGCTACAGCTCTCCAGAATTGTCCCTGTCACAATGTAGAGATTTGTGGGTTAAGGTTGCGCCTTAGTCTGACCTTTAACCACCCAATGTTGAAACCAAATCCTATAATTTTTTTTTTTTGTTTTGGTTTATAATATACCTTTACAAAATTTAAGAGAAAAGCAAGAAACAATGAACAGAATCACCAGGTTAACGAATTACAGTATCGGTTGATTACAACATTTTTACGAAATATAAAAACTTAAGAGAATCCAAAACAATACATTAAATACATAACTGATTTTGTTTAAAAAGCAAACAATAGTTTGTTTACCTAAAAACAAAAAGAGAATTCATTATGAATCAAATAAGCACAGAAGATAAAACAAAACACCACAATATTGGTTAGAAGTTGCAAGAGGAACTTATTCCCTAACGTCAAAGTGCTTTCTGTCAAAAAATAAGGTAAGACAGCAAATTTAGCATCAGGCTAGCAAAGTTCACATTCCTTTCTTAGAAAGGAAGTGATCCGAATGATCAGAGTTGGTGAGTTCTCATGTAGCATTGTGTGCCATATAAATTCTCTATTTACCTTGTGGGTTGAGTGTACAAATTGTGCGAAATAAAGTATCCTATAAGATAAGTCTAGGACACACCAGCAGAATATGTTGTAGTGTTTCAACCACTCCTTCCTTGTTACAGAAATGACACCATTTCCAGTCCCCCACTATGATTAGTTTGAATGGCATTGAATCTGAAGCGCAAAAAGTCATTCCGTGTTTGTTTACTTGGATATTTCTTAAGATAGCATTCCATAGCCGGGACCCATTTCCAGATGGAACATGCATGTTTGTACAATGTGCATGTTTGTACAATTTGGTTTCAGTAATTTTGGTTGTTTGCCAGTCAAAACCCTCGAGACTCATTTTAACTTTCTTGGGTTTGTTACGAAGTGAAACTGTGGACATACCAATTCTGGCTAGACATTGCATCGTCTCATTATGTAATATATTGAAAAAAGGATTTGCAGGATCCCTTGCAGCACAAGCATATAGTGTATCCTCCCCTGATCTGTCGCATTTACGCCACAGATTCATACGTTTCCAAGTAACAATAGTGGCTAGAGATGTTAAACCGAATTCATATTTGATCAATGCCAGTGGCAGACATTCGGGTAGAAAGAAAAGTACAGACCTCCAAATATAGCCTTCAATGTATGTCAAATATGCATGTAAGTCATCTGAAAACAGGTCAAGGCCATACGTGAGACGAGGTATGACTTTTTTAATGTAGAACTCTCTAAGCAGAGTCGCCGAAAACTTCCCAAATTTTGATTCAATGGCCCGTAGTTGCCTAGTTTCAATCACAGCTTTTAGTTTCAACTGGCTTTTGATTAGATTAATCGTTCCTGTTCCGGAGAAATAAAAGCCCAAATATTTAAAGGCCGGTTGGGCCTTGATGATTTTATTACCACAAAGCCAAGTGAAAGCGTTTTCCTTTTTATTGGATCTGCCAAAGCGCACAATAACGGTCTTAGAAGGATTGATCTTGAGCCGTAGGTCCAAAATGAACCTCTCAAAGGCCATAAGCAGTCGCTGTAGGCCAATCTTTGTAGAGTCAATAAGAAGAAAGTCATCAGCGTATGCCATCCATGCCAGGGAAATATTATTCCATTTGGGACAGACCAAACCCTTGTTATCCAAAGCTTTATTGGCACCACTAACATAAAGATTAAAAATAGTGGGGGCTAACATACAGCCTTGTCGAGGGCCGTTTGGGATAATCAATTCCTTAGAAAGTAGACCATCCGAATTAAGTCTTACTCTGATCCTAGTGTCAGAATAGAGAGCCAAAATAATTGCGAGCAGTTGGCTAGGAATATCATAATCTTTTAGTATTAGCCATAGTATTGTCCTATCTACAAGATCGAAAGCCGAGCTTAGATCCATGGATGCCACAAAGATAGATGGTTTGGCAGCCTTAATGGATCTTGACGTGAGGGATTTGAGTATTAGGCCTCCACAGTCGGTACCAATATTTTTTTTGAAGCCAATCTGTTTGTGGTCAAGAATATGGTTCTGTGATCCATTTTTCCTGATCCCGTAGGACCAACGAGGCAAAAAGCTTGGATTCCGGATCAGCTATTGCTATTGGTCTGTAACTAGCAGGATCCATCCTAGAGCCCTTTTTTAAATACAATAGAAACCCTCCAAGATACAGGAATGTGTTTGCTTCTTAGAACATTTACAAACAGCAAATGCAGAATGAGGGCCCATTGATCAGGATCAACTTTAAGCAATTTGTTAGTAAGATTGTTAGGACCAGGAGCAGCCAAATTCTTAGATTTAACTAGAAGATTCACGATGTCTTCTTTAGTAAATTCAAGGGTCCAACTCGGACTCTGAATTAGCTCTATCGATTCAGTGCAGTTGGTCGGAGGGTACAAATTTGCAAAATGACCCAACCAACAGTCTAATAGAATGCAAGTTAGCTAACTTTTGGGGTCTTTCAGATTCATTAGAGACCAAAAGTTGGAACAATTGGTCCCTCTTAGTGCTCGTAGCATGGCTTCACCATCCTGTTGCAAAAGTTGGCCTTTATGATGGATCAACCAATTTTTGTAGCTTTGTTTGATTGATTTTATCTTATGCACAACATCAGGTAGAGTAAGATCGGATTTACGCAGACTTCTTAATTGTTTCCTATAGATAATTCTACATTCGTAAATTTTCCTATCAGTGCAATGCTTATAATGGTTATTTACTTTAGGATATTTCAATGATTGTTTCTCTAAGCTATTGATCGTGTAGTGAATGTATGCACTGAAATTAACCGCAGAATAGCAATCCACCCGTTGGTGCAGAGTCATGCCCTCAAAATCGGTCACCATAGTCGAGGTAAACTTTGCATTTTTCCTAAAGGTCCACTTAATTCTATTGCCTTTCGGACTGGAAGTTAACTCATGTTTGTACTCAAGTACACTCATACTTTGGACATTTACAGTAATTTCAAATATCAAGAAACAATGGTCACTACAACTGGTTTCCCTGACCTCGAATTTACTCATAGTAGTTGACAAGTAGCTGGAAAGAAAGACATTGTCAATAATAGAGGTAAGACCCCGAGCTTTCCATGTAAAGTGGTCATTGTACAGTAAATCCACAGCCCACAATTCCGCAAAGTGAGACCACATCCTACCCCTCAGCTTGGGATTACCACCTATTCTGACTGAATCACAAGTGTTGGCTAAAAAGATATCACCAGACATGCATTCACTATAACGGTCCGCATTAAGATCACCAGCAATAACCAGTTGACCCCCTTTATTTTATTAACCAACCACTGTTCAATGATGGATCCCAACTTGGTGAGTTCATTGGCAAGTTGCAGATCAGATAATTCGTTTGGATTCCAGTACACATTAACCATAAGAATGGCTAAACAATCATGGGTTGCCCCCAACAAAAAGGAGACCATGAGAAAGTGATGTGAACAACGCCATTCCCCAGTTTTTACTAAGTCTGTAGTTATCTTGGCTGCTATAATGAGTCCCCCTTTGGGACTGCCCTTATTCCCGCCATGAGCACAGTTGGTCACCATAAAACCATCCCAGCACAATTCAGTTCTACACCAGGTTTCTTGAAGTAGGATAAAGTCAAACTTAGCAAGGAAACACATAAGGTCCTCATTCTGCAAGAGGTTAAAACTACCTCTCGTATTCCAACTCACAAAATTTAGAACACGTTCAGAGCTAGAGTGGTTTACCCAGCCGCTTTAGCGAGTCAATCGACTCACGCAGGGACAGGGCTAACCACCTCCATTCTTGCTTGTCCAAATCCGAATTGGGTTTAGAGTTCACCCTATCAAGATTTGGCCGTGAATGGCCAGTTTCATGTTCTACCTGCCTAGGTAGAAAGTTAGGGTCCTTAGGTGAGGTGGCCTTATGTTCATTCATAGAAACCTCTAGATTGCAGTTGTTCAGCCTCCTTAAAGAGTAATGATCTCACCAAAGGTGAGGGGATAGTCAAAAGAACATAATCATACCTGTGTTTGTGTATGAAATCAACCAAATAGATATCCGCAGATGATGTGAGATTGAGTTCAGGTATGGCGGCAAACAAGGATAGAATATAAGATCTATTTAAAGGGGCATTACCATTTTCCTTAAAGCGTTTTAAGGATTAAGCCAGGGAGTTCAGGCCTGGCTGGTTGTCTTAAATCAGGGTCAGGTAGCACAGCAGAAGATAGTGTGTTCATATTCTTCAAAGGGATCGTTCGAATACCATTGCTCTTCAAGGCCACTAGTCCTACCAGGATCACTCCCTATATTGCTAACATATGAAGATTCTATGGTCTTAATTGGAACAATAGGAACAGGCAGTTTAGACTCTGGTTGGAGTAACATTGTCTCTATCTTCAAAATAATATGTTGAATTTCATTCTCCTTTTTGTTGTAGGTGGGCCCCACCGGCCCTTTCCCCACAGCTTTGGGAGTCATTGTTGGCTCCTGGGTAATTCCCACAGTATTGACAGGATTATGTTCACTAGACAAAATAGGTAGAATAGGAACTGTAGATACAGTCGAACCAGTGGTGGTCGTACCGGTGTTTTCAGTGGTAACGCACTTTTTTCCTGGTTTTGTCATCAGATCAGGATTGGGAACATAATCATCATGTTTCAAGTCTAGCGTAACATTGTTATCAATCGGATCAGCTTGAGCATTCCGACCCCAGGCCAGATTATGGTTCGACACGCTCAATAAGATTATCAAGAGAAGGAATCGCTTTAAAGATCTCATACATGGCTTCCCTTTTCTTTTATAAAACATCACACAAAGCCAAATCCCCCTCAGAAAAAAAGCCTTGAGTCTTGGGCATTCTCTACTAGTATGACATCGTGATTGTGTTGTATGTTTAAGTTTTTGTTTTGATTTTCACATTTTTTCTCGGGGACAGAGATTGCATCCACATCATCAAGCAGGGCATGTTTGAGTTCAGACGCCCTCATAAATTTGCGAGAAGATTTTTTGAGGGCTTCGTTGCAGTTTTTTTCTTAATTTTAGCCAGTTTTTTCCCCTGCCGTTTAGATATTTTTACTTCAAAATCCTCAAAAGAGTCAGGTAATTCTTTTTCAGTCGAAGACTTGTTACCTGAGGTCCCTTCACCCAGGGGCAGGTCGACACTACCTTCTTCCTGAGTGGGAGGTAGTATAATTATTTCATCTGCAGGTAAAGGAATGGTCTTAACATTCGGAATTATGGCACCAAAAACCTCCCTCAACTCCTTCCCCAAAATAGGCGGAAGTACCGTAGCAAGGGACTCGCCCAGATTCTTGGGTAGGTTATCTATTTCAGATGCCAAATTGGTTATAGCAGCCGTTTGTTTTCTCAGTTCCGACAGAATCAGGCGATTGAAAATCCCCATCATTGCCATAAAATCCGTGTTGGCAGAGTGACTAGATTGAACCAACTCCCCCATACCCACATTAGCAAAATTCCCCATACCCGAGGCAACAAAATCCTCAGATCCTAAGAGTAAAGAGGATGGGGGTTCATTGAAATTATCATAATCAAAATCGCTAACTATGCATGGGTCCTGTACATTAGCAACCTTATCTTTGTGCAGGGCTATTTTCTTTGTAATTAGGGTATCAGGAGAGCCGGGTTCCAAAAAGAGGTTGGGATGGGTCTATTGGATCCTCAATATTTTTACCTACAATAGAGCAGTCTTGTGCACATTGCAACAGTGCTTCCTCATCGTTGATATCAGGTAGAGGGAGGGCAGCAGCTCTGGCTAAGATCGCCCGTCTAGTGCTGACAGCAGCAAAAAAATCAGCTCTAACATCATTTTTCATGGCCAGCATTTTGTTTTTCCTCATCTTGTAGATGTGCAAAAGAAAAAAATCAGCGTAAAAAAAATAGAAGTAAAGGTATATTTGGATTTTAAGGGTACAATAACAATAACAATACCACATAATATTTAGTAAGCCAACCCCCGACCGCCGCCAGCCCAACAGCCACACTTCCGGAGCACTTCGGATGCGCGAGCGAGATGCGCGTGCACCAGTGCTAAAATGGAAGAGGCTGTGGGTGGGGAGCAGGCGGGAGGCGGAGCAGAGAGGGCAGGGCTGAAAAGAAAGAATCAGAGAGTGAGTTGAACTCTCTGCCCAGCAGGGAAACTAAATATGCGGCAAGAGCCGCAGGACAGGAGTCAAGAGTTCACCTGGAGTGAGTGAGTGACAAAGATGGTTAGGAAGTAGTCCAGGGTCCGGAGACAGCGCGTTACGCGCAGATGAACGGCAGTAGCGGCTTCACCTTGCCGACGCCGTATCAAAAGGCAAAAAGGCACACGAATTCCACACGAAGCAGGAGCAGAAGACACAGTCCACCCAGCCCAACAGCCACACTTCCGGAGCAAATCTATAATTTAGGATCTCTGCGGTTGGCAGCAGGAAGACGCCTTGGATCAAGAAAAAGATTCAACATTCAAGTGTTAAAGTGTTAGATTCTACTCTGAAAGATCCACCTCCAGCACCAATAACCACTTATTTACTTCTTTTATATGAATAGATTATACCATTGAACATAATTTCATTTCAACATTCCACTAGATATTCAGAGGAAATGTATTTAAGTTTATTTTGCCACAGTAGGTTTTATAACCAATTTTTTGCTCAACACAAGAACAAAGCCAACACATGTTTCAACCTTTTCACAGGTTTTCATCATGGCTCAGTTGCATCATTTCTACAAAGAACAATTCCTAGCTCAAATAACTGGATCTATTGGCCAATTATAACTTAACCTGGTCTCTAGTCCACCTCAGTGGGCAAGTACGACTGTCCTGTGTTCCAATGTGTATTGGTTTCCTTACCTCCATTGTTGCTGCAGGTATGGTGCCTGTCCTGGCAGGCTATTATAATAGTGGTAAAGTGCCCTTCAACCTTCCTAACAGCGGACCGCTGTTTTGGGGAGCCTGAAATTGGGTCCCTTGTATACAGATTTTAGGAATGTTGAAGGGCACTTTGCTATTATAATAGCCCCTGCCAGGACATTTTGCTGGTTGAATCGAGCTTTGAAATGTCATGGGGGGTATTTAGTTCGGGTACTAACAATTTAGAACTGCCTTATTGCTAATAAGGCATTAATTGACCTGCCAATAGGTCTGCCTGCAATAATTCATTTATAAATGTAGTGACGTCTCCTAGGGCAAGATAATCTGTGTATTAAATTAAGTGGGGAGAAGGTGAATGCTTATCAGCTGAGACTGCAGGTGGTTTTATAACAATTAGTAGGACCATCGCATGAGGGTATTAATTCGCCACAATCGCCACAGATCATAGTCTGTGTAAGATAGTTGCGTGGTCCAGGGTGTGGAATACAGCCAACAAATCCAGCCATATTCAAATTTACCTTGACAATTAGTGCGCCAGAACGTTTGCCCTCGGGACCAACTTCTTGCTATGTCCCAGTCATTGGTCTGACTGCCCATCTCCTCCGCACTTGTTTACGTCCATGAAAGTTTGGAAGTGTCCAGTTACCTACTCCATGGTCTTTTAAAAGAAATGGTGTTAGTAATCGGCCAGTAATTCACCTGGTCATCTAGATCCAACTATTTATTTTAATCTTTATAGTGTTTAAGGTCAATTGAGCTATTAATGAATAATGTAATAAAGAACAATACATCCTCTTTATACTCTTTCAAAATATTGGTCAGACATGCAATAGGATTTAAATGAATGATGATTCTATCACCCACAAGTCGTGAGAAAGTCCGATCTGATGTACTTGCAGTCCAAAATTAGTTACTAGAAATCGTAGCATGTAAACCTAGTAACTTGTCTGTACACACAATTGCATCCGATTTTCAATGAAACCTTTTTGACTGTATGCTATTCAAAGGAATACTGTATACTAAGGTATTGTTATTGTATGTTCTGTTTTTTGTTCATAGGTAATGCAATGGTTTTCAAGCCATCTCCTTTTACTCCACTCACGGTTTTGTTGCTTGCTGAGATATTTGCTGAAGCTGGTGTGCCTCCAGGACTCTTCAATGTAGTTCAAGGTGGAGCCTCTACTGGCGAGTTTATGTGTAAACACCCCGACGTGGCTAAGGTGTCTTTCACAGGCAGCGTTCCTACAGGGAGCAAGGTAACTATAATCCTCAGATTTGTTTGTAACCTAAAGTATAAGTGCAGTCAATTATCTTCAAAGTAAAACGGGATGTTGACTACTGGGACACTGAGGAATGGGCAAGTGTAACTGTCCAAATTGTTAGAAATTGTCTTGTTAAGCTGAGACTCTCTAAACAGGTAATGTAAAAATAACTTATGAAGCAAACCTACACCGGCTAGGGCATTATGGCACTGAGGAAAAACCAAGAATGAGGGAAGTGGCAAGCTAGACTGTAAAGATACATTTTTGAGAGCACAACAGAACTTTAAGTGCTCATCCATGGCCCGCAAAGAAACCGGCGTGGCATTCTACAAAGAGGCTGCTGCCACCAAGAAGGAGCAATTTCCTCCCACCCCACATGCGAGTCAACCAAAAGCGGGAGACTGATCGTAAGAGAAGAAGCGGAAACGCAGGTGACAAGTGGGAGTCGTAGGGGTGGAAATTTGGCCTGCAGAAATTCCGGACCTTTGGCATAGAACGCACAATGGACCACACAAAGGACTTTTTGCCACCAGTGCAGTTTAGCCAAGATAGGAAAGACTGACTAAAACCTTGGGGCCCCAACAAGAAGTCGGGCCGCCATGTTTTGCAGAGCTTGAAGTCGCTGCAGAAGATACGCTGGCTGGCCAGATGAAGCGCATTGCAGTAGTCCAGGGAGCCAGAGGTGAGAGATGATACCACCAAGGAGCGAAGGTGAGAGGAGAGAAACAGGAGGACTTTGGCAAGACACGCAGCTTGAAGTGAATTGACTGGCCAACTGCACTGATCTGACTCTGCATGGAGAGAGAATCAGAGTTTCACCCCCAGGGTTTTGACCACCAGAGAGGGTGAGGGCAGTGGGCCTAGGATGGAAGGCCAGTAGGCTGATGACCAGCCAAAAGAGGCCGAGAGGGATCGTACCACTTAAGGTGTGGTCTTAACGAATGAAAACCGGGTGATTGTGCACTATGCCAACTTTCTGTTTGAAATAAAAATGAACATTGAATATTTTTAATTACCTGTGGTTTTCAGTGAACAGAGACCATGCCAGTACAGCTGTAAAAGTGCTATGCAGTAGTTAGGTCAATAATGGTAATAGTTATGAACAGAACTTGGCCAAGAACTTGCTGAAAAAGTATTTAGTAGGTGGGTTCTCAAACCTGATGATTGCGTTGACAGAGGTGAGTTGGAGAGAGGTTTGGATAGCTGAGGTGGGGCCGAAAGCTGCGATGATGGGACCGCTTTTTAAATCCATAACCACCTAAAAGTTGAAAATGATGGTAGTGGGGGTAACAGTATTGGTTCCAATATTAGACTTGGTTCATTCAGAACCACTTTCTACCATAGGGTAGAAACAAATCTTTTTTCAGACTTTAAAAGTTCCCTCCCATTTTTGCTTGAATTCTTTGATGCTCTGACCACTTTTCCCTGGTGAGTGCCATCTAGATACCACTGAGGAGTTGGCTCTTACCTGTATCTGGCCTTTTGCAGATCCTTATGAACCCCCAGGGTGGGGGCTATGGTCCCCCTATTCCACCTGGACCAGGAACCTTGTTCATACATTAATTCAGGTTAGTGCCATTGTTCTTTAAAACTGTGGATGTGCGAGTCGTAGCCATTGTAGTTCACATGAAGCATTTTTCTTCCTGGACACTCCCAAATTGGAGTCTCTAGCACTTTGGAAATCCGTTAGCTGGGCATCTGCACTTTGTTTCCCTTTTCTGCTTGGGTAGAAAATAGAAATGTTGATGTGCGAGAGTGCCTGTGAGTTAGTATGAGGAATGGGTGGTTGTGATTTCTCTGTAACCTACATGCTGTATACTTGCCTTGCCAATTAAGAAGACTCTACAAGTTTGTATAGCACCCACTCTTGATTTGCTGGATACCAAATGTTTGAATGGGCATGAGTGAGTGTGATTGGAGTTTATAGCTACCTTATGATTCCAGACCATGACGAGTAGGTTAACGTATCTGGGTGCTAGAAATAAGGCATAAGAACATTCTCCCTAAAAAGGACAGAAGTTAAAAACAAAGCCTTCCATTGACAATGAAGGAAGTGTGTCCTGGTCCAGCTCAATCCAGCTAATGTGTGTTGGGGGACAGAAGGGGGGGAGGTAACCAGAGTAAGGCTCAAAGGGACCATAGGTGTAATTTTGTAATGGGACTCGCATTATTATGGGGTTATTCCATTGAAAGAGCTTGGACTGATGCTGAAGCCAGCCCTCTGGATTGGGGAGAGGCAGGAGAGATGTGCGATTGCAGCAAGACTTTCTATGGTGTGAACAGTTGGATCCAACAAATGGTAAATGATCAGTTGTAGTTGTAGTAAAGACCAATTAATAACTGGAGCATGATTTCAGTGAAATCAATGTAGGTTTACCACCTTAAAGAACCCGTCGAAATTTCCTAGTATCTTCAGCAGGAAAGTTTATAGTATGTTTGCAGACTGATTGGTTGTGAGGCTGGAGATTTGTTCTTCGTCTGTGGATGATATGGATTATCCTAGTGTGACATTGTTTCTTTGCTGACTGGACTCAGGCTAAGTATTAGAAATAAACTCAAATTTGAAAGTTGTAAATATTGTTGACTGAGGAGTGTTTGTTGGAAGGTGTTTCTTTCATGACTGCAAACTGCCATTTTTCTGGGCTAGGATTGACATTTTGAGTTAAATGGCCAGTAGGTGGGAAAGAAACTCATCCTATCGTCACTGCACTATTAGGTTGCTTTAGTCTTGGACTAAGCGCCTGCCCCTTTCCTGCATATTCATGGGATGTTGTCTGTGCAATAACTGGGACAACATAAGGATCCTCTTTCCCCTTTGCTCTTGCTGAGCGGGGAGTGCAGGCACGCTTTCGATACATTTCCCGGTGCACAGGAGCTGGAGCTCCTCACCATCATGGCTGCCACCTGACCAGCCCTTCCGAGGCCAGATTCGCTTTCCGGCCTGCTCCTGCAGCGCATCACCATTGGCTGGGAAGTGCTTTTTTGTTTTTTCTCCAGGACTGGAGCTGGAGGGTGCAACTGGTCCACATAAAAGGCCTGTTTGCCTGTCCGGGGGCATACGGCGGCTTGGCGAGAACCGCTGTCTCACTACCCTGGACTTCCCTGCTGTCCCCTTTGCAAGTATCCCGAGGCGGCTTCTGCTACTGCTCTTCTCTAAACTTAAGGAAAGTTGGATCCCCCTTCCCACTGGTTCTCTCCTGCTGCCAGACTTTTACCTGTTCTACTTCCATCCGGGATCCTCTGCACTGGTCTCCCTATTTCTCCAGCATGGGGTCTGGCATGGATTCACATGCTCATGAATATTCCCCGTCGTCAGGCTGGGAATCCTCGGTAAAGAAAAAATCAGTATCAGTTTCGTTTCTGATCTGTCTTTCGTAGTAGTAACCCAATCACTGATCCCTGCGTCATACTGACCACAGCCAATGACTGCCATCTCCCTAAGCCCTGCCTCTGGCAGCCATCTTCAGATTTTTACTGCACGTTCAAGTTTTGGGAGTCCTCGTGCTTAGCTCTCGAGCTTTTGCTGCGTTTTCGCGCTTTTTCTGGTGAATTTTCACATTTTTCGGTTAATCGAGCCTCAAGCTCCACCGTTTCTACTCCCGTTAACGGGTACCCGTTGCAGGATTTTCCTACGCCCCTCAAGGGTGAAGATTTCGTCGAATCAACCTTTTGGAGGATTCCAGAAGATTTGCGGCCTACTTCGAGATGGCCCAGGACGCGAGTTTGTCACCCGGACCCAAGCTGTTTCGCAGCTGCCCTGGATGCGGGCTGCAGAATGTGTTTAAGGAAGACGAACATTCGCGATGCCTCTACTGTCTTCATGGGGACAAGACTCATGTAGAGAAGGACTGCCAGTTCTGCAAGAACTTGTCGGAGCAGACCATGAGGGACCGTCGATCCCGTCTCGCCAGCTGGTTGGAGAAGGGCTCAACGGGTGAGAAGAAGAAAGGGTCCGAGCGGGCTTCTAAGTCCTGTGCGGGCGCCCCGGCGACGGGGGCCCAACACCAGGCCAAGCGCCGCAAGTCCGCTGGCTCCGGTAGCGCCGAAAGGTCGGGCTCTTCGGTCGCCAGGCAGGGCGCGCCTTCCCCGGCACCGTCAACCACGAGCCAGCGGTTCGGGGAAGAGGGGGGAGCGAGGCGTTACCCCTCCCCCTAAGAAGGCCCTGGATGCACCTAAGGTGGTGAAGGCCCCTACCCAGCAGGCAAAGGCCTCTATCGAGGTGATCGCGGCGACTCTGGCCAAGCCGGCAGAGACCCTGCCAGCGGAGACTGCCTCCGGGACGAGTTTCCCTGCCGCCAAGGAGGGAATCCTCTTTTCAGCCCATCGTCATGGCCACCATGATGGAAGAAGCGAGGGGGGGGCACGGTAGCCTCCTCGAGCTTGGAGTCAGCCTCGGAGGAGGAACTGACCAAACCCGTGGGGAATCTCGAAGTCCAATTCGAGAAGGTTCGATCCCATAAGGAAGATACTCGGGAGATAACCGAGGAAGACGACAATGGCGAGGAAGAGCAGCCTTCCCTTCCGGCACAGCCGGAACATAGGCCTCAGGATAGCTCGGCAGCCATTTTGTCTGCGATCCAGTCCTTATGCTCTGAGATGAGGACGAGATTACCACGGCCCAGGCCGGAGGACCCGCAACCTGGCCCGTCGGTAAGTCCTCAGAACAAACGACGGAGGACCCAACCCTCTCCTCCACTCGCCCCCGTAAGGCCTACAGTTCCCTCCTCATCCTCCCACGAGTCGGGAGATGACGGTGTGGTGGGCTCGACGACGGGTTCTGAGGACGACGACGGAACGGGTCTCCCGTCGCACGGGCCTCTCCGCCCGACGAGATTGGCTCATTCCACGCCATGATCGCCAGGGCGTCCGAATTGTTCCAGCTCTGCCCGGAGGAGCAGAAAAAGGAAGGTTTCCTCTATCAGCACCGGGAGGCCAAGAGGAAGACTGTCATCGCGGTGCCTCTAATCGATGACATCTGGGAGGAGGGCCTGTCGGTACTCAAGAACACCTCCACGGCACCAGCCAAACGGGTCCGGTACGAGAAGAAGTACTGGGTCCCCGAGACCGCTCCCCTGTGCCTCAGGACCCAGCCAACGCCAGACTCGGTCGTCTCGGCGGCGGCGAAGAAGAAAGCGGCGGGGTCAGGAGCCTCCACGTCGAATTCCCCTCCGGACGGCGAGGGAAGGAAGTTGGACGCCATGGGGCGACGGGTCATTTCGTCGTCGGCGGCGACGACGATCAAAGCGGCCAACGCCCTGGCGATCGTGGCCCATTACGACAGGGAGCTCTGGTTTAAGCTGGTCCCCATATTGGACTTCCTACCGGACGACAAGAGGTCCGAGGCCCTGGAAATACTTCAAGAAGGCGAGGTGGCGTCGGACCACGCCATAACGGTGGCAACCGATATTGCCAATACCGGGTTCCGCCAGCTGGGCAACGGAGTTTGCCTACGACAACGGGGTTGGCTCCGGGCGACCGACTTCCGTCAGACGTCCAGACCAGGGTCTTGGACATGCCGTTCGACGGCAGCAACTTGTTCGGGAAGGCGGTGGACGAATCCCTCCAAGCCATAAAGACTGACACGGAGACGGCCCGCGCCCTAGGAGCCCTTCAGCAACGACGGCCCTTTCGGAGCTCTGGAGGCAGACAGGGGGCCTCCAAGGGATACAGTGGTGGCTCGTCCTACCGCCAGGCAGCACGCTCCTCGTCTCAGGAGGCCTACAGGGGTCGCGGCAAGCAGGGAGCGCCTCGCCGCCGTCGGCAAGGTGGCCAGGGCGGCAAGGCCACCACCTCCAAGCAGGACTGAACCGGCCGTGGCCTCGGGCCCCCACCGAAGCACCCCGGTGGCAGGCCGGCTGACGAAGTTCGTCGGCGTGTGGAAGTCCATCTCCACCGATCGTTGGGTGCTGGATACCCTGGCAAGAGGACACTCTATCGATTTCCTGAAGAAGTGCCCTCACATTCCACCTGTGGCCAGGAAGGAAAATCACCTCCCGCAACTGCTGTTGGAAGTACGGGCGATGCTCAGGAAAGGCGCCATCGAGCCCGTCCCGAAGAGGCTCCGTGGTGTACTCCAGGTACTTCCTCGTCAGGAAGAAGACGGGCGGCTGGCGCCCCATCCTGGACCTTCGTCGTTTGAACAAATACATCAGGTCACAAAAGTTCAGGATGGTCACCCTCCAGCACGTGCTGGGACAGCTGGAGGAAGGCGACTTCCTATCGTCGCTGGACCTGGAGGATGCATACTTCCACGTTCCCATCCTCAAAAGTCACCGAAAGTTCCTCAGGTTCGTCGTCCAGGGACGCCACTACCAATTCAGAGCACTGCCGTTCGGATTGAAGTCGGCCCCCAGGGTCTTTACCAAGTGCCTAGCACTTGTGGCGGCGCGGCTGCGCCTGCAGGGGATTCACGTCTACCCCTACCTGGAGGACTGGCTCATCCGCTCAAGGACGATGGAACTCGCCGTCGAACATACTGCAAGGACCGTCCAGCTACTCATAACTGGGATTCGCCATAAATTACCCAAAGTCCCACCTGGTGCCGTCGCAGGTGGCCCTGTTTCTGGGAGCGAAGCTCGATACAGTGAGGCGCCTGGCGGCACCGTCGGAGATGCGCCCTCTTCAAGAATTTCTCGATGCCTGTTGGATGCAGGCGACGGGCACCTTCGAAGACAGGGTCCCCCTCAACGAGGTGTTCCGGCGGGCGATTCAGTGGTGGGGTGTTTGAGCGCACCTCACGGCGGGCAAGGACTTTCAGACGCCGGCGTACCAGGAGACGGTGACGACGGACGCTTCCCTGGATGGTTGGGGCGCCCACACCGGAGATCTCCACGCAAGAGGTCTCTGGCTCCCGGAGGAGAAGCTCCTGCACATCAACATCCTGGAACACCGAGCCGTTCTGGGCTCTCAAATCGTTCCTCCCGTCGCTCAAGGGTAAGGTGGTGCGGATCTTCACGGACAACACCACTACAATGTTTTACATACGTAAGCAGGGAGGTACCAGATCCCCAGCCCTATCCAAGGAGGCACAGGATCTGTGGCACTGGGCAGTCGCCCAGGGGATGTTCCTGGTTCCCTTCCACCTGGCAGGAGAAAGAAACACCATTGCCGACTCGCTCAGCAGGGAGCTGCGTGCGTGTCACGAGTGGGAGCTGCGCCAGGATCAGGTGGATCAACTCTTCTGACGATGGGGCAAACCCCAAATCGACCTGTTCGCAACAGCGACGAACTCGAAGTGCCAGTGGTTCGCCAGCAGGTTTCCCCAGCCGAGAAGCATGGGCGATGCGTTCTCGTTCCCCTGGGACGGCCTATACCTGTATGCGTTCCCTCCGTTGCCGTTGCTGCTTCGACTCATCAACCAGCTCAAGAGGTCCAGGTGCAGGATGATCCTCGTCGAACCGGCGTGGCCGAGGCAGATCTGGTTCCCGGACCTTCTGGACTTGTCAACGTCCCCATCCATCAAGCTGTCGGCGGACGCGGATCTCCTCTCCAGAGAAGGTGCCATCTTCCACCAGGACCCGGCGTCGCTGAACCTGCAGGCTTGGCTCCTGCAGCGCTAGAGTTTGGAGGGTACGATATACCGGCCGACTGCAGAGAGGTTCTTGCAAAGGCCAGGGCGTCCTCGACACTCAAATGCTACGGTCACAAGTGGAAGAGGTTCTCTATCTGGTGCCGAGCACAGAAGATCAACCCCCTACGGATTACGGCCCCTCAGGTGCTGCCGTACCTGCTATCGCTGGCAAAGGCTGGGCTAGCTCATGCCTCCATAAAGCTTCATCTGGCGGCGATCTCCAGATATACCAGAACCACAGGACGGACGTCCCTGTGGTCCCATCGACTGGTGAAAGAGTTTATGAAAGGACTGTTCCAGTCGTTCCCGCCGGTGAAGGCCCCGGCCCCGGCGTGGGAACTTAACGTGGTGCTGACTAGGCTCATGGGGCCCCCATTCGAGCCGATGCACTCTGCACTGATGAAGTTTGTGTCGTGGAAGACTGCATTCCTGGTGGCCATTACCTCCGCACGACGAGTGGGAGAGATCCAGGCCCTATCCTGCAAAGCACTGTACTTGACTTTCCATGCCTCGAGGGTGGTGCTTAGGACGCACCCCTCCTTTATGCCCAAGGTGCCGTCGGACTTCCATCTTAACGAGCCCCTGGTGTTACCTGTTTTCTTCCCATCTCCTTCGTCGCTGGCCGAGAGGACTTTGCACTCGCTGGATGTGGCTAGAGCGCTGAAGTTCTACGTGGACCGCACGAAGAGTTTCCGGAGGACATCACAGCTGTTTGTGAACTTTGGACCTGTGGATCAAGGGAAGGCTCTCTCGAAGTCTTCTTTTTCCAGATGGCTCTCCGGCTGCATCATGCACTGCCACCGGTTGTCTAACCGACCGCTGCCAGGTCGTCCGAGAGCCAATTCGACCAGAGCGATCGCTGCTACTACGGCGTTCCTATCTGGTGTGCCCCTGCTGGACATCTGCAGGGCTGCTACATGTAGGTCGACGCACACCTTCACGAGATTCTACTGCGTCGATCGGGATTCCAGGGAGGAGTCCAGGGTCGGCCAAGCAGTGCTGCGCAACCTGTTGGCTTAAGGTGAGCCTGTTGAGGAGGTAAGAGACGCTTAATGTTGAGTTGTTGTATTGCTTAATGTTGAGCCTGTTGCCACCTCCCGTGGTTGTGCATGTGTACTGCTATGTATTCTTAAATTCATGAGCATGTGAATCCATGCCAGACCCCATGCTGGAGAAGGAACAAGTTACTTACCTGTAACTGTTGTTCTCCAGCATGGGTCTGACATGGATTCACATGCGAACCCCCCCGCCTACCCCTCTGCGGCTCTTCACTTGGTCATACTGCCACTTCACGTGCTACCAAATCTGAAGATGGCTGCCAGAGGCGGGGCTCAGGTAGATGGCATTCTTTGGCTGTGGTCAGTATGATGCAGAGATCAGTGATTGGTTACTACTACGAAAGACAGATCAAAGGAAACTGATACTGATTTTTTTTCTTTATCGAGGATTCCCAGCCCGACGACGGGGAATATTCATGAGCATGTGAATCCATGCCAGACCCATGCTGGAGAACAGTTACAGGTAAGTAACTTGTTCCTTGCGTGCCTTTTGCAGCATTTCTCACGGATCGCTTTACCCTTTGCTCAGTTCCTGTTTTGCCACACTCGCAACTAAATTTACCTTGGACTTTGTTGCCTGCGCCAGAATTTTGTCTCCATTCTGACTTTCACTTGCAGCGCCTTAATCTGCACTGGCTCCAAGAGGCCATAGTTTTCAGCTGTAAAATGCAAAGCGATTAGCTAAAGGGAAAGGGGGACAGATATGAAAAATAAAAAGGGTATGGGTTGAGTATACAGAGGGGTTATTAAGAATAAGAAATGGTGATGGGAGAAAAAAAACATAGAAGAAACTGGGTGGGAGACGCAACAAGTGCACTATGGAAATGATGGGTGGGAAATAAAGAGGAAACCAAACGAAAAGTTTAGAAAAGGTGGTTAGAGAAAGGAACGTGTTGGAGGGGAGAAACAGAAAAAAATACACAGCACGAGTAAAGGGGGGGGGAGTAGAATGACTAGATGGACAGAGAACAAGTTGGAGGTTGAATTGGAGAGGAAAGGGAGAAGTGAATACTAGCAAAGCAGAGGGAAACCACGAGGGGTCAAAGAAATTCATAAGCACAAAGCATTGGGAAGAGGGAATTAATCAAAGGGGATGAAAGCAGTTGGAGAGAAAGATAGCAAAAAAGTGAATGGATGCAGAACAGGGAGAGAGTGAGTGATAGATAAGATAAAGATGAAAGGATAGAGAATGGCAAATTAGCCTGACAAACAGATGGAGATATTAAAGACACCTGCAGGGGGAGTATCGTACTTTTATTTACTAGTACATCCTGAAGTGCTTCTCTTTTCCACCATCGCTTCCCATTTCTGGTCGGCATCATTGGCCATTCTGATCCCCTGCATAAGGGTGCATGTAAACCGCTCCATTGCCCCGTTTATCTCGGGATGATAGTGAGGTGCGATGTGGCACCCAGATGCCCTCGGCACGACGAGGGAGGGGTAACATAGGGAAGACAAAGACAACAATATTACTAGGACAGGTGACCATAAGATCGCGCACATGCGGGGGAGGGGGCAGAGCAATACATAGGATTAACAGTAAAGAATAAATAAAAATAGGTAAAAGTGCAGCCAGCTTATGGCAAGTGCTGGGGTAAGTGCAGACATCAATTGTCAAGAGCTGGTAGGGGACTCTAGGGATACAGAAACAGCCCCCAAGTGCAGGAGTTTCCCAGGAGGCAGTGCAGGTGCGCAACTGGCAGGGGAGGGCACCTGGGACCGATATTGGCGGCTAGCCAGGTGACCAGTGCAGTTATAGTCAGTTCAGCAGGGGAGAGGAGCGAAGAGCTCGAGAAGGAAGATATTTAGGAAGAGAGTGTGGAAGGTATTGAGGCCCCAGGCCCCAGAAGGCCTCATGGACAATGCAGAGGGTTTTGAGCTTAATCCTCGCAGCCACTGGGGGCCAGTCCTGCAGGGATACGATCCATGGGCTTGAGGCCAAGGACAAGTCTTGCCGTCTTGTTCTGGATGAGTTAAAGAGAGTAAAAGCAGGCAGATTTAGAAAGAGGCTGTTGCAGTAGTCCAGCCTCGAGAGAACCAGAGCTCTGGAGACAGTGAGCTTCTGGGGGAAGGAGAGGAAAGGCAGAATACCTCTGACTTCTTAGACATCAGAGATGTGAGGAGAGTGTGGGGTCGAAGATGAACCCGAGGTTTTTAGCCTCACAGGTGGGAGCAGGAAGAGGGCCAAGGGAGGCCGGCCAGAGAGCGACAGGAAAGAAGGGGAGCAGGTGTGCCGATGATCTCTCTGACTGGCATTAAGGCAGAGATCATTGGCGGCTCACCACTCCTGGATACCGGACAGACATTCAGAGATGAGAGAAGAAGAGGTGGCGGAAGGGAGCCTGAAAATGAGTTGAGTCCGCATAGCACTGAAAGTTGGGGCAGAGGGCAGCAATGCGGTGGGCAGGAAGTGCCAGGTATTGGTTGTACAGCCAGGGGGAGAGGTTAGACCCATGGGAACACCACAGGTAGAGATGGAAATGGAGGAGAGGAAGGACCCAAGTTGGACATGGGAGGGTCGATCAGAGAGGAGAGGTCAGCCAAGCCAGGGCCTGATCAGTGATACCCAGGTTATCACTGACAGTTGAGCAGGA
Source organism: Ambystoma mexicanum (assembly GCF_040938575.1). Classification (NCBI taxonomy): domain Eukaryota; kingdom Metazoa; phylum Chordata; class Amphibia; order Caudata; family Ambystomatidae; genus Ambystoma; species Ambystoma mexicanum. The sequence continues at coordinate 568,093,813 of NC_090922.1, read as the reverse complement.
TGGCATGGTTGACCGTGTCAAAGGCAGAAGAGAGATCAAGTAAGATGAGGACACAGGTTATTTGAATCAAGGTCGGAGAGCAGGTCTTCACGGACAGAGAGCCGGTATTGCCTTTGGAGCAGGTGGCAGGCCAGGTTGTCAGAGGATGTACAGGAAGCACGCCATTTCCTCTCAGCCACCCTGCACTTGTGTTTAAGGTTGAGAAGGTCTGAGTCGTACCAGGAGTTGCACTTGGCTTTGGGCTCCAAGCAGATCCTCATGACGGGGGCAAGAACATGAAGAGCTTCAGATATAGCAGAATGGAGCATAGAAAGGGCTGTGTCAGGGTGAGTCAGCTGAAGGTGGGTTGGGGGGGGTGGGTGAGAAAGTGGCAGCGAAAGACTCAACTGACACACTCTTCATGGGGCAGATAACTGAGAAGGTAGGTGGTAGTGCTGGAGTTGGCTTGGCCTGAGGGGTGGGGGGGTGGGGGGGTGGGGGGGGGGGGAGAAGAGAGAGAGAGAGAGAACACACACACACACACACTGGAAGCAGCCAGATGGATGTTAGTCTCCAAGAAGGAGGAGTTGAGTGGTCGAGACCAGGAGGGAGGAGGAGAGGTCCGCCCACTCAGAGGAAGGAGATCTGACCAGGTGGCCGATAGATGGTAGCCAAATTTAGGGAATGGCTAGGAGAGAGCCTGCAGACGAGGCATTCAAAAGAGTAGGCCTGCGTAGGAATGACAGAGGCAGGAATCCACTCGGGGAAGATCAGGGCTACGCCCTCTCTGGAACGATTGGACCTGGGTGCAGAGATGATCTTGTACTCGTCAGGCAGGAGAGTGTCAAAGCTTGTGACCGAGCTGACAGTGAACCATGTCTCGGTGAGACCGAGGATATTGAGGTCAAGTTCAAGGAGGTGGCAGATGTCAGATGAGTGTTTGACAGCTGAGCAAGAGGTGAGAGTGGCAATATGGCGAAGGTTGTCATCCTTGAAAGACTTCCGGGTAGGGGTACAAATCAGAGGTACGCCCTGCGGAGGTGTAGAGGAAGGAGAAGAGGGCAAGGAAGCCAAGGAGGAGACAGCAGGGGGAGAATTAAACTTAGAATGTTCTTTCTGTTCTTTTATATCAGTCTACCGCAAGATCTTCAGCGACGGCATCGAGGACAAATTACCATTGTCGACGACAACAACCACTCTTCTCCAAGCACCTTCCCGCAGCCTCAGAAGGCCGCAACGGGCCTCGGCCCTCGCAGTAGAGTGGTGGGAGGGTGGTTTATTCTGTAATCATTAAGCAAATGCATATTCCCTTCCTCACCCACTTATTTCCAAAGGCTGCCTTCCCTGTACATAATGCAGAATACATCCATTAAGTTTTGCCGCTCCTGTAATCGAAAGTTGCCTTGGAAAGACTTGCACCAGGTGTGTAATCTGTCTCCCAAGGGATCACGCCGAAGGACAGTGCAAGTCGTGCAAACTGTTCAGTCCCCAAACACTCGGACTGCAAAACGTCGCTGGACAGTTAGTCGAATGTTGAAAAATCAACACTTGGAGAGGGCTCCATTTCGGGAACTTTGACCCAGGGAGAGGGCACCATTTCAGGGGCTATGCACCATAAAAGATCTCCTGCACCAGAACCAACACCCACCGCCACCCACCCTGCCTCTGTTCCCCCAGTAATCCCAAGTTCATCTCTTTGGTCAGCAGAACAGATTGATAAGGTCTTGAGGCGTATGTCCTCCATAGCTAATTTCTTTGACCACCACGAGGTCTTGCAAAACCATCAGGGTGCCTCACAGTGTCTCAAAGCGGGGCAGCAGTTACCCAGCCTTCCACCAAAAGATCCCACACAGACCTCACACATGCTTCCACCTCGCAGCAGGACTTAGGGCAGCATGCCTATTGTTGCACCATGCAAGTCTCCCAGGACCCTGGAACCTACACAGACCACCAAGGGGACATGGGTGATGTCGACCAATTCTATCATGTCTGTCATCCAGTCGCCAGATTACTCAGACCCACCGGCGGCAGACTCACCAGTCGATCACCAAATACAGTATAATGACCTGCTCCTAAAGGCGGCAGAGGATTTCAAAATTGATACACAAACACAAGTGGATAAGGACTTTTTTGAGGACATACTAGGGGATACGAAGTCAGCTACCCAATTTATCCCCCTACTTCAATCAGTACAGAGACGCATCCAACCCTCTCTGATTACTCCTAATTTAACACAGGCAGGCAACCCGCGCATTGAGTGTGTTCCGGCCAGCACGGTCAGACCCCCTTTACATCAGGGGACAGTTAAAACCCGACTCCGTAGTGGTAACTACTAGAAAGCGAGCAGGAGCACCTCTGGCCGCCTCCAATGCCCCGCCTGATGAGACTAAGAAAAGTAACACTTTTGGAAGGACATTAGCCTCTTCGGCAGGTTACCAGGCTAGAATCGCTAATAACACAACTTTATTAGCTAGTTGCAACTGTCACAAGTGGAATGAGATTGCCGAGCAAATAGCATCAGTTCCAGAGCACCTTAAAACAAAACTGTCGCTCCATTGCAGAGTGTAAACAAATAGCAAACTGCATCCTCAAGAACAACTTGGATGCTGCAGACAATGCAGGGAGAATAATAGCAGAGGGCATGTTGATCAAACGCCATGCGTGGCTACGCCAGTCTGGCTTCAAGCTTGAGACACAGGCTTCCCTCCTTAATATGCCCATAGAGCCCAACGTATTGTTTGGCAAGGCGCTGGCAGATGCTCTAAAGAGCGTGAAGGAAGAATTGCAACCTGAAATCATTAGGGCAGCTCACAAATAAACCCTTCGGACAAAGAGGGGGCTATCATTTTCACCGTTTTAGAGGGCAAAACCTTCAAGCATTTGGTTAGTCGGGGACAAAGCTCTTCCTGGGGTTCATCACAGGGACAGTCTCCTCTCAACAGGGGTTTTAAAGGGGCCAACGAAGTTCTCGCGCCAGGGGTAGATCCTCCTCCAGAGGCGGCTCAGCATCACCCAAAAAATGATCACTGCTACAGGTTCCCGCCCATGCTACTCCAGTAGGAGGCCACATTTCATACTTTACCCACATATGGGAGGGAATCACCTCAGACAAGAGGGTACTTTAAACCGTGGCGGGCGGTTATTGCATAGAACTGCTACAGCAACCAACCACGCCAAGACAAAGGAACACCTCCCAGGAAGAACAACGTATCCTGTTGGAAGAGGTGAAGGCGCTGCTCTTACAGAACACCGTAGAAATCGTCCCGGTGAATCCGGTTACGAGGGTATTTATTCAACATACTTCCTTGTGGCAAAGAAAGACCTTACGATGCGCCATGTCTTAGACCTACGCCCTGCAAACATCTATGTCAAGCCACAAATTCCTCATAACACTACAGGAAGTAACCCACTGCTAAACCGCGGGGACTACATGGCAACCTTGGATATGAAAGATGCATACTTTCATATTTGAATGTTCCCAGTGCACAGACGATTCTTGCAATCTAGCACTACCAATCCAAGGTGCTACCCTTCGGCATAGCCTCCGCTCCAAGGGTATTCACCAAGGTACTGGCGGTGGTGGCAGCGCATCTACGCAGGGAGCCAATTGCAGTGTACTCTTGCATGGACGACTAGCTGATCACGGGAGAACCCCCCAAATTTGCAAGCAAAGTACCCAAAGAACAATACATCTACTTTTTCAATTGGGTTTCTCTATCGACGAGAAAGTCATGCCCTGTTCCAAACCAGACCAAACCGTTCCTAGGAGCTGTCATAAAAACAGAAGAGGGTCTAGCCTTTCCATCCAACGAAAGAGTACAAAACATACTGCTGCAAATACCTCAGTATCTAGCCGGTCGCCAGATAACCATACGCAAAGCAATGTGCCTGCTCGGGATGATGGCATCATGCATTTACCTTGTCCTACACTCACGATTGCGCATGCACGCAATGCGGGAGTAGTTGGCGAAATAGTGGTTTCGGGCATGCGGTCAGTGGGGCGATCTAGTGGTAGTTTCGCCAACCCTAGTACAAGCTCTACGCTAGTGGACAAAGGAGAACCTGTTAAAGGGAAAACCCTTGGATTCCAAGATGGCTGCCGACACAAGGTAGATGTGTTGACGTCTGCTCCCAAGCCCAGGCCCTGCATAAGGCGGCTCCACCACCCCCAGGCAGCACAGCGTGCAAGTAGAGCGGACCCTCAATAAAGGGCTGATCAGTACGGGAGTGTTGCAAAATCAAGGAGATGGGCTCCACCAGGGAGATGCAGGGGCGAAGGCACTGCGGCTGCGTGAGCCAGCGCGGCTGTGAAAGGAGCACAAAACCTAAGGAGGAGAAGGTGTGGCAATGGCGGATGCCAGGGTGGCCTGGAAGAGGAGCTTGTGACCCGGCTCAGCGTGGGGCGGAGGGCCGAGGCTGTGGGGCTCAGACCGGCAAGAAAGTGCCAGTTCTGATATGGCGCACCAGGAAGAGCGTAGGGGAAGCAGTGAGGCACACGCTAGCAGTGAACAGTACAGTAAAGGGTGGTGGACCGGTCTCCGGAGAGAGCAGAGGAGGAAAGCGTATGCCCAAACTGGCAGCCAAGTAAGAAGGGCTACCTCGGTGGGGCTGGGGAGCAGGCTAGATATAGCGGAAACGATACGAAAGGAGGAGGGGCCCTGAAACTAACAATATTGCAGTATGGACCCAAGGGGCCACAGAGTAAAACCGTGCTCCAGTTAAGGGTTGAGTAAAGCACGCCAGAGCCTCCGACCAGGTCACCTCTCGCTCTCAAGAGTTGGGAACAGGCGCAGGCCCCCTTAGTGGAGGCCTCATTGGGCATCGTGGACGAGAGGGAGCCCTCACTCACCAATGCTACAAGCAAAGATCCCCTGAAAAGGGGAGGGAAGAGCATACTGGAGGTAAACACAAGGAAGCGGCAGAGCCTGGGGACATGTCATCCAAGGCAAAGGGCAGAGTCACAAAAGCAGCCCCCTCCACGGGGGACACACCAGGCACCCTACTCACAATGTGGCCAGCCCTCGAAGCAAGGGACCAGGAAAAGACCAACCCAGACCGCGCAATGGAGCGAAAGGACCCAGCAGTAGATGTGCTAACCGCACCGATGACGAAACGGGACCTTCGGGGAAAATGCAGTCCCTCCAGGCGACCCTAGCCAAAACCTTCCAAGAACAATTTCAGCTAATGTGGTCCGACCTCAACTCTAGTGGAAATGAGGCAGGAGGTGGGCCAGCTAGGGAAAAGAACGGACCTACTTGAAAGAGACCTGTAGGAAGTGGATAAAGAGGCCACGACAAATAGCGAGGCCATTGAACGCCTAAACATAGCAATTCAGAATATGGAATTACAACTCGAGGACTTGGAAAACAGGTCGCAATGAATCAACATTAGAATAGAGCTATTGCCGGAGTCGGTACAAGATGAAGAACTGAAGGTGGAGACAAGAGGATCTTCGCTGACCTTCTGGGAGGATTAGACCCAGAGACAATCGTGCTGGATCTGATCCATAGAGTGGGCTGACAAAACAAGGGCCCCAACGCAAGGCCCCAGGATTTCCTGGCGGCATTTGCAAGGTATAGCCAAAAGGAAGTGGTTCTGAGTGCAGCCAGGCTACAGGAGCCGGTGCTTTATAAGGGCCAACAGATTTCGCTATACCAGGACCTGGTGAACAGCACACCAATAGAGTATCGACATATGTGCCCAATCGTGAAGGAAGTGAACAAAAGAGATCAAGTACAAGTGGACCTGTACCTTTGGATTGGTGTTCGAGTGGGAAGGGGCCCAAAAGTGAGTAGCCACCCCACAGGAGGCAGCAAACCTATTACACCTGGACATGGAAAATGAGCAGCTGGGAGAGGCCCCCCCCACAGGAGAACAGAACAAGGCCTAGACCGTGGGAGCGGTCGATGGCGGTGGAAAGGCAGAGAAGGAGGGTGACACTAAGAGGCCCACGCCGGAAAGGGGGAGAAGAGGCTGAAGGGGCAGGGGCGGAACGAGGGGTAGCAAAGGTGAGGCAGAGGCCACAAGCGCCAGCACAAAGGGGGGGGTGGATAAACTGGTATGATTAGGGACATTGGGAGTGCAACATGTTGGCACCAGAAGGGGCGGATGAGCCCAGGGGAGGAGTAGGAATCATCCAAAGTTGGGCCTGGGATGAGGGGGTGGTGGGAGGTGAGGGGAAGGGGGCAGGGCGAAGTAAGAAGACAGCAGGAGAGGGGTAAAGTCGGAGGGAGAACCACAGAGGGAGGCAACCATATAACAAAAGGGCTTAACGTGGAGCACTCAAGGGGCTAGGACCAACAAGGTAGGGGGGAGAACGGATAAAGGGGAAGAGACTAAGAGCAGGAAGCGAGCAGCCGCAAATTCAAGTGGATGACCCATAATGTGAGTGGGCTCAACACCTCATCTCAAAAGGAAAATGTTAGTTACTAGGGTGACGGGACCAGAGGTCTTGGCACTACAGGAAACCTATCTCCTAAAAAAGGACTAGGCGCGGCACAAACTGAGGCTGTTCCCAGATATTTTTTGCGTCTGGCCCGACGAAATCACGAGGAGTTGCTCTGGCCATTAAGACTAGCATGAACTTCAGAGTATCGGAGAACCAAAGGGATACGGGTGGGAGATATATATTAGTAAGAGAAGAATACGAGGGAATATCCTATACTATGGCATCAGTATATGCACCCAACACAGGTCAGGAACTCTTTATGAGGGGTCTCCTGGGGGTACTGGAGGTATTCGCGGATGGGACACATAATCCTGAGGGGGGGGTCTTAACATGGCGTGGCACAAGACACTGGGTAGGACGACCCAAGGAGGATCAGGAGGCGGAGCAGTAGCGTCACCCCAACTGCAGGAAAGATTTGAGAGTGAGGAGTTGAGGGACGTCTGGAGAGCACTGAAGGGAGCACAGTAGGGGCACACATTTCTCTCCGGGGTCCACGGCTCACAATCAATCATTACTATATATGGGTATCTGCGAACTACTGGGGAGAGTGGAGGAGGTGGAGGTAGGCTCCTTGGGGATAGCAGATCACAAGATGGTGTCGATAACCATGAACCTGCAGGTACAAACATCAGGGATATGGAGATGGAAGATCCTGGGGGAATTACTTGGGGATCCAGTGATATGGGAGGAGATGGGGGACAAGATTAAGGCCTTCTTTGAGTTGAACAAAAGGTCAGACACTGGAGAGGGCATTCGGTGTGATGCATTCAAAGCAACTATAAGGGGCAAATTCATAGCGACAAGGGCACAAAGGGAGAAACGGGTGAAGGCCCAAGAGACCCAACTGGAGAGAGCAGTGGAGGAAGCATGGCAAAGGGTGGGTGACACCCCCGAAGGAAAACCACCCCCGAAGGAAAACACTTGACGCATATAGACGCGCAGTTGGGCAACTAGTTCTTGGAATTAAGAAAGCAGAGGGGGCCCTGTTATTTATCAGGCAAAAATACTACGCTAATGCCAATAAGGCTGAGCCACTGTTACCACGACTATTGAGGTCAGCAGGGCGCAAGAACCCAATTATAGCAATAAACGATGAAAAGGGACACTGTCACACCTGTACGGAGGAAATACAAGAGTGCATGGCCAGGTACTATGAATCGCTATATACATCTCAAAACCTACTGACCCAGTCGCAGATAGACTTCCTGTTGTTGTGGAAAATAGTTGGCCAAAACTGAACGAGGTATATAGGAGATATTGGGACACAAGATAACGGAGGAGGAGGTGAGGAGAACTATTGCTAAATTGCACCCGAACAATGCTGCGGTACCGGATGGTTATACAGCCCCCTTTTATAAAACCTACGTGTCCCTGCTGGTCCCCCAAATGACACAGCTATTTAACACGTTTTACCATGGGACGCGTTGCACCCTCCATGGAAGAAGCCAACATTACCCTCATACCAAAACCCGATAAGGACCCCACCAAATCCACCCCTTATAGGCCCATAGCGCTCGTAAACATAGATGTGAAAATGTACACTAAAATACTGCCAAATTGGCTAGAGGGCTACCTCCCGCCACTGATCCATCAGGATCAGACCTGTTTCGTCCTGGGAAGACCAACAGCGGACAACATTAGAAGCATGGCACGTCTAGTTGAGAAAAGCCCACAAAACGGCTACCCCATCGGTCTTGTTCTCACTGGATGCGGAAAAGGCATTCCACCGAGTGGAGTGGTCTTTTCTTTTTCGGGTAATGGAGAAAATGGGCCTTGGGTTAGACTTCCTAAAAATGGTCCAAGCAAAGTACAACACTCCAGTAACACGGCTGATGGTGAATGGCACGTCCAATTCGCCTGGGAAGGGGGACCAAGCAGGGGTTCCCACTTTCCCCATTGTTGTACGCAATCGATCTAGAGCCTCTCCTACAATCCATACAGGAGGCAGAGGAGATCCAGGGTATTCCCTTCGATGAGTAAGCAATGTGCTCGAAGTCCTAGGACCCCGATCTAGCTCTTTAGCACCTCTTCAGCTGTGACAGGCTCTCCTGGACTCTCTGGCGCTCTCGGCATTTCAGAAAAAGTATTAAGACCGCATGCAGGAGACGGAGTCAGGTTCATGAAAGACATCAGGTTTTATTCACGCCAGACCGACATAAACAGCATTGTTGTCAATGACAAGAAATCTGGCCCTGTGCTGAAAACGGAGCTTGTTTTTATATCCTTTTTAGAAAGATTTGAACCCCCACCCTTTTTTTTTTTTTCTGCATGCCTGGGCAAAATGCTCCAATGACTTTACTCTCACACCTGGCAATTATTCGTTATCTGCTTAAACCTTCAAATTGAAATACAATTTGGTACCAGTTACTGGATTTTCCCAGCTTAGCAAGCCTTATTTGGTCATGCAGCTGCGTTCCTTGGCTAGAAACTCAGACATGGTCTTATCTGTCTGGTTTCAGATTTCTTATCTAGTTTTTGCAGGGCACTGTTGCCTTGAAACTTTCCTTTTCTGGGCTGACTCATGCTACCACTGTCTGCAGAGAGCTTCGTTTGATGCATTTAATTTACTCATTAAAGGCATTGTTCGGATTAAAGGTATTTGTCAGTTACATAAATGGTAGTTCTTTTCTGTCTGGGTATATGTAAACACTTAATCATTTTCCTACTCAATTTTTATAATATGCATTCTGTACCCTGCCTACCTACTAAACCATGATAAAAAGCATTTTTGACTTTATAAACATAACACCATTAAAGTACTAATGTCTTTCAACCCTATGAGTTCTATTTTCACACATTAACAATACTAAATCAATCCACACAAATGTCTATGCCTAGCTTTAAGTGTGTGTGTGGGGGGGGGGCTGCCACCTACTGCATACAGTTGATGGTACCTTATCTTCATATTGGTACCTCCGTTACAGCAACATAAGTTTGCCGCGGCTGCCGACGATATGCTCCTGTCATTAAAAGCTTGTAGGGAACTGTTGGGAAGATTTGGGGAAGTCTCCGCCTTACGGGTTAACCTCTAAGTCAGAATGCTTTAACTTAATGGTGGGCAAGGAGGATATGGTGGAGTTAAAAGCATCCTAGCCCTTTATATGGAGTCCGGGGGGAGAATCCAATACCTGGGGGTTAAAATAACACCAACACTGTCGGGGTGGTATGGGTCCAACTACCCACCCATACTAAAGGCAATAAAGGACTTCCAAAAGTGGAGGAATTTTAGTCTCTTGGTTGGGAAGGGTGGCACCTGTCAAAATGGTCACGATCCCCGGCTGCTCTATTTATTTCAAGCGATCCCGTTGGCAATACCGTCAAACTTTTTCAGGGAATTGGTGAAAGTAACAAGAGAATTCATCTGGTTGGGGAAGAAGTCACAAATTAGTCGCCACCTGCTGATGGGTTAGCTCCCCCCAACTTCCAATAATACTGTGATGCAGCACAACTGTGAATGGTTCTCCGGGATCGAAGGGAGAAGCAATGGGTTAAGATGGATAGACCCATAGCACAACACGACCTGAGGGAGGTCCTGTGGCTGCCGAGACAGCACAGGCCAAAACACCTATGCATGAGCACCATACCCGAATTGTTGGCAGATGCAAGGAACAAATTGGTGAAACAAGGCATTACTACCTTCCCGTCCCCACTTACACCAATGCTTAATAACAGGGACGCAAGGGGGGCTGCAAAACGATTCAGGATATGTTCCAGGATCTGAGGGTCCGATCCTTTATAGAGTGCAAACAGAAGTTTGGGTTTGAGGAACGGGAGAGACGGGGTATTTTCAACTAAGGCACTGGATACTGAACGGGGATATTAGAGCGGCAGCAACTCGCCAGGTAACCCCATTTTAAAGGTTCTTGCTGACAAAGGGTGCATCAAAAGGCTATCAAACTTATATAGAATACTGGATGATGCCTCCCCCCGAGCTAACCGGCTTCTATGGCCCGCTGGGAGCAGATGGCAGGGCAGGTAATTGGCAGAGAGGTGTGGGAAAGACTTTGGAGAAGAATACCCGAAGTGGCGAGGGCGACACCAAGAAACGTGGTATAAGATCTTGTACGGGTGGCATTCCACACCAGCTCGCCTACATAGCATTTACCCAAACTCATCCAAGGAATGTTGGAGGGGGTGTGGGGAAGGGGGCAAGGCATCGCATATATGGTGGAAATTCCCAAAATTAAGCCGTTCTGGAGGGAGATGTTACAGGCTCAAGCCCAGGCATTTGGGGAAGGAGCTGGAAGACCCCTTGACCAAGTGAGAGGCAGGGGAAGAGGGGAAGTGGGGGCCGGCAGAAGGCAAGGGTAGTATTGACATTGGCAGCAATTACACTTAAAACTCAAAGATGGAAGGGAACAAACACGCCATCGGCACAAGAGTGGCTCTGCAAGGTATGGGAGCTGGTGGCGCTAGAATGGGCTACGTATGCTATAAACAACCTGGGAAAATGTGCAACAGACTGGGGCGAGACTTTGGCTTTCCTGAAAGATGACTGTAGGGCACAATGGTGCCCCAAACGCCAACTCCTGGACCTGAACTCCGTAGAAGCCATGCAAGAGAAAGGGTTGGCTGCCCCCCCACTCCCCAATGGAGGAGGGGGGATGGTGGAGGGATGGGGGGGGGGACCGGGAGAGGGGACGCAGGGGGAATGTTTAATATGTTGTAAAATTAATAAAGAGAATTAAAAAAAGAAAAGGGGGAAAACCCTTCCACGACCCAGCGGCGCAAACGGTTGTCACAACAGACCCATCACTCACTGGGTTGGGCGGGGGGGCATCATTGTCGGACGCTAAACGCAGAGTTCCTTTTCATCTAACGCCAGTTATTAACACAGAAATTGTAGCTAGTCACACTTTCTGTCCTTTTATTGCCGTTCTTCGACAAAGGTTTCAAGGGACAAATGTTGGACTCAGAACTTGCCTCGACGACACTCCACGCGGTCTCAGAAGGCCGCTCCGTGCCTCGGCCCATACAGTACGGAGCGTACCTATCTTGGGCAACTAAGAGAATGCATATTTCCCCTTGTCCCCCTTTATAATTGCCAAGTTGCTTTTCCAATTAGACATGGAAGATGCACCTTTTAAATTTTGTCCCAATTGTAATTAACTATTTCCCTGGAAGGACTTGCACCGGGTGTGCAACCTCTGTCTTCTGAGTGACCACAACGAGGGCCACTGTAAAGCTTGCAAGCTTTTTAAGCCCAAGACCATAAAGGACCGAAAGACAAAACGCTGGGCCCACCACGCCATACAGGCCGAGGCCGCCATAGACATGGAGGGTGATTCTAGCGACCAAGGCGAAAGGGAACCTTAGGATTCCTACGTGCAAACCCTCGACCCCACCAGACAGGCCATCAGCGCTGGACACCCGGCGGCATCTGCACAGACAAATTCTCCCAAGCAAAGCACACAATCGAAGGCCATAAGTAGACAACACCATCTACACGGCCACACACAGCATTGAGGGGAAGGTCCACCAGTTCCCTGTCCTCTGGGCATTTGCGATCGCCTCACGACAGGCCTCAAAAGTCGAGAGATAAATCCGACTCAGACGTTGTCTAATACTGCCGCTAAAGAACAACCGTCGCGAGACGTGCCTCCGGCTCACACATTCGCTGAAAGATAATCTATACTAATGTCAAAATCTGCAAAGTCCCTGCAGACTTCGAAATTGGCCCATCTTGTAAAGAAATATGTCCCTGAAACACTGCTTAACCCCTTAAGTGCCAAGGACGAGTATGCTCGTACTTTTTGCATAGACTTGTATAATAACCTGGCACTTAAAAGGGCGGACTTCGAAACACCACCCTTCGAAGAGCCACAAATCCCATTGGGAGAAAGAGAGGGTATCCCATATGGAGAAAGAGTGTTTTCCAGGGGGAGGGTACTATGTCCGCAAATATGAAACATAAGAGGCAGCCTACACCTGAACTAACTCCCACTCCTGTAGCTATCCCGAGTGCCTGACCGTGGTCTGCTGAGGATATAGACTGTGATGAGACATGTCCTTTATGGCTGATTTCTTTAGTTTTTTTGTTTTTTGTTGAGAAAAACCCTCAAGCTATAGAGAATTTTCATACCACACCACCAGCTAGTGGGGTGACATCGTCACAACCCCCAGCAAAAAGGGCATGGCCAGACATCCCTCAGCAGGACCCAGACCAGTGTGATCTCTATGACCCCAGTACAGATTCAGAGGATCAAGAGACCTTGGGGGAGGTAGATAATTATTATGATGAAGACGTTTACATCTTACCCTCTCCAGATCACGTAGACCCGCCGGTGGCAGACTCGCCGGTAGATAATCAACTACAATTCAATGACATGCTCCTAAAGGCAGCAGATCATTTCCAAATTCAAACACAGGAAACACAATTTGACAAGGATTTTATAGAAGACATATTGGGTGACAAAAAAGCTGTAACCCAATTTATACCCATATTACAATCCGTACAGTGGAGAATACAACCCTATCTAGAAGCCCCTAATTTAACACGGACAGTTCATCCCTGCATTGAGAAAATGTTCGTCCAGCGCCCCCAGACCCCTTCTACATGAGGGGTCAATTAAAGCCAGACTCAGTGGTAGTTAATAAGACAAGGAAAAGGGCGGGAACGCCTCTCGCTTCATCGGAGACACCACCCGATAAAGAGGAAGGAAAGTGGCCACCTCTGCAGTATATCAAACAAGAATTGCCAACAACACCACTTTGTTGGCCAGTTACAACTGCCACAAGTGGGAGGAAATTACCACATTAATGGCCTCAGCCCCAGAGCCTCTAAAATCCCAACTGCCCCTTGCAGTAGCAGAAGGGAAGGCAGTGTCTAACTGCATTATAAAAAATAATAATTTAGATGCGGCTGATAATGCTGGTAGAATCATCACAGAGGGTACACTTATAAAGCACCATGCATGGCTACGCCAGTCAGGCTTTAAATTGGAGACGCAAGCAACCCTCCTCAAATTCCAATTGAGCCTAATGCCCTGTTAGGTAAGGCACTAGAGGTGTTAAAGAGTGCAAACGAAGAGTACGACCCTGTAAAGTCTCTTGGCCAGCTCACTAACAAATCATTGGGCCAAAGGGACGGAAATAATTTGTCGCTTCAGGGGACACAATTAGCAGAGGGGTTACTGATACAACCAGAATCGGGACTCATCCCGGGGTTCCAATCAAGCGCAAGCCTGTAAAGGCTTCCAATGGGGCCAGCAAAGATCTCACGGCTGGGGGAGATCCTCCTCTTCTTCCAGAGGTGGAGCCACACCCCCAAAGCAATGACCACCTGCTTCAGGTCCCCTCCCATGTCACTCCAGTAGGAGGATGTATAACACACTTCACCCATGCATGGGAGAGAATCACCTCAGACAAGTGGGTGCTTTCAACCGTGGTTGGCGGTTGCTACAGCAACCCTACACCCCCCCCCCGACCCCCTCCCTCCGACAAAAAAACGCCACAAAGGAGGAATGGCGCTTCTCCAGCATGGGGTCTGGCATGGATTCACATGCTCATGAATATTCCCCGTCAGGCCGGGAATCCTCGGAATGGAAAAAAATCAGTATCCGTTTCGTTTCTGATCTGTCTGTCTTAGTGGTAACCAATCACTGGTCTCTGGGTCATACTGCCCCCAGCCAATGACTGCCCTCTCCCTAAGCCCCGCCTCCGGCAGCCATCCTCAGATTTTTACCGCACGTTCAAGTATTGGGAGTCCTCGTGCTGTAGCTCTCGAGCTTTTGCTGCGTTTTTGCGCTTTTTCGGGAGATTTTTCTAATTTTTCGGTTAAATGGAGCCTCAAGCTCCACCGTTTCTACATCCGATCAACGGGGATCCGTTTCGGAGTTTGCTACGCCCCTCAAGGGTGAAGATTTCGTCAAGTTACGCTTTTGGAGGATTCCAGAAGTTCCGAGGCCTACCCCGGACATGGCCCAGGAGAAAGGAAGCTCGACGCCCGGGAAGCTGTTCAGGACCTGCCCTGGATGCCAGCTTCAGAATGTTTTCAAGGAGGACGAGCATTCGTTATGCCTCTGTCTCCATGAGGACAAGACGCACAAGGAGAAGGACTGCGCGTTTTGTGGGGACATGTCGGAGCGGACCATGAAGGATCGCCACCTCCGTCTCGCCAACTGGCTGGAAGGGAAGAGCCCGTCAGGCGAGAAGAAGAAAAAAGTCTGAGCGGTCTTCTAAGTCCTGTGAGGGTGTCCCGGCGAGGGGAGCCCAACAAAAGGCTAAGCACCGCGAGTCCGCGGGCACCGGGAGCGCCGAACGGTCGGGCTCCTTGGCTGCCAGGCAGGGCGCATCCTCCCCGGTGCAATCAACCACGAGCCAACGCTCTGGCTCGGGTAAGAGGAAGTCCGAGAACCCGGCGAAGCTTCTGGAGATGCCCCTGTCGATCTCAAAGATTCCGGCAGAGGGGGAGTGAGGCTCGGACCCTCCCCCCAAGGTGAAGGCCCAGGGGTCCAGAAGGTGACGATGGCCTTAATTCATCCTGGTAAGACCTCGATTGAGGATATCGCCGCGGGCCTGGCTCGGCCTGTGGAGGCTACACCAGTGGAGGCGCCCTCAGGACCCAGAGTCTCCCTGCCACCGCGGAGGGAGTCGTCTTTCAGGCCCATTGAGAAGACCCCCCACGAAGTCCTCGTTGGAAAAGGTGGGGCAGGGGCTGGTGGCCATCGTGGATACGGACATGACCTCTGAAGAGCTCATCGAAGTCGTGGAAGAGGCCCAGCCCATCGGGAGGGATCCCGACGAGGGCGACGACGAGAGCGACGGTGTCACCGACAAGGCTCCTCAAGAGTCCTCTCGCCTGTCGTTTCCGGCGCCGCAGGACACCTCCGCGGCCATTTTGTCAGCGATTCAGTCCTTATGCTCGGAGATGAGGACAAGGTTGCCCCTTCCTCCGACGGAGGTACCTGAGCCAGACCCGACGGGGGAACCGGAGCCAGGACCTTCGGAGAGTCCACCGCATAAGAGGAGGACGACGCATCCTACGCCACATCTCCCACCTCTGCGGCCTACTCTGCCTTCCCCCCGGTCTACTACCCACGGGGATGATACAGGCACGGACACGGCTACGACAGGTACAGATGACGACGGAGGCGACGATGGGACGTGTCCCCCGTCGCCCCCTGCTCGGGCATCCCTGCCCGACGAAATTGGATCCTTTCATGCCATGATTTCCAGGGCATCCGAGCTTTTCCAGCTCTGCCCAGAAGAAAAAAAAGAAAGGAGGGTTCCTATACCAACGGCGCGAGGCTAAAGGGAAGACGGTCCTCGCCGTACTGCGTCTTGATGACATCTGGGATGAGGGGCTCGCCCTCCTCAAGAACCCTGCCACGGTGCCGGCAAA
This sequence comes from Ambystoma mexicanum, assembly GCF_040938575.1. Lineage (NCBI taxonomy): Eukaryota > Metazoa > Chordata > Amphibia > Caudata > Ambystomatidae > Ambystoma > Ambystoma mexicanum. The sequence continues at coordinate 568,078,043 of NC_090922.1, read as the reverse complement.
GAGGGACTGGTGCGAGAAGAAGTACTGGGTCCCCGACGCTGCCCCCTTGTGCCTTCGGGCACAACCTACCCCGGATTCGGTCGTCTCGGCGGCGGCAAAGAAAGCTGGGGGGGGGCATCGGCCTCGACATCAACTTCCCCACCAGACGGTGAGGGCAGGAAGTTGGACACTATGGGACGACGGATCATCTCATCCGCAGCGACGACTATCAAGGCGGCAAACGCCCTGGCTATCGTAGCCCGCTACGACAGGGAGTTGTGGTTCAAAATCGCCCCTCTGTTAGACTTCCTTCCGGACGCCAAAAGGGCTGAGGCCCTTGAAATCCTACAGGAGGGGGAGATTGCTTCGGACCACGCCATCACGGTGGCAACGGACATCGCCGACACCGGTTTCCGTCAGTTGGGCAACAGCGTTTGCTTGAGACGACGAGGATGGCTCAAGGCCACGGATTTCAGCCAGGACGTACAAACCAAGGTTTTGGACATGCCCTTCGACGGGAACAACCTGTTTGGGAAGGCGGTTGATGAGTCCCTTTAGGCCATCAAGACAGACAGAGAATGACCGGGCACTGGGAGTGCTCCAACAACGACGGCCGTCCTTTCGGAGCTCCGGAGGCAGACAAGGTGCCTCCAAGGGATCCGGCAGTGGCTCCTCCACTTACCGCCAAGCGGCAAGATCTTCGTCCCCGGAAGCCTACAGGGGACGCGGCAAGTCCGGTGGTGCCCGTCGGCAAGGCGCCCTCCAAACAAGATTGAACCGACCGTGGGGTCGGGCCCCCGCCAAAGCACCTCGGTGGGAGGCCGGCTGGCGAGGTTCGTCAGCGTGTGGGAGTCCATCTCCACCGACCGTTGGGTGCTGGACGCCCTGGCCCAAGGGCACACCCTCGAGTTTCAGAAGTGCCCTCGCATTCCACCAGTGGCCAGGAAGGAAAATCACGTCCCTCAACTACTGTTGGAAGTAAGGGCGATGCTCAAGAAGGGTGCCATCGAGCTCGTCCCGAAGAGGCTTCGGGGCTCCGGAGTTTACTCGAGGTACTTCCTCGTAAAAAAGAAGACGGGAGGATGGCGCCCCATCCTGGACCTACGACAACTGAACAAGTACATCAAGGCACAGCAGTTCCGTATGTTCACCCTCCAGCATGTGCTGGGACAGCTGGAGGAGGGCGATTTCCTGTCGTCGTTGGACTTGAAGGATGCGTACTTCCCCATTTTAAAAAGACACCGAAGGTTCCTCAGGTTCGTGGTCCAAGGGCGGCACTACCAGTTCAAGGCCCTCCCGTTCGGTTTGAAGTCTGCACCCAGGGTGTTCACCAAGTGCCTCGCACCGGTGGGGGCGCGGCTGCGCCTACAGGGGATCCACGTCTACCCCTACCTGGATGACTGGCTCGGCCGGGCAAGGACAAGGGAGCTCGCCGTGGAGCACACTGCGAAGACCGTCCAGCTGCTCACAGACCTGGGATTCTCCAACTTTCCAAAATCCCACCTGGTTCCGTCACAAGTTGCCCCGTTTCTGGGAGCCAAGCTCGACACAGTGGCGCGGCTGGCCTCGCCGTCCGAGGAAAGGACCAGGACCATTCTGGGCAAGGTGCAGCGTCTGCTGGCCACGGACATGGCCAGGATAAGATCTATCAAGTCCCTCCTCGGGATGATGTCCTCCTGCATTTATCTGGTGCGCCTTTGCAGGCTTCGGATGAGACCCTTACAGGAGTTCCTCGACGCCTGCTGGATCCAGTCGACGGGCAGCTTCGAGGACAGGATCCCTCAACGAGACGTTCTGTCAGGCGATCCGGTGGTGGAGTACCCACGCCCATCTGTCGGCGGGCATGGACTTTCAGACCCCAGCTCACCAGGTGACGGTGACAACCGACGCCTCCCTGGAAGGTTGGGGAGCACACTCTGGAGATCTTCAAGCGAGAGGCCTTTGGCTCCCGGAGGAGAAGTCTCTCCACATCAACATCTTGGAGCTCTGCGCGGTTTTCTGGGCCCTCAGGTCCTTTCTTCCGTCCCTCAAGGGCAAGGTTGTGAGGATCTTCACCGACAACACCACCACAATGTTCTACCGCCGGAAGCAGGGCGGAACCAGGTCCCCGGCCCTATCCAAGGAAGCCCAAGATCTGTGGCATTTGGCCGTCGCCCGAGGGATGTTTCTGGTGCCTCTTCATCTGGCAGGAATGAAAAACACGATCGCCGACTCACTCAGCAGGGAGCTGCGCTCTTGCCACGAGTGGGGAACTACGCTAGGATCAAGTGGATCGACTCTTCCGACGATGGGGTGAACCCCAAATCGATCTCTTCGCGACGGCGACGAATTCCAAGTGCCGGAGGTTGGCCAGCAGGTTTCCCCCAGCCGAGGAGAATGGGCGATGCTTTCTAGTTCCCCTGGGACGGCCTATTTCTTTATGCGTTCCCTCCGCTGCCGTTGCGGCTCATCAACCAGCTCAAGAGGTCCCGGTGCAGGATGATCCTCGTCGCACCAGCGTGGCCGAGGCAGATCTGGTTCCCGGACCTTCTGGACTTGTCAACGTTCCCACCAGTCAAGCTGCCGACGGATGCAGACCTTCTCTCCAGAGAAGGAGGCTCCATTCTTCACCACAACCCGGAGTCGCTGAACTTGCAGGCCTGGCTCCTGCAGCACTAGAGTTTGGAGGGTACGACATGCCGGCCGACTGCAGAGAGGTTCTTGCAAAGGCCAGGGCGTCCTCCACTCTCGTGCTACGGACATGAATGGAAGAGGTTCACTGTCTGGTGCCGTGCACAGAAGATTAACCCTCTGCGGATTACGGCTCCTCGTACTCCCGTACCTACTGTCACTGGACAAAGCTGGACTGGCTCACGCCTACATCAAAATACATCTGGCTGCAATCTCCCGATATACCAGGACGACGGGACGGGCGTCCTTGTGGTCTCATCGCCTGGTGAAAGAATTCATGAAGGGACTATTCCGATCATTCCCGCCGGTGAAGGCTCCTGCCCCGGCGTGGGAGCTTAATGTGGTGCTGACCAAGCTCATGGGGGGGGCCCCATTCGAGCCTATGCATTCGGCGCCTTTGAAGTTCCTGTCGTGGAAGACCGCTTTCCTCGTGGCCATCACCTCCGCACGACGAGTGGGAGAGATCCAGGCCCCATCTTGCAAGCCTCCATACTTGACTTTTCATGACACGAGGGTGGTGCTGAGGACACGCCCATCCTTTATGCCCAAGGTGCCGTCGGACTTCCACCTCAACGAGCCCTTGGTGTTGCCAGTTTTCTTCCCGTCGCCTTCGTCGCCGGCTGAGAGGACTTTGCACTCGCTGGATGTAGCTAGAGCGCTGAAGTTCTACGTGGACCGCACGAAGAGTTTTCGGAAGACATCACAACTGTTAGTGAACTTTGGGACTGTGAATCAAGGGAAGGCTCTCTCGAAGACTTCCATTTCTCTGGCTGCATCATGCACTGTCACCGGTTGGCAAAACGACAGCTGCCCGGCCGTCCGAGAGCCCATTCGACCAGAGCGATCGCTGCTACCACAGCGTTCCTATCTGGTGTGCCCCTGCTGGACATCTGCAGGGCTGCGAGGTGGAGGTCGACGCACACCTTCACAAGATTCTACTGCGTCGATCCAGGGAGGAGTCCAGGGTCGACCAAGCAGTGCTGCGCAACCTGTTCGTCTAAGGTGAGCCTGGTGAGGAGGTAAGAGTTGCTTAATGTTGAGTTGTTGTATTGCTTAATGTTGAGCCTGTTGCCACCTCCCGTGGTTGTGCATGTGTACTGCTATGTATTCTCTTATTCATGAGCATGTGAATCCATGCCAGACCCCATGCTGGAGAAGGAACAAGTTACTTACCTGTAACTGTTGTTCTCCAGCATGGGTCTGCCATGGATTCACATGCGAACCCTCCCGCCTACCCCTCTGCGGCTCTTCACTTGGTCATACTGCCACTTTACGTGCTACCAAATCTGAGGATGGCGGGGCTTAGGGAGAGGGCAGTCATTGGCTGGGGGCAGTATGACCCAGAGACCAGTGATTCTTTACTACTAAGAAAGACAGATCAGAAACAAAACTGATACTGATTTTTTTCTATACCGAGGATTCCCGGCCTGACTGGGAATATTCATGAGCATGTGAATCCATGCCAGACCCATGCTGGAGAACAACAGTTACAGGTAAGTAACTTGTTCCATACTTCTGCAAGAGGTTGCAGCGCTGCTATTGAAGGACGCCATCGAAACAAGGGTTATCTATTTAACGTAACTCCTTATGCCCAAAAAAGATTTAGCAATACGCCCCGTATTAGATCTGCACCCTGCAAACACCTATGTAAAACCAAATAAATTCGGCTTGACAATGCTGCTGGAGGGACTACATGCCAACCTTAGATATGAAAGATGCCTATTTTTATATTTCAATGTTCGCAGCACACAGCAAATTCTTGCGTTTCAAGATGGCAAAGCAGCACTAACAATTCAAAGTGCTACTCTTCGGAATAGCATCTTCTCCAAGGGTAATCACAAAGCTACTGGCGGTGGTGGCTGCGCACCTGCGCAGGGAGGCAATGCCAGAGTACCTCTACCTGGACGATTGGCTGATCACAGGGGAGTCTCCCCAAATTTGCAGGCAAAATACACAAAGAACGACAAACCTTCTTTTCCAATTGTGCTTCTCGTTAAATGAGAAAAATGAAGCCTTGTACCAAACAGCTCCTAGGAGCTGTCATAAAACAGAAGGCTAGTCCTTCCATTGAAGGAAAGCATCCAAAACCTACTGCTGCAAATACCTCTATCAAGATGGTCACCAGATAAGCGTACACAAACCTATGGAACGAGCCTTAGACACAGTGGCCTCCTGGGCAACTGCAAAGCCAAACCCAAAGCACACCTCAACCAGTGGTTCACTCCCGAACTTAAAGACCAACGTAGAAAAAAAGAACTGCTGAAAAAAAACCCTCAAGCACCAACAAACAATTCACATCCTTAGCCTCTGATTTAAAAAAAAAAAAGCTACTCAACAGGCAAAAAGCAATGTGTACAACAGGCGCATAGAAAATGCCAACTCCAGCCCAAAAGAGCTCTTCTCAGTCCTAAGAGAACTAGAAACTCACTCTCAAACCCCAGACCTATGCAACAAAGACCAAGCTTTGTGTGAAAACTTCGAAAAGGCCCTGTTGGACAAAATCGCATCACTCCAGCTCAAAATCCATAAGAAAAAAATGAAATTTCACGCATCTCGACAGCCCTCCACCAAATGCACGCCACCTAAACCTTTCCCCAAATTTGAGTTCTCCACTATTACAATAGAGTATACCACCAAAATCATAAAGAGTCTCAAACCTACTCGATGCCAAGGCAATTTATGCCCGGCAACACTAAAGACTGCGCTGACAACCTGGCTCACTTCATCACGTCACTCATAAACAACTCAGTCCTGGACAACCCCAAGGAAGCTTGTTTGATCCTCCACTTAAAAAACGTACCTTAGACCCAAACGTACCTACCAATTACCGGCCCGTTACAGCGGTAACTTTTTTGTTAAAAATTCTGGACAGGGTAGCATATGTTCAGATTCAGATATACTTAGAAACTCATCTGTAGGCCTCCGCCAATCAGGCTTCCGCCCGGGCCATGGCACGGAAACATTAGTAGTTCTTAAAGCACAAATGGACAAGATCAGGGACAGAGGTGACCTAGCCATCCTCCGCCTGCTGGATCGCTCGGGGGCATTTGATCTTGTTAATCACGATATCCTTTGCCACCACCTAGCCTATGACACCCATTTCTCCAATAATGCAACGGCATGGATCAGATCCTTCTTGTCAAATCGTACGAGGAGTCTTCTCAGCGGCTGCAGCAGCCAACCATGCCCCAGTCACCCGTGGAGTGCCGCAGGGCTCATGTGCATCACCTACCATGTATAATGCCTTCACTAAACCCCTCTTCGGTAAACTGGACAATCTGGGTGTCGCATACACAAACTATGCTGACGACACCCAAATAGTAAAACTGATCATGGGGCACTACACCACTGACACGAACGCACTAAATGCAATCTACCACACGATCCAAACCTGGATGGCCCAAAACGAACTGTCTTAACGACAATATGACTGAGATTCTCATCATGGGCAGCCAAGCTAAACTCAAAACTCTGTCTCCACTATACCGATCCTTCAGCATTGATGGTAACCTCATCACAACTGCAATAGAGGTTAAGACCCTTGGAGTCTACCTCGACTCCTCACTTAGACTAATGCGGCAAGTCAATGCCATCACCTCGGCACCCTCCTAAACTGCTAAACTCATCACAGCTTGCAGACCCTACCTCAAAGAAGAGAACTGCATCACCCTGGCAAGAGCCCGAATCCTCTCCAGGATCGATTACTGCAACGTCATCTTTGCGGGGTCTGCAACTAAAAACATGAAACTACAAATCGTCTAGAACAGTGCCATAAGGGCAGCCCTAAATATCCCCAAATGAGGCAACATCTCCGTCATTAGAGGAAACATCCACTGGCTACCAGTTAAGGACCGGATTAAATTCAAGGTACTGACGCTCCCACACAAATGCCTATCCAACACTGCTCCGCGCTATCTCTCCAGCTTGATCACCAAAAACCAGTCTGCCAGACCTACCCGCACTGCTTACCTCGGCCATCAGGCCAAGCCCAGATTCAAGAAACAAAGAGCAGGCGGTTCTAGCTTCCCCGTGATGGCCGCCAATTACTGGAACGCCCTGCCTTTGGCCATCAGGATGGATCCCGCCTTATTGTCGTTCCGCAAAAAATTTAAAACGTGGTCCTTTACCCAGGATACTTAGGCTCACACTACCCACCGGAAAATACCCCATCACAATCTGTATCCTACAATATAAGTCCTGTAACTGTATTAGGATATGTTCTGTAACCTGCCACACTTAGATGGAACTTGAATGTTAGCATGTGCCACACTTGGAATTGAGAACATTAGCCTGCGCTGTATCTAGATAACATTGCGAAGGTTGGTGAGTGCCACACTTAGACGAAATTATGTGGGTCAGCAAGTGCTACACTTAGACAGAACTGTGAATGTTAGCATGTTAAATGTCATATAACCCAATATAAGCTCAAACTCTGCATATTTATCTCACTCAAAAAACTCAACCATCTCTCGCACAACAAGCTGCACGCACTTCACCACACTGCAACAACATATAAGCTGCACCAACAGCACACGCGGACTGACACTGATCCAATACTCGCACCAAAGCTCAGCACCCGGTGTCTACCCAGTTGAAGCTGCCAACAGACACCACTCCTCTCACTATCCTACTCCCTCTTCACCTTACCCATCCCACCAGAGTGCCTGGGGACCAATTCCATTGGTGACCGTGCGCTATACATGTACCTTTAACATAACATCCCACATTGTAAGACAACACAAACCATGTTTACACTTCCCTAAGTGGGCGCTTCATGCAACAGAAGCCCCAGTCCGTTCTGATTGTGTCTTGTATCTCCTGTAACCAAATACTCAAGTATGCGTCAGCTATGATCTGCACAACCTGTAACCATATTCTTAAGCCGTAACCATGTACTCATTATCTTAAGTTTGCCTGCTCAACCTGTAACCATATTCTTGAGATATTGTAATCATTGCCTAAGCTTGTCAACCTGTAACCACATTCTTATGCCTGCAAATGCTTGTAACCATCTTCGTAAGTTTATGCGCCCAGATGCCTTAGGGTTGGGTGCGTGATACAAATGTAATAATAAATATGTTTGCTCAGCATGATGGCATCTTGCATTTACCTGGTCCCGCATGCACGGTTGCGCATGCGCCAGATTCTGCAGGAGTGGTTGCCGAAACGGTGGTCTCTTGCAAGCAGTCAGTGCGACAATCTAGTGGTAGTTTCGCCAACACTAGTACAAGCTCTTCACTGGTGGACGAAGGAGAATCTGTTGAAGGGAAAACCTTTCCACGACCCGGTGGTGCAAGCGGTATTTACAACACACATCACTCTCCGGATGGAGGGCACATCACCTTCGTCTCACAGCACATGATCTGTGGTCTCGCATCACAGCACAGAACCATATCCACCTGCTGGAACTTTTAGCAGTATTCAAAGCGCTCTAAGCCTTCGAAGCGCATCTAACAAATCAGTCGGTACAAATCCTCAGACGCCACCACTGCAATGTTCTATATCAACAAGCAGGGGGGCACACATTCTCCATATCTGTCCAAGCTAGTACAGAAAATATGAAAATGGGCACTCAAACGGGGGATGTTCCTGACTTCCCAACATGTTCCAGCGGAAATGAACACTGTAGCGAACTCATTAAGCAGAGATCTTCTACCCGAAGATCACGAGTGGCGACTCGACAGAAGTGTTGTAGATCACAATTTTCTCAGTGGGGTTACCCTACGCTAGACTTGTTCGCTACAAGAGAAAACAAGCAATGCCCCGACTTCGCCTCCAGGTTTCCCCACCCAGATTCCAAGGAGAACGCCCTATGGATGAGTTGGTCACGGAAATTTGCCTATGCCCCCCTACACCCCACCCCCCCCGCCGTCCCTAACTCCACTAATGAGCAGAGTGGTGAACAAGATTCACAGAGAACAAGTGGCGCTAACCCTAGTTGCTCCCAATTGGGCGAGACCACCTTGGTATCCACATCTGCGCAAACTGGTGATGTGCGAGCCGATCAAGCTCCCGTGCCCGGCCAACTTGCTTGCCCAGCACGGGGGACAACACTACACCCTGAGCCTCACACTCTAAACTTGGCAGCATGGCTCCTAGAGTTTGGACACATTAATTTACCTCACAGGTGTATGGATATCCTCAAGGAGGCACGCAAACCAAACACCACATAATGTTATTGTGACAAGTGAAGAAGATTTATAATTTGGTGCCAATCAAAACAAATAAACCCAGTAGAATGTACTCCAACTCACATTCTTCATTACATGCTCCACTTATTAGACTCGGGGGTAGTCTTGAGTTCTATAAAGGTTAACCTGGTGGCTCTATCCGCATACACCACCCCACAAAGTGTCATGGTGGAAGGTTCCTGTCATTAAGGCATTCATGGAGTGAGTAAAAAAAACTCCACCCGCCTATATCAAACCCACCGCCAGGCTGGCACCTCAATGTAGTACTTGCAAAACTTATCGAACCCCCCTTTGAGCCTATATAAGTCAAGCCTTAAACACCTCACATATAAAACAGCTTTCTTGGTGGCTATCACCTCCATAAGGAGAGTCGGTGAACTTCAAGCATTGTCAGTGCAAGACCAGACAAATTGGTTTTAAGAATGCACCTTAGGTTTTCACCCAAGTTCATTTCAAAATTCCACGTAAACAAATCCATCGAGCTACCAGCTTCTTTCAGAACCCAACACGCTCAGCTGAGAAGAAACTCCATACACTAAATGTAAGGAGGGCGGTCCTTTACTATGTAAACAAGACCAGACCGCTCAGAAAAACAGACCAACTGTTTGTCTCCACAGCACCAGGCAGAGAAGGAGACCACATTTCCAAAAATGCCACCTCCAGATGGATATTCAGATGCGTACAGCTTTGCTACTCTTTATCAAGCAAAACGCTGCCTTTCACACCAAGAGCACACTCCACAAGTGGTACAGAAGCTACACTGGCTTTTATCGCAAACCTTTCGCTGGACGCCATTTGCAAAGCAGCTAATGGGAGCTCAGTAAATACTAACTCAGCACTACTGCATTCACACACTCTAAAGCAGAGTCCTAGGTGGGACAAGTGGTTCTAAAACATCTATTTGCCTCTGTACCTTCTCACAACCCACCACCTCTCCAAACACTGTTTGCTAATCTATGCATAGCATGTGATCTAAGCAGATTCCACAAGCCTCACAAAGGATACATTACTCACTGTTATTGTATTTCTGATGCTTATATCTGCTTAGATTCACATGTGCCCACCCTTTCTCCCCTTGGAGTAGAAGATGTATAGATGATTTTTCTTGGCTTTAAACATATCTGCTTTACTATACCTGTACTCACGCTACACTTCATGCAACCTCACGTCGGAAACAAAACAATCTGAGGGACCTCGACGCGTGAAGGACCATGGGTACAGTGGACGTCACACTAGGCATAGTATTACTGGCACGTCCGGTCGACTTCCCTTTTTCGAGTTTCGAAAACGACTGTAATACGCTGTTGCTTCCACTAGATGTCGGTGAGTAGTGTATCCCATATGTTTTATAACTGAGTGTTGTGTGATGGCATTACCAGCTTGTTTTATTTTCTTGTGTGTTTTTGGGTCTATAATGACTGAGTCGTCGACGGCACCATGGACGAAGGCAGCCACAAGGCACTTTGTCATCAAAATCAATGACGCCCACTGCAGCTTTGAAAGAACGGGTCCAGGAAAGAGGTGGCGGCTGCCCAGCGGATGTCCTTGCCCCCAAGGCGGGATACAGCTGCAGCGGCGAAGGAACCAGCGCCATGCATTCGCCCCAGCCCAGCCTCCTGTGGAGCCTCCCAGGTATGCGGACCGGCAGGCTACTGAGGATAGACCAGAACAGATCTACTCTAGTACCGACGAGGACGACGATCCTCACGAGGGATACTGCTTCGACCACAGAGAGGGAGAAGCTGTGGAACGACCGCAGTCCCCGGTGTGGAAGAGGAGACGCATTAGCCAGGATCCAACTCTTTTGGCTCTGTTTACCCCTAGACCTAGGAACGTCTCTCTGGACACACTGGTCCCTGCAATCCAACTGTGGATGCTGCAGTCGAGACTGGCATCTCCAGAGCCTCTGAAGGTAAAACTCTCTCCCGCAGAAGAGAAGTCCAAGCCGTGCGCCGCTCCTCTGCAAAATACAACCCCGCCACCACCACCTCGTCCAGACAAGACTCATACCGGAGCACCGGATCCACATACGGACACAGCTACCACGGCTACTGGTACCGACGAGGACGACTATTTAATCACGGTGGACGGACAGGTTCTGCACGCGGACGAGCCCCATAAGCCCCGCCCTCCTCTGGACAAAGTCTGATCTTTTTATTCGATAATCTCGAGGGCCTCAGAGCTGTTTCTGTTTGCCCCTGAGACTAAGAAGGAAGGCTTCCTGTATCAACGTGAGTTGAGGAAGACCATGTCAGTCCCCTTCCTGGATGACATCTGGGAAGAGGGCCTAGCCCTTATGAAAAATCCAAGTACAGCCCTGACGAAACGGGGCGGATCAGAAAAGTGCAGGGTACCCGACTCAGCGCTCAGGTGCCTAAGATCTCAGCTCTCGCTGGATTCAGTGGTCTCTGCTGCGGTTAGGAAATGCTCATCGTTAGGGAGAATTCTCTGTTTAGGCTGAATTTCCTAACCTAGTGAGTCCCCCAGCAGCTTTGCTGGATTTTTGGGGTTTATTTTTTTTTCTCCTGCCAAGAGTGAGACTCTTTTACCCTCACTCTTGGGCATGATTTGAGTGTTTCTTTGAATCTAGATGTGTTTAATGGGCTATGGGGTCTTTTACCCCATAGGGCTTCATGTGTTTTTGTGATGTGTTACACAGCACCCTCAGTGCAGTAACACAGGGGTGTCATAGTGACCCCCCCCCCAGTATAGACTCCATACCCTGGAACTGACTACTGTCTCCCAGGGCATGTAAAGTCACCATCGACTTTACTAGTCTTAAATTCTGAACAGAACCAGTACAAAACATCATATTGTGGACGTATTGGCTGGGGCAATTCAATTGCCCGGGGTCTGTTAGTCGAGGGGGCACGTCTCTGTCCCCCCTGATCGAGTTTTGGCTGGTGGCAGTGGATACTACTTTTTATATTCAACCGCAAATATTTTCCTATGGGATTTCCCATTGTTTTAGGCTACTATCTTTATTTAATTATTTACGGTAGCCTCTAACATACCGCCGGTTTATTTAATTAATATTATTTCTCCAGTTGGTATTTTTTTGCCAAAACTTGATTCTAAAATGGCGTTTGTGTTCTCTTCTGTGACTCCAACCCAAGTCGAGCCCTTTGTTCCACTTTTTGGCGGGCTTCTCCACAGAAGCCCTCCAAAGTGGTGCCACTCTGTCTGGGGTACTTAGGAGGGGTGGAGTGGGATTTAGGCACGCTGGACAGAGTTGCCTAGGCAACTCAAGTTGCACTCCGTCCTGATTGGCCCATGTTTGAGTGACAGCTAGGCTGAGTGAATGGGGGTTTTCTGCATAAATGCAGGGCTTTGGGGACTGGAACTTCAGAAGTCGCCACAGGACCTAAGAATCCGACGAGGGAGAAGCTGAGCCGACCTGCCACGACGACACCACCGGTGGAGCCCTGCTGGACCATCTCACCACTTTTCCCAACGACAGAGGAGATTTCCCGCCGGAGAGTCTTCTTCCTTTGACTGGTGGGGATAACCAGTTTCACCGTCTTTTCGCTTTCCCGACGTACCTCGTGGCCGCCTTGCCTGTGTCAAGCACCCCGGCAACCGGGATACCACGTTATACCACGACCGCGAAACAAAGGTACCACCTTTAACCGGAAAACTCTGCGGCTGGATTCTTCCCTATCAGTGCAACGACCTTCATCTTTCCTCCAAGTCGAGATCTTCTCTTCCCCTGGACGACGATGCGACTTGCACCCACTGCCAGGAACTGCCACCGCTGGAGGATCCTTCCCACTTAAGGTACCGTGTCCCGCCTGGCTTCCCTTGCCACCGACTGTACAGGGTAGATTTAGCCCCTGGCTTTCGAACCTGGGTTGTCCTGGGACACCCTGGCTAAACTTTCCTAATCCTCTCAACTCTTTTTGAACTCTCTGCAAGACTTTCTAAGCCTAGTGTAACTGTGATCTTGGGCGCATTTGTGCTCTGCTCTCTCTAAGAGTGGGCCCAGCCTTTGGACTTTGGCTCACCAGTGACTTTTGCTCTTCTGCCTTGCTAAGTGTTCCTGAATCTTAGAGTGGTGTACCTTTCCATATTCTGTCTTTTTCCCTCCCTTTTTCACAAACTTATTGGAGTGCTATCTAGTCAAGCGCTCACCTCTGTCTGAAACTTATCTGATAAGGAAAAAGAGGTGTATATATTACAATAGTAACTGTGTTTAGAATATTTTACAACAAGAGTGCTGGAGTGTTTCAAACAGTGTGTTTTTAAATAATTATATACTTTGATACCAAAGCTCTGGTCAGTGTTTGCTTGTATTAGTGTGAGTGCCTATTGTGTATACTTTGCATACTGCCTAACTCTTCTTGAGGGAAGTCTGACTGCTCAGCCACAGCTACCAGGTAAATCTGGGTGGTACAGACTGCTACCAAGTGGGTTTACTGCTAACACCTGTAGTCCTAAATCTTTTGCAGTGTTCCCTAAGGGAACTGCACAGGTTTCTGCCTAACACTCATTGAACCAGTAATTGGCAGCCATGGTACCTCCGGACCATGAGGGGAAGAAGCTGGATGCGATGGGCAAGAGATTCATTTACACTGCAGCCTCTACCATCAAGGCAGCGAACGCACTAGCCACTTTGTCCCATTATGACTGGGAACTCTGTTTCAAGCCCTATCCTGGACTTTCAACCCGAGGATAAGTAGGTCGAGGCACTGGGACTTTTTCAGGAAGGAGAGGTGGCCTTGTATCATGCCATCAGTGGCGGTAGACATTGCAGACTCATGTTTCTCGCAGATGGGGAACTGGGTGTCTCAGCGCCATCAAGGTTGGTTAAAGGCTATCAGACAGGACTTTCAGGCAAAGGTGCTAGATGTGCCGTTCAATGGGGAAAACCTCTTTGGAAAGGCAGTCAACGAGTCTTTACAGGCGAGAAAGACCGACACAGAGACAGCACGTTCCCTAGGAATTTTGCAGCAGCGATGATCCTCGTCCTTTCGCTCCTCCAGAGGAAAACCAGGCAGATCGTCAAAGGGTTATAGTATCCCTTATAGGTAGCCCCAGCTCGCTTCCACTCAAGCGTACAGGGGCCGCTCTGAAGGCAGCGGAGGCGCCATCCTCAAGATAGAACACCTCCTCAAGCAGGGCTGAACCGGCCGTGGCTCCGGGCCCCCACTTATGCACCCCAGTGGGAGGCTGGCTGGTGAAGTTAGTCAGCATGTGGGAAAAGATCAGCACAGACAGATGGGTGCTGGACACTCTTAGACAGGGGCACACTTTGGAGTTCCGACACAAGTGTCCTTGTATCCCTTCGATTCAGCTGAAAGAACTACACGGGTTGCATCTTCAAAAGGAGGTGTGGTCCATGTTATGGAAAGAGGCAGTATAGCCCGTCCCTCAGATTCCGGGGCTCTGGAGTATATTAAACATACTTTGTAGTTTGAAAGAAGACGGGAGGTTGGAGACCGATTCTGGATCCTACGTCTTCTCAACAAGTACTTAAAGTCGCAAAATTTCCGATAGTCACGTTGCAGCACATGCTCGGCCAGCTGGAGCAGGGAGATTTTCTGCTGTCATTGAACCTGAAGGACGCCTACTTCCACATCCCCATCCTCAAAGCACCACAAGTACCTGCAATTCGTATTTCAGGGTCAGCACTACCAGTTCAAGGCTCTGCCTTTTGGTGTGGACCAGCCCCGAGGATGTTTACGAAGTGCATGTCGCCAGTGGTGGCATATCTTCGTCTGCAGGGCATCCACTTATACTACTATCTGGATGACTGGCTGGTGCATGTCCCCTCGTGGTCCCTGTCCAGCGAGCACATGGCGAGGACAGTACATCTGCTGACAGAGCTGTGGTTCTCCATAAACTATCCAAAGTCGTGCTTGAAGCCATCTCAGGATGCTCTGTCCCTGGGTGCGCGCCTCCCTCAGAGGAGAGGGCGAAAACCATACAAGACAAGGTTCAGCGCTTGTCGTCCACCCAGGCAGCAACGGTGAGATCCATCATGTTGCTTCTGGGCATGTTTTCCTCCTGCATAAACCTTGTTCGCCTCTCCAGACTGCGCTTGAGACCTCTCCAGGAGTTCCTGGATGCAAGTCTCAACTTTACGGACACAATCTCTCTCAACGAAGAGTTCCGTCAGGCGATAGTGGTAGGGTGTTCGACATCTCATCCAGCGAGCTTCAGGTTCCTCTTTACCAGGAGACGGTCACCACAGGCACCTCTCTACAGATATGGGGGAGCACACACCAATTTCACGCCAGAGGCCTCGTGCAACCGGAGGAAAAGGACATGCACATCAACGTTCTGGAACTTGGGGCCGTATTCTGGGCCCTCAAGTCTTTTATACCGTTATTGAAGGACAAGGTGGTGAGGATCTTCAGACAACACCACAACCATGTTCTACCTCTGGAAACGGAGGGGACGGGGGAGGTCCCTGGTACTCTCCAAGGAGGCCCACGACTTGTGGCAGTGGGACAGTAGTCCAGGCATGTTCCTCATTCCATTTCACCTGGCGATAGTAAAACCCCATTGCAGACTCGCTCAGCAGGGAACCGCGTTCTTGCCACGAGTGGGAGCTTCACTGGGACCAGGTGGATTGACTGTTCGATGAATGGGGACGACCCCACATCGATCTTTGTGACGGCAGTGAACATAGTGCCAGGGGTTCGCCAGCAGGTTCCCTCGATCGAGGAGCTTGGGGGACGCGTTTTCGCTCCCATGGGAGGGACAGTTTCTATACGCATACCCTGCCCCCCATTTCCACTCCTCCTATGTGTGATCAACACACTCAGACAGTGCCACTGCAGTATGATACTCGTCGCCCCGACGTGGAAGAGGAAGATCTGGTATCTGGACTTAATAACGCCTGTCAGTGGCCCTGTCCATCAGGCTACTGCTGTCCCTGGACCTTGGGCCAATTCTGCATCCGGGCCCAGAGTCTCTGAAACTGAGGGCTTGGCATCTGCAGCCCTAGCGTTTGGAGGTTATGCTTTACCCGTAGAATGCAAGGACATCCTGGCAGGGCCAGAGCCTAGTCTACTTTAAAGTGCTTTGGACCTAAATGGAAACGCTTCTCAGTGTGGTGTCGAACTCAGAAGATTACCCCTCTGCGGGACACTGCTCCGCAACTTCTCCCATACCCGCTTTCCTTCGCCAAAGCGGGACTGGCTCATGCCTCTCAAGGTGCATCTTGCCGCCATATCCAGGTACACCAGGTCTCCGGGAAGACCTTCACTGTGGTCTCACAGGCTAGTCAAGGAGTTCCTTAAGGGGCAATTCAGGACTTTTCCGCCAGTGAAAACCCCTGCCCCAGCGTGGGAGCTCAATGTTGTGCTAACTAAACTCATGGGAATGGCCTTCAAACCTATTCTCAAGTTTCTCTCATGGAAGACTGCTTTCCTCGTGGCTATCGCCTCGGCCAGGTGGGTTAGGAGATTAAGGCCCTGTCTTGCAAGCAGTCTGACTTGTCTTTTCACGCTTCGATGGGGGTACTGCGTACCACCCCAGCTTTATGCCAAAGATACCGTCGGAATTCCACCTCAACAAATCTTTGGTGTTTCCTGTTATATTTCCGAATTAGTTGTTGCCACCTGAGAGGGCCTTGCATTCGCTTGACGTTGCTTGTGCTTTGAAATTCTACATAGCACGTACGGAGGATTTTCGGAAGACTTCTCAGTTTGTCAACTTTGGAGCTGTCAATCGGGGAAAGGCCTTGTCGGAGGCTTCCATCTCCAGTTGGCTCTCTGGCTGCATCATGCTCTGTCACTGACTGGCTAGCAGGCCGCTGCCAGGCCATCCGAGAGCCCACCGCAGTTACGATAGTGTTCCTCAACATCTGCAGGGCTGCTACATGGAGGTCCAGGCTGTTAGGCAGAAACCTGTGCAGTTCCCTCTGGGACCACTGCAAAAGATTTAAGACTACAGGTGTTTGGCAGTAAACCCACTTGGTAGCAGTCTGTACCACACAGATTCACTTGGTAGCTGTGGCTGAGCAGTCTAACTTCCCTCAAGAAGAGTTAGGCAGTATACAGAGTATTCACAATAGGTCAAGAGAACACAGTAGAACAAGTAAACGCTGACCAGGGCTTGGTGTAAAAGAGATATTTATTTAAAACCACATCTAGAACAAACACACAGGCACTAATAGTAAGCAATTCAAAAACACGGTCACTAAAAGATATACACTCCCTTAAAAGAATATTAGACAAGTCTTAACTAAAGCCCCACTTACTTTGAGACAGCGGTGAGCGCTTAACGTAGATGGCACTCTATAATAATTTGTTTTTAAAAAGGGAGAGAAAAGCAGAGAATAAATTGTAACGGATCCAACACTTTTACAAGAACATAACAAGAGATGAAGGCAAAGTAAAACCGGGAATTCAGAGTCAGTAGGCCGGATCCGCTTTAAGAGGATCGAAACGAAATGTGTCCAAGGTCACACGGTTGCAGTGCACAAAAGTCTTGTAAAGGTTCAAAAAAAGGAGTTGGACCAAAGAAAGGGACCAGTTAGAGGGTCAAGGCGGCCAGCCCAGTCCAGAAGGTTAAGGAGTTATTATTACCTTGTAGCAATCTTTAGAAAGGGAGGCCTGGCGGACATGGTACCTTAAAGTGGTGAGAATACTCCAGCGGGGGCAGTTGTTCCTGGCAGCGGATGCAAGTCGGAGCTTCGTCCGGGGGAAGAGAGGATCTCGTCGTGGAGGAAGACAGGAGTCCGTTGCACTGCCAGGGAAGAAACCAGCCGCGGAGTTTCTCAGGTACAAGGAGCGGTCCGTTGATTCGTGGTTCAGTGGTGAGTGGCTATCTGGCTGCTGGGGTGCTTGGCATGGGCAGTTCGACCACAAACCGGTATGGGGTGCGAAGAAAGAAGGTACAACTGATTGTGCCCACCAGTCGGGGGGAAGAAGCCTCTCCAGCCGGGAGATCTTCTCTGTCGTCGGGAAGTGGCGAGTCGGTTCCGCAGGGCTCCACCGGTGGTGTTGTCGTGGTAGGTCGGCTCAGCTTCTCCCTCGTCGGATTCTCAGGTCCTGTGGCGACTTCTGAAGTTACAGTCCACAAAGCCCTGCTTTTATGCAGCATACCCCCATTCACTCAGCCTAGCTGTCAATCAAACATGCTGAGTGGTGAGCCAGCCGGCTCACCACTTGGGCCAATCACACAAGAGTGCGACTTGAGTTACCAAGGTAACTCAGTCCAGGGTGCCTAAACCCCCTCCCACACCCCCTGTGGTACCCAGACAGAGTGGCACCACTTTTAGAGGCTTCTGTGGAGAAGCCCGCCAAAAAGTGGAACAAAGGGCTCGACTTGGGTTGGAGTCACAGAAGAGAACAGACGCTTTTTAGAATCGAGTCCTGGCAAAAAATACCAACCGGCGAATTAATAATTAAATAAACCGGATGTTCGAGGCTATGAGAATTAAAAATTAAAGTTAGTAGCCTCGAACAATGGGAAAATCCCATAGGAAAATATTTGTGGTCGAATATAAAAAGTAGCTTCCACTGCCACCAGCCAAAACTCGATCCGGTGGGACGGAGACGTGCCCCCTCGACTAACAGACACCGGGGCAATCGAATTGCCCTGAACAGTACGTCCACAATATGATGGTTTGTACTGGTTTCTGTTAATAATTTGGTACTAGTAAAGCCAATGGTGACTTTACGTGCCCTGGGAGACAGTAGTCAGTCCCAGGGTATGGAGTCTATGGTGGGGTGTCACTATGACACCCCTGTGTTACTGCACGGAGGGTGCTGTGTAAAACATAAGAAACACATGAGACCCTATGGAGTAAAGGACCCCATAGCCCATAAAACACATTAACAGTCAAAGGAACACCATAAATCATGTCCAAGAGTGGGAGAAAGAGTCTCACTCTTGGCAGGAGAAAAAAACAAACTCCAGAAATCCAGCAAAGCTGCTGGGGGACTCACTAGGTTAGGACATTCAGTCTAAAGAGAGAATTCTCCCTAACACAGGCACACCTTCACAAGGGTCTAGTACATCGACAGTTATTCCAGAGGAGTCCCGGGTCGACCAAGCGGTGCTACTCAACCTGTTGGTTTGAGGTGAGTCTGTTCTAGAGCTAGGTGTTTTTTGCTTCTCTTGAGCCTTGTCAGCTTCTGTGGTTGTGTATATCTACTGCTGTGTAATCGTTATTCATGAGAATGTGAATCCATGCCAGACCCAATGCTGGAGGTGGTTTAAGTTACTTACCTGTAACTATTGTACTCTTGCGTCCCGTCCCCTTTCCTCCACACTGCATGGGCGTTCCTCGCGAGAGATGGGAGACGGAACCTTTTTCACCAGAAAAATCTTCTTCCACTTTAAATTTAGAGGCGCATCCCTGGGAGCATGCGCTGCCCTGACTCCGCCCTCTGGCGCCACACCTCAGGCCCCTTTTCCGCATCGACGGGAACGGGCCAAATTCACCAGCGCTCTTGGATTTGGCTTCGACCATGCAATTCCAAACGTGGATTCTTCCTCTCTTTTGTCTTTTTTCAATTAGGTACTGGGTCCTCAGATGCCACAGCTCCTCCCTGGCGCATGTCGACTATGATGGGGTTCAGCAGGTGCCGACTTCAGACTCCCACGCCCTCTCACTACTTTGCCATGGCCCAGACCACGGTTGGCAAGCCTGTTTGGCGTGCGGCTCGCTGTCCTCGAAAGCGCTGAAGAACAGACTAGCCAGGTGGAGGGAGCTCTTTCAGCGGTCTCCTTCTGAGGATCTCAAGAACTTCGTGAAGCATCGATCCCAGCCTGAGGTAGGGCCTATATTTTCATCCGCACCCCGCAAGGGAGACTCCTTCCCAGGGACTCCCCTGTGCGGGAGGGACCGGTGAGGTCCTTATACCAACACACGCACCGAGGCTGTCCCAGCTACCGGCCACCGGGCTGAATGGTCCTCAGATCCTCCCGGTGCCAGTGTTGAGGGGTCACTAGGCTCTGTTACCGGGTTTGCGCTCGAGGGGCTCCGCCCTTGTACCGGCATCATGTACACCTACTGGGCCCGTGCCAAGGAGCAGGGCAAGTCGCACTGCTCCCATATAAGAGACTTGGCAGAGGTCGGGCCCAGCTAGCCGAGCAACACATTGCAGCCACGTGGTAGGCAGCTTAACAAAATGGCTGACGTGCCAGAAAGGGACACCCGTTCAACACCTCTGCAGGACTTTGGCGAAGAATGAGTATCCCTTCTTATGCACAAGGTTGTTTTCCCTTGTGTCGGTATGTACAGGGTCGGCACCGGCCTCAGCTGCCTCTAGCTACCCCGTCCGTGCCCTCCTCTTCGGCCAGCGAGGACCGAATCTTCGAGAGGTTCCTCAGCCTCATGAAGCTTCCACAGATGGGGACTTTCATCAAGGACGCAGTCAGGGAAGTCCTTCCCGCTATGCTAACAGCACCACAGATGCCTCCGCCGACGCCTCTGGCCCTGGCACAGCTGCCTCCTCCGGCCCCTCAGCCTACTCCGCAGGCGGTTCCATACCAGCCTCCTCCTCCTCTTCCTCCAGCCGTGGTCCCAGTGCCCCAGCCTCCGGATACTCCTCCTCCATCACAGGATCACTCAGACCATCCGGATACTGATGAGGATGACGATCCCGACACCATCAGCCAGGGCCTTCCACGGACATCTCTCGGGCTCGGCAGAATACCTGGGCCTCGCCTAGCCCGAGGTAGAACAGCCGGCAGAGGGCTTCCTCACTGAAGTCCTCCCAAGGCACCCTTCTGCCAGAACGGGAATTCCACTACTGACCGACGTGGTGTCCCTCTCCAAGAAGGGTTGGCTCAAACCCCACTCTGTCCAGCCAGTCAACCGCCGCCTGGGCACCAAGTACAGGCAAATGGAGGGAGATACACTCTTGCTCTCCTCCCACCTTCAGCCACACTCCTCAGTGATTGCTGCTGCATCACTGTACTCGAAGCTTCAGTCATCCTCGTCATCTACGGCGCTGTGAGGCAAGGAGGAGAAAACCTTGGAGGCATACGGTAAGAAGCTGTATTCCAATGCTTCCTTGCATCTGCGACAGGCCAACGCAGATGCCATGCTGGCAGCTGGCAACCACAGATATTGGCGGGAAATTTCCGACTTCCTCCCGGAACTCCCCACCAACAGGCAATCGTGTTTTAAGGCGGGGCTAGCCGAAGCCAAGCTCATGGCTCAGGATATCATGGAGTCCACCCTGGCACACATTGATACCTCTGGACGTGTCATCTGTATTGCCACGGACATGGGAAGATGGCCTGGCTCAGGGCAACCAAGTTCAACCCCGATGTCCAGGAACGTATTCTAGATCTGCCCTTCGGGGGCAGTGACCTCTTTCACTCCAGCACAGACGAAGAGCTGGACAAAAAGAACAGCTCTCAGACGGCTAAATCTTTATCCATACTGACAGACAAAGCGTACTCCCAGTCTCAGCAAGGCTCAGATAAGGGTCGCTCATCTGGAGGCTTCCGCGGCTACCAGGAACTGAGGTCTAGGCAGCCGGAAGCCCAAGTGGGCGCAAGCATCAAAAGGGGGGGCAAGGGCTTTTTCCAGTCCCCCCCCCCCCCCTCCGCCTCCGAGGGTAAACAGTCCTGACACACCCCTCCGGGTCCACGTGTCTCCAGTGGGGGCAGGCTTTCTCTTCACGTGCACTGTTGGCGACAGAACTTTGCGGACCCCTGGATCCTGTCAGTAGTCTCCTCTGGGTACCGTCTAGCGGTACTGTTGGCCGTCCCCCACACAAGACTCATGATGAGGATTCAACTCCACTTTGCAGGGTTGTTGAACCAAGAGAGGGGCTCGCAGGCCGAAATGATATCAAGATCCCCATCTCTCTCCACCCGGACCTCGCATGGTGGTCCAGGGACTGCAACCTGCGGATGGGCAAGCCCTTCAGGCCCCCCGTCCCACAGGTGACGATTACCACAGACTCCTCCCTCGAGGGCTGGGGAGCCACCCTGGAGGATCTCAGTCCACGGCACGTGGACTCGTCAAGAACAAGAATACCGCATCAATTGGCTGGAACTGAACGTCATCTGTTTAGCGTTCGGAGCATTCCTACCACTTCTCAAGGGAAAGGCTGTCCTCATCCAGACAGACAACTCAACCAGCATGTACTACGCCAACAAGCAGGGAGGCATCAGATCCCCTCTTCTGTGCAGACTGGTGATCAGCATGTGGGAATGGGCCCTGGAAATTAACATTTTCCTCTCGACGGTCCACCTCCCGGGAGAATCCAACCTGGAGGCGGACAGGCTCAGCAGGCTGGGAGCGGACAATTACGAGTGGCAGCTAAACGACCTCGTTATTCAGATCTTCAACAGGTGGGGTCATCCCCAAGTGGCTCTTTGCCACCTGGCACAACAAGAAGTGTCCTCAGTTTGCATCCTGGCAGGGTCAGGTCCCCGGCTCTCTGGGCGATGCATTTAAACTCCAGTGGACCGTCATGAAGGCCTACACCTTTCCGCCTACTCCCCTGCTCCACAGGGTAATTTGCAAGATCAACCAGTCTCGCCGACTCCTCATCATTCTGATAACCCCATGGTGGCCAGCCAGGCCATGGTTTTTGGAACGACTCAGCCTCTCGGAGGTGTCTCTGATACACCATCCGACGGGCCCAGCACATCTTCTGGCGCAGCAGGGGGGCAGAATCGTCTAACCCGCGCCAGGGAAACTAGCCCTCACAGCATGGTACCTGAGCAGGTAACGCTTCGGCACCTTAGCCTCCCACAGGCCAATCTGGAGATTATAAAGGGCGTCGGGAGCAAAGCCACCAGTGCCCGGTACAAAAGCAAATGGACCAGATTCTCCCACTGGGCAGACACCAAGGGAATCTACGCCTTGGCCTGCAATTTGGATGACGTGCTCTCCTTTTCGGTGCGCCTCGCTTATTCGGCATACATGTGGACACCTGCCGTACATACCTTGCCGCCATTGGGGCTTACAGGAACTCGGAGGAAGGCATTTTTTCCTCCGCCAACCCTATCGTCAAACATCTGACTGGTCTCGCTAGGCTCTACCTGCCCGTCAAGAGATTGCAACCTGTGTGGGACTTTAACATGGTCTTGGGGACCCTGATGCACAATTCATTCGAGCCAATGGCGTCTGGACATTAGGCTGGTCACCATCAAGATGGCCTTACTAGTCGGTCTTACTTCGGCTCACAGTCAGCGAGATCCAGGCGCTGGTCGCCTCTGAACCATATACCATCTTTCACAAGGACAAGGTAGTCATGCGGACGCACCGGGCATTTCTGCCCAAGGTTCCAGCTGCATCTCATTTCAATGAAGAAATGGTTCTTCCTACGTTCTCCCGATCCCAAGGACGAAGCACAGAGAGTGCTGCAATGGCTGGATGTCAGGCGTGCCTTAAAATTCTACTTGAACAGGACCAAGGGCTTCTGCAAGTCGAACGTTCTGTCATGTTCAGAGGCTCGAGGCCAGGCTATCAGACCTCTAAGGCCTCCATATCCCGCTGGATGGTCTCTGCCATCAAGGAAGCGTACGAGGGCCAGCACAAGCCACTCGCGGCCAACATGCATGCCCACGCAGTCAGGGCCAAGGCAACGGCCATCGCCTTCCAGCGTCACGTACCTTGGCTAGTTCTAAGCAGGGCGGCCACTTGGCCCTCCATCGGCTTTCTGCAAGCATTACTGTTTGGATGCCGGCTCTAGATCTGATGCGGCTTTCGGACAGGCGGTTCTCAGTTGTAATCGCCCATACAGTATGGAGGAAAGGGGACGGGACGTAAGAGTAATTAGAAGTTACTCACCGTAGTGACTAACGTACTCTTAGTCCCCTTTCTGCCATACGTCCCACCAACCACCTCCCTAATAATACTGGTGTCATTCGGCAATGTTAAATCTATTGTCGACGCGTCAATGGGGACCGAGGTGTGGCGCCGGAAGGCGGAGTCAGGGCAGCGCATTTCTTGTGCGCCTCTAAATTTAACGGGGAAGGTTTTTTTCTGGGGTAAAAGGTTCCGTCTCCCGTCCCTTGGAAGGGACGCCCATACAGTATGGAGGAAAGGGGACTATGGACTAAGAGTACCTTAGTCACTACAGTGAGTAAATTATAATTTCCCAACATCTCAGTTACAAAGCAACTATTTTCTCAAACCTAAAATCACAAGTTGACTTCTGTAATTTTAAGTAAGATTATTTTTTGTGGAAATAAACCAGTTGTTCCCCTCATGTCTAATTAAATGGTTAACTCTATCAAACAATAAATGACAGGTGATGTTGCTTGCACACAGTATCCAGTGATATAATCGCTGGAAAAAAACATTGAGGGTGACTCGATATTTTGTTTTAGATAGGACTCCAGTGCGAGGAACATATGTATGACACAGATATTGCTTATAAATGAACAGGCTACCGAAACACATCTTTAGGAAATATTTATTACACGAGTAGCTCAATTACAGTGGCATTTAAGTAATTAAACACTTAAAAGAATGCATAGATAGAACACTGGCGGGCGTTGGTGTTACTTTGTAAAGGATCTTACTCAAAGAGTTCCCAGTAGGGTATGTTTTATCAGGGAAGGGCAGGTAGTTGCTGGGAATGCCATAGGGATTAACATGCCAATGGTTATTCAATCAGTTTGTAAATGACCAAACACACTCATAGGATGTGTGTCCCACCTCCCATCCAATCGCCATCCTATCTGTGTTCCAGTGCAAGAGCTCTGGTTTACACCCAACAGCCCAAACTAAAAAAGTACTGATGTACGTTTCTGAATCAATCATAACCACTGGCATTGCTTTGGTCAGCCTCCGAGGCCATTGTTTGCAAATCAGCCTTTGCCCTGCCATGAATGAGAACAGCCCTGTCTAAACTGCTAGACCACACGGCCTACAAATGCCTCCCATGACTTGTGTTCCAATTCAGAGGGTATATGGCCTAGCAGTTGATGTTGAACTTTGGTTGCAGAACCAGGTTCTTTTGTGATATAATAGAAAGGGAACAGCAGATGGGGAAAGGAAGAGTTACCACAGTATTTTGCTTGTTTCTCCTTTTCTCTACTGTTTTTAGAACTCATTTATAGCATTGTTTCAAAAAAAGATTGTTCTTGGGGCTCTCTGGCTCTTGTTCATTGATCTTCAGTATACAGTTGTTAATAGTTCATGCTTTGACAATGGCTTTCCTTATGGAGAAGCGGGAATGGAGGGAATCCGATGTGAGTAGCGAATGGAAAGTTAAAGTTGTGTGGGACTTTATGGAAGAGAACAAAGGAGTGGATAGAAGAGGAGAGCTCAACACTTAGGTAAAGGGTACTGAGAGCATTTGATTTTGGAAGGGATGCACGGATGGGGGGCCGGGCTAGAAAAGGACTGCCATGGCTTGTGTTTGGGTTCAGAGGGTACACAGCCTAGATGTTGAGGTTAAACTGCACCTTTTGGTGGCAGAACCAGGCTCATTTGCTAATGGTTTGTCCCCTTTTGTAATGGCAAGGACATACTAAAGACCTATGGCATGGAAGGCTTTCCAGAGCAATGACAGTGGTAATGTATAATTCAAAGCCTTGCTTCTCTTTTTGATTTTATTACGCTCTCCCCTGTGTGCAAGGGTTATAATCGATATAATCGCTGGTACAAACATAGAGGGTGACGTGATATATTTTGAAAGGCACAACACCCCAGCCTATTTTAGAATGGATGCAATTGTATAAACAAAATCCAGTGCTAGAGTTTTTGGGGAAAGTGTTGGATAGTGCCTTTAAAAAGAGTCGCCCTCAGTGTTTTTTTTTCCCAGCGATTTAACACTGCAAAACATGTGCAAGCAACATCATCTGTCATTTGTTTGATACAGTTAACCATTTTATTAAGCATGAGGGAATAACTGGTTTATTCCCACAAAAAATAAACCTACTTTAAATAACAGAAATCAACCTGTGATTTTAGGTTTGAGAAAATAGTTCCCTTGTTACTGAGATGTTAGGAAATGTAGGTAAGATGACCAGTCCAGTTAAAAACAAAAGCAACACAGGCTCTTGCTAGATGGTTATAGGTAGCCTGCTTGAGCAAGTGTGCTACCTCACTTAGAGGTGTAAATGGTCCTCCATCTCCTGGTTCATTTGTGCGTTTATGGATGTGGCGCATACATTACTGCCCAGGCCAAGCAAACAAATCCTGGCCAGGCCTACTGTATTGCATACCTTCAGGATGCTAATCATACTGAAGTTGCTGCAGCATGTTTAGAGTGAACCCCCTTGCCTTCCCCCCACAACCGCTTTACAGTGGCGGTATCGCACCACTGGCAAGGCCTCCGTTCTAGGGGAGGGTAAGGGTGCCTTTGGAGGGGGGGAGGCAGACGGGGCCAAGACCCCCTGTTACAGCTGGGCCTGATTGTGTAAAAACTGTAATTTACAGAACAGTGATTGTATGATGAACGACTTGTGTGGTGTTTTATGTCACGCAATCCATTGAAACTGCTATTGCCATATAGCTTTGTTTCCCCCGAATGCAGATGAGGATCAGGTCCGTTTACAAGAAACCCAATGTTGCAGTCATATCCTGCCATTTAAATGCCACCCAGTCCTTCCTTCTGGTTCCCATCAACATGCAGCCGGTACGTTACATTCGAGGGGATTGGGTCCTCCGACGTATTCCATATTTATGACCGTAATCACCACAGCTGTGCTGCTTTGGAAAATCTTTGGCGTCTGCGTTGATGACGTCGATACGCCGCCCTCGAGGACCTCCAACGGCCGACGTCACTGGATGTTATAAGTAGGACACACGACGCCCGTAGCCCCAGTTCCATTTTTTCCGCAAACTTGTTCGCTTCGGGAATCTCGGTGCGCCTCGACTCTTTGGAGTTTCTGTTGCTTTCTCGGTTCTTCGAACCTGTTTGTGAACTATTTCTTCGTGAAGATGTCTACCTCGTCTTCCACACCGCGTCCGGACTTTAAGAAGTGCGGGGACTGTGGGTCCATTATGTCGGTCACGGACTCCCACGACACCTGCCTCTGGTGCCTCAGGGA
Organism: Ambystoma mexicanum; assembly: GCF_040938575.1. NCBI lineage: Eukaryota > Metazoa > Chordata > Amphibia > Caudata > Ambystomatidae > Ambystoma > Ambystoma mexicanum. The sequence continues at coordinate 568,051,269 of NC_090922.1, read as the reverse complement.
GGCCCATGACACGGATGACTGTCTACTGCCAGTCACTCACGCCGAAAGCCTTGTGGGAGCGCAAGAAGTTATCGGTAGGTAAGGTGTCCAAGCCCCGGAAGTCGAGGTCTGCAGGGCTTTCGACGGATGACTCGAAGGGCGACTCTCCGCCTCGGAAGTCCAGTGGGTCTCGGTCCCGGAGTCGGTCTCGCCACTCCTCTGACTCTTCGAGGCACTCCCGGAAGTGCGTCATCGGTTGCCTTCCCCGTCCTCATCCGAGGAGCCCGCCCGTCGCGTACCCCACCAAGCATGCGACACCGGAGGAATGGGCTTCCTTCGGGAAGAAGATGTTGGCGATTCTCGAAATGCAGGGCACTAGTCCGTCCGCGCCTCCGAGTGGGGTCGGTCGTGATCAGCTGAGAGACGCCGCTCGCACGCCTTCGGGCTTGGGTGGTCGTCACGATTCGCAGGAAAGGTCCCGCTCGGACAAGGGGAATCGTTCTTGGCATGCCCAGTCCAGGTCCTCAACACGCTCGAGACCACGTGAACCTGTGACGTCTTCGAGGAAGACGTTGACGCCTGTGGCGCCGACGTCGTCGACGGACTCTCGTGGCCCTGCCTCCGAGGACGTCGTCGACGCCTTCGGCGCCCAGGATGTCGAGGGACACGCTCGGGGCTCCGCCTTCGAGGCCTGTGTCGACGCCGTTGATGCTGTCAGTACCGATTCACTCGACGCCTTTCGGGGCTGTGTCGACGGGGGTACCCCGTGGCTCGGGGGAACCACCTAGAAAGGCTCTGGCCAAGGTCAAGCATGGCTTTGGTTCCAGTTCTGTGCCGCCTTACTGCCATCTGGAATTCATTTCAGAGGTGGATGAGGGCTCTGATGATGGCATGGTGCCAGACATGGTGCCTGCCGAGATTCTCTCGGGCCATAACCAGTTTGAGGACCTGAGGTAGTCCCTGCATGATGCTAGTGGGCTGGACACCTCTCCGGAGGTGGAGTTTTGTAGGCCTGAGCCTGGCACTCATGCCGATTCTTCGTACCGGCGCCTTATATCACGTGTCACCGAGTACTTAGGAAGGTCTGCTCCCCCAGGGGAGTTTGTTCAGGATGACCTTACGGATATCCTTGACATTGGTCCACCAACTGACCCGGTACTGCCGTTTCATATGGCTCTACAGAGGAGGGTGGCAGTGGCTTGGACTGCTCCGGAGAGTCTCCCGGCAGTGAGCAAGTCTTTGCCGCGAAAATACCAGCCAGTAGTGACCCCTGCTACTTGTCCAAGCACCCTACTCCGGAGAGTTTGGTGGTGCAGGCGGCTACGGCCCCGGCAAAGCAGGTGTCGTACCCTACCATCCCTCCTGATGGGGACCACAAGCGCTTTGACGGCTGGGCGAAGAAAGTTTTTTCTGCAGGGGGTATGGCGCTCCATTTGTGCCTTGTCTCGTTTCACGCACTCTGTGGAACTGTTTCCTTAGCGGCTGAACCTATTCCCGAAGGGGATGAACGGGATGGTTTCCTTGCCATGGTTCAGGGTGGCAAGGATGCTATGTGTTAGGCCGTTCAGTCGGGTTTGGACATGGCAGATTGCGTCAGCCGGTCTATGGCGGCGAGCACCGTGATACGCAGGTTTGCATGGTTGCGGAAGTCGGGGTTTGCTCCCGATGTGCAGGCCCGGCTCCTCAACATGCCCTTTGATGGGGAACATCTTTTTGGTAGCAAGGCTGACGAGAGCCTTGAGAGGTTGCAGACCTCAATAGCTGCAGCAAAGTCGCTGGGCGCTGCAGTTCGACAACCTCCGCCTTTTCGTCATAGGGCACAGCAATGGAGGGGAGGTTCCTTTCGTTATTACTCATCCTTTGGTAAAGCGAGAGGAGCTGCCAGTCAAAAGAGCCACCGTAGGATTACCAGAGGTGGAAAACAAGGTACTCGAGGTGCTAAGGCCGCTCGGGCTGTTGCCTCTTTGCCCTCAGGCAACGCCGCAGCCGCTTCAGCTCAGTCATGAGGCCATGTCCCATGGTTCGCCGGTTGGGGGAAGGCTGGCGCAGCATCTTGCAGAGTGGCGCGCCATTACTTTAGATGTGTGGGTTCTGGAGATCATAACCCACGGCTACTGTCTTCCTTTCCGGCAGAGGCCTCAAGACAATCCACCGGGGAATTTCTCTTTGAAGAGTCCGGATCCGCTCCTTGCGCTGGAAATTCAATCCCTGCTGGAGAAAGGCGCCATAGAACTGGTGCCTGTAGCGGAGAGGAACCAGGGATGGTATTCCCCTTATTTTTTGCTTTCCAAGAAAGATGGGGGATTGAGACCCATCATGGACTTGCGCGGTTTGAACAAACTCCTCAGGAAGGACAAGTTCAAGATGGTTACTCTTAAGTCCTCCAGGCCCTTCAACTTCAGGACTGGTTGGTGTCTCTCGACCTCAAGGACGCTTACTTCCATGTGCCGATCCATCCAAAGCACAAGAAGTACCTGAGGTTTGTGGTTGGCGACTCACACTTTCAGTTTCGGGTCCTGCCGTTTGGATTGACCTCCGCCCCGAGGGTCTTCACCAGGCTCATGGTAGTGGTGGCAGCGCACCTCAGGAAAGGGGGATTCACGTCTACCCCTACCTGGACGATTGGTTGATCAGGGCGCGCTCTCCCGAGCAAGTCCTGGATCATCTGTCAGTCACATGCCACTCCCTCCACAAGCTGGGCTTCTCCCTCAACTTGAAGTCCCATTTGACACCAACTCAGAGGCTCCAGTACATCGGAGCGGTGCTCGACACGTCCCTGGGGCAGTGTTTCCTCCCCAGGTGAGGGCTCATCACATTCAGCAGATGGTGCACAAGTTCCAACATGCCCAGACTCTCCCAGAGTTCTTGAGACTGCTCGGCCTCATGGCATCCTGCATTCTTCTGGTGTCAGAGGCCCGGTTGCGGATGAGGTCTTTGCAATGGGCACTCAAGCTCCAGTGGTCTCAGTCCTCCGGCAGGATATCGGACCCTGTTCAGGTGCCGTCTTCGGTCGCCCAGGACCTTCTGTGGTGGGCCGACGAAGGCAATCTGATGAGGGGGGCTCCATTTTGGCTGCCAAGGCCGGAGGTGACGATCGTGACGGACGCATCCCTCACGGGATGGGGAGCTCATGCCAACGAGTTGACAGTCAGCGGTCGTTGGTCTCCGTCGGAGTCCAGACTCCATATCAATCTGCTGGAGCCGAGGGCCGTCAGGCTAGCCCTGAAGGCTTTTCTGCCGACTGTGCGAGGAAAGAAAGTCCTGATCCTGACGGACAACACGGTGGCCATGCACTACCTCAACAAAAGGGGGGGGCAGGGTCACTTCCTCTATGCAGGGAGGCGATGCAGCTCTGGTGCTGAGCAATCCAGCAGGAAGTTTCGATCTTGGCAGTTCATCTGGCAGGAGACAAACGAGACGGCGGACGCTTTGAGCAGGCAGAGTGCGATCTCTCACGAGTGGGAGATGGCTCAGCAGATTCTCCTGGAGATCTTCGCCCTTTGAGGGTCCCCTCAAGTGGATCTCTTCGCCTCCAGTGTCAAGCGGAAGTGCGAGAGGTTCTGCTCGCGGGAATTTCCTCCAAACGGAGCCTTAGGAGATGCGTTTGTGGTGGAGTGGTCATTCCCACTGCTGTAAGTTTCCTCCAGTCCCCGTCATCCCGCAAGTACTGCGGAGGTTACGGAGGTTCCGTTCCTGGATGATCCTCATTGCTCTGGCGTGGGCCCGGAGGACGTGGTACCCGGACCTTCTGGACTTGTCCATCTGCCCTCCACGTCGTCTTCCCTACCGAGACGATCTGCTCTCACGGGAGGGGGGGGGTCAGGTTCTCCATCCAGAGGTCAGGTCCCTCAACCTTCACCCTTGGTTTCTGAAAGGTTGAGGTATAAGGATTGGGACCTCCCTTAAGACATGATGGAGGTGTTGCTTTCGGCCAGAAGGCCCGCAACAAAGTCCCTGTACCGTTGCATGCGAAATTCCAATGGTTCTGTCTTTTTTGCTTTCTTTGGCCCACAGGGGCCTTCAAGTGGGTACCATTAAAGGTTACCTGACGGCGCTGTCCATATTTAAGCGCTCGTCTGAAGTGTTCCTATTTTAAAATTCCTTTAATTTCTCAGTTTCTGAAAGGGCTCACTAATGTGTTCCCTCCGTCACCTTTCCAGGTGCCCGGTTGGGATTTGAGCCTTGTTCTCAAGTTTCTGATGGGTGCTCCGTTTGAGCCTTTGCATTCATGCCCTTTGTGAAAACTGTATTTTTAGTTGCGGTCACTTCCGCTCGCAGAGTGAGTTACAGGCACTTTCAGTTAAGCCACCCTTCACTGTGTTTCATAAGGACAGGGTTGTCCTTCTTTTCTTCCGAAGGTGGTGTCGGACTTTCATTTAGGCCAGAAGGTTGTTCTTCTGGCGTTTATCCTCCTCCACATCATGGTAAGGAAGAGGAGAGGCTCCATATGCTTGATCCTAGGAGAGCGTTAAGCTTTTATATTTCACGCATGTCCCGGGTCAGAGTGGACGATCAGTTCTTTATTGATTACGCTGCAAAGCGTTTGGGACAGGCTGTGACGAAACAGACTGTCTCGCTGGATTATTCTGGCTATCTCCGAGTTACCGCTTGGCGGGTAAGGACCCACCGGTCGGCTTACGGGCCCATTCTACCCGGGGTATGGCTGCCTCTACTGCCCTGCAGAGGGGTGTTCTTATTCGCAACATCTGTAATGCAGCCACCTGGGCTTAGGTACACACTTTTGTACATCACTATTCCCTCGATTCCATCCGAGGCAGGATCTGGCATTTGGCAAGGCGGTCCTTTACTCCACAATTTGATTGGGCATGCTAAATTTCTGTTTTCTAAATTCTTTTTCCCACCTCCTTGCATTGGTACTGCCTTGGGAGTCTGTCATAGATATGGAATACGTCGGAGGACCCAATCTCCTCGAAGAACAAGTTACTCTCTTACCTTGTAACGTTCTTTCGATGGGATGGTCCGACGACACATTCCATATTGCTCCCTCCCTACCTTCCCCACTACAGAATTTCTTATGTGATTGCAGCTTACGTTTCCACAAGGCTTTGTGTGTGACTGGCTGAAGACTGATGGTACACGTTCTGGGGAAAAAACTACAACTGAGGCTACAGGCATCGTGCGTCCTACTTATAACATCCAGTGACGTCGGCTGTCGGAGGAGGTCCTCGAGGGCGGCGTATCGACGTCATCGACGCAGACGCCGAAGATTTTCCGAAGCAGCACAGCTGTGGTGATTACTGTCATAGATATCGAATACGTTGTCGGACCATCCCATCGAAAGAACGTTACCAGGTAAGAGTAACTTGTTCTTCTCCAGCATGGGGTCTGGCATGGATTCACATGCTCATGAATATTCCAGGTAGTCAGGCTGGGAATCCTTTGTAAAAGAAAAAAACAGTTCCACTTTCACTTAACTGTAGTTCTCCTCTAAACCAATCACTGTCCTCTACCTAAGCCCTTCCTCTGCCAGCCATCTTTAGATTTGTACCGCACGCTTCAGTGTTGGGAGTTCTCTAGTTTGCTCTCCGAGCTATTTTTTCATGTTTTTGACGGAAACATCTCTATTTTTGTTTCAAAGAAGACTGTGCTCTTCGTCTGCCGGCAGCATGGGCCTGTTGTCTGTGAAGTTCCGTGTCCGTCAACGGTGAAAATCTTCAAAGATTCTGCCAGGCCTTTGGGCCTACTTCGCGCCCTCTGACCATGACGGAGGAGGGAAGGTCCCTCTTCAGGCCCTGCACCAACGGCAAGCACCTGCAATACCTCCACTGCCTGCACCCGGATCACAAGGAGGTATAGTGCGAGATATGCCTTGGGCTCTCCAGGAAGACAACGAAGGACGGGCATAGCCTGGTGGCATGGCTTTACGCCATGGCCTCTGACCCGTGCCTGAGCAAGGTATCCCGGACCCAGGACCGGCCGGTCTGAGGAGCGGTCTTCTAAGTCCTTTGAGGGCGCCTCATCAATGGGTGCCCAAGATGAGGCCAAGAGCCGCAAGTCCAAGTCCACTGGGTTCGCCACGGAAGCGGGTCCCAAGGTGGATAGGGCGTGATCAGCATCACCCTCGGTCTCCATTACCAGCCGACAATCAAGCTCCTCTTAGAAGAGGAAGTCATCTACCCTGGCTAAACTACGTGAGCAATCCGAGAAGCCACTGACGGAGGAGAAGGATGAACGGCCCAAGAAGGCTCCACCGGCAGAGGCTAAGACCTCGCTGGTGACTCAGTCAATGACCGCTACTGCCACGACAGCTCAGGGTGCTAATACTGCAGGTTAGCTCCCACGGCTTAGGTGTCCTTACCCCCAAGGTGCGACACCACCGCAGTGACTTTGGCAAAGTCTGCAGGCACACCAGAAGGGGTGAAACTGGCACAGGCTCCAGATCAAGACCCTCCGGGCGGAGGGATGGGGGGGGCAAAGGGGGCGGCGAGGAGGCCCCAAAACAGCAGTCACCCAAGCTATGGGGGTGGGGGTCTCGACCACGAACGACTAAGATTAGGAGTTCTTACCTATGGTACAGGAGGACAGTGATGACGCATGGCCTAGTTTTCGTGTTCTGCCATCTCAGCCAAGTGACATTTCCTTGGATATTCTGTCGACTCTACACATCTTGGTGTCAGATATCCAGATGAGGATGGCTCCTGTACCTGTGATCCCCCCAGGTCCCCAATCCGCCGCCAGCGAAGAAGAGGAAACGTCATCCAAAGCCCCCATTTCAACCTCCGCCACCACGTCGGGTCCCTTCTTCCCCGGCAGACCCAGACACGGGGATGGGAACAGATACAGCCACGACTACAGATGATGACGAGGATATCGTCTCAATGGATGGTGAATCTCCACACTTGGACGCTCCACATAGGCTGTCCCCACCGGATGAAGTGGGATCGCTCTACTCCATGATCTCCAGAGCCTCCAAGCTATTCCAGCTTGTGCCCGAGGATATTGAGAAGGAGGGCTTCTTTTACCTGAGGCGCAAGGCCAATAGGAAGACTATCATGGCAGTGCCCCTTCTGGACGATATTTGGGAAGAGGGCCTGGACCTCATGAAGAACCCTTGCATGGCTCCAGCCAAACCGGGAGTTTGGAGGATATGAGTTGCCTGCGGACTGCAGATGGTCTTCTCGAAGGCTAGGGCGTCGCCAAGTATAAAGTGCTACGGTAACAAGTGCAAGTGTTTCGTTATGTGATGCCGAGCTCAGAAGATTACCCCTCTGAGGGGCACAGCTCTGCAGGTTCTTGTATACTTACTTTCCTTGGCTAAGGCTGGACTGGCGGACGCCTCCATCAAGGTAAATCTGGTGGCTATCTCCCGCTACACCTGATTCCCAGGACTATCTTCACTTTGGTCTCATTTTCTCATCAAGGAATTTCTCAAGGGACTTTTTCGATCTTTCCTGCTGGTGAAGGCTCCGGCGTGGGAACTATGCGTGGTTCCGACGAGTCTGATGGGGGCCCAGTACGAGCCTATGCATCAGGCCCCTCAAGTTCCTCTGGTGGTAAACCGCTTTCCTTGTGGCCATCACCTCTGCCAGAAGAGTGGGTGAGATCCAGGTCCTATCCTGCAAGCAAACATTTCCACGAATAGAGGGTGGTGCTGCGTAAGCACCCCTCTTTCATGCCGAAGATTCCGTCGGAATTCCACCTCAACGAGCCTTTGGTGTTAACGTTTTGTTTCACAAAAACCTTTGTCACTGGCTGAAAGGGCCTTGCACTCACTGGACGTTGCTCTTGTCCTGAAATTCTATGTCACGCACAAAGAGTTTTCAGAAGACTTCACAACTGTTTGTGAATTTTGGTCCTGTGAACCATTGGAATGGTTTGTCCAAGGCTTCCATTTCAAGGTGGCTCTCCGGCTGCATCATACACTGTCATCGGTTGGCGAAACGACAGCTGCCCAGCCGCCTGAGAGCTCAACCCACCCGAGCGATCGCTGCAATGACGGTGTTCCTGTCTGGTGTGCCCCTGCTGGACATGTGCAGGGCTGCTACGTGGAGGTCCACGCACACCTTCACAAACTTCTACTGCGTCCACAGGGATTCCAGGGAGGCGTCCAGAGTCGACCAAGCTGTGCTACGCAACCTGTTGGCTTGAGGTGAGTCTGTTCCAGAGGTAACATTTATTTGCTTCTGTTGAACCTTGCCACCTCCCATGGTTGTGTACTGTTGTACTGCTATGTATTCGTTATTCAAGAACATGTGAATCAATGCCAGATCCCATGGTGAAGGTTTAAGTTACTTACCTGTAACTATTGTTCTCCAGCATGGGTCTGTCATGGATTCACATGCAAACCCTCCCTCTGGCCCCTTTGCGTCTCTTCTTGGTCATACTGCCACTTTACGTGCTTACCAAATCTGAAGATGGCTGCTAGAGGAGGGGCTTAGGTAGTAGAGTGTCATTGAATGAGGTCAGTATGGCCCAGAGGATAGTGATTGGTTTAGAGGAGTAGTAGTTTTCAGTGAAAGTGAAACTGTTCTTTCTTTTAACGAGGATTCCCAGCCTGACTGGGAATATTCATCAGCATGTGAATCAATGCCAGACCCATGCTGGAGAACAATAGTTACAGGTAAGTAGCCAAACCTTCGACACAGCGCGACTTTACTGCTGGATGTACTTTTTCATCAGAAAAAACCTTCTTCCCCTTTAAATTTAGAGGCGCGCCTGGGTGCAGACCTGGAATCATGTGATGCCCCGACTCAGCCCTCCGGCGCCACATCCTATTCCCCTTTTTAGCGTTGAAGGGACTGGGCCGATTCCACCAGCGCTCCTGGGTTTTGCTTTGGCCATGTAATACCACATGCTCTTCCTCTGATACTTTCTTCTGTCTTTGTGTAACGCTCACCTGATTCCCGTAGAGGCGCCGGTCTTGACTGGGCGTATACCGTATCTTCAAAGGTGATGTGTAACACACGGCTGGCTCTTTGGGCTGGACCTCTGTGCACTGTATGTCTGACTCGAAGGGTAAGATGTCTGCAGATAGAAAATATGGGATTAATGAACTGGGTTATTGAATGTCTCTCTCTTCTTCCCTTTCTCTTCTCCTGTAGAACCCCCAAAGGTTAACGCTCTCACCTTAGGTAAGTGAACGCTGCCTCGGGGCAGGGTGCTGTAACCAGTTTCTTCACTGGATAAGGGGAGCAGGCCTCTTGACTTCAGAGGACTGCTGTCCGTCGTTTACTGCACGAACGGTAAGTTTCGAGTAATTCTAATGTCTTTAAAAGTCTTTAGTAATGATGTCTCTTGTTTTGCAGGGTTCCGGCGATGGCGGATGACGGGCTGAAGTGAGTTGAAGATGGAGCCCGTGTGATGAATAGAAGCGCCTGGAAGCACGTAAGTAAGCGCTTGTTGCCTGCTTCACGATGCGCTCTAACTGTCTTTTTATTTTGCAGGTACAAGTTCGGAGCGGCTGCAGGGTGCCGGAATACCCACTGGGTTAGATGTGGAAAGGAGTAATGGCACGTGAGTATTAAAGTTCCCCAATGTCTTTAAACGCACCTTGTTTTGTCTTTCAGATGCCGGAATGCAGCGCGAGGCGTTGGTGACAGCCGATGGACCAGGTAAGTGAAGCGCTGTCACTGAAGACCGTAATGCTAACCTGTTCTTTCTTGTCTTTATAGGTGTTGCTGAAGACTGGATTCAGGATGGTAAGCCTTTTTCCTTAGGCCCAGGATCAGATGCAGAAGACACGATGAGCGTTCTGCTGCAGAGGATGCAGAATAACACAAAGCAAGATTCATCCATCGGGTGTGGTTTAAATAGCCTCCTGTAGTGCTTAGGTGTCTCCTTCCACAGCCACGCCTAGGTAAGAAAAGAGTTCCTGCTTTCCAGAAGAGTTCCAGTGTTCTGAACCTAGGGAGTGGCTCCTGCCCCACCCAACAGGAAAAGTAGTTCCAAACAGAAGAGGATCAGAGGCTCAACTGGCAGGCAAGTAAGCAGCATGGTCTACTGCAGCTAAGTCCACCCAAGCATTATGAGCCCGGCGCTTCCAGCGCTGGGACTGGGCATCTTTATGAGCCTGGTGCCACTGGCGCCAGGACTGGGTCCAAAAGGTCCCAATTGGGACTGGTTGGCACTCGGGAACCTGGGTTATGGATCTGCTTACAAGGGAGTTGGGAAAACCCTGACCTTTTGGAAGCAAGAGATCATGACAGTACCCCCCCCCCCTCAAGGCCCCTCCCAAACTGGGCTTCTCCGGGGGTTTTGGCTTGTCAGGAAATGTTCGGTGAAATCTTTTGATTAGGCGAGGAGCGTGGACATATTCAGCAGGTTCCCAGGATCTCTCTTGGGGGCCGTAGCCTTTCCAGTCAATTAGGTAAAATAGTTTAGATTTGGAGATCTTGGAGTCCAGAATGCTTTTGACTTCAAACTCGAGTTCTCCATCAACTAGGATGGGTTTTGGAGATTTAGTTAGTCGGGTTTGAGGTTGCACGGGTTTTAATAGAGAGACGTGAAAGACCGGATGTATCTTCATGTGCGGGGGCAAGTCCAACTTGACCGCTACTGGGTTTACTATGGTAGTGATGGAATAGGGACCAAGGTATCTTGGGTTGAATGTGCGTGGCCCTTTTAGAGGTAGATATTTGGTGGATAACCAGACTTGATGCCCTACTTGATATTGAGGGGCTTCCTTCCGATGTTGATCTGCTCCTTTCTTGTATTGTTCTTTAGCCCTTTGAAGGTGAGAAACAGCTTCCTTAAAGGCTTGGGTGATTGTAGAATGCAGGTAGTCTACTGCTGGTGTTTCAAGATCTTGGAGGGGATCCAACTCCGAGGTTCGAGGGTGACTGCCGTATAAAAGAAAAAACGGGGTTTTCCCAGTTCCCGAATGGACAGTTATTGTAGGCATATTCGGCTATCCAAAGGATGTCTTTCCAAGTTTTTTCAGTTTGTTGCAGCATGCAGCGTAAATACTGTTCCAGAGTTTGATTGGTCCTCTCGGTTTGTCCGTCGGTCTGAGGGTGGCGACTGGTCGATAGTCTCACATCAATTTGAGCTGACCAACAGCAACTTCGCCAAAAATTAGAAATAAATTGACTACCTCGATCCGAAATTAGAACCGAAGGAAAACCGTGCAGTAGGACGATGTTTTCGAGAAATTCTCGGGCCAGAGTTGCTGCTGTTGGCAAGCCTTTGAGCGGAATGAAATGCGCCATCTTGGAGAATAAGTCCACGATTACTAGAATCGTATTGTATCCGGAGCATGGAGGTAGATCGGTGATGAAGTCCATAGAAAGCGTATGCCACGGGCGAGGTGGGATGTCAATAGGGCGTAAGAGGCCTGCTGGTCTTTCCTTTTGACTCTTGTTTTTAGCGCATACTCCACAGGACATTATAAAGTCTCTGATATCTTTTTTCCAAGACGGCCACCAGAAGTAGCGCTTGATCTTTTCTGAGGTCTTGGCCATACCGGGATGTCCTTCCATTAAAGAATCGTGATAACAAGAGATTACTTTTTTCTGTAAATCTGTGCTGGGTAGGTATAATCGTTCTTGGAAATACAATAAGTTGTCCTTTACTGCAAAGTCCTTTCCCTGCAGATGCCAATTCTGTATGTCTGCTGGAGTTACAAGTTGCCTGGCTTGATCCTTAACTTCCTCTATGGATTGTGTGGCGATTACACCCAGAATTCTTTGTTCGGGAATGATTGGTACAGGTTTAGGGTTGATCAAGTGTTCTTCCACTCCCATCCGCGAAAGGGCATCAGCTTTACCGTTTTTTGTACCAGGTCGATAGGTAATTATGAAGTCAAACTCGGCAAAGAATAATGACCAACGGAGTTGTCTAGAGGATTGGGCTTTTGCGGTTTTCAAATATTGCAGGTTTCGGTGATCCGTAATCACAGTAACGGTGTGTCGGGCCCCCAGCAGATAATGCTGCCAAGCCTTAAAGGCAGACTTGATAGCCAGAAGTTCCTTGTCAGTAATCGTGTAATTGATTTCAGGAGGCGAGAATTTGCCGGACCAAAATGCCACGGGATGCAACTGATTGGTTACCGGGTCCTTTTGTGATAGAACTGCCCCCATGGCAAGGCTTGAAGCATCAGTTTCCACGATGTAGGGGAGTTCGGGGCGAGGGTGTTTTAAGATTGGTGCAGAGATAAATTTAGTCTTCAAATCCTGGAAAGCTTGTTCCGCCTCGGTAGACCATTCAAAACGTTTGTTTTTCTTTAACAAGGCAGTGATGGGCTGGACTATTCGAGAAAATTCGGGGATAAACCTGCGGTAAAAGTTAGCGAAGCCTAACATGCTTTGCACACCTTTTACGGAGGATGGTGATGGCCATTTGAGAACTGCATCGACCTTCTTTGAATCCATACGCACTCCGCTAGGTGATAATATGAATCCCAAGAATTCAACTTCAGTCACGTTGAAAACACATTTTTCCAACTTAGCGAAAAGTTTGTGTTGACGCAATCTTTCGAGGGCCATTTTCACGTGTTTCCGATGTTCAGATTCCGATGAAGAATAAACGAGGATGTCGTCAATGTAAACAACACACACATCTATGAGCTCTCTGAGGACATCGTTCATAAAATATTGAAAGGCGGCCGGGGCATTGCAAAGTCCGAAGGGCATGACCTGATATTCAAATAGCCCATATTTGGTGCGGAAGGCAGTCTTCCATTCATCGCCCTCTTTTACTCGTACCAAGTGGTAGGCTCCTCTAAGATCCAGCTTTGTATATATGCATGCTTTTCTGACTTGGTCCAGGAGTTCAGGGATCAAAGGTAACGGATATCTATTCTTGACGGTGATCTGGTTCAGGGAGCGATAATCTATACAAGTTCTAAGGTCTCCTTCCTTTTTTGGAACGAAGAACAAAGCTGAAGAAGCAGGGGACTTGGAAGGACGAATAAACCCATTTGCCAGGTATTGATCCAGGTATTGTCGAAGGTGAAGGTTCTCAGGCTCGGTGAGGGCATAAATTCTACTACAAGGAGGAGTAGATCCAGGTATCAGGTCTATCTGGCAGTCATAAGACCTATGAGGAGGTAGAGAGTTAGCCTGATCCTTCCGGAAAACATCTTGGTATTCTAGGTATTCGGGAGGTAACTGGGGAGTCTCTGAAGAAATTGCTGCCAGTGCAACACCAGGTGGAGGGTGACAAGTAGAGACACATTCTGGAAACTGGACCGTTCTTGCTCGCCAATCGATCAGAGGATTGTGTTTCTCTAACCAAGGTATTCCTAGAATAATCTGAAACTGAGGAGCCTTGATCACATCGAACACGATCTTCTTATGGTGTCCATCTTGCCTTACTAGCGTCACTTCTTGAGTGGTATGCGTTTCTGGTCCGGAGGCTATCTCTGTTCCATCCACCGTAGTAATGACGTCCTTTACAGCCTTGGGACAAAGAGTTAGATTCATCCTCAAAACCATTTCATGATCCACATAATTGCCGATGGCACCGCTGTCGACGTAAGCTTCAATTGCATGTAATCGATCCGGATTATCAGGGCTGATGAGGACCATAGGTATCACGAAATGCGAGGTCACGGAACTGGTTTTCACGCTCGGCAAGAGGACCTCTATTCTTGTCGGGCGAGGTCGTTTCCCTGCTCAGAGTTTGTAACTTTGGTAACTGCAGCTCCTACTGCCTTCTTGGCAGGTTTCACCGGACAGTCTCGAAGAAAGTGCCCTGAGTTTCCGCAATAGAGGCATAATTGAAACTGTTTTCTCCTTTCCCTCTCCTTTTGTGTTAGAGGACCTTTCAGGCCCCTTATTTGCATGGGTTCCCCGGAGTCTACTCCTTTGGAAGGAGTTGGCGGTTTGGAAAATACTCGCATCAAACTTGGAACGATCGGCCTTCCTGTTCTGCAGTCTGTGATCTATTTGAACGACTAAGTCTATATAGTCCGAACAATCTTGTGGGGGATTCACTACTTGGGCTAACACATCTTTGAGCTCTCCACGTAGACCTCTATAAAACAGCGTAATCCTTTTGTCCTCAGGCCATTGAGTTTCCACTATCAGTCTGTTGAAAGACGCAATATAAGCCAAAAGGTCTTGATTACCTTGTCGCAACGAAAGAAGCTCATTGTCCAAGGCCTGCCCCTGTGAATGTCTTGCGAACAGTTTTTCCATACTGAGCTGAAAAGCTTGAAAATCATGGAGGACCGGATCATCTTGATTTACTAGAGGGATCGACCAGTCTGCCGCATTGCCACTAAGGTACGAAAGCTACTTTAGCTTGATCAGTTGGAAAGGCTGCTGGCCGGCATAAGAAATGCAACCGGCACTGATTGATAAATACTGCAAACCTCTTTGGGTCACCAGAAAATCGTTCGGGCGGAGCCAGAGGTACATTCTCAGGTAGGTTGATCTGCACTGGATTCATAGAGGATGTAGAAGGAAGATTTCCCCCAGATGCGGGTAACGGGGTCTGTCCGGCTTGTGACTGTAGCAATTGTCTAGCGAGATCATCTGTTCGCTCCTTGGAAATAATCAGTTCCCTTCTTAGAGCGTTCGTTTCCTGACGGGCTGCATGCACTTCTGCCCTTAGTTCCCCACGTAACTGGGCTAGCTGGTCGATATCCGAGGTTTCCATAGCGCCTGGACGGGAGTTTTGCGGTAGGCTTTGCGTTCTGTAACGCTCACCTGATTCCCGTAGAGGCGCCGGTCTTGACTGGGCGTATACCGTATCTTCAAAGGTGATGTGTAACACACGGCTGGCTCTTTGGGCTGGACCTCTGTGCACTGTATGTCTGACTCGAAGGGTAAGATGTCTGCAGATAGAAAATATGGGATTAATGAACTGGGTTATTGAATGTCTCTCTCTTCTTCCCTTTCTCTTCTCCTGTAGAACCCCAAAGGTTAACGCTCTCACCTTAGGTAAGTGAACGCCGTGCTCTCCATCTGCCTCGGGGCAGGGTGCTGTAACCAGTTCCTTCACTGGATAAGGGGAGCAGGCCTCTTGACTTCAGAGGACTGCTGTACGTCGTTTACTGCACGAACGGTAAGTTTCGAGTAATTCTAATGTCTTTAAAAGTCTTTAGTAATGATGTCTCTTGTTTTGCAGGGTTCCGGCGATGGCGGGTGACGGGCTGAAGTGAGTTGAAGATGGAGCCCGTGTGATGAATAGAAGCGCCTGGAAGCACGCAAGTAAGCGCTTGTTGCCTGCTTCACGATGCACTCTAACTGTCTTTTTATTTTGCAGGTACAAGTTCGGAGCGGCTGCAGGGTGCCGGAATACCCACTGGGTTAGATGTGGAAAGGAGTAATGGCACGTGAGTATTAAAATTCCCCAATGTCTTTAAACACACCTTGTTTTGTCTTTCAGATGCGGGATGCAGCGCCGAAGGCCTCCGGAGCGTGCGAAGAGTTGGTAAGCTTTTGTCTTTCAGATGCCGGAATGCAGTGCGAAGACCTCCGGAGCGCACGAAGAGTAGGTAAGCCTTTGTCTTTCAGATGCCGGAATGCAGCGCGAGGCGTTGGTGACAGCCGATGGACCAGGTAAGTGAAGCGCTGTCACTGAAGACCGTAATGCTAACCTGTTCTTTCTTGTCTTTATAGGTGTTGCTGAAGACTGGATTCAGGATGGTAAGCCTTTTTCCTTAGGCCCAGGATCAGATGCAGAAGACACGATGAGCGTTCTGCTGCAGAGGATGCAGAATAACGCAAAGCAAGATTCATCCATCGGGTGTGGTTTAAATAGCCTCCTGTAGTGCTTAGGTGTCTCCTTCCACAGCCACGCCTAGGTAAGAAAAGAGTTCCTGCTTTCCAGAAGGGTTCCAGTGTTCTGAACCTAGGGAGTGGCTCCTGCTCCACCCAACAGGAAAAGTAGTTCCAAACAGAAGAGGATCAGAGGCTCAACTGGCAGGCAAGTAAGCAGCATGGTCTGCTGCAGGTAAGTCCACCCAAGCATTATGAGTCCGGCGCTTCCAGCGCTGGGACTGGGCATATTTATGAGCCTGGTGCCACTGGCGCCAGGACTGGGTCCAAAAGGTCCCAATTGGGACTGGTTGGCACTCGGAATCTGGGTTATGGATCTGCTTCCAAGGGAGTTGGGAAAACCCTGACCTTTTGGAAGCAGAGATCATGACACTTTGTCTTCATCAATCGGGTACTTGGTCCTCTGGCGCAACGCTTCTTCCCGGCGCATGCCGACTTCAGCGGGCTTCGGCAGGTGTCCAGCCTGCGAGGGGCTCTTCTCTACATCAGATTCCCCACGCTCTTTGCCTCCGCTGCCTTGGCCCCGACAACGGATGGTAAGGTTGTACCATGTGTGACGCGCACTCCTCGTGTGCCCTGAAGATTAGACTGGCTAGGTGGAGGCATCTCGAGCGGGAGGAACCTCTCAGGTTCTCATACCAGCACGAGTCCTGAGGCTAATTCAGCTACCGGCCGAGGGGTCCGTAGACTCTCCCGAAGACAGTGCTGAGGGACCAGAAGGTTTGTTTACCAGGTGTACTCTCGAGGGGCTATGCCCTTGTAATGGCAATATGGCAGAGGAGGTGCCTACATGCAGCACTACCGTCGACTTCGCTGAGGGTGACACGCCTAGGCCTGAGGTGCAGGGCAGGTCTCGTGCTCCACGTCAAGAGTCCTGGAGGAGGGTAGGTCCAGTGAGCCAAGCACCACGACCTCGGCACGTGGCATGCAGCTCGACAAGATGGCTGCTCTTCCGATACCTCCCAGAGGGACAGTGCAGGTGGGTGAACGAGTTACAAGGTGGGACTCGGGTGAACCTGGTACGTGGCCTACAGCTTATCCATCAGCAGCGCAGGGCAGGTTCCTTCTGCGGCCGACTATACAGAATACGCACCGGCTCCAGCAGCCGCCCGCGCTCAATTTATATCATCTGTCACCCCATCGGCCTGTGAGGACAGGTTTTTTGAAAAGTTCCTCACCCCCATGAGATCTCCTCAGATGGTGGCGGCCATCCTCAGGGATGCTGTCAGGGACATGTTCCCTCCGGCCCGACGCCCAGTGTCATTCCTCCTATGGCTCCAGCGTCGCAGGCACCTGTGCAGCCACCAGTGCCCACAGTTCACGCGGTTGCTTACCAGCTTCCGCTGCAACCTCCCGCTCCGGTCTCCACACCCCAGCCCTCGGCGCCCAGCACACCTCCACCCGCGCCGGATTAGCCGGACGCCTAGGTGGACACAGACTAGGAAGATCTTGACACACCATCAGCCAAGGCCTTCCACAAACGACTTGCCCGTCTGCCTGAGTACATGGGCCTTCCTCAGCCCAAAGTCGAACAACCAGAGGCAGGGATGCTCGCCGAGGTCTGCACTCTACGTCCCTCGGCAAGGACGGGGATCCCGATGCAAAAGGACGTTGTCGCCTTGGCCAAAAAGGGGTGGCTCAACCCTCACTTGGTCCAGCTGGTCATTCAACGCCTGGACGCCAAGTACACGCAAATGGAGGGGGATGCACTCTTGCTGTCGGCCCACCCTCAACCACACTCTTCGGTGATTGCTGCAGCATCACTTTATTTAAAGCCTCAGTCATCCAGAACTTCCAGTGCAGAGCCTGTCTCGTTTCAAGGCGGGACTGGCAGAGGCTAAAATGGTGGTACAAGACATCATGGAGTCCACTGTGGCCCACATCGACACCTCTGGCGGGGCCATATGCATCGCCACGGACATGAGGACAGCCTGGCTACTAAATTCAATCCAGACGTCCAGGAACGCATACTGGACCTTCCCTTCGAGGGTAGCAACCTCTTTCACTTCACCACCGACGAGGAGCTAGATAAAAAAAAAAAGTTTGCAACCTGCAAAGTCTCTGTCCTTCCAAAGCCCATGCCAAAGACGTACACCCAGTCACATCAATGCTCCGACAAGGGGCGGACATTTGGAGGGTTCCGCAGCTTCCAAGAGCAGAGGTCCGGAAAGCCTGACCATTTGCTGAGTCAACACCAATGCAAACAAAAAGGAGCGGCGGGTAAGGGCTTTTTCCAGTCCCTCCTCCTCCACAGCCTCTGAGGGAAAGAAGGCATGACACGCCCATTCGGATCCACATGTCTCCGGTGGGGGGGGGGGGGCTGGCTTGCCCTTCATGCACCGTTCTGGTGTAAGTATTTCACAGACCCCTGGATCCTCTCTGTAGTATCCACTGGGTACCGCCTTCCGATACCTTCCCCTACTCCCTCCTCTCCATTCCCACAGATTGGTACAGCAACTCTGTTGGCAGAGATTCGGTCGCTCGCTGCGAGCCAGGCAGTGGAAGAAGTCCCAGCCTCCCAGCGAGGATTGGGATTCTATTCCAGGATTTTCGCCATACAGAAGAATAACCATGCTGGCCTGAGAATTGTGTTGGACCTTCCCAGCCTCAACCGCTCTCCCGCTACAAAAATTCAAGATGGTTACGCCAGCAATCATACCGGAGAGATTGTGCAAGGGGGACTGGATGTGCTCCCTGGATCTGAAGGACGCTTATCTTCACGTCCCGATTTGGCCGCAGCATCGCTCCTTTCTACGGTTCAGGATCATGGGATGCCGCTTGCCCTTAACTCTGCTCCCAGGTTGTTTACCAGACTCAGGAATGTAGTGGTGGCCCTCCTCTGGACACAGAGCCACCACATCTACCCGTATCCCGATGAGTAGCTTGTCAGGGCGACCTCACAGGCGGTGTACCACACTTCCTCTGCTCTTATGAGAACACTCCTCAACCTCCAGTCTCGGCTGCAAACCATGCAGAGACTGACTTTCCTTGGCCTCATTTGGGACATGTGCTCAGATTTTTTCCCCTCAGAGGACAAGGTCACAGTCATCAAGAGGGCCACGGCTCACTTCCTTGAGGTGACATCGGTCTGGTGTTAACACTTATTGGGATTCATGACTGCGGCCCTGCAGGTCACCAGCACTCCAGACTCCTCCGTTGAGGGCTGTTGGCCACTCTGGACAGCCACAGCGTCCATGGAGTTTGGACCCGGCAGGAGCAGGAGTCTCGTATCAACTGGCTGGAACTGAAGGCCATCTGGCTAGCACTCAGAGCCTTCCGTCCGGTCATTGGGGGCAAGGTTGTCCTCATCCAGACAGACTACTTCACCATCTACTATGTAAACCAGCAGGGGGAGTACCAGATCCCCCCTCCACTGTGAAGACTAGCCGTCAGCATGTCGGAATGGGCCCTGAAGAACATCTACCTCATGGTCGTCCACCTTCCGGGAGAGTCCAACTTGGAGGCGGAAAATCTCAGCAGGCTAGGTGCAGATGATTACGAGTGGCAATTGAACGTCCAGGTACTGCAGGAGATCTTCAGCAGATGGGGGGTATCCGCAGGTGGATCTTTTTGCCTCCATGGGACAACAAGAAGTGCCAGTGTCCTATCAGGGCCCCGGCTCCCTGGGCAACGCATTTCAGATTCAGTGGAACATCATGACAGCATATGCCTTCACCTTGTAGACCGGTGGTCTGTGTGGGATCTGCAAAATGAAGGAATCATGTCACCTCAGCATCATCACACCCGCGATACCATTTTTCTCGGAGCTGCTCAGCCTCTCGGACAGGCCACCCATTCACCTTCCGACGGGCCCAGCACATCTTCTGGCGCAACAGGGGGTGCAGGGTCATCCATCCCGTGCCACAGAAACTAGCCTTCGCAGCATGGTTCCTTAGCAGGTCACGCTAAGGCACCTCAGCCTCTCAGGCTAACCTAGAGATCTTTCAGGGTGCAAGGAGAAAGGCTACCAGGAGCCAGTACAAGAGTAAGTGGACTAGATTCCGTCACTGGGCAGACTCTAAGGAGATTGACCCCCTTACGTGCAAGTTGGATGATGTGCTCTCCTTCTCTGCTCACCTTGCACACTCAGGCGTGCAGGTGGACACATGTTGCATGTATTTGGCAGCCATAGGGGCCTATAGAAACTCAGAGGAGGTCGTCTTCTCCTCTTCCAAACCAATAGTCCAGAGGTATTTGACGGCCTCACCAGACTTCCCGCCCATCAAAAGACCACACCCTGTGTGGGACCTCAATGTAGTGTTGGGCGCCTTGGCGCACAAGCCCTTTGAGCCAATGGCGACCGCGGACATCGGGCTGCTCACCATTAAGACAGCCCTGCTAGTGGGCCTCACTTTGGCTTGCAGTCAGTGAGATCCAGGCTCTGGTGGCTTCAGAGACAGACTAGACTACTTTTCACAAGGATAAGGAAGTCCTGTGGATACACACAGCATTCCTACCAAAGGTACCCTCTGCTTTCCATCTAAACGAGGAAATAGTCCTACCTATGTTCTTTGCCGAGCCTAAGGACGAGGCTCAGAGGGTCCTGCACTGTCTGGATGTCAGATGCGCGCTGAAATTCTACTTGGACAGGACCAAGGGCTTCCACAAATCAGACACACTGTCACCTTTGGTGGGGTCAAGACCCGGGTATCAGGCATCTAATGCCTCCATAGCACGGCGGATGGTCTCGGCCATCAAGGAGGCTTATGAGGGGCAGCATAAGCGACTTCTGGATGTGTTAATGCACGCCCATGCAGTCAGGGCCACACTCATTGCATTCCAAAGGCAGGTACCGTGGCAGGTCATAAGCAGGGTGGCCACCTGGGCCACCCCTTCGGCTTTCTGCCAGCATTACTGTTTGGATGCCTGCTCTAGTTCAGACGCTGCCTTCGGACAGGCGGTTCTAAGAAACCTATTTGCTAAGGAGAGTCGCTACATTCAGTTGTAATCCTCCATGCAGTATGGAGGAAAGGGGGCGGGACGTAAGAATAATTATAAGTTACTCACTGTAGTGACTTATGTACTCTTAGCCCCCTTTCCTCCATATGTCCCCCCCCCAATAAAACTGGTGTCATTGGGCAATGTTGATATATTGTCGACGCGTCTACGGGGACTGAGGTGTGGCGGCGAAGTTGGGGCGGTGCATGCTTCCAGGGCCGCATCCCTGCACACCTCTAAATTTAAATGGAAAAGGTTTTTTTCTGGTGAAAAAGGTTGTCTCCCGTCCCTAGGAAGGGACGCCCATGCAGTATGGAGGAAAGGGGACTAAGTCACTACGGTGAGTAACTTATAATTTTTCTAATATTCCGTCGGCATTCTGCTAGCTTGATGATTGAGCATTAATTGATACATGCCTAGGGGTGACGGTCTCCTTCGAAAGCCATGATGACCGCCATGGCCAATTAAGCAGTGCGGTCAATGCTTACATGACTAGGAGATAGGGGAGTGCAGTGTACAAATGCAGGTTTTTGTTTCATAAAATGACTGTAAAGAGTAATCAAAGGATTGAGCACATTATACATGTTTTTTTTACCTTCTTTTATTTAACCTAATAAGTCTACATGTCCATGTACATTGTGGGTGTAAAAAAATAAACTGCAAGATTACAGCTCAGATCAATGCCGATAGACTACATGCACTCACTCTTAGGGGACAGATCCTGTGTTGTCTGAGTTTGCATCGTGATCAGGTCATTGTCAATGATTCCTTGTTAGGGAAATAATGCGCAGTACCTCTCACAGCAAATGTAGCTGTTTTATTTTTAGAAATGTTAGCGAGGTCTATAAAAATTCTGTATTCTTTCAAACATTGCACATGTTTACGTATGCTATCCTTTACTTTTGTTTTCATGGTTATGTTTCCTTTACTTTTTTAAAATTTAGTTGTATCCCTATATCTTTTGTTCACAGCTGAACAAAACAACAATCACTTTCATTTAGTTTGCAGCAAAAAACCATATCCCTTAAGTGTGAAGCATGTCCTTTAATATAGTAAGGTCAGTACAACCTGTAGAAGGTGCCTGTGTGTCATTAATTTTAATGTAAACTTTGCTGTGTTCAGGCAGGACTGTTGAAATGGGAACTGTCTGTTCAGATTAGCGTGTGTAATGTGCTTGCTCCACCTTACCTTTCTTTGATGGAAAAGGCAGAGTCGTTGATTTTAAAAAAAAAAAGAAAAGGGCATTATGGGAACATCCTGTGCTGTGCGAGAGAAGCGGTACTCCTTCCTCATAACTGGAGAGTTGTGGAACAGTAGCGAAGCTTCCCCTGACCTGCACAATCAGGGTATTAATACCGGGTTTCCTCGTTTGAACACGCCATGTGATCCTGGGCATACTACCTTCCTTTGGCTGGGTTATTGCATCTGTCCAAATTAGCACACTTATAAAACGAGTAGTAAGCACTATTGAACTGCATTTTCTAACAAGCACACACTTGGTGCCTGGCCGCCGTGGCCTCCAGATTACAGTGGGTGAAGCCATGGGCGGAAACATGGCCACTGGGCATGTGTGGAATGCCAGTAGTGTCGGCTCCCCTCTGGCGGCCTGCCCTATGAGATTAAAGAGCCTTCCTTTACATACATTCTTATTTATGCAACCTAACGATGCCACAGACTGTGTCCACCCCTTCGCCCACCTATAGTGAAGGGGGGTGGGAGGGGAAAACATATTGAAATGGACCCCATGATCCCTGACAAATGTTTAGCCAGGCCCTCTTAGGAAGCAGGAAGACTGCTCTTTGTTATTCCACTATGCTTGAAGGGTTGACTGCACGTGTGGCTGATGTGAAGAGACTGGGCAAGGTGGCCGATCACGACCCGGCAGGGCCCACTCGCTTGTCATCCGATTTCTACTCATCAAGTTTTTTTCCACTTAGATTTGTTTGTCTCATTAGAAATAAGTGTCATTAAAGCACACATTTAATTTTTGGATTTTGTTTTCCTTTGAATATTTCATTATAAATTGTTGGGCTTCAAAAGGGGTTACCTTTTATACTTTGCAAGCGTAGTTATTGGAAATTCTCCACTCAGATTATTTTTCCAGGTAGATGCATTTTATGAGAAAGGCCAATTCTTATTTTTCTTGTGCACTTTCTGAGCGGAGGAAAGGTCAATTGAAAGTGCCAACAGTGGCCAGATTTATCAGTTGAGTGTTGGATATTTTGGCCTTGTCTGTGTCCAGTGGCAATGTGAAAAGGTAGTTTTCACAAATCAAAGTCTTAATGGGAAGGAAAGAAAGGGCAAGGATAGGGAAAGTCACTGAAAAAGCATTGCATGATTTACTACAATAATTTTGACTTGAAGAAATGTTAGATATTACTGGGTTTACATGAAAGTGTTCATAACAACTTGCCATGAGAGATTTTACCCTACATATGCACACAAACAATAAGACTATTTTGAATGGATTGTGTCCTCCCATGTATTCCTCATCTTATGATAATATCTCTCCAGCTGTGCTGCTTCGGAAAAATTGTTTCGACCAGAGGGTGCTGTATGCAGTGTCGTTGAGTCAGTGTCACTCGAGGGCCTCAGTCGACATAATCAACATAAATAGCACATGCAGCACCCGTTGGCTTCTGTTCCATTTTTCTGAGCTAACGATTCAAGTGAATTACGGTGCAGATTTTCGTGAGAAAATGTCTTTGTCAACACCATTGACGCCCAAGTTGTGTTTAAAAAAAAAAAAATGCCAGGACTGCGTGTCAAAGGTCGATTACTGGTCCTCACCGCGTCTGCCTGTGGTGTCTGAGCTCCGGGCACCATATCGCTGACTGTGGGTCCTGTCGGGCCATGACCGAGAAGGCTGCCGGGGAGCGTAGAGGTAAACTGGCGGTGACGAGGTTAGCATCGAAGTCACCTTCGAAGAGGGAGAAAAAGACCGGTGAGTCGAGACTCTTCCTGGCGCAAAACATCAAAGGTCCCGACCGAGGAGTCGATTGCAGCACTCTGTCATCTTCCTCCAAGAAGGCAGAGAGACGCCATAGATCTCCTTCAACCTCAAGTGATCCCTCCACAAAGGCAATCAGATGCCCTACTAAATCCAATTCCCCTACACCGTGGGATGCATTTCATGGTGAGATGTTGCACATTTTCGAGAATGCGGCCTCGACCCGACGCCCCCCTCGAAAGAAAAGCAAAATGGCCATGCCCGAGTAAGGACGACAAAGGGAAGTCGAAGGCTAAACATTCAAATCCAAGCTCAAAGCCGCCGTCACATCGAATATTCTAGATTCGACGAGTTGAGAACCGAGTCCAGCTGTTGTTCCCTCGAAGAAGCACAAGGCGTCAAACTTCGTCTTCGCGGGAGCTGTCGACACCAAAATGGAGGTCAACACTGGCTAAAACGGCACCAGTTCCGAAGCTTTTCATCTTCGACATTGTTGAAGCCATGGACACAGAGCAAGACAAGGTGTACAAACCTTTGCCTAAAAAAACTATTTTAAGTCTCTTTCAGCCATTTGAGGAAGACAACCCTCTGATGCATCACCATTTGGTCTAGGAACTTATTTCTGAAGATTCCAGGCTAAGATTTGTATGATAATCTCCAGTCAGCTAGTGGCTTGGATACATCACCAGAATTCAGGCCTGACCCCCCCCCCCCCCCCCCCTTAGCATGCTGACTCAACCTACAGAAGGCTAATGGGAAAGGTCATTGAGTTTATGGGATGGAGTAGGCCTACTCCATGATTCATAAAGATCATATGACTGACCTCTTGGACCAGGGTCCTCCAGAATGACCTGATTTTAACATTCCACATGGCTCTGCAGAAAGAAGTCTCTGCTAATTGGGAGACCCCAGAAACTGCAGCTGCACTTAATAAAGTTTGCAAGGAAGTATAGACCTTCCAGCAGTGACCCGTAATATCTTGCCAAGCATCCCACTCCTGAAAGCTTGGTGGTTCAGGCAGCTACGTCAACCAGTCAGTCATCTTATCCTTCCTCCCCCTGACCCCCCCCCCCCCCCCCCCTGACGGGGATGACAAGAGGGTAGATGCTTGGGCACGTAATGTTTTCACTGCAGGTAGTATGGCTTTGAAATCCACTTATGTGACTTGAACATTGTCTAGATGTACGTTTACCCTGTGGGACTCTGTTGCTATGGCAGCTGAACACATCCGGGAAGGCAAAGAAAGAGACTGCTTCCTGGCGATCATTAAGGATGGTAAGGAGGCAATGAGTGAGTGTCTCCAGTCAGGTTTGGATAAGGCAGACCGCATCAGCAGATCCATGGCTGCTAGCACAGTACTACGCAGATTTGCGTGGGTGAGGAGGTCCGGGTTTGCACCAGACGTGCAGGCAAGACTACTCAACATGCCCTTTGACGGCTCGAGGTTGTTTGGCAGCAAGGCAAATGAGTTTGGAGAAGCTGCAGACCATAAAGGTGGCAGCTAAATCCATTAGCGCCGCCATTAGACGGCCTCAACAAACCTATTTGGGCTCATCTTCCTTTAGAGGTAAGGCCTTTCGTTTCTACTCCTCAATTGGAAGAGGAAAAGCCGGACAGAGGGGCCAGAGAAGATTCTTGCGTGGTGGACGAGGACAGGGTGCTAAATCAGCCCCAGCAGCGGCAACCTTACCCTAAGCCGCTGCTGCAGCCGCCTCTATGCCACTCTGAGGCCTTGACCCACAAGACACCGCTAGGAGGCAGCCTTTCTCAGCATCTGAACGAATGGCAGGGCATTACTTCAGATATGTGGGCACTGGAAACAGTGGCCCAAGGTTACTGCCTTCCTTTTCAAAAAAGGCCTCCGGATCATCCACTGGGATAACTGTCAAAATTGCAGATCTGCTCATTTTGCAGGACATTTTGACCCTGCTAGAGAAGGGTGCAATAGAACATGTACCTGTAGTGGAAAGGAACAAGGGTTGGTATTCCCCTTATTCTCCAGTATGGCGTCTGGCATGAATTCACATGCTCATGAATATTCCCCATCGTCAGGCTGGGAATCCTCGGTAAAGAAATCAGTTCCAGTTTCATTTCTGAACTGTCTTTCTCCTAACAACCAATCGCTGAGCTCTGGGTCATATTGCCCAGCCAAAGACTGCCCTCTACCGAAGCCCCTCCTCTAGCAGCCATCTTCAGATTTTTACTGCACGTTCAAGTGTTGGGAGTCCTTGTGCTTAGCTCTCGAGCTTTTACTGCGTTTTTGCTTTTTGGAAGATTTTTACTAAATTTTTCGATCAATTGAGCTTTGTGCTCCATCGATCATCGTTCCGATTAATGGGGACCTGTTTTTTGGATTCTTCAGCACCCCTCAAGGGTGGATTTTGTCAAGTTTCTTCGTGGAGGCTTCCAGAAGGTTCTTCAGACCTACGCCGAGTGGATCATGTCGGACGATAAGGATTTTGCGTCTCTTCAAGCTTTGCACCGACTGTGGTTTGCGGAATGTTTTCATGGACGACAAACCTTCCCAGTGCATTTACTGCCTGTACCCGACGCACAAGGAGAAAGATTGTGCATTTTGCTGTGAATTCTCTACGCGCACGTTGAAGGATCGGTGTAAATGACTGAGTGGCTGAAGACCAAGGCCTCTGCACTGGGTGGGTCCCAGGAGCATACCTCTCCTGGATCTGGGAAAGCAGAGCAGGCTTTGAAGTCCTTTGAGGTCGCCCCTCCGCGGGGGTCCAACAAAAGGCCAAGCACTGCGAGTATGCTACCGCCGAGAGCGCTGTTGCGGTGGGCTCCTCGGCAGGCAGGGCGTGTCCTGCATCCCCGGCTGCATCGGTCTCCAGTCAGCGCTCCGGATCTTCATCCAAGAGGAAGTCATATCACCCGGGCAAGTTGAAGGTGGCCCCGGAGACGACCGATTAAAAGGCCAAGCAGGACAAGGGTCTTGGCCTGACCGTAAAGGCCCAAGTGCACCAGATGAAGGTGGCTCCCTACAGCGAGGTGGTGGTAGCGTCCCTTTCGAAGGACACGGAGGCCAACCAGCAGGGCACCATCCCCAAGGCAAGAGTTTCACTCCCTCCCAGGAGAGTCTGCGTTCCAGCCCATTGATAAGACCCCAGAGAAGATGCCGGTCATCTCCCTGAGACCGTCCCCTCTGGACGCAAAAAAAGGGGGTGGGGGGAGATGGTTTCCTCCAGGGCATGGATATCTCCTCGGCTGAGGAGGAGGAATTTGTCTACCTCCAGACCATCCAGGAGGTTGGTGGCGACGAGGGAAAAATTGGGGTTTTGCCCTACGAGGGCAACGACTAAGGCGAAGACTACAGCGATGCCATCAAGGAAGGTGGCGTGGGGGCCTCTGGACGAGACCCTGGGTCCTGCGCCTTTACTCCAGCTGCCTGCCTGTCCCCGCACCTCAGCTGCCACCTAGAGATCTGTTGGACATTCTTCACACCCTCAACACACTTGTATCTGAGATACAGAAGAGGATGCCGGCGACGCTGCGGCCCGCTCTCCGAGCAGCACCGGTGCCTGCCACCCCGCCGACAACGGGGGAACCACCATCCCCAAGAAGAGGAAAAGGCACCCGATGCCTCCTTGCTATCCGTCTCCTACCTCTCTTCTGCCCACTACAGGTGGGGACAGAGTCGGACACAGCAACAAGGACCAGCACAGACGATGGCGGGGACCTCCCGTCGCCTTTGCCCAGATCCTCTCTGCTCGACGAGATAGGATTGTTCATGCAATGATCTTCAGAGCATCAGAGCTCTTTCAGCTTGTGCCAGAGGAGAAGGAGGGCTTCTTAAATCAGCGCTGCGAAACGAAGAGGAAGACAATCCTTTCAGTCCCGCTTTTGGATGACATTTAGGGTGAAGGGCTGGTGCTCATGAAGAACCCTTCTATGGCCCCAGCGAAGAGGGGACCGTGTGGAGAAGAAATACAGGGTGCCGGACTCTGCGCCTAAGTGCCTGCGGGCACAACCGTCACTGGACTCTGGTCTCTGCAGCGGCCAGGAAGAAGTAATCGGGCTCTACATCTTCGGCAGCGTCCACTCCTCCTGACAAAGAGGGGAAGAAATTGGATGCGATGGGAAGGTGAGTTATCTCCCTGACGATAGAAGTTTTGGAGATTTTGCAAGAGGGCGAGGTGGCGTCGGACCACGCCATCACAGTGGCCACGGACATCGCGGACGCAGGTTTCCGCCAGATTGGCAATGACGTTTGCTTTCGTCGCTGTGGCTGGCTCAAGGCCACCAACTTTCACCAAGAGGTCCAGGCGAGGGTTTTGGACATGCCCTTTGAGATCTTTTCGGGAAGTCTGTAGATGAGTCTCTACAGGCCATCAAGGCGGACACAGAGACAGCACGTGCCCTGGGCACGCTACAGCAGCGATGGCTGTCCTTTAGGTCTTCAGGAGGTAAGTCCCTCCCGTGCTCCAAGGGGGCTCCTCTTCTTACCCCCAACCCTCCTGCTCCTCGGCCCAAGAAACCAACATGGGCCGCTCCAAGGCCTTCGGAGGAGGATGCCGCCGTGGCCAGGGACCCCAAGGCGGCCTGTCGACCTCCAAGCAAGAATGAACTGGCTGTGACGTCTGGGCCCCCACCCGTGCACCCCGGTGGGAGACCGGCTGGCGAACTTGTGAAATACCATCTCCAGTGACCGTTGGGTGCTGGACGCTCTCGCCCACGGACACTCTAGTTCCAACGGAAGTGTCCCCAAATACCACTGGTGGCCTGGCAGGAAAACCACGTCCCTCAGCTGCTGTTGGAGGTTCGGGCCATGCTAAACAAACTGGTGAGAGCTAGTTCCAAAGCGACTCCGGGGCTCCAGAGTTCATTCAAGATACTTCCTTGTGCGAAAAAGACCAGCGGCTTGAGGCTCATTCTCAACCTGCGACGACTAAACAAATAGTCCCAAAAGTTCTGAATGGTCACTCGTCCACACTTGCTCGGACAGCTAGAAGAGGGCGACTTTGTCGTAATTGGACCTGGAGGATGCGTACTTTCCCATCCACAAGGGACACCACAGGTTTCTGTGCTTCGTCGTTCAGGGGAAGCTTTACCAATTCAAGGCCCTGCCTTTCGGACTGAAGTCGGCACCCAGAGTCTTTACCAAGTGCCTGGTGCCAGTGAAGGCCCATCTGCGATTACAAGGGATCCACATCTACCGTTACCTGGACGACTGGCTCATCCGGGCCGCATCAAGAGACATCGAAGTCGACCACACAGCAAGGACAGTTTGCCTACTGACGGATCTGGGATTCTCAGTGAATTATGCAAAGTCATACTTTTTTTTTTTTTATAACAAGTTTTATTGGGTTTTTATATAGAACAATCAATATCCAAACAAAGAAGCTAAAAGTAAACATAAAAACAAACATAGTTTGCATACAAATGAATAAGGCATTGCGCATGAAAGTTGTCCGGGCGCATGTACACATCCACTACAGAGAGAGACACATATACAAGACCAGCTGTTTTAGTGTCTTGGCTACACAACCGGATGTTGGCGAAACATTACGTTATATTTAGTCCTGGCTTGATGGGAAGGCTACGTTTTGCAGTCCATTCTCCCAAACCCTGCGTGTTCATAGTACTTGTTCCCATTTTCCCCATATTTTATCCGCCTTGCCAGGGCAGCCTCGTGCTTGATATATTCGACGTTCCATCAGGCTGATAGCGTCCGCGGACCATTGGTGTAACGCTCACCTGATTCCCGCAGAGGCGCCGGTCTTGACTGGGTGAATGCCGTATCTTCAAAGGTGATGTGTAACACACGGTTGGCTCTTTGGGCTGGACCTCTGTGCACTGTATGTCTGACTTGAAGAGTAAGATGTCTGCAGATAGAAAATATGGGATTAATGAACTGGGGTTATTGGGTGCCTCTCTCCTCTTCCCTTTCTCTTCTCCTGTAGAACCCCAAAGGTTAACGCCTTCACCTTAGGTAAGTGAACGCCGAGCTCTCCATCTGCCTCGGGGCAGGGTGCCGTTACCAGTTTCTTCACTGGATAAGGGTGCAGGCCTCTTGACCTCAGAGGACTGCTGTCCGTCAACTGCACGAACGGTAAGTTCTGGGCACTTCAAATGTCTTAAGTCTTTTGTAATATCTCTTGTTTTGCAGGGTTCCGGCGATGGCGGGCTGATGAGAGTTGAGGATCGAACCCGCGTGAGGAATAGAAGCGCCTGGAAGCACGTAAGTAAGCGCTTGTAGCCTGCTTCACGATGCGCTCTAACTGTCCCTTTTATCTTGCAGGTACAAGTTCGGAGCTTTAGAGAAGCTGAAGGGTGCTGGAATACCCACTGGATTCGGCGTGGGAAGGAGTAATGGCACGTGAGTAATAAAGTTGCCCAATGTCTTTAAACGCACCTTCTTTTGTCTTTCAGATGCGGGATGCAGCGCCGAAGGCGTTGGTGACAGCCGATGGACCAGGTAAGAGATGCGCTGCCACTGAAGACCGTAGTGCTAACCTGTTCTTTCTTTGTCTTTACAGGTGCTGCTGAAGACTGGATTCCAGGATGGTAAGCCTTTGTTCCCTTAGGCCCAGGATCAGAAGCAGAAGACACGATGAGCGTTCTGCTGCAGAGAATGCAGAATAACACAAAGCAAGATTCATCCATCGGGTGTGGTTTAAATAGCCTCCTGTAGTGCTTAGGTGTCTCCTTCCACAGCCACGCCTAGGTAAGAAAAGAGTTCCTGCTTTCCAGAACAGTTCCAGTGTTCTGAACCTAGGGAGTGGCTCCTGTCCCACCCAACAGGAAAAGTAGTCCCAAACAGAAGAGGATCAGGGGTTCAACTGGCAGGTAAGTAAGCAGCATGGTCTGCTGCAGGTAAGTCCACCCAAGCATTATGAGCCCGGCGCTTCCAGCGCTGGGACTGGGCATCTTTATGAGCCTGGTGCCACTGGCGCCAGGACAGGGTCCAAAAGGTCCCAATTGGGACTGGCTGGCACTCGGAACCGGGGTTATGGGTCTGCTTCCAAGGGAGTCGGGCAAGTCCTGCTCTTTTGGAAGCAGAGATCATGACAATTGGTCATAGTTTGGGCAGATTTCTGATCCCCACAATTGTGCAATATTTCTCTTGGCGATCCCTGCGGACGTTGAGAGCAGCAGCCTTTCGAAGCGGGACAGTTCTCCTTCCTCTTCAATACCCAGGAGCAGAAGTTGGGTGTCATTGGGTATCGTGCGGCCCATGACCCTCGAGAGTCTATCAATACATTGTCTCCAAGTATTGTATTTGCGTGCACTGCCATAGGATATGGTAGAAGGTACCCTCTTCCTGTTTACATCAGACATTTGGGATCGGTTGCTTTCCCCCAGTTATACAGTGTTAGACGCGGGTAGTATATTCAGTGTAGGATCTTTAGTTGGATAAGTCTGATTCTGGCTGAGATTGCTATCTCCCTGGGGTGCATCAGGGCCGAAATCCAATCTTCAGGGAGTATTGGGCCAACATCTCCTTCCCATTTCAGCTTCAGGCCTGATAGTTCTGTCGTGGCAAAGGCGGAAATGGCATTTTACATGGTGGATGTGACTTTGTTGTCTACCTTGTCCACAACTATATTTCGCTCTATAGGCATGCATTCCGGCATGTCTACCATTTGGTCTCTTTGATCTGAAAGGGCATGGTGCAGGTGCTCGTAGTGGTAGCGTTCGGTAGCTGGGAGGGCATATTGAATAGAGATCTCGGCAAATGGAATGAGCTGGTTATTCACAAATATCTGTTGTAGAGAGTGTATATCGGCCGCGGCCCATGCAGGCCATTTTGGGAGCCCACTGTGGCTTGTGAGATGGGCGTTATTCCAGATAGGCTGGACTGGAGTGATTTATCCCAGCCAATACATTTATGCGATTCTTCCCATATTTGTGCTGTCTGTGCCACTATCGAACGCTCGGGAGGGCAAAGCTGTTTCCCATAGAGACTTTCGAGCAGGGACACGTCATGCCTTGCTTTTATTTCCGCTTGTATATGCGGGAGTTTTGGATTGCCATGTAGAATATCATTGACGGTCGCCATTTGGGTCGCCCAGTAATAAACTTGGATGTTAGGGAGACCTTTCTCCCTCTTCTGAACGTTGAAGGGTTTTGAGAGCTATCCTCAGATGTTTTCCTCCACACAGCAGCCTGCGTGTTGCTCCATTATTTTACGGAATTCTTCCGCAGGGATATGGAGAGGGGCATTTTGAAGGATGTATAGGAATCGGGGCAGAACTAACATCTTGAAGAGCGCTGCTCTGCCTAATAGTGTCAGTGGTAGTGCCTCCCAGTGGACCACGTCTTGTTCGAATTTCTTCACTAGTGGGTGCAGGTTTTGGGGTATATATGTGTCGAGAGCATTGGTGATGATGATGCCTAAGTACCGGAACTGTGAGCTCAATCTGATAGGGGGAGCCCTGTGGTGGTATACAGTCCACGCCTTTCACAGGGAAAAGTACAGACTTGAGCCAATTCACCCTGAGGCCGCTAAAGGTTCCGTAATTTATTAGGATAGCAGTGACTATGGGGCCTGATATTGCCGGGTCACCCAAGTATAACAGGAGGTCGTCCGCATATAGGGATATCTTGTCCTCCCGTTCTGAGTTCCAGCGAAAGCCTGACCATGTGTCCGTGTCCTGCAGAATGACTGCCAGTGGCTCGATTATTAGGGCAAACAGCATTGCCGAGAGGGGACATCCTTGCCTGGTGCCCTTCCCTAATCGGAAGACATGCAAGAGCCACCCGTTCACTTTCACCTCTGCCAGGGGATCATTATACAGAAGCTGGACCCATTTTATAAATGGTTCGCCGAAGTTCATTTTCCTCATAATTGCCCACAATGCCTCCCAGTACACTGAATCAAAGGCCTTTTCGAAGTCTATGGCCAACAATGCCGCAGACTGCTGTAGAGTGGGCGCTCTCTCCAGGGCCAGATGCAGCCTACGGATGTTCATTCTGGTTGACCTATGGGACATAAAGTCGCATTGGTCTGGGTGGATCAGCGCTGTGATGACCGTTTGGAGTCTGTTCGCTAGCACCTTGGCCAGTATCTTCGCTTCAGTATTGATCAGTGGTATGGGCCTGTAGGAGCCGCATTCGTCCGGGGGTTTGTTTTCTTTTGGGATTACGATTATCGTGGCTTTTCGGAGGTCCGGCGGGAGCACGCCTTTCAGTTGGGAGTCTTCAAACAGATTCAGTAGGTGAGTAGGTAAGTCTAAATGGCTCAGGCGTTTCCAAATGACAGGGAAGCCGTTGGGACATGGGATTTTGCCGGCCTGGAGTTGTGCCATGGCTGTCGAGATCTCCTCCTCAGTTATTTTGCCGTCCAGCGATTCAGCTTGTTCCATGGTGAGGAAGGGCAGATCAATTTCGTCCAGTATGGAGCTATTCGGTGCATCGGTGGGAGGCGCATAGAGTCCCTCGTAGAAGTCGGCAAAGCATTCTGCTATTTCCGCATCGGTGGAGACTATTTTGGCTTCTCGTGTTTTGATGTTTTTTACTGTACGTTGACCTTACACTCGTTTTTCTATCCATGCGAGCATCTTGCCTGCTTTTTCCCCTGTTTCATATATTCGTGCTTTCATGGCACCATGTGCTTTTTGGGCACAATCTAGCGACAAATTATGTAACCTTTTCTGCGCCAACATTAGGGCTC
This sequence comes from Ambystoma mexicanum, assembly GCF_040938575.1. Taxonomy (NCBI): domain Eukaryota; kingdom Metazoa; phylum Chordata; class Amphibia; order Caudata; family Ambystomatidae; genus Ambystoma; species Ambystoma mexicanum. Next base: position 568,018,088 of record NC_090922.1, on the reverse strand, counting down.
TATGTGACTGGGGGGTGTCGCTGGAGATGTGTTCCGTTTCCTTAGTCACAACTTCTTTTTCGGCGTCAGTGATCAACTCGCGTTGCTGCTTTTTCTTGGCGGAAGTCCATGATATGATCTCGCCTCGCAGGACTGGTTTGTACGCTTCCCACAGGATGGAGGGGTCATCCGTCGAGCCTGTATTCAGCTCGAAGTAGTCAGAGGTGGTCTTTTTATTTTTTCTTGTAGTTCTGGGAACCCCAAGTAGTAGGAGTTAAGGCGCCAGGTGGGCGGCGGGCGTGGTCTCTCCGTCTCCAGCTCCACTAGTAGTGGGGAATGATCGGATATGCCTCTTGGAAAGAAGGATGCGTTACAGGCCTTATGTATGCTCTGGGATGGGAGAAAGAAATGGTCTATCCTGGACATTGAGGCATGCGCTCCTGAATTGAAGGAGTTCTCACGATCTTCTCCGTGTAGTTCTCGCCACGTATCCCGGAGCCCCAGTGCGGATGCAAAGGCAGCAAGTCTGGTGACAGTGGTGGGGTTTCTGGACCGCAGATGTGTACGGTCTAAGGCATTGTTCATTACTTCATTGAAGTCTCCTCCTATTATACAAGTATCTGCCATTCCTGTCGCCAGGATAGGGGTAATGTCAGCTAGCAAGGTGTTGAGGAGGGCTGGTGGGGAGTAGATTGCTGTAATCGCCAGGGTTTGGTTCCATAGTGACGCTTGCAGGTGTACATATCGCCCGTCTGTGTCATGCATTACTTTCTTGATTTCAAGCGGTAGTCTCTTGTGGATCAGTATCGGCACTCCTTTCGCCCCCGTGGAGAAACCAGCATGTATCGCTGTGCGGTAATTGGATCTCTGGAACAGTTTACATGTGGTTCCTGCCGGGTCCGTTTCGGTTAAGAGGGCTATATCCAGGGAGTGTCTGTTTATGTATTGCAGTACTAGTCTTCTTTTAATGCTGGATCCCAGGCCATTCACATTCCAGGTTATGAGCTTTAGGTGTTTGTTATTAGTCGATGCAGATGGCATCAGGTATTTGAATGTGCGGTTCCTGGGTGCGTCATGTAGATTGCATCTGCGCCAAGGACAGTTGGACGAATTTTATTGCAGCAAAAACCTCTTGGTATTCTCCTGTTATCATTGTATGCTGAAAAACATTAACAATTCCAACTCCCCCCCCCCCCCCTCCCAATACTCCACCCCCAACTGAAGCATCTGTCGGCCCAACATGAACTTATAAACTTATAAACCAGTTAAGCTTCAACTAGCATGCGCCCGCCTTGCGTTAGTGGGGCTTCCCAATCTGGAGGCACCACGAGCCCATGCGACACGGCACAGCGGGATCTCGTGAACCGGGTACCAGTTGAAACTTGCTTGTACAGCACCTTCTCAGGGTATTTCGAGTTCTCTTTGTCTCGAGGGGGTTGCTGGTCAGTCGCCAGCCTTGTTGTGCCATGTGGTTCGGGTTTTGCATTGTCAAGATTGTGTTTTTCAGCCTACTTCATACAGCAGTTTCTTTCGTGGGAGCGGCATCTTTGGGCTAATTATTTGTTTGCTTGGTGCGGGATCGCAATGTGCGGGTTCAGCGGGGGTTCGATGTCCGGTGGTCGTTCAGGATGCGGTCTGCCGCCCTCCCCTCTCTGCCTCCCTTCGGCGCCCCAGTCTCAGTCTATGTGCCTTTCCGCCCAGTTCCAAGCCTCCTTGAGGTCAATAAAGTGGACAGATGTGCCTTTATGAAAAATGTTTAGCTGGGTGGGAAATACCAATTCGTAGTTGACTCCCATCGTTTGCAGGCGTTTTTTGAGTGGATCGAAGGATTGGCGCGCTTTCTGTACTTTTCTAGTGAAGTCAGGGAAGAAAGCAATTCTGGATCCGTTGTATGTGACTGTACCTTTTGACCTTGCCAGTTGGAGCAGGGCGTCCCTGTCCCTATAATTTAGGAACCTTGCAATGACTGTTCGCGGGGGTGCGCCGGGTACAGCCTTTCCAGTCGGTATGCGATGGGCTTGTTCTATGGAGAAAAATTTGGAGAAGGCTTTCGCGTCGTATGTATCTATCAGCCGATCTTTGAGAACCAGTTCCATACAATCTCCCTCTGCCTTTTCCGGTAGGCCGAGTATGCGGATATTGTTTCGCCGAGACCTTCCCTCGCTGTCATCCACTCTTGATTCTAGGATCTTAATCCGTGGCATCATGACGGACATCTGGCGATTTGCCCCTCGTATGGAGTCTTCAGTTTCCGGGATGCTCGCCCCGGCCTCTCCAGCACATGCAGTTAGTTTTTGTAGGTCATGTTTTAGCAGGGACACATCTGCACCTATGCTATCCATTTTTTTCTCCATCGAGGTTCTGGAGCTGGCAATGGCTCACATCAAGGAGGGAGATCTCGTCTTCCATGGGATCTGCTTCTGCTATTGGCAGCTGTTCAGGAGAGTGAGATACGGGCATTGTTGCGTATTGTTCAATTCGACTTTACGTCGAGGATTTCTTCGGTTTATCCTTCCACATTTTCCACCGCACTTGTGTTGTGGAGGCAGTATTAGAGGCAGTCCTAAATGTTAGATCTTTGTGTACCGGGCGGCAGCCGAGAGATATTGTCCACGGCTATTCCAAGAAAAGGGGGGGTCATGGGCATCGAACACAATCCCCAGTACCAGTGCGCCGCCACCCTCCTCTCCTTACCGCGGCGTTGATATTCAGTGTTGCAGGGATTGTCGTCTCAGGGGCGCAGGAGGGCCCGCGGGCGCTCTACGCGGAGCTCCCACGCAGTTGCTGATATTTGCCGATAGTTGAAACTCCGTTGGTGTGTAGCGGCAATGTCTCAGCGAGTAGGCCCAACAGCTCCAGGCCCTCAGGGGAGTGTTGGCTGAGTCAAGCCGTGTCCCGTCGGTCTCGGAAGCCAAACTGACATCGCAGTCCTGTGTCAGGCGGTAGTCCGGATGGGGAGGCCGGACACGTCGCAGGGCCCTGGGTGATTAGAACGCCGGCATCTCCTCGAGTTACTGGCACCAGCAGCTTTGGGGTCTCGTAAGGGTTGATCCCAGTATATCCAGGCATGGTCTGCGACCTCCTCCAACACTGCCGGCGTCGCGTTACTGTGCCATGTTCCCTTCGTACTTCGCTCTCAGCGAGTCTACGGCGGCCATCTTGGGTGTTGAGCACGGATCCGGGTTTACTTATCGCTGTATCTTCGGGATCCTACATCGGTTCCGCTCCGCTCATGCAGGGATCGATGCCATCCACATTCGGACAGTTATCTGAGCAGTTTTGAATAGTCCACAACGGCTATTTTCGCAGGATTTAGCTCAGGATCTGGCTGGCGGCTCAAGAGCAATAGCGGCTCACGTCCGCATCGTTCGGCGGTTGGCCACACCCCCCATGCAAAGTCATACTTGACTCCATCACAGGACGCGCTGTTACTGGGTTTCCCAGCTCACCAGTGTCCTGCCTAGTGTCCCCGTCGGAGGACAGGGTAGCAGCCATACTGGGCAATGGGCAACGGCTGCTAGCCCTGAAGATCGCCACGGTGAGGGCCATCAAGTATTTGCTCGGCATGATGTCGTCATGCATTTATCTCATCCGGCTCTGCAGATTACGGATGTGCCCACTGCAGGAGTTGCTCAACGCCCGTTGGATTCAGGTGTCCGGAAGCTTCCAGGGCAAGATTGCACTCGACGAGGGGTTCTGTTGGGCGATAAGGTGGTGGGGCATGCGCTCTCATCTGACCGGAGGTGCGGATTTCCAGACCCCACCACAGCAGGAGACGCTGACGATGGACGCTTCCCTGAAGGGATGGGGAGCCCACACCGTAATTCTTCACGCCAGAGGCCTGTGGCTGGCGGAGGAGAAGACATTGCACATCAACGTTCTGGAGCTACGGGCAGTGGCCCTCAAATCGTTCCCAATGTCCCTCAAGGGCATGGTGGTGCGGTTCTTCAGACAATACCACAATGGTTTACATCAGGAAACGGGGGGTGGGGGGGACAGGATCACCCACACTCTCCAAAGAGGCACAGGACTTGTGGCATTGTGCCGTTGCTCAGGGGATGTTCCTCATCTCGTTTTATCTGGCAGGACCAATGAACACGGTCGTTGACGCTCTGAGCAGGGAGCTTTGCGCTTGCCATAAGTGGGAAGTTCGGCAGGACCTAGTGGAGAACCTGTTCCGCAAATGGGGCCATCCCCAGATCGACTTGTTTGTGACAGCGACGAACACCAAGTGCCGGAGGTTTGCCAGCAACTTCCGCCAGCAGGAGAGCAAGGGGGACACATTCTCATAACCTTGGGAAGGCCTCTTTCTGTATGCATTCCCTCCGTTGCTACTTCGAGTCAACTCAGACGATGTCGGATGATCCTTGTTGCACCGGCGTGACCGAGACAGATCTGGTACCCGAACCTTCTCAGCGTGTCGGCGTCCCCACCAGTCAAGCTGCCAGTGGTCGCGGATCTTCTCGCCACAGAAAGAGGTGCCATTCTTCACCATGATCCGGGGTCCAGCCTTAGATTTTCTGAGGTTGCTCAGTCTCATGGCATTCTGCATTTTCCTGGTGCCAGAGGCCCGCTTGAGAATGAGATCCCTTCAATGGGCTCTCAGGACACAGTGGTCCCAATTCTCAGACAAGTTGTCGGACCAACTGCAAGTTCCGAGCAGAGTTGCTCCGGACCTTCTGTGGTGGACTTGCAAAGACAATATTCTCAAGGGCAAATCTTTTTGGCAACCATGGCCGGAGATAACGGTACAGACGCCTCACGCACTGGGTGGGGAGCCCACAGCAACGATCTAACAATCAGCGGTCATTGTTCTCCATCGGAGTCCAAACTACATATCGACCTTTTGGAGCTGAGGGCGATCAGTCTAGCGCTGAAGGCCTTCCAGCCCTCTGTACAAGGAAAGGATGTCCTGATGGACAACACAGTGGCCATGTACTACCTCAACAGGAGAGGTGGTGTGGGGTCACTACCACTGTGCAGAGAGGAAATGCAGCTATGGTTCTGGGCAATTAAAGAAGGAATCTGTCACCAGTTCACCTAGCCGGAGAGCAGAACACGACAGCGGATGCTCTGAGCAGAGTGGGAGCTAGCTCAGGAAGTCCTTCAAGAGATCTTCACCCTTTGGAGAACCCCTCAAGTGGATCTGTTCGGAACCAGTGTCAAACGGATGTGAAAACAGTACTGCTCCAGGGAATTTCCTCTAAGAGAAGCTATAGGAGATGCATTCGTGGTGGACTGGGATTTACCACTCCTGTATGCGTTTCCTCCAGTCCCAGTCATTCCTAGTGATCAGGAGGTTGAGAAAGTTTGGGAAATCCATGATCTCAATTGCTCCGGATTGGGCCATGAGGACGTGGTACACGGACCTTCTGGACATGTCCATCTGTCCTCCAATACGTCTTCCACAAAGAGAGGAACTGCTCTCGCAAGAGGAAGGTCGGCTTCTCCATCCAGAGGTCAAGACACGCCGCCTTCACGCATGGTTTCTGAAAGGCTGAGTTTAAAGGATTGGGACCTCCCGGATGATGTAATGGAGATTTTGCTTTCGGCCAGAAGGCTAGCAACTAAATCTTTGTACCGTTGCCGTTGGAACAAGTTCAGCAACTGGTGCAAGGGTAAGAATGTGGATCCATTTCTATGTGACACACTTATGGTCCTCTCGTTTCTGTTACATTTTTCCAATCTGTGGCTCCAGATTGGAACCAATAAGGGCTATCTAGTAGCGCTTTCCTTTTTCAAGAGCTCCTCTGAAGAGGATTCGTGTTTTAAGATCACTTTAATTGTCCAATGCTTAAAGGGCCTTTCTAATGTATACCCACCACTTCCATTCAATGTACCTGTTTGGGACCCAATCTGGTGTTAGTTTTCAACATGTGTATACCCTTTGAGCCCCTACACTCATGTCCTTTAAGACTCTTGACATTAAAGACAGTTTTGCTTATTGCAATAACCTTAGCCCGCAGGGTAAGCGAGTAGCAGTCTCTTTGTTGTAAACCTCCTCATACCATATTCTATAAAGACAAAGTCACTCTCAGGGTAAAACCTTTTCTACTGAAGGTAATCTTAGACTTCCACTTGTCACAAATAATTACCTTACCAACATTTTACCCACCTCATCCAGGAAGGCAGGAGAGGCTACACACTGGACCCAAAAAGGGCTATGTTTTATATATCCAGGATGGCTAAATTTCACCAGGTTGATCAACTTTTTATTGGATATACTGGTCCCAAACTGAGCCTTGCGGTCACCAAACAACCAATATCCAGATGGATTATCCTGGCTATTGGCGAATGCTACAGACTAGCGGGCAAGTATTCACCGGGAAGCCTAAGGGCTCATTCCACAAGCGGCATGGCAACCTCTGTGGCACTACAAAGGGGTGTCCCAATAAAAGTTATTTGTTCAGCGGCCACTTGGTTGTCTATCCATACATTTGTAAAACATTACTGTTTGGATTCTTCCCCCAGTCAGGAAGGACTTTTTGCAAAAGCCGTCCTCCATTCGGTCCATGATTAGATCTACATGTAATTGGTACTCCCACCTTCAAATTATTACTGCTTTCGTGCTTTGGGAGTCTATCATAAGATGAGGAATACATGGGAGGACACAATCCATTTGAACAAGTTACTTACCCCTGGTAACATTCTTTCGATTGGATGTTCCTCCCACGTATTCCTCATCGCCCCTTCCAGCCTACCCGGCCGTACAATGTACGTGTTTTTACACTACACTTTGAAGAGGGATTACCAGGCGTACCCAAAAGACAGTAGGCTCACAGAGGGGAAAAGAAAAACACAACTGAAGCCAACTGGTGCTGCATGCGCTATTTATGCTGATGACATCCACTGTTGACGGAAGCCCTCGAGGGACATCGACTCGACGACACTACATACAGCACCCTCTGTCGAAAAAACAAAATCTGAAGCAGCAAAGCGGGAGAGATATATTATCATAAAATGAGGAATATGTGGGTGGAACATCCAATCGAAAGAACCTTACCAGGGGTAAGTAAATTGCTCTTCTGTGTTTACACTGGAAGAAACAATGATCGGCAATGTTTTTTTTTTTTGGGGGGGTGGCAAATGGGAAAACACTGATGCACAGATTCTGATTTTCTTCCTTTTCTTTTTTAAACACTGTATAAAAACCCCCAGAAGCAGACACCCCCTAAAACAGGAAACTCTAAGGATGGTTTAGAATAGTTTACGCTTTCTAACGCAGTGGTATTCTCTTGTATTGCCTTTTTTTTTTTAGGACTCTTTATGGTAAACACATGTTCTCATGCCCTCACTAACCAGCTGCTTGAGCTCATGGCCACATTGAAAAAGAAATTGGTATCTTGGAAAACAGTGTTTCTGGTGGCTGTTACCTCCACTTATAGGATCAACAAACAAGAAATATCACTATCGGAGACTTAACTGTTTTTCACAAGGACAACATGATTCTCAGGCTTCATTCCTGCTTTGAGGTTTAATCAGCGTTCCATTTGAATTAGTGTATTTTGCTGCTGAAACAGCCATCAGATTCTGAGTGCAGCTGCAGAGTCTGGATATATGCATGGTTCCTTGAAGTGTTATCTAGGCAAGACTAAGGTAATAATGTCTGCAGACCGGCATTTGACCACTTATGGTGGCCCTTCTCTATTGCTTAGTTAGCAGCCATTGCTCATTGGTTTGTATCCAAAGTCCTTGAGTAGTATTCCTTGCTGAGCTGGCCGCCTCCTGGGAACTTCAGAACTAATCCTTTAGTCAATACTTCCTTTGTGGATTTTTATAGACATATTTGTTTATTTGTATGGCAGTCACCTGTGCTACTCCTGACTTTCTGCAGTTATGGGCTGGACTCCAGATCCAGGGTGGATGCTCTGTTGGTACATGCAGCTTATAAGACTGCTTGCCCATATTAAACAGAATCTCCAACCTACCTGAATTATATTGCTTAGTATTCTCCTATGAGTGCAGAGGAAACTGGATGGAAATTAGTGACTCACCATAGTGAATACTGCACTCAATCCATAGTACCCTTTCCTTCATGCAACCCTTAGAATCCCAATTAAAACTTCTGTTCTGTATGACATTGGTTAAATCTGGTCTGAGCGGATAGTGAAGGAATGGTGGGCGAAGCCAGAGAGTAGTGGTGGAGTTTGGTGTAGACTTTGCCACACATGCACTCCAGCTTTGCATTATGTAAATCATTGCTTGCTGGGCCAAAGCTGTGGTCTCTTCCCTGCAAGGACAACATCCCATTATTGTCAGGGGACTATGTCTATGAAGTACACTCCTCAATAAAGTGAGTCATTTTTAAATTCTGTGCTATACAAGACTACATCAGTAAATTGCTTTTGTTATGCATGTGTGAGGCCAGAATGTATTTCTAAGTTATTTTTGTTATTGCTTTCCCAGATCATGGCTCTTGCTGCCGAAGGCATCAAACCAATCACCCTGGAGTTGGGGGGTAAATCACCTCTCATTATCTTCTCTGATTGTGTGATGGAAAACGCAGTGAAAGGTGCAATGATGGCCAACTTCCTAACGCAGGGAGAGGTAAGCAATGAAAACCCCAGGAAAAGAACGTATAACGCATGGCATGTGCCGCAACCAACCTGCAGACATGGATGCACCAGTTTTGCTTCTCCCTATTGAAGTGTCTGGCAAAAGTGAAAATATTTAAACCTGCTCCAATTGCTTTAAAACCCCCAAAAGTAGCATCCAAGGGCCTAGTTACAATCGATTCACATGACCCGTTAAAGGTACAAGGTGTTTTAGGTAACATTTACCACTTTGAATTTGCCAATTTTGCTGGCATTGGTCACTTGAACACTAACAGAGATTTTGCCTCCTGCCACACTGAGCCCCTTCTCTCTGAACGTTGCCACTGTGAAACTGTGTCACCTTGAGGTTTGCCATTATGAGACTTTAACTTTGAAACTGGCCATTGTGAGACTCTAAATTTTGCTTGCACTACCCGAAACATAACATTGTGAGATTTTGTCATATAGTCCGCCATTTTGAATTGCGCCACTGTGAGCTGCTTTCTCTCTGAATTTTCCTACTGGGAAACCCTGTCACTTCTGCCTGCATTTGTCACTTTGAACCTTAACACGTTGAGATTTTCCTGCCCTTACTTTGTGCCACTTTTGAATTATGACATGTACAAGACTATACCCGCACAAAAACACCTGAATTCTTCCGCAACCACTTTAACACTCACTGACAACAGGAAATGTACTGCAATGCTTCAATTTGCATAAATCAAACCACTCTTTAAAGACTCTCACAGGAAACGCAGAAGACCTAACCAACTATCGACCGATATCCAGCATCCCAGACCCAACAACACTCCTAGAAAGCTACATATATGAACAAATCCTGGAATATGTAGAAATCAACTAGGTACTAGACCAGGCACAAGTGAGCTTCAGACCAACGATGGGAATGGAAACCGCATTACTGTCAATATGGGATAATCTAAAAACTAACGCCCACTCCAATGACCCCCCCCCAGTTCTAACACTACTAGACCTATCTGCAACCTTCAGCATAGTCCACTTAGAAACCCTCATCAAAAAGACCCAGAGAAATGGGAATCCGTGACATGACTTTTCTATACATGGCTAAGCCCCTTTCATTTCAGCCCCACACACAACTTGTAGAGTTCCACAAGTCTCTCGCCACTGCTCATAACATCTACATGACCCTCATCAATCGACATGGACTCGCCTGCTACAACTACTCAGCTGACCCACATCTCTAAAATCCACACGAGTGGAGAACCAGACCCTAACCCTTATAAACTGCCTCACAGAAATAAACAAATGGATGAGCACCAACAGCCTTAAACTCAACCCGGACAAAACAAACATGATCACGCCCAGCAACCTGTCAAATCTTCACATCCAATGTCCTTCAGAAATGGGAAATCAACCAGAACCTTCAAAAGTAGTTAAACTCCTCCGAATACTAATGGATAACGACTTAACACTAGAACCACAAGTCAACGTAGTAGTAAAGAAATTCATCTTCCACCTACACTTCCACACCTTTCAACATGGAATACTCTGTCCTCTCACTTGTTATGTCAAGAATAGACTTGGCCAACAGCTATATCTGAATGCCGCACCACCTCACAAAAAAAACAAGTGAGTTCATAACGAAGCAGCTAGACTAATCCTCAGACTCGTCAAGAGAACACATTACACCAGCATTAAAAACCCTATACTGGTTGCCAGTAAAAAAAAAAAATCTTCAAGACCCGCTGCATAACTCGCAGAGCAAGCCACGGCCAAGGAGCGGAATTCATACAGGGAAAGAAATATTCATTTACAAACCAAATCGAACACTGAGATCCAGCAACGACATTTGCCTTGAACCAAAACAGTACTGGTGGATCAGCATTCTTCTGCGTCCCAGCAACATTTTGGAACTCCCCCCTGAAGAAAATACGTACAGAACACCCAACATTCAGAAAAGGACTAAAACGTGGCTCTCTCGCTCACCGAACTAAACAGGAAACTTTGTTGAAGAGAAACGCCTGAAACATGGACCCAATGAAATAAAGCATTTGAACGCAGACAACCATAGAAGAACCTGAAACCTGTCAAACGAGCCTAACCCTCGAATGCGAAGGGCACAGACCACTCATCACTAACCCTACTAAAAACTTTACAATTATCCTGCATATTCACCCCCAACACAACACCCACATACCTCTACTGCAGCAGAAACCTGAAAGCACCACAAACTGTACACACTTTGCAACACCCCACTATACCAAAATCACTACGGAAAACCAAACCAGCGACACAAAACACCAAACACACACTCCTAGACAAAACACTGACTAACAAGTAGTGACTAAAAACAGTGACCGGTTTTTCTAAACTGAAGCTACTAACAGCACATGAAAGCTCTCTCGATCCCATTAGCTAACCCCACTGAACTCTCCTTCCTTTTCAGATCCTTCAGTCTGGCACGGTATGAATCCCTGTAACATAACATTTAATCGCCATCAAACGTTTTAAAAATGATTTAATCCTGGTAGTAGATATAAGCTGAAGCTAGATTGATCCTCTGATATTCATTTATTGAAAATGAAAAAAGCTTTTAGAAGCACTGTACAAAAGAGCACATTGATGGCATCACCAGCCTCTGATGGGTGCTGTATACAGTTATGATGTAGTGGCTGGGAACTTAAAGGGGACAAAAGAAGACTGGCATAACAGTTCTACTTCTGAAAGCGTTTGTCACATTGTTGGCACTTGCTCCCAGTTTTAAGAAGGCAAAATACAAATGCTTAACGTATCCACTATTAATTTTCCTTACAACTGTACGTATGCCATCCAATGGTGAGGATGGATTGTGAAGGGAATCTTCAAGTCAGTCAATGAAAGCAGAAGACAGGAGTAGGTCCCAGTGAATGGTTCTTGTTTACTGCAGAGCAGGGTGTTTTATGATATAGTAGCGTAAAATGTATGTAGCTCTTAAGTAGTAATTTTATTCACAAATGCCTTCTAAGATAAATGCATGAGAAACTAAATCGATCTTGTTACTTGCATGCCAAATCATGTTTATCATTCAGCTACATCTAAATCATGGAGTCTTGTCTAGTAGGTGAATCCAGTTAAAACCTTGTACTATACAAAGACTGGCCCTGGACCGTAAATTGTCATGCAGTAGTTAGAACCTCCAGTCTCTAATAAGTGATACAAATAATTTAAGAGCACACACTGTACTGCAATGCATTTTGGGGCTCTTCACATGTCGATGGACCAATGTGCAGCTGCCTAATAGGTTTATAAAGAGCTCTTGACTGAAAATGGTCGGAAGCTTTTTCCACATATAAGGTCCCCAGATATCTTTCCGAGGCTTGTATTTGCTTACAATAACATGTGCACATCCAACCTCCTCGCAAAGGGGCAGCAACAAAAATAACCTACACTCAGACAATCATTTATCGGGCAGGAAAACAATCGGAGAACTTTGACGCATGAGTGACTGTGAGTCCCTGTGCACATAGGATAGGGATAGTGTGACAGGAATACCCTGGTCAGTACGCAGTTTTTCAAAACTAAAATAAAATGTAATACTCCTAGCAAACAACTGGATGGCGGACTATGCGTAGCATGCGGTTATAAGAATATACAATCCACAGAAAGACTATTACTGGATAAGTAATTTGTCTCATCAAAAACACCAAGAAATTGTATCTGCTTTTCCCAAACACTCAAAACAAATTCTTCATATTGTGCTAGCAATGTAGCAGACCAAACAAGACAGGAACTTGAGGTGCTTGATTTGCATATGGTCTTCCCCCTTTTGAATGGTTTGGCAGCTGAAAAGATGTGGTCTGGAGGGGTGCACAGAGCAATGCCAGATGTTCAGATTGTTAGGTAAAATGTTCACATTTGTGATAAATCTTCCTGACCTGTGTCAACCCCCAAAGCATTTTGCTTGGACTTGATTATTTTACCTTGTTGGGGAATCTTTTTCCCCTTTCACCTAGTCTTTTACTCTTTTTCTTTTTTTTATGGGTGACTTTTCTTTGTTGTTGTCTCTCCATAGTGTATGGCTGTAGTTATAATTTCCTACAACTTTTGGGGTTAGGCTGGGTTGCTGCTTTGTGCTCCTCTAATTTCTCTTTAATGTACTTGGGTGAACTACTGTTCCCAAGTAATGAAGAGGGATTTTCATCCCTGTCACATTTGATCAGTGAGCCAGTACACCCCATCTTATGTGGAGTGCTGGGGGGATACAATGTATCCCCTTTCTTATTTACCTGGTAACAATTCTTTTACAATTGCAAGTTTACTTGAATGGCTGGTGGCAGTGAAAAAGTGGTACAGAGGTGCAGCCTAAAAGGCAACCTTCGGCGAGTTAAAGAAATTAAATGATTGTAGCTGTTTTGGCTTTAGTTGGTATTAAGGGCTGCGGTTTATGGAGTTGGCACTGAGGCTGCCCCGTGTTGATAAGAACTTGTTCAAAATAGCAAACCCCTGGTAATTCTCTGCACCCTTGAATTAGGTAAAATGAAGAGAACAAAATCAAATTAAGCTGATTGGTGTTTGAAAGTTTGTATTTTCACAGATTTCAAAGAAAATGTTAACTTGTTTATGCGTAGTTGCTCTGCAGAAACATTTTTTTCACTTTTCAATGTGCTGTTGATCCACTTTGTTGTTGGATTGAGTCAGTAACACAATTATTTGCAGATTGAAAATATATGCTTTGCATTCTTTTAAGTATTCAAATGCATGTTACATCACATGTTTGAGTTGTAGCAGTAAGTTTCTTCAAAGTTCAAATAGTAGAGATTTATATTTATGCCCTTGATATATGTTGCTTCACATATATTGTTGCTAGACATTTGAGAATCATATTGGTGCCCTCGACACGTGTTTCTCCAGACGGAGTAATCTGGTTCCTCAGGAGGTTATTTTAGAAAGAACATTGTGTATTTTAGAAAGAACATTGTGTAAGTTCTGGTTTTTGTGTTGGTTAAAGTTAAATTTGAAAAAGTAGGAAGGAGAGAAAGAGTTGGAAGGGGCACATATCTCATTTAAGAACTTGATTGAGTGGTTCAAGGATAAAAAATAGGGGCAATGGGTTATCGCAATTTGAGTTTGGTGATAGTATAATCATTTGTTTTAGGATTGGGTAGCCTTTACTCTCTTGGTGCTGGCTTTAGTCCAATAGAGGGTATAGATTGGAGTATAGTCACTCTTACTGTAGTGTCTTCCCTTATTCCTTGTTCTATTGGTTCAGAAAAATGTAAATAAATAACGATGAAGAGACATTGTTATTACTTGGATGGATGCTAAAGTTCGCAAGGCTTCCACATTGTGTGGTTTTACCTTAATGGGTGTTGTAGAGCCGAGTCCTTGCTGTTTAAGGGTCCGTGGATGGCCTGATAACCATGCAGGTTTGTTTTGTGTAGCCAAGATGGCCACTATTTATACCAACGCGGTGACATCACAGCGACGTCACGCGTTTATAACGTGACGTGATGACGTCATCGTGTTCGGCGCCATCTTGGAATGGGGCCGTAGTTTAGCCGTGCTAATGCATTGGTAAATGGCTGAATTTTGTTTGTAGTGAAAATTATCATTCTCCAGCATGGGGTCTGGCATGGATTCACATGCTCATGAATATTCCCCGTCGTCAGGCTGGGAATCCTCGGTAAAGAAAAAATCAGTTTCATTTCTGATCTGTCTTTCGTAGTAGTAACCAATCACTGATCTGAGTCATACTGACCACAGCCAATGACTGCCCTCTACCTAAGCCCCGCCTCTGGCAGCCATCTTCAGATTTTTACTGCACGTTCAAGTGTTGGGAGTCCTCGTGCTTAGCTCTCGAGCTTTACTGCGTGTTTTGCGCTTTTTTTCAGGTGAATTTTCACTTTTTTTCGGTTAATCGAGCCTCAAGCTCCACCGTTTCTACTCCCGTTAACGGCAATCCATTGCGGGATTTTCCTATGCCCCTCAAGGGTGAAGATTTCGTCGATCAACTTCTTGGAGGATTCCAGAAGATTTGCGGCCTACTTCGAGATGGCCCAGGACGCGAGTTCCTCACCCGGTCCCAAGCTGTTTCGCAGCTGCCCTGGATGTGGGCTGCAGAATGTGTTTAAGGAAGACGAACATTCGCGATGCCTCTACTGTCTTCATGGGGACAAGACTCATGTAGAGAAGGACTGCCAGTTCTGCAAGAACTTGTCGGAGCGGACCATGAGGGACCGTCGATCCCGTCTCGCAAGCTGGTTGGAGAAGGGCTCGACGGGTGAGAAGAAGGGTCCGAGCGGGCTTCTAAGTCCTGTGCGGGCGCCCCGGCGACGGGGGCCCAACACCAGGCCAAGCGCTGCGAGTCCGCTGGCTCCGGGAGCGCCGAAAGGTCGGGCTCTTCGGTCGCCAGGCAGGGCGCACCTTCCCCGGCACCGTCAACCACGAGCCAACGCTCCGGTTCGGGGAAGAAGTCCGAGACCCCGGGTAAGCTTCAGGAGAAGCCCCGTCCGATCTCGGAAGAGGGGGAGCGAGGCGTCGCCCCTTCCCCGAAGGAGAGCACCCAAGGTGATCCAAGGCCCCTACCCAGCAGGCAAAGGCCTCTATCGAGGCTATCGCGGCGACTCTGGCCAAGCCGGCAGAGACACCGCCAGCGGAGACCGCCTCCGGGACTAGAGTTTCCCTGCCGCCAAGGAGGGAATCCTCTTTTCAACCCATCGTCGTGGCCGCCATGGTGGAAGAAGCAAGGGGGGGGCACTGTGCCCTCCTCGAGCTCGGAGCCAGCCTCAGAGGAGGAACTGACCGAGGCCGTGAGGAACCTCGAACAATTCGAAAAGGTTTGATCCCGTCAGGAAGTTCCTCGGGAGATAACCGAGGAAGACGACGATGGTGAGGAAGAGCGACCTTCCTTTCCGGCTCAGCCGGATCCTAGGTCTCAGGATGGCTCGGCGGCCATTTTGTCGGCCATCCAGTGCTTATGCTCTGAGATAAGGACGAGATTCCCACGGCCCAGGCCGGAGGACCCGCAGCCGGGCCCGTCGGGAAGTCCTCAGAACAAACGACGGAGGACCCAACCCTCTCCTCCGCTCGCCCCCGTAAGGCCTGCAGTTCCCTCCTCATCCTCCCACGAGTCGGGAGATGACTGTGCGTTGGGCTCGACGACGGAACGGGACTCCCGTCGCACGGGCCTCGCCGCCCGACGAGATTGGCTCATTCCACGCCATGATCGCCAGGGCGTCCGAATTGTTCCAGCTCTGCCCGGAGGAGCAGAGAAAGGAAGGTTTCCTCTATCAGCGCCGGGAGGCCAAGAGGAAGACGGTCATCGCGGTGCCCCTAATCGATGACATCTGGGAGGAGGGCCTGTCGGTTCTCAAGAACCCCTCCACGGCACCAGCCAAACGGGACCGGTGCGAGAAGTGCCGGGTCCCCGAAACCGCTCCCCTGTGCCTCAGGGCCCAGCCAACGCCAGACTCGGTCGTCTCGGCGGCGGCGAAGAAGAAAGCGGCGGGGTCAGGAGCCTCGACGTCGAATTCCCTGCCGGACGGCGAGGGAAAGAAGTTGGACGCCATGGGGCGGCGGGTCATTTCGTCGGCGACGACTATCAAAGCGGCCAACGCCCTGGCGTTCGTGGCCCGTTACGACAGGGAGCTCTGGTTTAAGCTGGGCCCCACATTGGACTTCCTGCCGGACGACAAGAGGTCCGAGGCCCTAGAAATACTGCAAGAGGGCGAGGTGGCGTCGGACCACGCCATAACGGTGGCAACTGATATTGCCGATACCGGGTTCCCCCAGCTGGGCAACGGTGTTTGCCTACGACGACGGGGTTGGCTCCGGGCGACCGACTTCAGTCAGGACATCCAGACCAGGGTGTTGGACATGCCGTTCGGCGGCAGCAACTTGTTCGGGAAGGCGGTGGACGAATCCCTCCAAGCCAGAGAAACGGACACGGAGACGGCCCGCGCCCTAGGAGCCCTTCAACAACGACGGCCCTTTCGGAGCTCCGGAGGCAGACAGGGTGCCTCCAAGGGATCCAGCGGTGGCTCGTCCTACCGCCAGGCGGCACGCT
Source organism: Ambystoma mexicanum (assembly GCF_040938575.1). Lineage (NCBI taxonomy): Eukaryota > Metazoa > Chordata > Amphibia > Caudata > Ambystomatidae > Ambystoma > Ambystoma mexicanum. Next base: position 568,001,552 of record NC_090922.1, on the reverse strand, counting down.
CCTTGTCTCAGGAGGCCTACAGGGGTCGCGGCAAGCACGGAGCACCTCGCCGCCGTCGGCAAGGTGGCCAGGGCGGCAAGACCACCACCTCCAAGCAGGACTGAACCGGCCGTGGTCTCGGGCCCCCACCGAAACACCCCAGTGGGAGGCCGGCTGACGAACTTCGTCGGCGCGTGCAAGTCCATCTCCACCGACCGTTGGGTGCTGGATACCCTGGCAAGAGGACACTCTATCGAATTCCTGAAGAAGTGCCCTCACGTTCCACCTGTGGCCAGGAAAGCGAATCACATCCCGCAACTGCTGTTGGAAGTACGGGCGATGCTCAGGAAAGGCGCCATAGAGCTTGTCCCGAGGAGGCTCCGGGGTATACTCAAGGTACTTCCTCGTCAGGAAAAAGACGGGCGGCTGGCGCCCCATCCTGGACCTTCGTCGTCTGAACAAATACATCAGATCACAGAAGTTCAGGATGGTCACCCTCCAGCACGTACTGGGACAGCTGGAGGAAGGCGACTTTCTATCGTCTTTGGACCTGGAGGATGCTTACTTCCACGTTCCCATCCTCAAAAGTCACCGAACGTTCGTCGTCCAGGGACGGCACTACCAATTCAGAGCACTGCCGTTCGGACTGAAGTCGGCCCACAGGGTCTTTACCAAGTGTCTAGCACCAGTGGCGGCGCGGCTGCGCCTGCAGGGGATTCACGTCTACCCCTACCTGGACGACTGGCTCATCCGCTCAAGAACGAAGGAACTCGCCGTCGAACACACTGCGAGGACCGTCCAGCTACTCAGACCTGAGATTCGCCATAAACTACCCAAAGTCCCACCTGGTGCCGTCGCAGGTGGCTCTGTTTCTGGGAGCGAAGCTCGATACAGTGAGGCGCCTGGCGGCCCCGTCGGGAGAGCGGACGAACACCATTCTAGGCAAAGTCCAGCGCCTGCTTGCCACGGACGTGGCCAGGGTGAGGTCCATCAAGTCCCTCCTGGGGATGATGTCCTCTTGCTTCTACCTGGTGCGCCTCTGCAGACTACGGATGCGCCCTCTTCAAGAATTTCTCGACGCCCATTGGATGCAAGCGACGGGCACCTTCGAAGACAGGGTTCCCCTCAACGAGGTGTTCCGGCGGGCGATTCAGTGGTGGGGCGTTCGAGCGTCCCTCACGGCGGTCAAGGACTTTCAGACACCAGCGTACCAGGAGACGGTGACGACGGACGCCTCCCTGGAAGGTTGGGGCGCCCACACCGGAGATCTCCACGCAAGAGGCCTCTGGCTCCCGGAGGAGAGGCTCCTGCACATCAACGTCCTGGGACTCCGAGCCGTGTTCTGGGCTCTCAAATCGTTCCTCCCGTCGCTCAAGGGCAAGGTGGTGCGGATCTTCACGGGCAACACCACGACAATGTTCTACATACGGAAGCAGGGAGGCACCAGATCCCCAGCCCTATCCAAGGAGGCACAGGACCTGTGGCACTGGGCGGTCGCCCAGGGAATGTTCCTGGTTCCCTTCCACCTGGCAGGAGAAAGCAACACCATCGCCGACTCGCTCAGCAGGGAGCTGCGTGCGTGTCACGAGTGCGAACTGCGACAGGATCAGGTGGACCAACTCTTCCGACGATGGGGCAAACCCCAAATCGACCTGTTCGCAACAGCGACGAACTCGAAGTGCAAGAGGTTCGCCAGCAGGTTTCCCCAGCCGAGAAGCATGGGCGACGCATTCTCGTTCCCCTGGGAGGGCCTATACCTGTATGCGTTCCCTCCGTTGCCGTTGCTGCTTCGACTCAGCCAGCTCAAGAGGTCCCGGTGCAGGATGATCCTCGCACCGGCGTGGCCGAGGCAGATCTGGTTCCCGGACCTTCTGGACTTGTCAACGTCCCCTCCCATCAAGCTGTCGGCGGACGCGGACCTTCTCTCCAGAGGAGGAGGCGCCATCTTCCACCACGACCCGGCGTCGCTGAACCTGCAGGCTTGGCTCCTGCAGCGCTAGAGTTTGGAGGCTACGATATACCGGCCGATTGTAGAGAGGTTCTTGCAAAGGCCAGGGTGTCCTCGACTCTCAAATGCTACGGTCATAAGTGGAAGAGGTTCTCTGTCTGGTGCCGAGCACAGAAGATCAACCCCCTACGGATTACGGCCCCTCAAGTGCTGCCGTACCTGCTATCGCTGGCGAAGGCTGGGCTAGCCCATGCCTCCATTAAGATTCATCTGGCGGCGATCTCCAGATATACCAGAACCACAGGACGGACGTCCCTGTGGTCCCATCGATTGGTAAAAGAATTTATGAAGGGACTGTTCCGGTCGTTCCCGCCGGTGAAGGCCCCAGCCCCGGCGTGGGAACTTAACGTGGTGCTGACCAGGCTCATGGGGCCCCCATTCGAGCCGATGCACTCCGCACCGATGAAGTTTGTGTCGTGGAAGACTGCGTTCCTGGTGGCCATTACCTCCGCACGACGAGTGGGAGAGATCCAGGCCCTATCCTGCAAACCACCGTACTTGAATTTCCATGATTCGAGGGTGGTGCTTAGGACGCACCCCTCCTTTATGCCCAAGGTGCCGTCGGACTTCCATCTTAACGAGCCCTTGGTGTTACCTGTTTTCTTCCCGTCTCCTTCGTCGCCGGCCGAGAGGACTTTGCACTCGCTGGATGTGGCTAGAGCGCTGAAGTTCTACGTGGACCGCACGAAGAGTTTCCGGAGGACATCACAGCTGTTCGTGAACTTTGGACCTGTGAATCAAGGGAAGGCTCTCTCGAAGTCTTCTATTTCCAGATGGCTCTCCGGCTGCATCATGCACTGTCACCCGTTGGCTAACCGACCGCTGCCAGGCCGTCCGAGAGCCCATTCGACCAGAGCGATCGCTGCTACTACGAAGTTCTTATCTGGTGTGCCCCTGCTGGACATCTGCGGGGCTGCTACGTGGAGGTCGACGCACACCTTCACGAAATTCTACTGTGTCAATCGGGATTCCAGGGAGGAGTCCAGGGTCGGCGAAGCAGTGCTGCGCAATCTGCTCGCCTAAGGTGAGCCTGGTGAGGAGGTAAGAATTGCTTAATGTTGAGTTTGATGTAATGCTTAATGTTGAGCCTTTGCCACCTCCCGTGGTTGTGCATGTGTGTACTGCTATGTATTCTTTATTCATGAGCATGTGAATCCATGCCAGACCCCATGCTGGAGAAGGAACAAGTTACTTACCTGTAACTGTTGTTCTCCAGCATGGGTCTGGCATGGATTCACATGCAAACCCTCCCGCCTACCCCTCTGCGGCTCTTCACTTGGTCATACTGCCACTTCACGTGCTACCAAATCTGAAGATGGCTGCCAGAGGCGGGGCTTAGGTAGAGGGCAGTCATCGGCTGTGGTCAGTATGACTCCGAGATCAGTGATTGGTTACTACTACGAAAGACAGATCAGAAACGAAACTGATACTGATTTTTTTCTTTACCGAGGATTCCCAGCCTGACGGGGAATATTCATGAGCATGTGAATCCATGCCAGACCCATGCTGGAGAACAACAGTTACAGGTAAGTAAATTGTTCCTTTTAAAGTAAGAAAAGATGTTTTGATCCTTGTGACACTCAGAAGGCGAAAGGGAGAGTATTGGAAGATAGGGGAGATGATGAGGATTTGTACAGATCAGATACATCATTTATATTGTATTTCAAAGTATGTTATTTTGAGTGGACAAGGTGACGACCCTGCAAAAATTGGTTAGAGTGCTGAGAGTTGATACAGTCCTGTATACTTCTGAAGGAGATCAGGGCTAGGTATTCAAAAATGACAGAACAAATATTCATAAATTGTGACAGAACAAATATTGGTTAAAATATTGAATAGACAGTAGTGGAGAATATTATGAAACTAGAAAGCAAAATACTTATTGGACAGAACATTTCATTAGACACAGTTTAAATATAATGGGATAGTTCATCGTCGGAGTTAAAACCGACATGGCAGAAGTCTGTCAAGCATATCCATTTGGCTTCACATTGGCGCAATATCTTTTCTCGGTTGCCACCTCTTGCCGGTTTGGCTATTTTTTCAATCCCCAAGAACGAGTTAGCCTTTGGGTCATCTGTAGCATGTTCTTGGAAAAAGTGATTGGCGAGTGGGTATCTTATGTCCTTGTTTCTCAAAGTTCTTAGATGTTTTGATATGCGTGTTTTCAAATGTCTGATTGTACTACCTATATATATTTTCTGACATGTACATGTTGTTCCGTATATCACAAAGGTTGAGTTTCAGTTAATGAAGTCTTTGATGTGGTATTCTTGTCCACTAGGTAGGATTATTGTGGTTTTGGAATTGGCAGAATAATTGCATACTGAGCAGGATCCGCACTTGTAGTTGCCTTTTAAATTGGACATGTTCCATAGTTGAGGCAGGCCTTCAAGATCTTTTTTGATTTGCAAATGAGAGGGACATAGTATGTTTTTGAGGTTACATGCTCTGCGGTACATTATATTTGGGTGATCATCCAGGTATGGTCTAAGATCTTCATCCGTTGTGAGGATTGACCAGTATTTGAGCAGGCTTTTGCGTAGAATGGATGCTTCCGAGTTGAATGTTGTGATGAATCCGATGTCTTGATCCTTGGTTGTTTTGATCAATGGTTTGTTGCATAGTAGTTCATTTCTTGATCGAAGTAGTGTTTTCTGGTATGCTTTGTTGAGGTTAGAATTGTGGTAGCATCTGTCACAGAATTTCTGTTTTGCTTGATGGTGGCAGTGGTTTTACCTTTGACTTTGTAGTCGTAATACTCGCAGGCTGTTGAATACGCCTTGGTAATGCACAAAAGGGCCACCATTTTGCTAAAATGGTGGGCTCCTTCCTTTTCGCCATTTTTAAGTATGCTTGTTGTTTCTGAGGTCTTCCCCTGCTATTCTAGGTGGGTATGACCTCAAAGTTTTTTCTTTGGTGGGAATACTTCGTATTCCACGCCCACTCCAGAGTGTCCAAGAAGGCATGAAGCGAAGGAGGAGTCCAAAAATCTGCAGCCCTTGGTCTGATTGGACAGCCAGCCTACCCCTTTCTGTAAACTGCAGGGAGAGATTGCAGAAGTTGTGCTTTAGTTCCAGATAAATACTCTGAACCTGGAATCTGCTGACAAGTCGGCCACTGGAGCTGAAACCGAAGAGGAAGATTAAGAAAGGACACCGGTAGCAATTTCCAGCGACCGGCGAGCCGGCTGTGTAACCGAGCCTGATGTGACCTTTCCTTCCGATTGACCTGTTGGGGTCCTGAATGCCACGACTCCTACCCAGAAGCTGGTGGGATCCACTAGTCTCTAGAAGACCTGCATTTTGAGCCATCCCATGACATTCTGCGACCTTGCTGGTCTGCAATACCCCAATACCAGGGGACCTCAAGCCATTGTGCAGTGCATGGTCTTCCAAAGTCTGAATCTGTCAAACTTAAGTGGCCTCCTCCTGGCTCTCCAGAAACCCGATTTGAATCCCTGAAGCCCCCTCACCAGAGTACAGGACCGAGAGAGTGAAGAGAATCTGACCAGTGATATTAGTTCTTCATCTGACTGCTGTAAAAAGGCGCCAGATCCACAGACCCGCGAGAATCTGTGGTATCCGTTGCTGAAGGCCTCCTCTGACGACTGCTGCTGCAAGTTCCCATCCAGTGTCCAGTTATTTCGTCACCAGACAAAGAATCCAAGGACTGGGTCCTGTGCTGCTGCATCCTGAAGGCATCCACTCTGAAGCTTTTCTGTGTGGTGGGGAGATTGCCCATACTACGTGCCCAGGCCTATTGCTGGAACACATATGGGGAGCCTTCTTGGAAGTCCCTGAACACTTTAGCTGACTCTGAAAGTGAATACTTACTTGTTTAAGATTTCCTATGAAACTTTGACTTTCCTGCAACTGAAAACTAACTCAACCTGCCTACAGCTAGCCCCTAGACCACTACGGTTCCTCTTCTGTCTGTCAGAAAACTCATGCAATAGACTAGGGAATTAATGGCTAAGAAAAGGCGTCTGTCTTGAAAGGTATAACGGGCGTAAATGTACTTACTTGCTGAAAGAATTAGTGTGGTAACTCTATCTCTGTGAAAGATGTTACAAAGTGTCCTTAAGTTGTTCTTACCTTTTGAGTTGCAGTGTGCCCTCTAAAAAGTATGTTTCTTTACTTACTTTGATTGGTGTTTCCGCCTTCTGAAAAGTAATAAGTGTTGGTACTGTTTTATCATTACTTAACTGAATGAGTGTAAATGCTTACCAATAGTGTTTACCTACCTTGAATAACATTGTGTTCTTGAAGTGTAACATAGGGTGTTACTTTCCCTGATCTGCTTTATACAGACCTAAAACAGTCCTTGAGTTAAGACTTGCCTTTGAATTGCCTGAAGCGCCTCTTAAAAGTATATGGTTCCTTACTTAACCTAACCACCGGCTGTTCTTCTAAATTTGTAACACTGATTTGTGCCTCCCCTGAATCGGCCTAGAACATTTCCATAATAGTCATAAGGTCCATTACTTAACTTGGAATATACAAAGTGTAATTGGGTTTTGCTTTCCTTGAATTTCTGAGTGCATTCAGAAATACTTATTGTATGTTAATACGTGTCATTGAGTAGCTTAAGGCCCCTCCAGAAAGTATGAGTTGATTTAACTAACTGAGTTCTAAAAGTAATGTTGCAAGGGATATACTTGTAACAGGGTTGGTTTGTTATGTGATTTCATAACACTCACTGCATGACTGACGGGGTCTACTATCTTGAATTACTGACTGTATTCTAAAAGTATATCTAACCTGGTTATACTCCCCAAGAATAGCTGACTGCATTCTGAATGTGTAATAGGTTTGACTCACCTTGAACTACTGATTGCTATTCTTAACAAGGTTATACGTTGGGTTGTATCGCTTAGGTATGGAGTTAGTTTTTATACTTTTGTTTATAATGTGATCGTACTTATTACCCAAGATTTACCTTGGTCGACTTGTATTTAAATAAACCATTTTTTTATACAATACATAGTGTTTCAGTGTTTCTTTGGACCATATGTATGCCTGGCTGCTCTATCCATCCTACCATATTCTCAGGTGGTACCGCCTTATACTAAGAATGGAGCTTATGTACTGTCTCAGCTGTATGGTTTTATGAAGCCCTTAGTTGGCATTTAGAAAAACTGTCCTAACAAAGATTAATTGTAAACCTTCCAGCCATCGCCTCTTTTGTTTTGCTTAGTCACCCCGAGTGGGACGTGTGCCCAGACGTGGGTCCTGTGCCTGCTGAGCATAGAGACCCAAGCTACTCCTCACTGATTAGGACTTACTGGGCCGAAACATGTCTGAGGATGCTTGTGGTCTCGTGCAGATGGGTTGTGGGCAAGCAGTTCAGGCTGGGGTGTGACCAAGCCTGATTTGCATATTTTCTTTATTTTTGTATTTGTTGCAGCGCGCTGAACCCTTGGGTATCTGGGCGCTAGTTACATAGTGAGACAAAAATAACAATACAGCGAATGCAAGAAACAAACTAGAAAACATGACTAGGAGGGAGGGGTGTCATGGTGTCTTAAAAGTCTTGGTTCAAGGAGCAGGGGTGGAGGAGGGAGAGACAGGTATCTGAATGTCTTAGTGAGTTAGCTCAGGGGATCTTTTAGGCAAATAGCTACGTTTTTCGTTTTTGTTTCTGAAGGTCCAGTAGGAGGTCTCCTTTCCCAGGGTGATGGGAAGATTGTTCTAGAGCTTGGCGGCCATGACAGGAAAAGTTCTGTCTTCCTGCGGTCCTTTTGGTGAAGGTGGGCACTCTGGAGAGATGGCTGTTTGTGGATCTTAGAGGGCGAAGGGGGGAGTATTCCTCCACCCGTTGAGATAGGTAGGCTGTGGCAGTGTTCGTGGTGCACCTGTGTAGGATGGAGAGGGGTTTTGAATGTAATCCTTTCATGGATCATCGGGAGCCAGTGGGCATCCTTCCTGGCCTTTGTGATGTGGTTGTGTTTGGACAAACATAGGGCTGCTCGGAGGGAATTGTTTTGGATGGTTTGCAGCTTGCACAAGTTGCGTTCGGAGGTTCCTACAAAGAGAGCGTTACAGTTATCTAATTTGTATTTATTGTATTTATATAGCTCCTTAATCCAAAGCGTTTTACAGTTTAACAAGAATACTTCAAACATGGAACAGTAGAAGCAATAACAATAAACATGAATCAAACAAAAAAACAGTATGTAGAACAATTTGCATATGAGAAGGAGGAGGAAAGAAGGTTGGGGAAGGAAGAATGAGAGTAGGGAGTAAAGTGAGTAGTCGGTCATAGGAAAGAAGGGGGAGATGAATAGAACTATAACGCGGGGTACTAGAGGGATTGAAGGGAGAGAGACAGTATGTGAAAGGGTAAAAAGGGGGAATAGGGTGTCAGGGAAGGGAATGAAGGAGTGATTTCAAGTGATTTTAATGTGGCTCCGGTGATGGCTCTGGCGAGTCGGTTAGTTGTAGTGAAGAATGGCTTGCTGGCGTTAAATAGTTTTGCGGTCTAGGCAGCAGAAGAAGCAATGGCATTGACCTGGCGAGAGAGATCAAGGATGGCATCTGTAGATGCCTGGAGTTTTGACTGCAGAAGATGTTTGGATCCATTTGCCGTCAATGTCAAAAACTTTGTAAGCTGGGTCAATGCTGACGTTGGAGCGTGGAGTGCGAGCCTACAATGAGGATCTTCGTTTTGTCGTCGTTGAGGCATAACTGATGGGTTGCTGTCCAGTTTTGGACAATGTCATAAACTGAGGTGATGGTTGTGGCTTCAAAGTGATATGAACCAGAGAGTGGGAGGAGGGATTTGGGTGTCATTGGCATAATTTGTGTAAGCTATGCTGAGGGCATCTAGATCAAAGAGGGGTTTGGTATAAATGTTGTACAGGGTTGGGAGATGCTGCACCCTTGTGGGACTCCACAGGTTACTGTGTCGGTGGGGCTGCATGGTCATCTATAAAGACACAGGAGGATTGCTAGAAAGGATTTGATCCAGACTGTTGCTGCTGGGGAGAAGTTAGCTGCTGTGGTGAGGTGATTGCAAAGTGTCTGGTCGACGTTGAATGCTGCTAATAGGTCCAGCATGAGGAGCGGGGTGAGTTTGCCGCAGTCTTTGATATCGTCTAGTTGTTTTTTTATGTCCATTAAGGGGTTTTGGTTCTGTTCCTTGGACGGAAGCCTGATTGGCAGATGCCCAAGATGTGGTTGTCCTTGAGGTGTTGTTGGACCTGTATATATGCTCCACGGTGAAGGATTTTAAGGATGAAGGGTACTGTGCTGATGGGGCGTTAGTTAATGGGGATCGAGGGGGTCAAGGGAGTTTATTATTTATTTTTTTTCCCAAGAAGCTGGAGGCGCCAGGCTTATTTCAGGAAAGTTGGCATAGTATTTGTTGCAAAGGAGGAATTGATAGAAGTGATGATGGGTGTAAGCGTCTTGGTGCAGTCTTTAATGATAGGGGGCGGACAAGCATCTCCTTTGCAGCAGGGCATTTTATTGCAGGGAGATGCTTATAGAATGAGGGGCCCCAACTATTCACTCTTAATCACATCCACAGGGCTATCCAAGAAGCATTTGGCTGCACAAGAAAGAAAATGCAGAGAATGCACAGTTCAGCCCCCTTCCCGAGGCTGCTGTCACGTACTGTGCAATGCCTGACCTGCACTGAGTGACTGAGTAAAGCCGCCTTCTGTGGAACGCCCACTCTTCACAATTGTATTTGAGCTCCCAAAGCTTTCCCTGGCCTGCACTGGGGTGCGCTGCCCTTCTGATGCCTGGACTGCTTTGCCTGCTGAGGTGAGCTCTCCTTGGTCCTTTTAGGGGAAACACAAAGGCAGGCTGGCCCTTCCCTGCTCCATATGCAGACTCTGGCTGGCGTGAGTCATCCTTTTGAATGGGTAACAGAGGCTCTGCGCATTGCTCTCATCAGGCAGCAGTGCTGACCTGGTCCTAAGGCAGCATGCGCACAGGGAAGTTGCTGTTTATGGCACTTCTTTTATTTTATATATAAAATTGATTTGTTTTTGGTTTGAAATAAAACAAACGTTTACAAATCTTTTAAAGGTTTCAAATAACATTTTCAAAACAATATATACATAAGTAAAACTGTCGAGCATAAAATACATCTGAACTGAAATCGAAATCAAATGCAACCAAATTGATCTCACACCAGAGTTAATACTGTGAAACAGTTTTATCAAAATTGCTCAATTTGTTATTGGAGTATATATGCGATTTACAATTGACCCTACATATTTTCTTAAATTGAGTTGCATGTTATGAGAAGTTGTTCAATTGTGAGAAGTAATCTATATAACGCCACTAATACTTGCATATTATTACCAATCATACAACGATTCCAAAAGGTTTCACGAGAACTCATTCGGTAGGAGGAAAAATTCCCAACTTGTTTTGTCGTACATCTTCCAGACCAGAGCAATAAACTACTAGATGTTTTAGAGTTTCTTTATCAGTGCCATTCTTACATACATGACAATATAACGTTTGATTGCTGATTTCATGGGTATTCCATGAAGCAGTTCTCTAGAGTATGGAGATGATTCAGCTTGTATCTTAGGTACAAGCGTACTACTTATAGTTTTTATAGCATCACAAGTAAGGATCCAATCATACTCAGTTTTTTCTTAATATTTGGTTGACCCATTTTCAAGTCTTCGATTGATGAATTTATCTCGTACATTAACGTTGGCATTCTTGACAAAAAAATGTCATCATAGAAGAAACATTGTTTTCTACCATTACTAAATTTAAATCCTTATATAAGGAGTTAGTGGTGGGAGACAATATTTTGGACAGAGTGTTTAGTTGATGCCAATTCCATCTCGCACTCAAGAAGATAGTGCCAGTTCATGTCTAATACTTGGATTAGGTGTTGACTCTATTCCCAGTTCTTCTTTCCACAATTTGCCTTGAATGCGATTTAAGAGTGGTCCAATTTCAAGCAAGCGGATATCCAAGGAAAATTGGAGAATTGGTTCCACTTTTAAACCATAAAAGTCAATAATGGGAACAATGCAATATTTGCAGTGTTTTGATAGAATTATCTTCATCATGGAGATGAGGGGACGAGCTTTAGTATTCTGTAGGACGACCCACGAAATAAGAGAATTAGCATCAGACAGGTTGTACCCTAGATATCACATAGCAGTTGCTCTTTCCAATCTTGCTGCACCTATGGACCAAGAATAAGATTTAATCTTTTTTCCTAGTTGAGAAGATAATGATGTTAGACTTCGCCAAGTTTATTGAGAGATTATGTCGAGTAGCATATTCTGCAAACCGATTCAATTTGCGTTTGGAGACCAGATGGTGTACGGTCCATCAACAATGTCATCTGCAAAACTTATGCAGTTAATTTTCATAGTCCCCAGTCTGATGGGATACATGCGAGACTCCTGCCAAAGTTGGTCCATATCACTAAGATACAAAAAAATGGTAGCTGCCAAGTAACCGCCTTGTTTTACACCAGTCATTGTGGCAATTGGAGCAGTCGAGGCACCAGAGTTAGAAATGCGCACTTGAAAGGTGGTATTCTGGTGTAACATAGCAATAAGTTGGATCAATCGAAGGTCAAAGCCTAAGAGTTTGGTCCACAAGACCTCTCTAATGATAGTGTCATAGGCTCGAGGGCAGCAATGTAAACTGGACCAGAGTTGCATTCTTTTGATTTAGCTGAAATATGAGCGATGATAATGGCATTTAAGGAAGTGCCCATGTCCTTTCGAAAGCCAACCTGACATTTGGAATAAGTAGAGTTAGCCGTAATAAAGGACTGCAGGTGAGATAGAAGCAGGATTGCAAATACTTTAGCTGATGCATCCATGAGGGCGAAAGGGCGAAAATTCACCGGATCACTCGGGTCACCCTTCTTAAATATGGGGATAATGATGGCTTTGCACCAGGTTTTCGGTATTTGATTTGTAGAAATTATCAAATGTATGGTATAAGACCATGGACCAGAAGAAGGGATCAGATTTTAGCAGACAAGCTGGGATCCCATTGGGACCTGGCGCTTTAGATGGTTTGAGATCATTAATAGCAAGTTTTAGATTGGTTATTTAAAATTGACCAAATCATGCACAAATCTTTTACATATGAGTGCTAACATAACTTGATTCTGATGATTATGTTTGATTGCTTTGAGATTACGATATTTGGTAGTAATGCGATTTTTGAGGTGCTTTTGATAGCATAAATCTGCTGCATAACACTTGATAGCTTTTACATTTTTTTTCTTTGTGAGTAACTCTGCTATCGAGGGATGCAAGACTGTTTGTTTTTATTTATATAGTGCTCCATACCCAGAGGTAAAAGGGCGCTTCGGGACACGGTTACATTGTACATTATATACAGTTATACATTTATACAGTTTTCAGGTAAAAAGCACAATTAAAGTATAGGCAGTATCGTCAGACATAGGAGAGAGAAGATGGTAAATGCTAGTTTTTATCCAGTACCCATCTAATAACCTGTTTCCTAAAAGACTGAAAGGACTCGATAGATTTGAAGTTAAGGGTAAGGTGTTCGAAAAATGGGAGGCAAGGACCGTGAAGCTGGATCCTCCAGCTTTTTTTTTTTTTAATTTTTCTTTATTGGTTTTACAAAAACAAAAGATAATAGAAGGGCAAACAGTAATCATTGGAAGTTGCACATCTTCTAGAGGTACATATCAAAGAAACCATGCAAAGTTAAAGACGCTGATGAAGTCACTTAATTTCGTAACAGTTCCATTTGCCTGGATATGCCTCTTACATTGTTCGCCCCGACCCGCTCCCACCCCCTCCCCCACTTGGGGAAATGTACATCTTGAGTATAATCATTTAACATGAACATTGGGAGCACATAGTTGGCACAGCACAACATTTGGCAGCACCGTATCAACTAGGAATGCGTCTCCGATCCCTTGCAGTGTTCTTTTGAGTTTGACATCATTAAGTCAGATTTCTGAGGGTTCCTCTGACTGGGAGTCCGTTCCAGCTCTTTTTTTTTTTAGGTGAATCTGGGCACTGTTAGGCATAAGGTATTAGAGGATCTAGTCATTCTGGTAGCAGATTTCAAGGTGAATTTGTTGGTGAGATAAGGTGGAGCTAGATGGTTTAAGGCTTTGTACGTGAGACAGATGGTTTTTAGTTAGATTTTTTTTTTTGTTGTATAGAGAGCCATTTGCACGATTTTCTGGTGGTAGAGATGTGCTCTCGCCTAGGGATGTTTAATGCTGCTCTTAGCGCATTATTTTGGAGTACCTGTAGTTTATTAATTATGGATTGGTTTGCGCCTAGGTATAGACTGTTACAGTAGTCCAGTTTGGACTGTATAAGAGCCCTGGCCAGCGTAAGGCAGCTATTGGAGGACAATTAAGGTCTACAGGCCCTGATCAGCTACCAGTGTAGGCAGTGGCTGAGGCAGTCATGTTAATTTGTTTGGAAAGGTTAGTGTTGGCATCAAGATAAAAGCCAAGGGTTTTCACACTTTTAACAATGGGAATGATGTTACCATCGATGGTGACGCTATTGTAATTGGGGCTGAGTATCAACAGGTTATTGGGTGAGCTGACAAGGAGAAGCTCAGTTTTCTCATCATTCCGGCAGAGGCCGTGTATGACCATCCATGCCTGAATGATGGAGAAGATTTCGTTAATCCGGATGATGTCAGCATTGTAGTTACCTGAGAGTCTAAGGATTATCTGGGTGTTATCTGCATAATTAGTGTAGGTTACACCCAGATGGTCCAGTTTGTCAAAGAGTGGCTTTGTAAATATATTGTACAAAGTGGCCGAACACAAGAGCCTTGTGGGACACCGCAAGGGATCGGGTCTGTTGCCGCTACTGGTGAGAAAACCCTCATGGTTCTATTAGCCAAGAAGGATTGTATCCACATGACAGCAGAGGAGGAGAAGTGAGCTGCGGAAGATAGGTGGTTGCAGAGGATTTTGTGATTGACCAAGTCGAAGGCCGCTGAGAGGTCTAAAAGGAGTAGGATGGCAGCGTTCCCTTTATCTTTGATTTCATCAATCTGACTTTTGAGGTCAACAAGGGCAGTTTCTGTTCCGGGTTGAGGTCTAAAGCCAGATTGACGTTTTCCTAACAGTTGGTTTGTCTCTAGGTAGTTCTGAATTTGCAGGTAGGCATCTCTGTCAAGGATTTTTAGCAAGAATGGGACTGTGGTGATGGGTCTGTAATTGGTGGCTATGGCTGGGTCTAATGATTGTTTTTTTAGAAGTTGGAGAACCCATGATTGTTTCAGGTTGGTAGGAACGGAATTGGTTGAGAAAGACATTGGTTGAGAAAGACAGGTTTATTAGTTTAGTGATGAAAGGGGATAGATCTCTGGCTGCGTCTTTTATAATCTGGGCAGGGCAGCTGTCCCCTTTGCAGTTGGATGGTTTTAGAGAGGCTATCTTTTTTTTTTAACTTCCGGTATAGTTACCTTTCTGAATGTGAAGCCTAAGTTGGTGTCGGAGGGCGGTGGTGTACTTGGGCTGGTAGACTTGCTACTGGTGAGTTGTCGTTTATCCTCTATTTTGGTTTGGAGCCCTGTGATTTTGTTGGCAAGGGCGTTCTGGATACTAGTGCACCAAGGTTCGTCTTTCATGCAAGTATCTGTGGGTGGATTAGGATTTTCTAATTCCTTTAGTATATTGAATAGTTCTTTGGTGCAGGATAATGCCTGATTTATCCTAACGTCATAGGCTTCTTTCGTGGTGCAAATTTCCTCCTTTTTATATAAGGAGGAGGTATTCGTAAGATTCGTTTTGTTTTCAGCAGATGGTGCCATTTACCATAGTATTTCTAGCTAAGCTTTCTTTTTTCTCAATATTTTGAGTTCAGGGGTGTACCAGGAGTTCAAATGAGCTCTAGGTTTTCCTTTGCGCAGTTTCAATGGGGCGATGGTATCAATGGCATTGGCCATGGAGTCGTTGGTGTTGACCAATAGGTTAAGGTCGGCAGTGGCCGGAAGTGTGTTGAGAGTGGGAAGGACCAAAGGTATTAGGGCTTCAGCAGTGATGTTACGCTTGTTCCTGGTCGGACAGGCTGGTACAGTAGGGCACTTTTTAGGATCTAGGTTATTGATATTAATATCTAATGGGATGAGGTGGTGGTCAGTCCATGCGAGAGGTTGGGGGGCTTTGCAAGTAATATTGCAGCTGAGGGCCGCTACCCAGTCAATGATTCTACCTTTATGATGAGTAGGTTGAGAGCTAAGTTGTATGAAGCCATGCTCAGCTAGAGCGTTAGCTAAGGAGGAGGCTGGAGAGTCATTGGGGACATTGTAACCAAGGTTAAAATCTCCAAGGATGATGATTTGTGCTCATGGCTTAGAGTTCTCAGCGATTAGAGAGGTGAGGTCTTCCTCAAAGGCTCCAGGATGACCTGGGGGTCTGTATATCAAGTGAATGGAGATTGTGCTCCTGGGAGAGGTTTGCAACTTGATTGTAAGATGCTCACATGATTTTAGTAGAGAGGAAGTGACTGATCTAAAGTCTAAGGATGATTTAAAGATGATAGCTACACTGCTTCCCCGAGCATTGGGTCTGTCGGCTCTGAGGATGGAGTATTTGTCAGGAATAGCTAAGGTTAAGTAAGGTCCTGATGCCTCATGTAGACAAGTTTCTGTTATGGCGAGGAAGTCAAGATCGTTAGTTAGGATGTCAGCGATTTCTGTAGGATGGGCAACAAGGGACCTGACATTTAGTAGAGCTCCTTTTAGGGGGAGTGATTTGGGCTTGTTAGAGGCTGTGTCCTTATTAGTCTCGGGGTGGGGTTTGGCAAAAAAGTTTACTAATCGTAGGGGAGTCTGGTGCCTAGTCTACTGTTACGGGCTGTGAGGTTATGGTTGGCTGTGTTTCCTGGAGGCTTGGTTGTGGGGGGTTTAGTACTGGGTTTGGTGTGGTTGGGCTTAATACTAGGATTGGCGGCCCCTGTCAAACATGGATCACTTAGTCTAGGGTGACACAAAGTTCTATCAAAGATAGTGTTGGCTAGGGTGTCAACTGGACGGTCACTGTCTTTGGTGGTGTGGTTTTGGTAGTAGCTAGGTGAGAAGGGTGACATGGTGGGCAGCAAGGGTGTGGGGTAGGGGATGGGGGAGTGTCTCGGGCGTCCAAATTTGGCTAGGCCATTACTGAAAGCTATGTAGTTACCTTACCGCTGGAAGGTACACTATCTTGCATGACACAGAAGGGGAACATGAGTGTGAACCAGGTGAGCATGGTCTTGGCTGCGATGTGATCTAGGTTGTAGGTTTAAGATAGGCAGATTCGACTTAGCTAGGTGCACAGAAATAGGCAGATTCAACTTTAGCTATGTACACACAAATGGGCAGATTCTTCTTTAGCTATGTACACACATGGGTAGATTCAACTATGGCTAGGTGCACAGAAATAGGCAGGTTCAACTTTGGCTATGTACACACAAATAGGCAGATTCAACTTTAGCTAGAGGCTAACAAATAGGCAGATTCAGCTTTGGCTAGAGGCTCACAAATGGGTAGAATCAACTTAGGCTAGGTGCACAGAAATAGGCAGATTCAATTTTGGCTATGTACACACAAATAGGTAGATTGAACAATGGCTAGGTGCGTAGAAATAGGCAGATTCAACTTTGGCTATGTACACAAATAAGTGTACACAAATAGGCATTCAATTTAGGCTAGGTACACACGGGTAGGCAAACTAGGTGCACACAGGTAGGCAGTTTCAACATTGGCTAAGGATTATACAGATGGGGATGTATACCTACTAAGGTTGCTATTGGAGTGACTGTATCCAGGATGCAAGAGTCTGGATACCCCCATGGGAGGGAATCCTAAAGCAATATGCATATTAGCCTGATAAGTCATGAATTTAGGCTCAGTGCAGCAGAATTCTAAACCAATACTGTAGAAATGGCGTAAGAATAGGGCGCACAGTAGAAGGGTATCGAAGGAGCAGTGATACATGAGGACGTGGTGTGTCAGGAACTACGTAACACAATGAGTGGGGATTAAAATGCGCAAGATCAAGTATGGCACTGGCCAAGAGTGCAGGTCTTGATCGTACCTTAAATGCAGGTGGCGTATTTAAATGCAGCGCAGCAGATTGTTTCCCTATATGCAGCATATGCACAATGCTAATTAGTAGAAGTTGCGTCCATGGGCGGCTTTGGAAGTCTGTAGGCCATAGTAGTAAGTGGGTGGTGTGGGAGTTTGCACGTTGGCTAAGTGAACCGTGTGGGTTCAAACGAGGTGGATCTTGGGGTCAATGAGGCAAGCAGTTATACAGTAGGAGCCTTGGTATATGACTCGTGTTAGGGCTGCATGGGAAGGGCTGTAGGGTAAGATGGCAGCACGCTTGCCCAGTCAAGTAGTGTCGGCGGCAGGTGAGCGTCACAGAGGGAGCAAAGGTCATGGCCCTAGGCTCGACGGCCCCTGACAGGCTCACGACAGGATATGGTGCCTTTGAGTGTGCCTTCAAGCTGTGGGCCGGCTTAGACGCCTGCCGGCTTGCAGTTGGCCAGTAAGTGTATATTTACAGCCAATCAGGAACAGTTAAAGGTCCTGGTGTGTTTCCTCAGATGGAAACGGAGAGTAACTAATGTGGGTGGCCATTTTGCAGTGCCGGGGTCCTCGTGGACTCCAATAGTGGCCGTTGTACTTGGGTGTACTCCAGTACAGTGGGGGCAGAAACGAGTGGCAAGCAGCCCACCACAGTTTTAGTGGTGAATTATGGAGGGGCTCCGGGGAGCAAAATGATTATTTCAGCAAGCGCGGCGGGTGTAGGGTGATAGCGCAGAGAGGCAGATTGCCTACCTTCTAAGGGGGGCAGGTGTCCTGGCAGGGCACTGCTCCTGCAGTGGGAAGGCAACAGATGTCTCGGGCTCACGACAGGATATAGAGGCAAGGGAATAGGCACGTGATGCAAAGGCACTCAAAGTGTCACAAATGAGAATGTTGTTCCATGTTTCACTGAGTTTGAGCATGTGGGATGCAATAACTTTCCATAAGCGTTGGTTTATAGTAGATGTAAATTCTTTGCAAGTACGAAGGTCCCAACACACCGAACAACGAACAGTCGTTTTCAATTGGGCGTAGAGAGATCACGGTCCAACATAGCACTGTCCAATAAATGGATAATACAATTGGTACATGATCACTCAAGGTACATTTGAGTGCCCTTATCTTTCCAGTCAGGGATAACAACTCAGATGATACAAAAAAATTATCTAGGTATGATTCATAGTTGCCCCTAGGCCATGTGCCCAAAGATACCTCCATCAAAAGTTACAATGTGAATATTCCATTCAACTAGATAGTTTTCCCAAGTACTACCTCTTATGCTTGCATCCCGTTGGTGTGAGGAACTTTTCAGTGGTAGCTTTATTGGAATGGCCGTTATACAAAGAAAATTAAAATCGCCCCCTAAAATTATATAAAAATCAGGGTTTTTTTGTACGCACATTCTAGGATTTTATCCAACTCATCAAGAAGAGCAACAAAATTCAGTTTTGCAGGATTAAAGTATATGCAGATGATAAGCATCCCGCAACATGGATCGCTTAATATATTCAACTGCAAAGATGGAATCTGAGTGACAGAAAACAGAAAAAGTGTGCTTATAATCATTGTTCACTAATATTGCAATACCTCCACTTGGGCGCCCAAGGAGAGGTTTAGTAGCAGCTACACAAAACGAAGAATAGACGTTTACATCACACATGTGAACACATAGTTTCTTGCAGAAGAATTATAGCTGGGTATTCATCACAGGATAGATCTGCTAACCATTTTTCAAAGTTTTTTAACCCGCAACAATTCCAGGATAACATGCGGAACACCCTTTCGCTAGGGATGTTTTGAATTTTTTGTCATCTGTTATAGTAGACAACAGAGGAGCCAGCCATATGATATAAGTGGCTGATCCTGTCAACGTGGCAATCTGATTTACCAAATCAGCCCCGGATTTTGGAGAGGTGTGACATGCCTCTGCTTGTTTGTCTGGGAGGACAATTCTAATTGTTCCTTTAGAAATATAGCCGCATCTTAGTCTGGTCTAAATAAGGAGATGGTTAGCCCCTGGGATTTGAATTGTTCTCTGTGATCCCATAACATCTCAAAGATGATTGGCGAAAAGGGAACGCATGTCATCCTGAAGTTGTTATGGTTAGCCAGGCGAAGCCACATTGTCATCAGCTATCAGAGTTCTGAGCTGAGGCCAGCCTCAAATTTACTAAATAGAAATGATCTGTTCAGACGCTGGCGGCCATTAATTAATGGGTCGCCAGTCCAACCCATATGTACCTAACATTTTTTTCTGGTATCCTATCTTCAGTTTCAATAGTATCCACATAAGGTTCACCCACCTCCCCAACACAATTCCCTTTTTCTTTTAAGGGTTCCTCTTTAGAATGTTGACAGGGAGACTTGCATGAACTGGGCTGAGTGTAGATGTTGAAGCGGATCTATAGGTACGTGCACATTTAACTGGAGTTCAGTTTAATTTGCGGTAGACTGTACAAGTGGGGGCATCCGTACCCCTCCTGATAACAGAGTTTGTACGTAGCAAACTAGAAGCCTTCTTAGTTTCCTGATTAGCAGATGTAATTTTATTTTTCTGCTAATAGGGTAGTAATTAAACAATTGTCCACTTGGTGTGTTAGATTGGCTTTCTATTGAAGGTACATTAAAATGTGTGTTGTAACAATTGGACGGCTTTGATTTTGAATTGGATAGCTCTCTGGATTCACTAGTGTCTAAATCTAGAGCCATCTTTGATTCTTTATTTAAAGGAATGGTTTGGTCAGAAATATTGTTGTCCCTATGGTTCGGCCATGTGCTTTTAATCTTAATTAGATCGATCGTACAAACATTTCATATGCACCTTACCCGAGTTTTCATCTCATGCTGATAAGTGAAATCAGGCAGCAGGGCGCGGCCATCTTGTGATAATCTTATCACTTGCCGCATCGCCCTGGGTGACCTGCGTTTGTGGCACTAAATCATATCCCCCGCCCCTGAGCCCGACATCACCAAATCATTTATATTCTCCGCCTCTCTGTGACGTTGTTGGGCAGCGTGGGCAAACGCGCCCAGTCATCCCCTACGCGACTAGATGCGGAACCCGGAAAACACACATTATCTCGCGGCGCGTCACAATTAGGAATATGAAACTGTACTTTAAGTGGAAACAAGAAGACTGTACAATTGGTAAAGTACATTTATTTCATGTTAAATGTTTCGATAACAATCGGCGTGTGACCGAATCAATTAAAATAGAACTTTTGTTCTTTGCCGGTACCGCATACGGACAGATTGGACCTTGTCTGACGTTTAATAAATCCGCAAATGTTTATCGTGAGTCACGCCCTGTTCCTTTTTGGTACACAGGGTGTTCGTTTTGGGTAATAAATCCACAAATGTATATCGTGAGTCACGCGCTGTTCCTTTTGGGTACACAGGGTGTTCGTTTTGGGTAATCGAAGCACTTCGGATGCACGGTGAGTTGCAAGGCTGGTGCTTCAACTTGGCACTAGACCACCATAAAGGTTATGTTGCTCCTAATTGCTGGTACTGCGTACGGACAGATTGGACCTTGTCTGTCATCCCAAAATACTGTCAAGTAGATCCAGCGATTGACATGTAGCTGCAGTTGGCGGTTGAAGCCATCGGTCGGGGTCTGGAATGGATGACAATCGCAGAACGGCACGATGTAACTGTTTACAAAAGATAAAAATCGAAAAGTCTCAGTAGCCGATCTTTATTACAATTATTCATTTCCTTTATTAGCGCAGAGGTGACGCAATGTGAACCGAGAGAATACAACATGGAATATCAAAGTACTCTGCTATTTGCTTCCGCGGATAGTGCGAATGAGAATGTTTAGCTCTAAACGTCATGCGTAAACTGGGGCAATAATTCGAGGTGCAAAAACAATGTAATGATTTATAGCGTTGAGCCAGGGAGAAACGAGTGGTGGTCTACATGCGTCTCAATGCTTGCCTGCCCCTGTTGCCCAGTAGATAGAAGTACTAGCACTTCATTGCAATATGCCAAACAGAACGAACAAGTACAATGTCGCCCATCAGTAACGGTCAGCTATTCTTATTTCAGTTAGATCTGGTATGAAATCGTCCAAAGAGAAACTTGCATTACATTCGCAATTTCCATTCTCTAGGCGTAATGCAGACCGTGATGCAGAATCCTCCGTTCGTGTCAACGTTTTCTCATAAACTGAACTTACATGTAACTAGTTGCAGTTTCGGAATGGCAACCTAATCATATCATACGTTATTACACCCCCCTTCAATTCAATCCCTTTCGGAATGGTCCCTGCCTCTCAAGGTCAAAAAACAATAGAACCTTATACTGTGCGAAGGACGTGTGGGGTCTCACAGCTCTCAAGACGAAATTCAAAGCTGGTAACCTTCGCTCAAAATGAACGTACATTCTTACTTTGCAACATCCCGTTTCAACGCATCCATGATAACATGAATTTTGAAACACAGGCTCAGGAAATAGGGGGCCGCTCGTTGTCTGTGGCGCTGCTCAGCTGTAGGTCAAATTTGCCAATAGGGCCACCGCTGCTTATTGCATGGCCTCCTACCCCATGGCATGTTTTCACAGTCGGTACTTCTCGCGTGCCTAGAATGTTTTGTGGCCTATGTCTACTCCCTTTTGTAGGTCCAGCAGTTATTCAGCTTTTTGCAGAACTTTATTGCAAGTCAATTGCCAAAACCAAAATATTCTTACACACTGTTACCCATTGTTCATTAACACAAAAAATGAAGGTCCCACAGTATCTTAACTAAACTGTGAAATGTGAAAGCAATCGTAATAATTGTAATATATTTTCAAGATAAAAGACTGAGCGGATAGATTTCAAAAGACAAAATGCATACTTTATTTATACAGATTATAGAAAAACAGGCGGTAATCATTTCAACCGGGATTTGAACGATTTAACAAGCTCTGCTTTGGGTGGACATAGTACGCTGGCAATGTTTTGTGGCAATGTATGTGTGCTCTGAACAGATTTGTGCACGATTCCATGAGTATGCATCTCGACGACATTAACAATGAGATCTTGCACAAATCATATACTGGCTTCACCACCCATTTTTTGCTTCTTTTTGTAAAGGCCATATTGTAGCGAAGCATCCCTAAGTTTCCTGCAGTCCTAGATTGTTCCCAGCCCACATTCCCGTTATGCGCTAATACTGCAAGCAAAGTCTGACTTTTCATACCCTGGAGGCCAAAATGCAATCTCTTTGGCCTGTAGTTTAGGCACATATTGTGGAACACCTCCAAATCTCCTGTGTGACAGAATTCTGTGAGTCCCTACATATCTCTTGAAAGTTTTATCAAACAGTCTTCTCAAGGGCTTTGTGTGTAGGCGAAGATGGTATCAACCACTTCTTCCCAGCCTGCTCTGGGGACAAAGGGCCATGTTCACATTGGTGGAAATGTTTGTTTTCTGTTCAGTGATGAACGTTGGAACAGTGGTGCATCAGTGAGTTCCATTTTTCCAGTAGAATTTCCACAGACCCATCACATGTTTTGGAGCTCCACCAAAGATGGTTGCTGAATGACTGGGACCATTGCGAAATACTTTCAAAACCTTTTTTTTCCCTGCAGACGAGATATTTTTATTAATTGATTAGGCACCATGCCATACATCAAATTGATTAATATTTGGATACTGCTCTCATTGTCTTGGCTATTGAAACGGGTCTGTCTGTGGCTATTAGGTCGATTTGCATTCCCCTAGATTGTAGATCTTCCAGTGATTTTATAAAACCAAGTTTCTCCAGCATGGGGTCTGGCATGGATTCACATGCTCATGAATATTCCCCGTCGTCAGGCTGGGAATCCTCGGTAAAGAAAAAATCAGTATCAGTTTCGTTTCTGATCCGTCTTTCGTAGTAATAACCAATCACTGGTCTCTGCGTCATACTGACCACAGCCAATGACTGCCCTCTACCTAAGCACCGCCTCTGGCAGCCATCTTCAGATTTTTACCGCACGTTCATGTGTTGGGATCCTCGTGCTATTGCTCTCGAGCGTTAGTGCTATTTTTTCACGTTTTTTCTCAAAAACTGTTTTTTCGGTCAAAAGAGCCTCAAGCTCCACCGACTCTCCATCCGATCAACGGGGACCCGTGTCGGATTCGTCTGCGCCCCTCAAGGGTGAAGATTTCGTCGAGCTATGCTTTTGGAGGACTCCAGAAGCTTCTCAGGCCCGGACATGGCCCAGGAGAAGGGAAGCTCGACGCCCGGAAAGCTGTTCAGGATCTGCCCTGGATGCCAGCTGCAGAACGTCGTTGAGGAGGACGAACACTCCTTTTGTCTCTACTGCTTACATGAGGACAAGACGCACGTGGAGAAGGACTGTGCGTTTTGCGGCAATATGTCGGAGCGGACCATGAAGGACCGCCATCAACGTCTCGCCAACTGGCTGGAAGGGAAGAGCCCGTCAGGCGAGAAGAAGAGGAAGAAATCCGAGCGGTCTTCTAAGACCTTTGAGGACGCCCCGGCGACGGGGGTCCAACACAAGGCCAAGCACCGCGAGTCCGCTGGCACCGGGAGCGCCGAACGGTCGGGCTCTACGGGCGCCAGGCAGGGCGCACCCTCCCCGGCACCATCAACCACGAGCCAACGCTCTGGGTCGGGTAAGAGGAAAGGCGAGCACCCGGCGAAGCTCCTGGAGAGGCCCCGGTCGAGCTCGAAGGCCCCATCGGAGGGGGAGCGAGGCAGTATCCCCCCCTCAAGGATAAGGCGGTGAGCGCACCTAAGGTGGTGAAGGCCTTAATCCATCCGGCCAAGCCCTCTATCGATACTGTCGCGGCGGCCCTGGCTCAGCCTGTGGAGGCTACACCAGTGGTGGCGACCTCGGGGCTCAGAGTCTCCCTGCCACCTCGGAGGGAGTCCTCTTTTGTGCCCATCGATAGGACCCCTGTGAAATCCCCAGCGGGGAAGAAAAAGGGGGGGCAGGGCGTCGTAGATTCGGCCTCAACCTCGGAGGAAGAGCTGATCGAGGTCTTAAGCCACGGCCTTGGCGTGGAAGAAGACCGGCCCGTCGGGATGGGTCCCGACGCAGGTGACCACGACATCGTCGAGGGTGCCGACGGGGCCCCTGATCGCCCGTCGGATTCCCCTCTGCCAGCGCCGCAAGACAACTCGGCGGCCATTTTGTTGGCTATACAGTCCTTATGCTCAGAGATAAGGACGAGACTACCGTTGCCGACGGAGGAACCTCTCCCGTCGGGGGATCCTGAACCGGGACCTTCTGGTGTTCCCCCGCCCAAGAAAAGAAGGATTCACCCTCCACCTCCTTTTCAGCCGTCGCGCCCCGTCCAGCCCTCCTCCCCGTCCACCCGAGGGGATGATACGGGGACTGACACGGCAGCGACGGGTACGGACGATGAGGTATACGACGAGGATCTACCGTCGTCACCTCCCACCAGGGCTTCTCCGCCCGACGAGATTGGATCGTTCCACTCAATGATCGCCAGGGCATCCGAGCTTTTCCAACTCTGCCCTGAGGAGAAGAAAAAGGAAGGATTCCTTTATCAACGGCGCGAGGCCAAGAGGAAGACGGTCCTCGTGGTGCCTCTACTGGACGACATTTGGGATGAGGGCCTCGCCCTCCTCAAGAACCCTTCCACGACGCCAGCTAGAAGAGACCGGTACGAGAAGTACCGGGTCCCGGACGCGGCCCCCCTGTGCCTCCGGGCGCAGCCTACCCCGGACTCCGTCGTCTCCACGGCGGCCAGGAAGAAAGCGGGGGGGGGGGGGTGCGGCCTCCACATCGACTTCCCCACCGGACGGCGAGGGAAAGAAATTGGATGCTATGGGACGCAGGGTCATCTCGTCTGCAGCGACGACGATTAAAGCGGCCAACGCCTTGGCTATCGTGGCCCGCTACGACAGGGAGCTATGGTACAAACTGGCTCCCCTGCTGGACTTCCTACCGGACGACAAGAGGGCGGATGCCCTGGAGATCCTACAGGAAGGTGAGGTGGCGTCGGACCACGCCATCACTATTGCGACGGACATCGCCGACACTGGGTTCCGCCAGTTGGGCAACGGCGTGTGCCTTAGGCGGCGTGGATGGCTCAAGGCTACGGACTTCCGTCAAGACGTACAGACCAGAGTCCTGGACATGCCGTTCGATGGGAACAACCTGTTTGGGAAAACAGTGGACGATTCCCTTCAGGCCATTAAAGCGGACACTGAGACGGCCCGGGCCCTTGGGGTTCTGCAGCAACGACGGACGCCCTTTCGGAGCAGCGGAGGCAAGGGTGCCTCCAAAGGTTCCGGCGGCGGTTTCTCCACCTACCGTCAAGCGGCCCGCTCGTCTCAGGAGGCCTACAGAGGACGAGGCAAGTCTGGCGGACCCCGCCGTCGTCGCCAAGGAGGTCAAGGCGGCAAAGCCTCGTCGAAACAGGATTGAACCGGCCGTGGGGTCGGGCCCCCACCGAAGCACCCCGGTGGGAGGCCGGCTGGCGAGCTTCGTCAGCGTGTGGGAGTCCATCTCCACCGACCGTTGGGTGCTGGACGCCTTAGCCCGGGGCCACGCGCTCGAGTTTCAAAGAAGGTGCCCGCGCATCCCCCCCGTGGCCAGGAAAGAGCTTCACGTCCCTCAGCTTCTCCTGGAGGTAAAGGCGATGCTCAGGAAGGGCGCCATCGAACTCGTCCCAAAGAGGCTTCGGGGCTCCGGAGTTTACTCGAGATACTTCCTCGTGAAGAAGACGGGAGGATGGCGCCCCATCCTAGACCTGCGACGTCTGAACAAGTTCATCAAGGCGCAGAAGTTTCGGATGGTCACCCTCCAGCACGTCCTGGGGCAGCTGGAGGAAGGAGACTTCCTGTCGTCGTTGGATTTGGAGGATGCCTACTTCCATATTCCCATCCTAAAGGGGCACCGAAAATTCCTCAGGTTTGTGGTCCAAGGGCGTCACTACCAGTTCAAAGCCCTTCCCTTCGGACTACGGTCGGCACCCAGGGTATTCACCAAGTGCCTTGCACCGGTGGCGGCGCAGCTGCGCCGCGAGGGGATCCACGTCTACCCCTACCTGGACGACTGGCTCATCCGAGCCAAGACGAGGGAGCTCGCCGTGGAGCACACGGCAAGGACCGTCCAACTTCTCACGGACCTGGGATTCTCCGTGAACTACGCCACGTCCCACCTGGTACCCGCGCAAAACGCACTGTTTCTGGGAGCGAAGCTCGACAGTGTCCCTTCTGGCCTCCCCGTCGGAGGAAAGGACCAGGTGCATCCTGGGCAAGGTACAGCGGATGTTGGTTTCCGACGCGGCCAAGGTGAGGTCCATCAAGTCCCTCCTCGGAATGATGTCTTCTTGCATCTACCTCATTCCCATGTGCAGGCTCCGGATGCGCCCGTTGCAGGAGTTCCTGGACGCGCGCTGGATCCAAACGACGGGCGGCTTCGAGGAGAGGATCACACTCGACGAGAGTTTCCGCCGAGCGGTCCGGTGGTGGGGCAACCGCGCGCATCTGATGGCGGGTATGGAACTCCAGACCCCAGACCACCAGGAGACAGTGACCACGGATGCCTCCCTGGAAGGGTGGGGAGCGCACACCGAAAACCTGCACGCGAGAGGCCTTTGGCTCCCGACGGAGAAGTCCCTCCATATCAACGTCCTGGAGCTCCGTGCAGTGTTCTGGGCCCTCAGGTCCTTCCTTCCGTCCCTCAAGGGCAAGGTGGTGAGGATCTTCACCGACAACACCACCACCATGTTTTACATCAGGAAACAGGGCGGAACCAGGTCCCCAGCGCTGTCCAAGGAGGCGCAGGACCTGTGGCATTGGGCCGTCGCCCAAAGGATGTTTCTGGTGCCGTTTCATCTGGCAGGGATAAAAAACACCATCGCCGACTCACTCAGCAGGGAGCTGCGCTCGTGCCACGAGTGGGAACTACGGCAGGATCTAGTGGATCGCCTCTTCCGACGGTGGGGCACACCCCAGATCGACCTGTTCGCGACGGCGACGAACTCCAAGTGCCGGAGGTTCGCCAGCAGGTTTCCCTAGGCGAGGAGCATGGGCGATGCTTTCTCGTTCCCCTCGGAGGGCCTGTTCCTCTACGCGTTCCCTCCTTTGCCACTGCTAATCCGGCTCATCAACCAGCTCAAGAGGTCACGGTGCAGGATGATCCTCGTCGCACCTGCGTGGCCGAAGCAGATATGGTTCCCGGACCTTCTGGACTTGTCAGCGTCCCCGCCAATCAAGCTGCCGGTGGACGCGGATCTACTCTCCAGGGAAGGAGGCGCCATCCTCCACCACGACCCGAAATCGCTGAACTTGCAGGCCTGGCTCCTGCAGCGCTAGAGTTTGGAGGATACGACATACTGGCCGACTGCAGAGAGGTTCTTGCAAAGGCCAGGGCGTCCTCGACTCTTAAATGCTACGGACACAAATGGAAGAGGTTCTCTGTCTGGTGCCACGCACAGAAGATTAACCCTCTACGGATTACGGCTCCCCAGGTACTGCCGTACCTGCTGACGCTGGCCAAAGCTGGACTGGCACACGCGTCCATCAAGATTCATCTTGCTGCGATCTCCCGATACACCAGAACCACGGGCCGGACGTCCTTGTGGTCTCATCGTCTGGTGAAAGAGTTCATGAAGGGACTGTTCAGATCGTTCCCGCCGGTGAAGGCTCCGGCCCTGGCGTGGGAGCTCAACGTGGTGCTGACCAAGCTCATGGGACCTCCGTTCGAGCCTCTGCACTCGGCCCCGTTGAAGTTTCTGTCGTGGAAAACAGCGTTTCTTGTGGCCATCACCTCCGCACGATGGGTGGGAGAGATCCAGGCCCTTTCCTGCAAGGCCCCGTACTTGACTTTTCACGATACGAGGGTAGTGCTCAGGACGCACCCCTCCTTCATGCCCAAGGTACCGTCGGACTTCCATCTCAACGAACCCTTGGTGTTGCCTGTGTTCTTCCCGTCGCCTTCGTCTCCGGCTGAGAGGACTTTGCACTCGCTGGATGTGGCTAGAGCGCTTAAGTTCTACGTGGACCGCACAAAGTGTTTTCGGAAGACGTCACAACTCTTTGTGAACTTTGGACCTGTCAATCAGGGGAAGGCTCTCTCGAAGGCTTCCATTTCCAGATGGCTCTCCGGCTGTATCATGTACTGTCATCGGTTGGCAAACCGACCGCTGCCTGGCCGTCCGAGAGCCCATTCCACCAGAGCGATCGCAGCTACCACGGCGTTCCTTTCTGGTGTGCCCCTGCTGGACATATGCAGGGCTGCTACGTGGAGGTCGACGCACACCTTCACGAAATTCTACTGCGTCGACCGGGATTCCAGGGAGGAGTCCAGGGTCGGCCAAGCAGTGCTGCGCAACCTGTTCGCCTGAGGTGAGCCTGGTGAGGAGGTAAGATGCTTAATGTTGAGTTTGATGTACTGCTTAATGTTGAGCCTTTGCCACCTCCCGTGGTCGTGCATGTGTGTACTGCTATGTATTCTTTATTCATGAGCATGTGAATCCATGCCAGACCCCATGCTGGAGAAGGAACAAGTTACTTACCTGTAACTGTTGTTCTCCAGCATGGGTCTGGCATGGATTCACATGCGAACCCTCCCGCCTACCCCTCTGCGGCTCTTCACTTGGTCATACTGCCACTTCACGTGCTTCCAAATCTGAAGATGGCTGCCAGAGGCGGTGCTTAGGTAGAGGGCAGTCATTGGCTGTGGTCAGTATGATGCAGAGACCAGTGATTGGTTATTACTACGAAAGACAGATCAGAAACGAAACTGATACTGATTTTTTCTTTACCGAGGATTCCCAGCCTGACGACGGGGAATATTCATGAGCATGTGAATCCATGCCAGACCCATGCTGGAGAACAACAGTTACAGGTAAGTAACTTGTTCCTTCTCCATGGCCACCGAGGATTTACATTGGGACACCTGCACGACCACCAAACTCACAATTTTATTACTTTCCATGTCCTGCAGTACTTAGCAGAAAATCCGGGGCTGTCACTGTCCATCGCCGGCTAGCCTGAACCGTTTGTGGGGGAACGTACTTTGAATAGTTTTCCAAGCTTCACTAATGGCAGGGAATAGTCACGTTGGTATTTGTAGTATTGCGTTTTAGAAATAAAATGTAGTCCCACAAACTGAAAAAAACTCGATAACTTTGTGAAACTAGAGCCACTGAAAAGTAAAGCTGCGGCACTTAGTAGTTTGCCAGCTGGCAGTTTCCCCAGCATCGGTTGAGCGGACCATGAAAATGCTGTGACTTTTCACAGGTGGCATGTATTTTCAGGATACTGCCTTGTGTTAGACGAGTCACACTCACCAATGGCTTTCCACATACTTCCCTTCCCACTGAATGCACACAGTTCAGCATCTTTATAATCTCCATGTCACGCTCACCTGATTCCCACGGAGGTGCAGGTCTGGCTTCGAGTGCTGAAGCTTCTTCAATGGTGAAGCGCAGGACTCTGAAGATGGACAGGTAGGGCCCCTCTACTCTAGCTTCTCTGGCTCGCAGGAATATTCCCCTGTGCGTGAAAAGGGAGTATTACCTACTGACGGAATAATGCTCAAGCCTCCCACTCCCTTCAACCCTCCACGATTCCCTTCCACGATTCCCCGTGAAGTCTCACCTTAGGGTCTGGAAGGATGAGTTCTCCATCCTGCTTCTGATGCAGGGGCGCGTTGAAACCCAGTTACTTCACTGGATTGAGGTTTGTTGGAAGTTCACATAAGCTTGACTATTCAGGTAAGGCGCTGTAAGAGTTCTGTTGCAAGTTCCAAAAGTTCAAGCCTTATAATAATGTTCATAGTCTTATTGCAGCAAGCGCTAACGCTTATGTCTTTTTCCCCTTAGGGGCCGGGGTTCGGAATGCCGGAGATATGGCGCCGACCCGAAGT
Organism: Ambystoma mexicanum; assembly: GCF_040938575.1. NCBI lineage: Eukaryota > Metazoa > Chordata > Amphibia > Caudata > Ambystomatidae > Ambystoma > Ambystoma mexicanum. Next base: position 567,971,693 of record NC_090922.1, on the reverse strand, counting down.
GAAACGTGCAGTTCCAATAAATGACAGGTAAGTTCTGGATGAGCGTTCGGGTAATGTCTTTGCATTCGCTCATTCAATGTCTGTCTTTTTTCCCCATAGGGGCCGGGGTCCGGAATGCCAGGAAGCGGCAGGACCCGAAATGAAATGGGAATGACCCAACAGGTAAGTCTTAGAAGGAAACTGAGCTTTTCCTAATCCCTTCCTTCTCTCACCTTGTGTTCTTGTCTTTTTCTCTCTAGGAAGTGGCTGCGGATCCGGATGATCGTTGCTGAAGATGGAGGTGCCCAGGAAAGGTGAGTGAAATGCAGCGCTGCAGCGATCGAAGCGAAATGCTTTTAAAAATGATGTCTTCCCTTTCAGGATCGTCGGTGTGATGTCTCCGTGATACAGCTTTAGCAGGTAAGGTCTTCTTTCTCCCCAATTCTCTCTTATCTCCCTTTGCAGGTGACCCAGGATGCTGACAGGCGTGGCTGAAGTCCAGATGCAGGAGCTGACACGGTGAGCGTCCAGCTGCGAGGAGCAGAACAACGCGAAGCGTGAGTTGCTGATCGGGCGTGGTTTAAATAGCTTTGGAAGAAGTTCCAGGTATGTATCCTTCCCCGACCACACCCAGGTGGAAAGTAGTCCCACAGGTAAAGTAGTTCCATTCAGGCCTCAAGAGGGCCTGGATGTAGCAGCATGGTCTGCATCAGGTAAGTGCACATTAAAACACTTGAACACATGTCTAGCTTTATGAGCCTGGCGCCTAAGGCGCCAGGACTGTGTCCAAAGGGCCCCAGCTTGGGCCCGCTGGCACTTCCCTGGGGGGAAGGATGCCTGCCTCTGGGGTTGCTGGGTCGGACCTGGCTCCTTGAAGGTAGGCATCATGACACTCCATCAAGCTGCTGTCGAATACGATGTATTTGGCCTCTTTTATTGTGCTGTCATCTGGCAACACTGTTGTTTCGGACTGAACCGTTGTGGGCATATCAACCAAACCGGACATACTATAGTCTATATCTTTGTCTGTTTCGTCGGTCAATAGTGTTGATGCTTCAGTTTGTCATTTCAACATCTGTTACTTGACGATAGATGGGAGAAAACATCTATGTGGACTGTTTTTTGGGGGGCATTTTTTTGGCAGGTGTTGATTGTGTCAAGTGGTCATCGAGTAATGTAAAACTATCTTCTATAAATTCAATTGTGTCTTCCTATATAGGAGCGGGCACATTGTATCAATGGTCCAAGAACACTTTGCTGGAATCGCCGGTCTTATTCATTTTCTGGTCATTGGACATAGGCATCTCGAGTGTGAACACAACGTGCCTCAATGAATAGTTCCTCCATGGTGAAAACAGTTTGGCAAGCAGCATCTGTCATTTGTATCGCTGTCTGTGTCTGCATAGTCCGTACTCTATTGGGCAACTACAGGACAGATAGGAAAAGGGATGTTCAGTCTAAATCCAACATAGTGTTGTACAATTGACATTAAAAAAAGCATATAATGAAGGCCTTGGCTAAAACTTTTGCCAACAATAGAAAGTGTTTATAACCTTATTTTGATTTCTTTTCTTTGAAACCTTCTTTACTCTAACATCAGCAAACTGGCGGGCCGACTCTGATACAGGTTCCTCCAGTTCAATATGCGGATCTTGTAAACATCCCTACAAAAAATAGTATCCATTTAAAATAAGTCATTGTCATTATACATCTAATTAGACTGACTTTCTTTTATTCGATAGTACTGTCAATGCGCATACCTCTGGCTTTGGAGCAACTGTATGGTCTGTTTCCAGAACAACCACAATGGATAATGTAATTGTATCAGACGTTGCAGCATCTCCCTGAAACACAGTACTTGCATTAGTAAGGTCCAAAAGATTGGAAACGGGTCAAAGACGACAAAGGTACATATCAACAGTAAGTGGTAAAGAAACATTGTGCAATGCAATGATAGGTTGCGAAAATTTGATCAGATTATCTCATCCTATTGAGCTATGAAGACCCATACCTCTGACACCGGATCTACTACGAGGGGTGTTCGGATTGTAATGGACGCTTCAGCATCTCCCTGAAACACAGCACTTCCATTAGTGAGGTCAAAAAGATTGGAAACGGTACACATAATTTGGAAAGACAAAGGTACTTATAACAGTAAAGCGGTAAAGAAACATTGTGTAATGCAATGTTCTCCAGCATGGGGTCTGGCATGGATTCACATGCTCATGAATATTCCCCGTCGTCAGGCTGGGAATCCTCGGTAAAGAAAAAACCAGTATCAGTTTCGTTTCTGATCTGTCTTTCGTAGTAATAACCAATCACTGGTCTCTGCGTCATACTGACCACAGCCAATGACTGCCCTCTACCTAAGCACCGCCTCTGGCAGCCATCTTCAGATTTTTACCGCACGTTCATGTGTTGGGATCCTCGTGCTATTGCTCTCGAGCGTTAGTGCTATTTTTTCGCGCTTTTTACAAAAACCTTCGATTCTTTCGGTCAAAAGAGCCTCAAGCTCCACCGATCCTACATCCGATCAACGGGGACCCGTGTCGGATTCATCTGTGCCCCTCAAGGGTGAAGATTTCGTCGAGCTACACTTCGGAGGACTCCAGAAGCTTCTCAGGCCCGGTCTCGGAGATGGCCCAGGAGAAGGGAAGCTCGACGCCCGGAAAGCTGTTCAGGGTCTGCCCTGGATGCCAGCTGCAGAACGTCTTCAAGGAGGACGAACACTCTTTCTGCCTTTACTGCCTTCATGAGGACAAGACGCACGTGGAGAAGGACTGTGCGTTTTGCGGCAACATGTCGGAACGGACCATGAAGGACCGCCATCAACGTCTCGCCAACTGGCTGGAGGGTAAGAGCCCGTCTGGCGAGAAGAAGAAGAAATCCGAGCGGTCTTCTAAGACCTTTGAGGGCGCCCCGGCGACGGGGGCCCAACATAAGGCCAAGCACCGCGAGTCCGCTGGCACCGGGAGCGCCGAACGGTCGGGCTCTACGGGCGCCAGGCAGGGCGCACCCTCCCCGGCACCATCAACCACGAGCCAACGCTCTGGGTCGGGTAAGAGGAAGGCCGAGCACCCGGCGAAGCTCCTGGAGAGGCCCCGGTCGAGCTCTAAGGCAGAGGAGGAGCGTGGCAGTGCCCCCTCCCTCAAGGATAAGGCGGTGAGCGCACCTAAGGTGGTGAAGGCCTTGATCCATCCGACCAAGCCCTCTATCGAAACGGTCGCGGCGGCCCTGGCTCAGCCTGTGGTGGCTGCACCAGTGGTGGCGACCTCAGGGCCCAGAATCTCCCTGCCTCCTCGGAGGGAGTCTTCCTTTGTGCCCATCGATAGGACCCCCGTGAAACCCTCCGTGGGGAAGAAGGGGGGGCAGGGCGTCGTCGTAGAGTCGGCCTCAACCTCAGAAGAGGAGCTGATCGAGGTCTTAAGCCACGGCCTAGGCGTGGAAGAAGGCCAGCCCGTCGGAATGGACCCCGACGCAGGTGACGACGACGACATCGTCGAGGATACCGACGGGGCCCCTGCTCGCCCGTCGGATTCCCCTCTGCCAGCGCCGCAAGACAACTCGGCGGCCATTTTGTTGGCCATACAGTCCTTATGCTCCGAGATAAGGACGAGGCTACCGTTACCGACGGAGGAACCTCTCCCGTCGGGGGATCCAGAACCGGGACCTTCTGGTGTTCCCCCTACCAAGAAAAGAAGGATCCATCCACCACCTCCTTTTCAACCGTCGCGCCCCTTCCAGCCCTCCTCCCCGTCCACCCGAGGGGATGATACGGGGACTGACACGGCAGCGACGGGTACGGACGACGAGGCATACGACGAGGATTTTCCGTCGTCGCCTCCCACCAGGGCCTCTCCGCCCGACGAGATCGGATCTTTCCACTCCATGATCTCCAGGGCTTCCGAGCTTTTCCAACTCTGCCCTGAGGAGAAGAAAAAGGAAGGCTTCCTTTATCAGCGGCGCGAGGCCAAGAGGAAGACGGTCCTCGCAGTGCCTCTGTTGGACGACATTTGGGATGAGGGCCTTTCCCTCCTCAAGAACCCTTCCACGACGCCAGCTAGAAGAGACCGGTACGAGAAAAAGTACCGGGTCCCGGACACGGCCCCCCTATGCCTCCGGGCGCAGCCTACCCCGGACTCCGTCGTCTCCGCGGCAGCCAGGAAGAAAGCGGGGGGGGGGGGTGCGGCCTCCACATCGACTTCCCCGCCGGACGGCGAGGGAAAGAAATTGGATACTATGGGGCGTAGAGTCATCTCGTCGGCAGCGACGACGATTAAAGCGGCCAACGCCTTGGCTATCGTGGCCCGCTACGACAGGGAGCTCTGGTACAAGATGGCTCCCCTGCTGGATTTTCTGCCGGACGACAAGAGGGCGGAGGCCCTTGAGATCCTGCAGGAAGGTGAGGTGGCCTCGGACCACGCCATCACCGTGGCGACGGACATCGCCGACACTGGGTTCCGCCAGCTGGGCAACGGCGTTTGCCTTCGACGTCGTGGATGGCTCAAAGCTACGGACTTCCGGCAGGACGTCCAGACCAGAGTCCTGGACATGCCCTTCGACGGGAACAACCTGTTTGGGAAGACAGTGGACGATTCCCTTCAGCCCATCAAGGCGGATACGGAGACGGCCCGGGCCCTTGGAGTCCTGCAACGACGGACGCCCTTTCGGAGCGGCGGAGGCAAGGGCACCTCCAAAGGTTCCGGCGGCGGTTTCGCTTCCTACCGTCAAGCGGCCCGCTCGTCGTCGCAAGAGGCCTACAGAGGACGAGGCAAGTCTAGCGGACCCCGCCGTCGTCTTCAAGGAGGTCAAGGCGGCAAGGCCGCGTCCAAGCAGGATTGAACCGGCCGTGGGGTCGGGCCCCCACCGAAGCACCCCGGTGGGAGGCCGGCTGGCGGGCTTCGTCAGCGTGTGGGAGTCCATCTCCACCGACCGTTGGGTGCTGGACGCCCTGGCCCGGGGCCACGCGCTCGAGTTTCAAAGAAGGTGCCCGCGCGTCCCCCCCGTGGCCAGGAAAGAACTTCACGTCCCTCAACTTCTCCTGGAGGTAAAGGCGATGCTCAGAAAGGGCGCCATCGAACTCGTCCCAAAGAGGCTTCGGGGCTCCGGAGTCTACTCGAGATACTTCCTCGTGAAGAAGAAGACGGGAGGATGGCGCCCCATCCTAGACCTGCGACGTCTGAACAAGTTCATCAAGGCGCAGAAGTTCCGGATGGTCACCCTCCAGCACGTCCTGGGTCAGCTGGAGGAAGGAGACTTCCTATCGTCGTTGGATTTGGAGGATGCCTACTTCCACATTCCCATCCTAAAGGGGCACCGCAAATTCCTCAGATTCGTGGTCCAAGGGCGTCATTACCAGTTCAAAGCCCTTCCCTTCGGACTACGGTCGGCACCCAGGGTATTCACCAAGTGCCTTGCACCAGTGGCGGCGCAGCTGCGCCGCGAGGGGATTCACGTCTACCCCTACCTGGACGACTGGCTCATCCGCGCCAAGACGAGGGAGCTCGCCGTGGTCCACACGGCAAGGACCGTCCAACTCCTCACGGACCTGGGATTCTCCGTGAACTACGCCAAATCCCACCTGGTGCCCGCGCAAGTCGCACTGTTTCTGGGAGCGAGGCTCGACACAGTGTCCCTTCTGGCCTCCCCGTCGGAGGAGAGGACCAGGACCATCTTGGGCAAGGTGCAACGGATGTTGGTGGCCGACGCGGCCAAAGTGAGGTCCATCAAGTCCCTCCTCGGGATGATGTCTTCCTGCATCTACCTCATTCCCATGTGCAGGCTCCGGATGCGCCCGTTGCAAGAATTCCTGGATGCGCGTTGGATCCAGACGACGGGCAGCTTCGAGGAAAGGATCAAGCTCGACGAGAGTTTCCGACGAGCGATACGGTGGTGGGGCACCCGCGCGCATCTGACGGCGGGCATGGACTTCCAGACCCCAGCCCACCAGGAGACTGTGACCACGGATGCCTCCCTGGAAGGGTGGGGAGCGCACACCGAAAATCTGCACGCAAGGGGACTCTGGCTCCCGACGGAGAAGTCCCTACATATCAACGTCCTGGAGCTCCGTGCAGTGTTTTGGGCCCTCAGGTCCTTCCTTCCGTCCCTCAAGGGCAAGGTGGTGAGGATCTTTACCGACAACACCACCACCATGTTTTACATCAGGAAACAGGGCGGAACCAGGTCCCCAGCGCTGTCCAAGGAGGCGCAGGACCTGTGGCATTGGGCTGTCGCCCAAGGGATTTTTCTGGTGCCGTTTCATCTGGCAGGGATAAAAAACACCATCGCCGACTCACTCAGCAGGGAGCTGCGCTCGTGCCACGAGTGGGAACTACGGCAGGATCTGGTGGATCGCCTCTTCCGACGGTGGGGCACACCCCAGATCGACCTGTTCGCGACGGCGACGAACACCAAGTGCCGGAGGTTCGCCAGCAGGTTTCCCCAGACGAGGAGCATGGGCGATGCTTTCTCGTTCCCCTGGGAGGGCCTGTTCCTCTACGCGTTCCCTCCCTTGCCTCTGCTAATCCGGCTCGTCAACCAGCTCAAGAGGTCACGGTGCAGGATGATCCTCGTCGCACCTGCGTGGCCGAGGCAGATATGGTTCCCGGACCTTCTGGACTTGTCAGCGTCCCCGCCGATCAAGCTGCCGGCGGACGCGGATCTACTCTCCAGGGAAGGAGGCGTCATCCTCCACCACGACCCGAAGTCGCTGAACTTGCAGGCCTGGCTCCTGCAGCGCTAGAGTTTGGAGGATACGACATACCGGCCGATTGCAGAGAGGTTCTTGCAAAGGCCAGGGCGTCCTCGACTCTTAAATGCTACGGACACAAATGGAAGAGGTTCTCTGTCTGGTGCCACGCACAGAAGATTAACCCTCTACGGATTACGGCTCCCCAAGTACTGCCGTACCTGCTGACGCTGGCCAAAGCTGGTCTGGCACACGCGTCCATCAAGATTCATCTTGCTGCGATCTCCCGATACACCAGAACCACGGGCCGGACGTCCTTGTGGTCTCATCGTCTGGTGAAAGAGTTCATGAAGGGACTGTTCAGATCGTTCCCGCCGGTGAAGGCTCCGGCCCCGGCGTGGGAGCTCAACGTGGTGCTGACCAAGCTCATGGGACCTCCGTTCGAGCCTCTGCACTCGGCCCCGTTGAAGTTTCTATCGTGGAAAACAGCTTTTCTTGTGGCCATCACCTCCGCACGACGAGTGGGAGAGATCCAGGCCCTTTCCTGCAAGGTCCCGTACTTGACTTTCCACGACACGAGGGTAGTGCTCAGGACGCACCCCTCCTTCATGCCCAAGGTACCGTCGGACTTCCATCTCAACGAACCCTTGGTGTTACCTGTGTTTTTCCCGTCGCCTTCGTCGCCGGCTGAGAGGACTTTGCACTCGCTGGATGTAGCTAGAGCGCTGAAGTTCTACGTGGACCGCACGAAGGGTTTTCGGAAGACGTCACAACTCTTTGTGAACTTTGGACCTGTCAATCAGGGGAAGGCTCTCTCGAAGGCTTCCATCTCCAGATGGCTCTCCGGCTGTATCATGTGCTGTCACCGGTTGGCAAACCGACCGCTGCCTGGCCGTCCGAGAGCCCATTCCACCAGAGCGATCGCAGCTACCACAGCGTTCCTATCTGGTGTGCCCCTGCTGGACATATGCAGGGCTGCTACGTGGAGGTCGACGCACACCTTCACGAAATTCTACTGCGTCGACCGGGATTCCAGGGAGGAGTCCAGGGTCGGCCAAGCAGTGCTGCGCAACCTGTTCGCCTGAGGTGAGCCTGGTGAGGAGGTAAGATGCTTAATGTTGAGTTTGATGTACTGCTTAATGTTGAGCCTTTGCCACCTCCCGTGGTTGTGCATGTGTGTACTGCTATGTATTCTTTATTCATGAGCATGTGAATCCATGCCAGACCCCATGCTGGAGAAGGAACAAGTTACTTACCTGTAACTGTTGTTCTCCAGCATGGGTCTGGCATGGATTCACATGCGAACCCTCCCGCCTACCCCTCTGCGGCTCTTCACTTGGTCATACTGCCACTTCACGTGCTTCCAAATCTGAAGATGGCTGCCAGAGGCGGTGCTTAGGTAGAGGGCAGTCATTGGCTGTGGTCAGTATGACGCAGAGACCAGTGATTGGTTATTACTACGAAAGACAGATCAGAAACGAAACTGATACTGGTTTTTTCTTTACCGAGGATTCCCAGCCTGACGACGGGGAATATTCATGAGCATGTGAATCCATGCCAGACCCATGCTGGAGAACAACAGTTACAGGTAAGTAACTTGTTCCATACGTTGCAAAAATATGATCATTATCTAGAATTCCGTACATAAAACCAGTCTGGAACAGAATAGCTTGGTAAGATTACCAGATACGCGCTCGAAGTGGTTGATGACTCCAGGCAGCACGTGGATGATGAATCTTGTTCCTTCATATTCGGTGGATAGTAATGGAGTGTTACAGGGAAAGTATTATTCGATTTAGAAATTCAAACATTACAAAATCGCATGTAAGGACACTGAATACTAGAAAATTACACTTATTGAAACGCATAATACAGCATAGTTATCCGTCCCCATAAATCATTTTTCTATGTGGGTTCTACAAAAGGACTGATGTTTAGCAAAAAAGTCATTATTTCAGCAGCTATTCAATCACATACATATGGAAAGTACTATAAGTGGCATTTACACCGAAAATACAGGCGTAAAGCTAAATCCTGCAGCGTGCCTCACGTGTGGCGGCATTTTCACAAGTAAAGTCGGAATAGTGTTTGGGAGCAATTTCCGAGTTGCTCTCGGTTGATTCCTCTTTGTGTACTAGGATGTGTCGTACATATCCGGTGAGAAGTGCAGGCTGCATATGCGGTATCTATGACCCCTCTTGTCCTCCAAGACTTGGTTGACTCTACTTTCAAGGTCTTCCAGTGGATATCCGTAACGTCTGACCCATTCTCTTATTCGATCAACAGTTTTAGGGAATACATGCATTGTAATGGCTTCGGATTTGTCATGGGTCTTCGAAGGGCAACCGAAAATAGAACATGGAGGCATTGTAAATTCTGCAAAATAAAGGTCAACATTATTAGAAAATTATTTTGCATAAGCATGTGAGAAAGAATGAATTGGACAATACATTGTTCGATGCACGCTTTCTTTTGGGCACCACAGCAAAACCAGTGCAGCGTGTGCGGCTGTATAATAGGATCAATTTCACAAACGATTCATTGATGTGTTGAAAATCAGAACATGTTACTCGTCCCTTGAATGTTCTATCATGCACGAAAATGAAACGTGCTTACACTATAGGCACGATCCACGAAGGATGCAATACTATTCCAATTGACAATGATAAAAATTGATATACCGATAACATAACAAAAACTCAAGTCAATAGCAATGATACAAATTAACATAGCACTACGGAGTTAGATACTTCGGAATAGATATAAATTTACAAATGAAGGAGATATGATTAGGATACATGTCCTTACCTTGACCAACAAACAGTTGGATTCAGCAAGCAGAGTAATTAGTGGCAGGAGAACAGGGAGATGTTCACAGGTAGCACACTGACGAGTTCACTCGAAGCTGTCACAGAGTAGCACGTTCACAAGTTGACTTGCAGTGCTCAAGGATGTTCTCATGGTAAATATCCAGTGGTTTATAAAGAATAACAAAAAGGGGTGTGTTTGTGAATGAATGACGTGTATATGTCGTGACATTATGTACATTGCAGGGGCGTGGCCTGCTTCAGGGTAGCCCTGCCTGGAGACACAGGGTCTGAGGAGGCCATGTGAACATTGGCCGCTGGGCGTAGGATACCTTTTGAAGTGTACATGGTGTTTGGCACCTTGGCCCTTCGCGCCCCTGACAGCCCCCCATGGCAGCGCACATCCACAGGCACGAACTGCCTTTGATAGTGGAGGGGGGATGGATGGGCCGGGGGCGTGCAGTCAAGGCACCGGAACACTGCTGAATTGACACACTTGATTCACTTAAAAACAAACAACCATAGATAAAAAATATGTTGTGTTTTATTTGGTTTCTTATTGTGATGGCACAAAAATACTACACATTGTAAAAGTCTGGTTGCAGCTCGGCAAAGGGGAATCCCCTGTACTGACCACTGTCGCTGGGGAAAGTTTGTCTAATGGCGCCAAAGACACAGGCGGGTATTACTTGTCGAACGCCGTGTCCAGGCCTCCCATGAAGCCACCATGTGTACGAACGATGGGCCACCAGCCGGTACCACCTATGAAAGAAAGATACAATCTGTTTATAAATGACCAATATAAGTGTATTAAACCTTAGTTGTCAATGACAATTATTGTATACAATGGCATTTTTGTCAGGACAAAGGCTAACTAGACACTGCACAATATTGAACGACTTTTATGCGACTATTACTAGAGAATTGCAAGACTTAACGGATATGACAATGATATCTTGAAGTTACGAGAATATAGGGGACAACCGTGAAATAGTAAGGGCCTAACTGACATCACAACCAGACTACACTTACTCGTTGCTTGGATTAAGAGGGCGAACTGTTGCGTGAAGTTCGTGCATAAGCACCATCAAAATCGTCAACACGGACCGTGTGAGACAGACTGCCGTGAAGTCTGGCAGCTCGGTAACGCACTGCGGCTGTGGATCGCCTTGCGATATGTAGGGCAAGCAGCCAGAGTTTTCTCGGCAGCAGCAGTTCTCCACCTCGGTTGGAATTAGCGTGCACCGATTGCAGGTACACCAGGTGGAAACCCTGTCCATGCGACTAGGCCCAGGCTCTTCATCTGTTGAAACGTCCACCCAACTGTTGTCAAAATCCCCATAGTCTACAGAGCTTGCTCTTTCCAATAATTCCTCCTCGGAATACTCGGGCTCGTACAGGTAGGGCATTATTGTTGCCATTGTGTGGTAAAGGAAACTAAAATAAATTATAGCGATGGTACTGGTATCTGTTCACACGGGCTACAAGCATTGAAGGTAGCTGACCAGAGCACAGAAACGAGTCACAGAATACTCAAAGAAATACAGCGAGAGGAATGGAAAAGAAAATCTGCTGTTGTGTGTTGTGAAACGCTCTGTTTATACTTGTCGGGGAAAGAGGCTTCCTGCCGTTTCCATGGCGTCACGTCAGTAGCTGAGGCGCAGAGAATGTTGACACGAGACGTGCTTTGGCGTTCTGAAATGGGCGGTACGCGTCTAGTGATGTCAGGCTCAGGGGTGGGGATATGATTTAGTGCTGCAAACGCAGGTCACCCAGGGCGATGCGGAAAGTGGTAAGATTATCACAAAATAGCCGCGCCCTGCAGCCTGATTTTGCTTGTGTTCAAGAGACGAAAACTCGGGCAAGGTGCATAGGAAATGTTTGCACGATTGATTGAATTATGGTTAAAACCACATGGCCGAACCATAGGGACAATAATATTTTCTGCCCGAACCATTCCTTTAATTGCCAAAGATCAATTTGTGATTCAGATTCTATTTCAATCGGAGATATAGATTTATTAATTGTTTTTGTTCGTTTTTTCATGTCTTGCATCATTGTCAAGTGACTCCACAGCTTGTTTTTATTAGGTTTTTTGCTTAAGTGCCCTGAAGTGTGCTCACCGCATTTTTCAAGAGAAAAGTAGATAATTAATATCTACTTCAATAATTGAGGAATCATTGTCAGCATTGTTTGTCACGATAGTTGCATCGTCAATTTTTGTGGTGCCAAAATGATTCAAGTTGGCAGTTGCTAGTTCAATGATGCTCACCAATGGTGAGGGATACTTGGCATAAATACAGACTTTTCAAGGGAGGGCACAACATGCTCGCTTGTAGTAGCAAGTCTTTTTTCCATGTCGTGCCTTTCGGTGATCAAATATCGAAAGACCTCATTGAGTTTGTGAGTTAACATTAATGGCCTTCATAATAGGAATTAGGGCGTCCTCTTTTGTTTTGCAGAGACTCAATGCCATGCGTAGCCATAGTGCCATAAGAATGGCCCTGATGTAGTGTCTAAGTCACCGTTTGTTATTTGAGTAGCCTGAGGAGTTACCTCTCTAGCAGATCGATTTAATAGGTTTAAAATTGCCAAGTCTGTCAATTAGGATTTTTCTGTTTGATAAAGAGCCTCTGCGGACAAAAAGCCATCTAGCTTACCTACTTTAGATATAACTTCAGTCAACATTAGTTTTACATTTTCAATTGAAGCACGAGTGACATCATAACCTTTATCTAGTAGGTTCAATAGGCTTGATATCACTGGAAAGGACTGAAGTTCCTTGTCAGTCACACCGGACAAAACTGGATTAAAATCCAGGTTTGCATAGGCCTCATTACTTAGAAGTGTGTCCGTATTGTAAGTTGGCTCTACTTCTTGTCACCTCTGGATTCGGATATTTTGGAATGGTCATACTGCTGTTTGAGTCTAACGTTAGGTTAGCTGGAGAACTGGTGGAATTTTTGCCAACGCGGGGGGTGAATTAGGGTGCCGTCCCACTTGGCAAATCCTGCTCATCTAAATTATGTAAACTTATACATTCCATTTGAGAGGGACGAAAAACCACTGGGGAACCAGGGTTGAGCAATACAATAGCGCAACTCCCATTCCTTAAGATTTGGAGCCAATATAGACACATCTGTGGGTCCTTTTTCGCCCGCATCAGCTTTCTTATTCGTTTGACTTATCTCAATTTCACTCAGTTCTTCATGTATATATGAGGTGGAAGGTACTGACTCCTGAATATCAGGTGGAATCGTGCTTTCATTAATGACCTTCAGTAAATCGTGGGGCAAGGAATTTTCATTTATAGCCATTGATGTTTCAATAGGGGTTTGTTCTAAGTGATTCAAAGTGGAGTTCCCAGACGAATCATGTAATAGAATAGGGGCAGAGGTATTAAGTATGCCGTTGGGATCATGACCATGCAGTCACTTTCCACTTCTCAAACTGCCCACCATTTTAGGCTTCCAAAAGGTTCCCGTAGGATAGATGGTGATTTTCAATAAAGTCTAGGTAAAGCAAAACAAGGAACTGTTTCAGAACAAACGTTCTGTGTATAAGTCTCTTTCAGAAATTAACCAATTACATAGTACATATAAATAAATCCACCTTCCACCCTAACAGCCAAGCCACTTGGCGATGCGCATGCGCCGAGTTTTTAAATCGGCTGGCAGAGCGGCAATTGAATCGAGGGCGTGGCTGTAGCCGGAGGCAGAGGGCGGACTTGGTAGGCAGGGATAACTTAAAGAGAAAAAAGAAAGCAAAAGAAGGCAGAAGTGAATGATCTAGAGGAGATTATTGTGCAGCCTACAAAGTGCACAAAACACATCCAGAAGACACAATTCAAATATTTACTTAGAGTCCAATGTGCGCGTTGCGCGTCGAACCGGCTTCCTCTTGCCGACTAGTGCAGAGGCATCCTGGAAACCGAATCAAAGGAGCAGATTCAGCAAGGAAAGGTCCACACAATGTTCAGCCAAACAGCCAAGCCACTTCGCGACCACTTTCTGATGCCCTGGCGTTAATGGCGATTCACTCACTGCTGTGTTTTCCGAGCTTCGTGACCTTTTTATAGATGGAATTGTCTTCAACAGCCAGCCTGCTTTAGTTTGCACCTCCATCCCGGACCAGTGGCACAGGCTTCTGCAATAGTTCAGACCTGCTGTTATCTACTTGTCAGGCCCAGGGTCGCGCTGATGGTGTGCGCCGTGCTTACATCACAAAATGGTCCCTGGTGGTCTAGTGCGGCGCATATTGTCTTTCCCCTTTTTTGTAGTGGCTTAGCAGGCGAAGAACAATGGTCTAGAGGGTTGCCCAGAGGAATGCCAGAGGTTACGAGAATTTCTAAACCTTTCAGCCATCACCACTTTTTTTTATTATTATTTTTTTATATAACAAGCTGCATACTATGTACATTATCAACTCATATGGATAACTTCTCTTTAATACAATCCATGGTCGACCTCCATCCTTAACAATAATTCCTCCCTGTGTTCAACTGAAATATTTGGCATTTATTCGATTTCAAAGCTTCCACCAGTGTTCATCTATAACAGATATAAGACTTGGCAGAAACTGATCTAATGGATTTGTTTAAAAAAAGCCTTCCGCTCAACAACAGGAACTGAATCCATTATAATCTCCTTGCTTGACCTTTGAATCAATCTTGATTCTTCTTGAATGGGCCCCTTAATCCTGCTTGACATCTTGTCTTTTACTTCTGTTGGCCACAACAACCTGCTTGCCCAGCTTTTCTAACTTTGTTTCGGAACTACTGTTATAGATTTTCTTTTTATTTCATTCACTGCTTTGATAGCTACCACCAGGTTTCCCCTCTTACATCAATTTCTTTGGTGCCCTCTTCCACACGTTTGCCAAAAGCATCCAATGCTTTTTTTGTAGAGGTATTCTCTGAAAAAGGGGTCCTCAAGGATATCCCAACAATCAAATAAAATAAGGGCATTTAAAGTTTTGACCGCCACATGCACCCTCGATAACCTGCCTAAATCTTCTGGCACCTCTGCATTTCTTCACCATGTCGGTTGGCTTTCAATGCAAATCACTATCCACGTTTCTGATTCTTGTTTTCAAATCAGTCCTTTGCCTAACCAACAATAAATGGCTGACTTGACGTCACTCTCCAATTGGAACGCTCTGCTCTCAAACGGACAACAACCTCTGTCCCAGGCCCAGCCTTTACCTCCTACCATTGTTGATACTTTACTTTTATTTCCACCCACCAGTGTAATGCTTGAGCGACCTATATTACAGCAATTCAGTTTGTGTATTTATTGAAGACAAAGCTGACGTGCCACCTTCTAGCCCGCACAGTGTTCTCCGCCCACTGGCAGCCCCCTGAAGACCTGCAGAGACTGATGTACTTTTCACACTGATTATTCAGAAGTACACTAATTCGCTTCACAACCAACCTCTCCAACTCTGTTATATAATTGCTGACACCAACCCTTGTTGCCACACAACAGACAGGGATGTTGGGGAAATATTTTTCTTTTTGCTGCTTTCCTCCCATAGGCCACTATGGGACACCCTTTCTTTTTGCTTGGTTTTGACTCCTGCCCTGACCTTATGGAGGTAAATAAAGCTGCCTGCCTTACTTTCCTTGTCTTTTTGCTCACTCTTTTGAGGAAACTGATCATTCCATAAGACTATCCGTACTGAGACTCTCAGTGAATTTCCTGTATTACTACATGTGCGCACATCGTAAAGTGATGTGCAGTTAGGATACTTTGTATACTTAACTTTTTTTGCAGTGGCTTTTTGGTTACATTTACAATGTGCCTAGGATGAGCTGGTAGCAGCAGATATTTTTCAACAGTGTAGGTGTCTAGCACACTAAGGTAGCCGTGCCACCATGCTTTTGC
Organism: Ambystoma mexicanum; assembly: GCF_040938575.1. Taxonomy (NCBI): domain Eukaryota; kingdom Metazoa; phylum Chordata; class Amphibia; order Caudata; family Ambystomatidae; genus Ambystoma; species Ambystoma mexicanum. Next base: position 567,956,334 of record NC_090922.1, on the reverse strand, counting down.
CTGTCCTTTGGCCATATTATACTTTGGCCTTTTTCCCTCCGCTCTGGAATTGCCATATATGCGAAGCCCTTTCCTGGGGAAAGCTGCTGCTTTCTCAGGCTATGAGGCGGTTTGTGTGGGGAATGGGACAGTCTGGTCCCAGTGGACATCCTGGGGCCTGAATGTCTTTTTCTGGGCAGGTGTTATGGCAAGTGGCTATGCATGATTGGATAGCTGCTGCCAGATATCCATACCATTGGTAGACCTGGGTGAGCTTCCATTCAACATTTTGGATAAAAGGACTACTGCAGCCATTCTTCAGATCATCGTTGGAGCCAAGTCCTCTACAAAACATAGCCTGTTGACGGCCTGAGGGCGACCCCTGCAGCTAACCAGCAACAATTCCAGTGCTTTCCAGATCTTTGTCCTGATCTCAAGAAGACCCTTGTCAGTGCTTCAACCCCGGGACTGGTGTGAACAACCAGTCGTGACAGTTTCTCGAGAATCCACACCTTCTGATCCTTCAGAAGTGTCTCTGGACCAAATCTGTGGACTGGACTGGCCAGCTTTCCCATGGGTTATCTTCCTGCAGGCATCACTGTTTGAGTGCAAACTTGAAACTTGGAGGCTCTTCAACTTGTGGAACAAGTCTCATGCACCTGCATTACCTGCCTTCTTGCATGAACAGAAGCTGTGCTGGCCCTCTCCTTTGTTCGTCCGTTGAAGATTGCCTGTTGCCGCCTGACTGGTGAATCTCGTGGCAACACTGCTTCGAATCCTGAGATTGCCTGATCCGCAGAAAGCTTCAATTTCCTTCATTTGCGTGTTCTACTGGAAGCTGTCTGGAAGAGATTTCTAAGCACTGGGACTTAGCAAAACTAAATCCTGTGTCCGAAAGTGACCTCTGCACCTGCGACTTCTGGGTTGCCTTCGACGGGACCAAGCACAGAAGATTCTGTCCCCAACGGATTCCAGAACACGAGTAGTGGTCTCCAGAGAAATCTGAGTAAGGGAGATAAGCTATCCTACCTGTTTCTAACTACCTACCCCTTTCTGTGCTCCACAGGGTTACATGGGAATAAAATCCTGTCCCTAAATCACTCTTTCCTGACTTTGGTCGGTGAAGGCCTGGTCAAGGATCCCTTGCTAGGACTAAGACTGGGATTGAGTTAGCTTACTTTCCTGATTTGTGGGCTATTATTAATCATAAACCTCAGCTACCTTTGTATCTAATTTGGAACTGGTAACAATTGTGCACAAGGCACCAAACTATCTTAGGGTTGGACTTTAGAGGATCTAGGGAACTTTTGGTAGTATTGTTAGTTATATTTTCATTTCTATGTGAAATCTCCTTCACATGTGATTCCCTCAGCACTTTTTGATGGACTACTGGATTTTTGGTCCACACTCGCGCATTCTTTTACCCTATCTTTGGTACCCTTTTTATATTTCTTTTTATACCTTTTTTCTTGAAGTAATGCTTTCCTCCAAATTTTGGGGCATCTATCTTTGATTTTTTGCAGCACACTGCACTCTGGGCAGTGTTGCTGAGAGCCCTTTCGGATGCCCTCTTTATTTTTTGTTACAGGGTAATATTTGTATCCTTCATATCTTTTTCTATTATGCGATCAGAACACTCCACCTTATGTGGAGTGCTGAAGGGTTACACTGTATCCTCGTTCTCATTGCTCCTGTAACCTTTTGGTTGCAATAACAAGCTAATCTGAATGGCTGGTGGCAGTGGTGTTATCCTACCTACGTTTGTGCAATGTTTACTCCCAGGCTATCCTCACAGCCGGGTAGTGCACAGAAGGGGTCACCATTGACCCAAATGGTTACTGTGTTCTTTTTTTTGCCAATTCAATATGGCTTGTCCTTTCTTGGGTCTTCTTCTGCCGTACAGGGTGGGCGAGGTCCAGGTTTGACCTTCATCTTGGGTGTGATGCCCTTATGAAGCCCGCCAAACTGCGTGTCTGTGAGGACAGGAAACCGGGGAGGACTCTGAAACTCTGCTCTTTGTCTTCTGCTGTGCCTGCCTGGAACCAGTTCCAACTGGGGGGCTGGCTGTCCTTAAAGGACAGCCTGCACCCGCAGTTTGAATGTTCATGGGTGGTGATTGACTGGGTTCCTGTATAAGAAGCATGGATCCTAAGGTTGAAGACCAGATGACCACTGGAACTGAAGAGTCGACAAGGAGGAAGAGGAAACTCCCGCAGCCACTTCCAGACTGGAGTTGCTTTCTGGGTAATCACAGCTGTCCGACCCCTTCTTCCAAGCTTCGGAAGAGCCCTGAAAAGGACTCTGCCTTAGAAGGATGGGCCCAATCCATCTCCAAACCTGCATTTTGAGCCATCCCATGACGAACTGTGACCTTCACCGGCTGCAAACCACCAGTACCCTGGTGCCTGTGGCCATTGTGTGTGCATCACCTTCTGAGGATAGAATCCTCCCGATACTTTGGTCAACTCCTTCTGGACCACCAGAGACGAGATTCCACTCCTTGAGGTCCTTCATCAGAGTGCTGGTCCGAGGAAGCGAGACAAATTAACCGGTGGTAACCGTTCTTCACTGGTGCTTTGAAAAGGGTGCCGAAATTACACAACCACGAATAATCCTTTGCTTGGAACACCTCCACTCGACCGGTGCTGCAAGATCCATTTCAGTGTACCTTCATTAGTCGGCCTGACCAGGAATCCGTTGACCAGGTCTGCTGCTGCATCATGGGGGCATTGTGCTGCATTTTCTAAGCGTTTAAGGTACTGTAAGACTCTTGGTAGAATTTACCTAGAGTTGCTTTGCTGCTGCTGCATTGCTAGAGTGCTGTTTCGTGTGTTTGGGAGTTCGCCCATACACATTTGCCCAGGCATAACACCTGTGTGCATTCAGGGAGCCTTTCCAGAGGTCCCTAAAGCTTTTCCCCAACAAAGTGTTACTTGCTACTGAAGAATTCCTCTGGAACCTTTGACTTTCTACAGCTTGTGCCTTGCTGGGTTGGCCCTCCAATCTGACCCTGAGACACTCCTAACTAGACGGGGATGGACTACTAAAGCCTAAGGTTTCTGTGAAATTATTACAAGTGTTTACCGGTTTTATGTTGGTTGTGTACCATTATTTTTTACCTGAAACTGTTCTTACCAAAGTATTTTACTTACCATTTGAATTGCATACTGCCATTCTCTAAGTAATACAGAAGTGTCTTATTTACTGTGAATATTGCATGTGTTCTATGAGTTTGAGTGTTGTAGTACTTACCTTCTTGAAGAATTATCTTTACCTTAGCTTTTAGTGTCAGTGTTTCTTTGGCCTACGTTCTTTGTACCGCCCTACAGCTCTTCCTCCTGATAAGCTTAGCTGTTCAGCCATTGCTACCAACATACTTGTGTGGTTCAGGCCTATAATAAGAGTTGGAACACTATACTCCAAGTGTGGGTCTTCTAAAGTCCTACCTTTGGACTTTTGCAAAACTCCCTAACAATTCTATTTGTAATGCACCCGAGTTCTTACCTTTGTTTAAGCTGGTCATTGATTGATTGAAATGCCATTTTATTTGTCCTAAGGGTGAATGTATATATCGGTTTTATTAGTGTTGATGTGACAATATTTGACTAAAGATTTTATTTGCTTAGTATGTATTTTATGGGCCTAATAAACTATTGTATGTTATACTTGCCTGTCTAACTAGAATTATTGGTATTGCTCTGTCTGGACTCGTAGCCCTAGACCACTCGCACCCTTCCTGAGACTGGCTAGCAGTGCGCATCTGTCTGATAAGCACATTGTAGCTTCTGTAGCTCACTTGCAGCCTTTTTGATGACATTGCTGGGCAACCGGCACATGGGACGCACATTGATGCCCAGCTCACTGGGCATGGTGATGCCCCTGTTTAGGGCTCTACGGCAGCTCTGGTTGCCATTTTTCCAATCCTCTGTTTTGCTGGAGGGATGTACCGTGGATTAGTGCTTGTTTCCTTTCCTTCCTCGGGCGGATCAGTGAGTGGTCTAAGGCTTCAAACATTCTGACATATCGGATGCAAAGTGTTTTGTTCAGTTGGCTGCGGGTGACACTGTTACAATCATTGGTGTATGTACAAAGGTTGCTCTAGCCTGGGGCCCCACTGGCTTTTGTCACCAGTACTGTGTCCACAAATACCAGATTTGAATAGATGGATGTGCTTATTGATAGGGCAGTTTTCCTAAAGTCCACTTGAGGTAAGACTTCATAAAATTATCCCAATGGTATACAGGTCCCCAACTCCTAGTATCAGTCTGTACTACTCATGGAACCTTGGTAGGGTGGCATAGCAGTCGGGCATATCCTAAGAGGAAGATGTGAGCTGTAGGTAAGTACACTGAAAGGTTAGTACAGTAGTCCAAAGAAAAGCTTTCACCAATAGTTAGATTAAAAGTAAGTAGAGGTTGCATGTACTTGCCTTAGTTCTACCATTATATGGTGTTTGGTTTACATATGCATCAAGCACTTTATGGACTTTGCTCTTTAATGATCAGCTTTAGAGAATGTGTTTGTATTTCCGCATTACGCATCTTTGCTGCTATTCTTAATGAGATTTGCACCCTGCACTTTATACTTGCCTACTGTTTACATTTAGACCTTGCCATTTATACAGGGTACCTGGTTTACCTATGCACCAAGCACTTCATGGAATATGCATATCAACCAGGTGCCTTGTGCATTGTTAAATTATGCATGCGGCATTGAGAGTATATTGACTTCTGCATCTGCGTATTGTTTACATGTGCATTTTATCTAATTTCAAATGTGGCATATTAATTGGCTAAAATCAAAATGAAATTGCATATTTGATTTTGGGATGTATGCTCAGCATTTATACACTGATGCATTGAAAGTGTCATACAGCGCAAAGCCTTTGGCATTCCATCATTAATTGGGCAATAGAGGAAGTGAATTACTGGTAGGTGACTAACTCAAAGATGACGGACCCATGTTACTTAGGCAAATACCATAGAGTTGCATTCAATTGTTTTAAATTATTGTGACTATGGTGTGGTTTGTGTGAAAAAGTGCCCTGTTTGCTTTTTCTCGTGTGGACATTTGTCTAAATGAAATAATTTTTTACCAGACGTACACAAGGAAGCTGTTAAATTACTTAGTACATTTAACCGACACACATGGGATTACTTATAAATACTTTTCAAAGGGCATTGCTTAGTTTGTAGTTCTTGGTTACAATTGTTACAAGGTTTGACACTAATGACAGTTCTACCATATTATCGGTAATACTGCGCACTCGTGCACAAAGATATACAGTAATTGTTAAACCACATAAGTCTTTTAGGAAGAAAAGGGTTGGTTAGTCATACAGTAGCAAAGCTTAACATTCCAGGGGCAGTTTCTGAGCCAACCAACACTTTTAAAGTCTGATCCCTAACTGTGTAAAAGTCAGTTCGAAGAGGAGGGCTCAAAGTCTTAAGACGTAGCAGAACAGCAACATGTTCCTGTGGAGACTTTAGTGTCTAGGATAAGATACTAGAAGGATTAACACAAAGTTGGTGACTCGGTTAAAGGACTCTCAAAAGGGACACAAGCCGGCAGCTTGGGTCGGAGGTAAGAGTGGACACCCTGGACACCTCCTTATGCACTCCAACACTCTGGAGCAACTTGAAGATAAGCAAATACCTTTTCACCCCATAGAACCTTATGTTAGAAGAAATGTTTGTGACTGTATTCTCCTTTGTGTAGCAGCGACGGACTCGTCTGTGGATTCCTTAGTCTGGTGACGAGAGGATGGTCTCCAACAGGGATGTCTCAGCAGCAGTCTCAAGAGAGAGGAGGCCGTTGGCACAGATTTTTTCAGCTTCTCTAGTTGGTCTCCGGCTTTGGTGGCTTATTCTTAGCACCAACAAAGTACAGTATTCGCCCAGTCAATCTTCTTTGACGTCTGCAGTCCTGCACTCTAGTGAGGGGACTTGGATGAATCTGATTGTGTCTCTGGAGGTTCACCTCGAGATCAGCAAAGGCTTGGACGGAGTTGGTCTCTCAAAGACGATGCACTGCAATTGGGTCGGAAGTCTCCTTGTATTCGCGGTCTGCGGCTCTGGAGATGGATGGGATTGTAGTTCGTCTCAGGGCTGGTTGGTCCCACCAGCCAAAGGGAAGGAGTCGTCATCGTCGGAGCTCTTCAGACGAGTGGCAAAAACGGTGTCGGGACAGAAGTGGTCGCTTCACAGTGATGCAAAAGGTCTGCAGGCGCCTCTGGTTGTCTTCAGTTACTTCATTTTCCAGTGGTCGACTTGCCTTTCACCTGAAGAACATCACCTTTTATTCAGTGTCAGCACACACTCCTCTACAATCTCTCTCAGCAGTTTACAGAAAGGGGCGGGTGGCTGTCCAAACAGCCTCCCCCTCCCAGAGTGGTAGAAGGGCTAACAAAGAACAACCATGCTCGAAATTGTAGAAAAAAGATAAGAGCCACCAAGTTAATACTTAGGTGACCCCTTTGTGCACAACCTGGACTGTGAGTACAGTCTGCGGTAAAAAGAATAGCACAATAGTTGGTAGAACACTGCCACCAGCCATAACTATAAGGTTGTATATGCGACTAAAAGTTTGCAGGAGCAGAGAGAAGGGGGATACTACATAGTATAAAGATTAAGGAGGGATACAAAGTATCACTCTATCCTTAAGTACTGTAATTAATTGAGGATAAAGAGAGAATCTCAAAGGAGAGCCCAAAGGGATCCCAGCAACACTGCCCTTAAGGGGCTTTGTGCTGCAGTAGTTAAACACAGATGTCTTAAGAGATATGGAGGAAAGTAGGCTCCATAGTAAAGATAAAACACAGAACAGAGTTCCAAAAGTCATGGCAAATTAGAATGAATGAGTGGAAAAAGGCTCCACTCATTCAGGGTAGAAAGGAAAAGGTTTGAAAGTCCAGCGTGCTGGGGCTCTTACTAGGAGAGGGAGTGAAGCATAAAAATGATAAATCTCTGACGCACAACCCCCCGCACCTCTAGACTAAGGGGTCGGAGGATCTAATAATCTAATCCACTATTTGATGAATCTCTTGGTCCAGTGGGTCATACTTTCTGGAGAGACATCAGCATTCTTATGTTTGGTACTTGACCTGCGCTCAATAGTGAAATCAAAGTCTCAGACTAATGGACCACCTGAGCAACTTTGGGTTTTCGCCTTTCATCTGCATCACCCACCTTAATGGTTGGTGGTCAGTTTGAATCCTGAAAGTAGTTCCATAGAGTTATGGCATGAACTTTTTCAAGGCCCATACAATAGAAAAAACATGCACGTTCAATAGTGGTCCACCTGGTTTCCTGATCTTTAACTTTTTGACTAATAAAGCAAAGCAGATGTAGCGCTCCCTGCCTTTGCTATCAAATTAACTCAAGACTGCTCCATCCCTGTGTTGGAAGCATCAGTCTGGAATAAGAAGGCCAGAGTATAATCTGGAGCTCTAAGCATTGGAGCCTTACAGAGGTTCTCTTTCAGCCCCTGAAATGCGTTTTCAGTCCTCATTCCACTTGACTTTTTTAGGGTGCTTAGGAGAGGGCACAGTATTCAGAGGAGAAGCTATGGTCAAATAGTTCTCAATTAAGTTCCTGTAGTAACCAATAAGTCATAGGAAGGCTCTTATTGAGTAGTTGGAGTGACCCAGTCCTGTACAGCTTGTACCTTGCTGGGTAAGGGCTTGCTCTCACCTCCTACCTCATGTTCAAGACTACTTTACTCTGGCCAACTTGGCACTTGCATGCTTTGATGGTCAGTGTGGCCTGTTAAAGGGCCTGCAACATGTGTTCCAGGTGGATATGTGCTTCCCAGGTAGGACTAAACCCTTCAATGTCATACAGGTATGCCATGCAAAAGTTCCTTAACCCATTCAGAACATTATTTACCATTCTCTGAAAAGTGGCAGGTTCATTCTTTAATCCAAAGGGCATGACCTTAAACTGGTGCAAACCTTCTGGGGTTGAGCAGGCTGTTTTCTCCTTGGCATGGTCAGTCATGGCAATCTGCCAATAACCACATGTCAAGTCAAAAGTACGGAGGAATGTCGCTGAGCCCAGCTTATCCACCAGTTAATGTCCTTGGCAAAGGATGGGCATCAATTTTTGTAACTGAATTCAAGGCCCTATAGTCCACACAGAATCTTTAGTTCTTTGGTATCTGTTTTTGGCACTAACAGAACTGGGCTAGCCCATGGACTTGTGGAATGTTCAATCACTCCAAGGTCAAGCATCTTGTTGACCTCCTTGTTAATGTGGTTTCTTGCATTATTTGACATTCTGTAGTGTTAGGCAGAAACCTGTGCAGTTCCCTCTGGGACCACTGCAAAAGATTTAAGACTACAGGTGTTTGGCAGTAAACCCACTTGGTAGCAGTCTACACCACACAGATTCACTTGGTAGCTGTGGCTGAGCAGTCAGACTTCCCTCAAGAAGAGTTAGGCAGTATACAGAGTATTCACAATAGGTCAAAAGAACACAGTAGAACAAGCAAACGCTGACCAGAGCTTGGTGTAAAAGAGATCATTATTTAAAACCACATCTAATAAAACACACTGGCACTACTATTAAGCAGTTCAAAAGCACGGTCACTAAAAGATATACACTCCCTTCAACAATTAGACAAGTCTTAAGTAAAGCAACACTTATTTTCAGAGAGCGGTGCGCGCTTAACGAAGATGGCACTTTAATCAATCGGTTTAAAAGGGAGAGAAAGGCAGAGCAAAGATAGAAACAGATCCCAACACTTTCAGAAGAACACAGTAGGAGAAGAAGGCAGGTTAAACCCGTAAAGTCAAAGTTAACAAGGCCGGACCCACTTTAAGAGGCTCCAGTCGAAATGTGTCCAAGGTCACACGGTTCAAAGTGCCCAAAAGTCTCGCAATCAGTTCAGAAAGAGTTGGACCAAAAAGAAAGGGACCAGTTAGATGGTCAAGGCGGCCAGCCCAGTCCAGAAGGTTAAGGGATTATTATTTCCTTGTAGCAATCTTTAGAAAGGGAGGCCTGGCGGACCCGGTATCTTAAAGTGGTGAGAATACTCCAGCGGGGGCAGTTGTTCCTGGCAGCGGATGCAAGTTGGTGCTTCGGCCGGGGGAAGAGAGGATCTCGTCGGGGAGGAAGACAGGAGTCCGTTGCACTGCCAGGGAAGAAACCAGCCGCGGAGTTCTCAGTTAAAAGGAGCGGTCCTTCTATTCGCGGTCCAGTGGTAAGTGGCTGTCCGGTTGCCGGGGTGCTTGGCACGGGCAATTCGACCACAAGATGTCCTGGGATGCGAGAAAAAGAAGGTAAACTGGTTGTGCCCACCAGTCAGGGGAAGAAGACTCTCCAGCCGGGAGATCTGTCGTTGGGAAGTGGTGAGTCGGTGCTCCACCGGTGGTGTCGTCGTAGGTCAGCTCAGCTTCTCCCTTGTCGGATTTTCAGGTCCTGTGGCGACTTCTGAAGTTCCAGTCCCAAAAGCCCTGCTTTTATGCAGCACACCCCCATTCACTCAGCCTAGCTGTCAATCAAACATGCTAAATGGTGAGCCAGCCGGCTCACCACTTGGGCCAATCACACAAGAGTGTGACTTGAGTTACCAAGGTAACTCAGTCCAGGGTGCCTAAACCCCCTCCCACTCCCCCTGTCGTACCCAGACAGAGTGGCACCACTTTTGGAGACTTCTGTGGAGAAGCCCGCCAAAAAGTGGAACAAAGGGCTCGACTTAGGTTGGAGTCACAGAAGAGAACACAAACGCCATTTTAGAATCGAGCTCTGGCAAATACCAACCGGCGAATTAATATTAAATAAATAAACCAGCGGTATGTTCGAGGCTATGAGAATTAAATAATTAAAGTTGGTAGCCTCGAACAATGGGAAAATCCCATAGAGATATGTTCGCGGTCGATTATAAAAAGTAGTATCCACTGCCACCAGCCAAAACTCGATCAGGGGGGACGGAGGCGTGCCCCCTCAAATAACATACCCCAGGGCAATCAAATTGCCCTGACCAGTATGTCCACAATATGATGGTTTGTACTGGTTTCTGTTCATAATTTGGGACTAGTAAAGCCAATGGTGACTTTACATGCCCTGGGAGACTAGTCAGTCCCAGGGTATGGAGTCTATGGTGTGGTGTCACTGACACCCCTGTGTCACTGCACTGAGGGTGCTGTGTAACACACATAGTAAAAACACATGAGACCCTATGGAGTAAAAGACCCCATAGCCCATAAAACACATTAACAGTCAAAGGAACCCATCAAATCATGTCCAAGAGTGTGAGGAAAAGAGACTCACTCTTGGCAGGAGAAAAAAACAAACTCCAGAAATCCAACAAAGCTGCTGGGGGACTCACTAGGTTAGGGAATTCAGCCTAAACAGAAAATTCTCCCCAACACTTAGTCCCTGCATTTCAGAGGTAGACTATCAGCAGTGTTAATGTCTTGTTGGTCCCAATGGGTCAAGCCTGGTGCATGGGTCAAGCCTGGTGCAAGTGAAAACAGAGCAGCAAACTGGTTTAACAAAGATTTTCACTCTTCCTGCTGCTGCAGTGTCAAATTAGAAGAGAGTTTAACTCCCATCAATCCATCTGAATGGCGTTCCCTGAGATGATCTGGGAGAGGCTCACTCTCCTCTTCTTGATCAGAAACTAAGAGCAAAGCTCCTATTTCTTGTCTAAAGACATACACCTTCAGGTGGTTGGTATGAAAGACCTTGGAGGCCTCCTTAGGGTTGCCCTCCCCAAGCTTGCCTACAACCTTGAATGGTGCTGTCCATTTGTCCTGTAAGACCCTCTGTTTTACTGGAACCCTGATAAGAACTTGAAGGTCTGGAGTAAACGCCATCATGTTGGCCATCTGCTCATGCCATTTGTTTAACCGGGGCTTGACCATCTTTCAAGTTCTCTATCAACCCATTTGTCTGAGGGTGTCAGGACGTTGAGAAGTTGTAGGTGACCCCACAGGTTTTCCACATGACCTGCATGTAGTGCGACATAAAATGTGTCCCCATGTCAGGTACAACCTCCTTAGGAAATCTTACTCTGGTAAAAAATTCCAAGTAGGGCCTAATCCACCGCCTGAGCAGTAACAGTTCTCATTGGAATAGCTTCAGGGTACCTAGTACATGGTCCACTACAACCAATATAAATTGGTTGCTTAATACGTTGGAGGGTCTAGGGACCAACAGTAATAATAATTATAATAATGTCAATCCCCACCCTCTCAAAAGGAACACACTACTAGGAGAGGCACTAAAGGTGCAACATTCTCGAAACCACTTTTACCTGCTAACTGGCAAGTGTGGCAATTCCTACAATGTTTCTCAACCTCTGCACCCATCTTGGGCCAGTAGAAGTATGATGGTATCCTCTCCTTCATCCTTTTGTAACTCAAATGACAGGCTAGGGGGACTTCATGTGCTAATTGTAGGAATATGGATCTCAATTCCTGGGGTCCCAACAATCTTCTGATGTCCCCTGTTATAGCTTCCATAGGCTCACCGTAGAAGAGGCCATCCTCCTGGTAAAGCCTATGCTCCCCAGGTTCTTGCCCTTCACTTTGGGAAGCTGTCTGCTGACACATACGCTCTTGAGAGGGATCCTCTCTCTGTCCCCTACTGAAGTATGTCCTTAAGGGTCCACCTTCTGCAAGCAAAGTCTGCAGCTCAGGGTGGTCTCTAGGGTCTAGATCCTCTAGACAGGGTTGAATCTCCTCCATCTCAGACTCATCAGAAGATGGTTCTTCTGGGGCACCAACTCAGCTGGAATTTCTTTTTTTACAGGAACTCTTTTCTTTGAGGAAGTTTTGTGCTCGAGGTCCTTTTCCTTTTGAGACTCTGGATATCTCCTTGGTCTCTGTTGGAAGGTCTCTTAAGGTTGCCTCCCTTGCTTTGCTTGTCGGCTCCCTTCTCTTCTTAGGAGGCTCTGGCATGCTGGAAACTGCACCCAGGACTTTCACGTCATTGCCTGAAAGTACCCTAACGGGCGCTTCAGACTGCATATTCAAAATGGTTCTAACAGTCATGTCATTACATTTAATGATAGCTGGCAGTATTGGACACATTTGTAATGGACCTCCTGCTAACCTGGCGAGCCTTAGCAACTTCCTTAGGCTGAAAGAAACTCATCTACCACAGTTATGCTGGACCCAGTGTCTCTAATGGCAGGCGTGTCCTGACCATTAACATGCACACTGTATTTTAGTAAGATCAGGAATGGAATTATAGATTTCAAAGTTTTGTTGTTCCCACAGTCCAAGAGATACTAAATTAACTCTAGCTTGAACACCAATGGGTTCTTCAGCTGGAGTGTGAAAACTAGAAACTGCAATTGGTACATCCACATCATGAGTGAAGACTAAGCTGACCGATGCAATCCCCGAGGTTTTCCCTTACATCTGGGATCTCCTTTCACATGGCCACCAGACCCAGAAACCACACGTTTCCCAAATGTTTTCTGGAAGGGGGGTTTCTGGTAACCGCCCTCTGGTTTGGGCCCAGACTTTTCACTGGCGCTTTAAGGTTGTTCAGGGGGATATTTACCCTTTTTATGTTTGTGGCCCTCTTTTGGGATTTTCTTTTTTTGGAATGATCCTTCTTTCTTATGCTTCTTCCATCCTCTTTCTTGTGAGGAGCCCCAGAATCTTTGTGAGTAGCCCTGTTGGCCACTCACAAGTCGGCAGCTAGCGCTTACTTGTTGGAGTCCAGTTCCTTAGAGCCAGCAAGGTGCTGTCTCGGCTCTGAGGAAGAGGCATCAAAAATACTTTCTAGCATGAAAACACAAAATATTTCCCAACAGATTTGGAGAGGTGAGTTGGTGGTGAAGCAAAGTAGTGTACTTCTGAATAATCGTAGTGTGAAAAGTACATCAGTCTCTGCAGGTCTTCAAGGGGCTGCCAGTGGGTGGAGAACACTGTGAGGACTAGAAGGTGGTGCTTCAGCGTGGTCTTCAATAAATACACAAACTGAATTGCTGTAATATAGGTCGCTCAAGCATTCCACTGGTGGGTGGAAATAAAGTAAATCATCAAAAATGGTAGGCGGTACAGGCTGAGAGTGGGACAGAGGTTGTTGTCCGTTTGAGACCAGAGGGCTCCAATAGGAGAGTGAAGTCAAGACAGCCATTTATTGTTGGTTCGGCAAAGGACTGATTTGAAAACCAGGATCAGAAACTTGGAGAGTGATTTTGCATTGAAAGCCTACCGACCTGGTGAAGAAATGCAGAGGCTGGAAGTGCAGATTCCTGATACATATCGGATGAGGTCTTATTTCTTCAAGTAGGAGGCGTATGTCCGCCTTAGTAGATGCTTCTTGATTCCCCCCTGGAATAATTGTGACGCTTGTCGAGGGCTGGACTTCATTGTGGAATCGCCCCGATCGAAGGACTGCACAGCCGGTATTGTGCCTGGTGTGCTTCCCTACCACTGTTTTCTTCTATAACCACACTTAAAACTGCCTGGTATACTCTCCTGCCAGGGCTTTTCTCATGTGGGCTCTGCGCACACTTCCAATTTGCCTGGTATACTCTCCTGTCACAGATTTTGTCACATGGTCTCTGCACACACTTCCAAACTTGATATTCGCATGTTTGCTTCATCTGATATTGTATCTGCCTCATATACTGTCCTGCCAGGGATTTTTTTATGTGTATTGCATAGACTCATAAAACTGAAAGTCTTACTTTTGTTCCGTTCTCCCTTTCAAAGAAATGCTCACTTACTCTTTCGTGCTCCATTTACAGTTTTTTGGGGTTTGGCATGGCTGCCAATACGCCCCTGTGTCCCTTGGGTGTGGACTCGCTGGCTCTTGCTGGCGTACTCTGTTTCTCCCGTGCAAGCCAGTGGCGGTCGTTGTGCCTTTCCTTCTTTCTTGCCACCTCTATTTCTCAGCTTCTCTGCCTCTTGCGGTACCTGCTGGCCTCTTCTGCTTTGTTTCAGATTTTGGTAAGGCAAACAGTGCCTCAAAGCCTGCAAATGCCCAGGAGCCCTCAATCTGCTTCTGGCATTCTGCAGCGTGTTCTGTCGCAGTTTGCTTTCCTTTTCGTGGTCCACAAGAACTCTCTGCAGCCCCACGATCTCTCGGTCTGTACAGAGAGAAGCAGCCTTCTCCCGCCAGCAGCACACTTTACTTGTTGAAATTTCCCAGCCACAGGTATGTGCTTGCAACAACTAGAGCGCCGCTTGTGCTCCTACCTTCTTCAATCTGCATTACACAGCTCATCTTTCTCTTCACAGTATTCTTGTAGTTATGGGAATGGAAGTCCATTCTTGATGATTTGCATGTAAAGTCTGGGTAAATGTCTGTGATCTTTAAGGGCATACAGATCTTGTGAAAAGGTCTTCTGTAACCTTCCTAACTAGATGAATGGATGTATAACAATATATCATTAAAGCATTGGGTATGGATGCAGTATCCTAAAAAAAAAGATACAATGGCTTTCCCAATGGTGCCTTGATACTACCCCAAAGGCTCTCCCCACTTGTGATCCATTATGTAGTCGCCCCCAACGTCAGGATCAGGTAGAGGCTGCCGTCCCCATGCCACATGTGGAGTGGTCACTTTCAGGAAAGAAGTGAGGACACCATCACATTCATCAGTCTGCTATAAGGGTTGGTAGTATTATTGACAAGCCACGGTTTACTTCTGCTATTCAGTCTACAGTAACCAGTAGTACTAACACTTGTGTATGGGCGCGATATAAATAAAATATCATATCAATCCAATATCCCAGGGTTTTTACTTTGGAAGAGAAAAGATTAAAGTTGATGGCGGGACTTAGTAAGAGGCTGTTTATGGGGAGTTGCGGTAGAACGGCCTAATGAATTTTCAGGAGCGTAGGGCCTGTACTGATTTAGGAGATCAACAGGCCCGAAGTCATCAAAACCTTGACCTATAAAAAATTGTAATGGGTAATATTGATAGGCCTCATAAAATGTCAGAATAAACCACATGAAGGTGCTGGGAACTCTGTGTGTATTTTATATCTTGAAAATTATTTAAAAATACTCCCTGGATGCGACTTAATACACAGTATGTTGTAGCACTACTTTACGAGATACTGAGACTGATTAGCTCAGCTGATATTAGTCGGGTCGAATTGGTTCGAGATGACCATGCCAATCTTGTTTATATGTTAACTCCAACATGGTGAGAAATGGTTTGCTGGAAGAAGCTCCTATGTTATTATAATTGGATTTTCAAACCCTGGGCAATATTCGTGGTGATAAACTGGTCTCTACACATTTTGTGAGACATGGGAACGTTGGTTAGAAGTTGTCTGAGCCATTAAGAATTTGTGTTACTAGAGGTGATTCCACAACATGTGCAGTTTTTAATACAGCATCACGGAATTACTATAAGAGCCCAAATCTGGATTGGATTTTTATTGTACACACTTTACACGGCGAGGGGAACGCAGCTCCAGCAGGGAATTGAGAAGTAGTTTTTAAATTAGCATTGTGGAACACTAGAGGTTTTTCTCACTTTACATCATTTGATACGTTTCATAATGCCAAATATTCTATTTGTCTCCAAGAAACTTGGTTTGAGGACTTTCCCATTATAGACGGTTTCACTACTTGCTTTCTGAAAGTCCAGCGTGGCCTTATGGGATGACCCGTGAGGGGTGAGGGGGTCTTCTCGTTGCAGTCAGGAACTACATGGGTATAACTATGGAGCAATGTGAAATGAATTGCCACGATATTGTAATGGTTAAAGTATGTAGTAAGGATGCCACGTTAAAAACTATGCAAACTTGTTTATTGCTTAATATCTATTTTAAAATGAAGAAAGCTTGTTTTAAGTGGAACGTTTGTATTTATTATTGCTTTGGTCTTCTGATCATGGAGACCACATAATGATTTTGGGGCATTTTAACAGTGAGTGCCTGGACCAGAGAATTATTTAACAAACCCTTGCTTGAAAACCTCTTTTAATGCTAGGCATTGTATTTGCCAAGAAATGGCCTTTTGGGATTTGCAGCTCTTGAATGGTTGCATGTCTGGAGATAACCCCCTAATTTTACTTGGCCTAGTACGATTTCCTCCTCCTAATTTGGATTACATTTTTGTATCTAGCGAGGTATTCTCCATTATTGTAAATTAGAAATACTTGTTGCTCCACTAGTACACTGGTGCGGCCTAGAGATGGTACGTTGTTTTGGAGGCCTGACTTGGCCAATTTCTTAATGCTCGAATTACTGGTTTGTTACATTCAAATGTGTTTGAAGTTATGAATTTAAGAATATACAGATTCTGGAAGATTTTCGGGGTAAATTACAAATGGTGTAAGGCATCTTAGAGTATCCTCCATAAAATCTAAGTATGTGCATGTCTTTGACACTGCCACGCACAGGGAAAAGAAAGAACTGCACCGTAGCATACTGCAGTGAAGAGGCAACAACATTGTAATCTGCAGAAGGGGTGTGCAAATTAAAGCGATTTCTTTTTTTTTTTTTTAAACGGGATGAAAAGACATCATATCTTGATCCTTCATAGGGACTCAGAGGCTATGTTAACATCTTTGGCTAATCTTCACGCTGGAGTTTTTTTGGGTCGCTAGTTAAACCTCCTGATACTCGAGCTTAGTTCCAAGCACGACCGATTGCAGAAGCCATTTGGGTACACAATTTTTCAAAACTGTTTGGTAGTAGTTCTGATGCTAATCATTTTTTTCAGACTGATGGACGTCAAGATACAAATGCCATTTCATACATACAACAGATTGAGGAGATTATCAAAAAATGTAAACCCTCCAGGGCACGACGGTATAGCCAACGCAACCTTTAAAAGCTCTCCAATTTTATGGGCAGCAATTTTGTGGGCTTTGATTTGTAACATATCGACGCAGCTTATTCCAGATTCCTGGAATTGTGCTTTGATTATATAATTGTTTAAAAGAGGCAATAGGTTAGACCCCTGTAATAATCGTCCTATTTAACTATTGGACGCCAATAGTTCATGGGTCATAAATGCAGGTCTTGGTCAACGCCATCTTCATTGACCGTGATTCCGTTGATGATGGCACTGACCACTATCCAATCGTCGACAACTTTTTGCCCATTATGTTAACAGTAGTTTCCAGGGTGGTGTTGCCCCCTAGGCCATCAAGGACATTGTCAATGACGTCTCAGCTCCTGGGGTGGCTTCCTTTCTGAAACCCATGAAGGATAAGCCGCTATTCACCCTGGTGCCTGTGGACATGGCTGGGAGTATCTGTGCAAATGCTGCAAGAGAATCATGTCGGAGGATGAGCCTATGGAGGCATTATTTTCAGACCAGGAGGAGACTGAAGGGGGAAGTTGACCCTATTCTACCAGCACTGTATCAACCATTATGGCTTCCAGCCCCTGGATCATCTGCTCCGGCACCAGTGCCTCCCACGCCCATGGACTTGTCGCAAGACATTTGATCTACTTTACAATCTCTGGTAACTGAGTTGCAACAGCGGCTACCCCCAACGGCCCCTCAAGGTGCCTCCAATGGGATGTAGCCTCCTGAGGTGGGAGTACCTTTGCCCCTAAAATCAGCACCTCCTGAGTTCTTATGCCCAGTTGCGGCCCTTAGAGACACGGCTACTGGTCCAGACACATCCCAGGGTACCCATAATGCTGACTAGTATGATGACTTGGTTCCATCAGATGGAGAGAACCCTGATGTGGATCTACCTTCCATGAGTTCACCTCTAGATGAAACAGGTTAATTCCATGCCTTATTAATGCATGCTGTGAACCTCTTCAACCTTGTCCCGGAGGAACAGAAGGAGGAGTTCATGTTTCAAAGGAGGGAGGCCTCCAGGAAATCGGTGGTAGCTATACCTCTGCTCGATGACATCTGGTCTCCTGGTCAGGCGGAACCCATTTTCAGCGCCACCAAAAAAAGACTGACTGCAGAATAAATCCTGTGGGTGCTCTCTAGTTCCTTCGTTCACAGCCATCCCCTGACTGTGGTTTTGGCGACAGCCAGGAAGAGGTCAGCTAGCCCCCATCACAATCCTTGGTTCCACTGGATAAGGATGGGAAGCAGCTGGATGCTTTCGGAATGAGGATAATTACCACAGTCGCTAGCACTATCAAGGCCACAAATTCTTTAGCCATTTTTTCCCGATATAATGGGGTATGTTGGTTTAAGATGGGACCCCCTTAGACTTCTTACCTGACAGTAAGAGGGAGGAAGCTTTAGCTTTGCTACACAAAGGCGAGATGGCATGGGATCATGGTTTGCAGTGGTTTTTACCGGATCTAAAGTAACGAACAACATTTTACCTAAACATTTTTACCGGAAAAAACACTGGTAGTGGCGGGACAGGTTTCTGACAAATGGGAAAACTGGGCTTTCTCTAGGATGGGGTCTGGCATGGATTCACATGCTCATGAATATTCCCTGTCGTCAGGCTGGTAATCCTCTGTGAAAGAAAAAACGGTTTCACTTTCACTTTAAAACTGTATTTCTCCTCTAAACCAATCACTGTCCTCTGGGCCATACTTCCCCATCCAATGACAGTCCTCTCCCTGCAAGCTTCAGTGTTGGCAGTCCTCAAGTTGCTCTCCGAGCTATTTTCATGCTTTGGCGATTTTTTGTCAAATAGTTCGAATTTTGCTTAAATTTCTTTGACAAAGGAAAGAGGCCGGCAGCGGGGATCCGCTACTGGCAAAGATCTTCAACCACTGTCGGATCGTCGTCAAAGTTTCGAGAAGGCCCAGCCTTGTGCCCAATTCTTGCCTTTTCAACCATGTGTGAGAAGGAACGTCAAAGCCTCTTGAAACTCTGCACGAAGTGTGGATTAAGGAACGTCTTTGTGGAAGATGGGCATCATAAATGCTTATATTCCCTGCATCCGGACCACAATGAGGAGAGTGCTACATCAGACTGTCGGCTTGGCTCAAGTCAAGCAAGGCCACTGACTCAGCCACAGGGCAGAGTCGAGCCTCATCTAGTACCGGCCGGTCTGAGAGCAAACTCCCTCAGAGGAGGTTGAAATCCTTTGAGGACGCCCTGCTTGCCAGGCAAAAGGTGATCGCAGTCGCCAACGACCTCTACCATGAGCCTAATATTGAGGGGGTCCTCTTGAGAGAGGAAATCACCAAACCCGGTGTGTCTGCGGATAAACTGACTAAGGACCAGTCCGGGGAGGATTTGCAACAACCGCTGTGATAACTCTGAAGGAGAGGAAGTCACCGAAGGAGATGGCAGCTACTCCACATGTGTCCTTGTCCCTGAGGCGAGATGCAGCTGTGGAAGCAGCGGCGTAGGCAACAGTTTTTCCGGTGTCGGGGATGGACCCGGCAAAGGCACGGACCCAGCAGCCTCCTGAGTAGGAGAGAGAGACTGTCCCTCTGGTCGAGCTTCCCCGGTAGGTGGAGCAGGGGGCTGTCCCAGGCAGACTGAAGCAGATCTACTTGAGTACCGACACAGACAACAATCTGCAGGACAATTGCTACACAGATCACAAGGGGTCTCCTGCTCACAAGAGGAGGCGCATCAGGCCAGACCAGACTCTGCTGACTCCGTTCAACCCTAGACATAGGGACGTGTCACTGGATATTTTAACGGCCCTGCACATACTGGTCACCGAAATCCAGCAGAGGATGCCTCAAGGACCTACGCTTTCATGGGACACGCGGGAGCCCCAGTAGCAATTTTGCCCCCGTGTGAAATAAAAAGGTCAACGGGGCACTGGTCCTAGCCAACATCCGACTCCACCTCCACTGCCTCGCCACGTTAACCCCACCCAGAGCATTGGACCCGCATACGGACACGGGCAAGGCCACAGCCGCCATGGGCACCGACGAGGACTACTTCATTGCGGCCGACGGGGAGACTACGCACGTGGATGTACCCCAATGTAACCTGACAAAGTTGGATCCTCACATTCTGTCATATCGAGGGCATCCAAGCTGTTTCAGTTAACCCCTGAGGAGACCAAGAAGGAAGGCTTCCTATACCAATGGTGCGAGTCGAGAAGAGATACAATCATGTCCGTTCCCTTCCCGGACGACATCTGGGAGGAGGGTCTGGTGCTAATGAAAAACCAGATTATGGGCTCAACCAAGCGGGACAGGCTGGAGAAGTACAGGGTCCCGGATTCAGCCCTGAGGTGCTTAAGGTCTCAGCTCTCGCCCGACTCAGTGGTCTCAGCAGCAGCCAGGAAGCGCTCAGCGAACTCGTCGCCGGTAGTCATGGTACCGCCGGACCAGGAGGGTAAGAAGCTGGATGCAATGGGAAAGAGAATAATTTACATGGCAGCCTCTACCATCAAGGCAACTAACGCCCTAGCCATCTTGTCCTGATATGACCAGGAACTGTGGTTCCAGTTGGGCCCTATTTTGGACTTCTGACCGAAGACAAGGTCGAGGCACTGGAGCTCTTTCAGGAGGGGCAGGTGGCCTCGGATCACGCCATCACGGTGGCAGTGGACCTTGCGGACACAGGTTTCTGCTAGACGGGGAACAGAGTGTCCCTGCGTCGTCAAGGTTGGTTGAAGGAAACTACCTTCCACCCGGACATTCAGACTAAGGTACTGGATATGGCGTTCGACAGGGAGAACCTCTTCGGAAAGGTGGTCGATGAATCTTTGCAAGCGATAAAGACTGACAGAGACGGCACGCTCCTTGGGAACTTTGCAAAAGCGACGGCCATCATCCTTTAATTCTCCCAGAGGTAAACCAGGAAGATCCTCCAAAGGATATAATACACTGCACCAACATCCTCAACGCTCTTCCTCTCAGGAAGTGTACAGGGAGTCGCTCTCAAGGCAGCAGTGGACCGTGGCGGCGCTACCCGCAGGGCAGAGTGCCGAACCCCTAGGCACCACAGTGGGAGGCGGGCTGGTGAAGTTAATCGGCATGTGGGAAAAGATCATGACTGATGGGTGCTGGATGGTCTCGGACAGGGGCACACCTTGGAGTTCCAACGCAGGTGTCCTCGTATCCCAAGGGTTCAGCGACTAGAGCCACACAGTCCACTGCTTCTGCAGGATGTGCGGGCCATGTTACGGAAAGGAGCAAGAGAACCCGTCCCCCAGTGGCTCCGGGGCTCTGGAGTATACTCCGATACTTTCTGGTTCGAAAGAAATCAGGAGGGTGGAGGCCGATCCTAGATCTTGGTAGTCTCAAGTACGAAGTCCCAAACGTTCCAGATGGTCAAGTTGAAACACGTGCTCGTCTAGCTGGAGCAAGGAGATATTCTGATGTCGTTGCATCTGGAGGATGACTACTTCCACATCCCTATTCGGCGGTCAGTAAGAATTTGTCGAAAAAGTACCGCCCATCTGTTAGCGACCCCAGCTATTTTACTCACCCCACTCCCGAGTTTGGTGGTTCAGGCGGCTACGGCCACCTCGAGGCAGCAGGCGTGCCCTACCATCCCTCCGGATAGGGACGACAAGCGCTTCGACAGATGGGCTCGGAAGGTCTTTTCTTCAGGGAGTATGGCGCTGAAAGCTGTCAACTCCACAGGTGCCTTGGCAAGATTTACACACACTCTTGTGGACCTGTATTTCCTACGCGGCTGAGCATATTCCCGAGGGGAAGGAAAGGGATGGCTTCCTTGCCATCGTGCGTGACGGCAAGGATGCTATGTGTGAATCCCTTCAGTCAGGGTTGGACACGGCAGACTATCAGCCGGTCCATGGCTGCGAGCACCGTCCTACGCAGGTTTGTGTGGTTGCGGAAGTCTGGGGTTGCTCCTGATGTGCAAAGCAGTCTTCTGAACATGCCCTTTGATGGCGTTCATTTATTTGGCAGCAAGGCTGACGAGAGCCTTGAGAGGTTGCAGACCTCCAAAGCTGCAGCGAAGTCTTTGAGCGCTGCAGTACGTCAACCTCCGTCTTTTAATCCGAGGGGACAGCAATGGAGGGGAGGTTCCTTTCGTTTGTACTCCTCTTTTGGTAGATCGAGGGGAGCTGCCAGTGAAAGGGGCCACCATAAGAGTACCCGTGGTGGAAAACAGGGTACTCGGGGGTGCCAAAGCCGCTCAGGCAGTTGCCTCTTTGCCCTCAGGCACTGCCGCAGCCACTCCAAATCAGCCATGAGGCCATGTCCCATGGTTCGTCGGTTGAGGGCAGACTTGCTCAGCATCTTGGAGAATGGCATGCCATTACTTAAGATTTGTGGGTTCTGGATATCATAGCCCATGGCTACTGCCTGCCCTTCCTTCAGCGGCCTCACAACCATCCACCGGGGAAGCTCTTTGAAGCGTCCGGATCTGCTCCTTTTGCAGAAAATCTTATCACTGCTGGAGAAAGGTGCCATATAACTGGTGCCTGTAGCGGAGAGGAACAAGGGATGGTATTCCCCTTATTTTTGATCCCAAAGAAAGACGGGGGTTTGAGACCCATCATGGACTTGCGTTGCTTGAACAAGCTTCTCAGGAAGGACAAGTTCAAGATGGTCACTTTCTCAAGTCCTTCGGGCCCTTTAACTTTAGGATTGGTCGGTGTCTCTGGACCTCAAGGATGCTTACTTTCATGTGCCAATTCATCCCAAGCACAGGAAGTACCTGCGGTTTGCGGCTGGCGACTCGCACTTTCAGTTTCGGGTCCTGCCATTCGGATTGACCTCCTCCCCGAGGGTCTTCACTAAGCTGATGGTGGTGGTGGCAGCATACCTTAGGAGGGGGGGATTCACGTCTACCTGTACCTGGACGATTGGTTGATCAGGGTGCATTCTCCTGAGCAATCCCTGGATCATCTATCCATCACCTGCCATTCCCTTCATAAGCTGGGCTTCTCCCTAAATTTAAAGAAGTCACATTTGACACCTTCCCAGCGGCTCCAATACATCGGAGCAGTGCTTGACACGTCCTTGGGGCAGTGTTTGCCTCCCCAGGTGAGGGCTCAGCACATTCTGCAGATGGTGGACAAGTTTCAAGGTGCCCAATGTCTCCCGGCTTTCGAATTCTTAAGGTTGCTCTGCCTCATGGCGTCCTGCATTTTTCTGGTGCAGGAGGCCAGACTGCGGATGAGATCCCTGCAGTGGGCTCTCAAGATGCAGCGGTCGCAGTTCTCCAGCGTGATGTCGGATCCCGTTCAGATTCCGCTCTCGGTCACCCAGGATCTTCTACGGTGGGCCGACGAAGGCAATCTGATGAAGGGAGCACTGTTTTGGCAACCATGGCGAGAGGTGACGATCGTGACGGATGCATCCCTCACAGGATGGGGCGCTCATGCCAACGAGTTGACAGCCAGCTCCCGTTGGTCTCTGGAGTCCAGACTCCACATTAATCTGTTAGAGCTGAGGGCCATCATGCTGGCCCTGAAGGCTTTTCTGCCGTCTGTGTGGGGGAAGACTGTCCTGATTATGACGGACAACACAGTGGCCATGCATTACCCCACCAAAAAGTGGGGGCAGGGTCACTCCCGTTGTGCAGGGAGGCGATGCAGCTCTGGTTCTGGGCCATCCAACAGGAAATCTCGATCTCGGCAGTTCATCTGGCCGGAGATAAAAACTCTGCGGCGTGGTCTCTCACGAGTGGGAGTTGGCTCAGGAAGTCCTTTTGGAGATCTTTGCCCTTTGGACAACCCCGCAAGTGGATCTCTTCGCCACCAGTGTCAACCGGAAGTGCGAGAGATTCTGCTCAAGGGAATTTCCTCCAAGATGAGCCTTAGGAGATGCGTTTGTGGTGGATTAGTCATTCCCACTGCTGTACGAGTTTCCTCCTGTCCACGTCATTCCTCAGGTGTTGCGGAGGTTATGGAGGTTCGGTTCCCGAATGATCCTCATTGCTCCGGATTGGGCCAAGAGAGCGTGGTACCCGGACCTTCTCGACATGTCCGTCCGCCCTCCACGCCGTCTTCCTTACCGAGACGATCTGCTCTCACGGGAGGGGGGGGTCAGGTCTCCATCCAGAGGTCGGGTCTCTCAACCTTCATGCTTGGTATCTGAAAGGTTTAGATACAAGGATTGGTACCTCCCAGATGACGTGATGGAGGTGTTGCTTTGGATAGGCGGCCCGCAACAAAATCCCTGTACCGTTGGCGGAGGTTCGGCAACTGGTGCAGGAGGCAGAATGTGGATCCTTTCCAATGTTCCATTCCTATGGTGTTGTCTTTTCTGGTTTCTTTAGCCCACAAGGGCCTTCAAGTGGGTACCATTAAGGGTTACCTGGCGGCGCTGTCCATATTAAAGCGCTCGTCTGAAGAGTGTTCTTATTTAAGATTCCTTTGATTTCACAGTTTCTGAAAGGACTGTTTAATGTGTTTCCACCGTCCCCTTTCCTGGTGCCGGGTTGGGATTTGAATTTGGTTTTAAAGTTTCTAACGGGTGCTCTGTTTGAGCCCTTACATTCTTGTCCGCTGAGACTGGTGTCTTTTAAAACTGTTTTTTTAGTTGTGGTTACTTCCGCACGCAGAGTGAGTGAATTGCAGGCACTTTCTGCCAAGCCACCCTTTACTGTTTTCCATAAGGACAGGGTTGTCCTGCAGGTGCAACGTTCTTTTCTTCCGAAGGTTGTGTCTGGATTTCATTTCGGCCAGAAGGTGATTCTTCCGGCTTTTTATCCTCATCCGCATCCTGGTAAGGAAGAGGAGAGGCTCCATATGTTGGATCCTAGGAGTGCTTTGAGCGTTTATCTTTCACGGATGTCCCGGGTCAGAGTGGATGATCAGCTTTTTGTTGGTTATGCTGGACACAGATTGGGTCAGGCTGTTTCCAAACAGACCTTGTCCAGATGGATTGTTTTGACTATCACGGAATGCTACAGTTTGGCAGGGAAGGGACCCTCCAGTAGGGTTATGGGCTCACTCTACTAGGTGTGTGGCTGCCTCCACTGCTTTACAAAGGGGTGTTCCTTTACGGAATATTTGTGAAGCAGCCGCATGGGCCTCTGTCCATACTTTTGTTCAACACTATTCCCTGGACTCCATACATGGGCAGGATTTGGCCTTTGGTAAGGCAGTCCTCTATTCAGCCATTTAATTGAGTAATCTAAATGTCACATTATAAACTCTGTCCCTCCTCCATTGTGTGGTGCTGCTTTGGGAGTCTGTCATAGATGTGGAATATGTCGGAGGACACAATTGTTACGCTCACCTGGCTCCCACAGGGGCGTCGGTCGGATCTGGACGGCTGCGGTCTCCACCAACGTGATGCGTAGTGCAGAGATGACTGACTGGACTGGCTCTCCTAATCTTGTCTGCTTGACCCGTAGAAGTATTCTCCTGCAAGTGGAGAGATGGATTTAGCCACCCGTGGATTCAAGTGATGGCACCTCCCCACAGTCCTCCCAACTAATCACCTCTGAAATGCCCCCTCAGCAATCTCACCTTATATTCTTGAAAGATGAGCTCTCCATCCTGCATGGATTGCAGGGGCGCATTGATGCCAGTTACTTCACTGGTTTGAAGGCGTGGGAGAGTTCCTGGGAGCATGGACTCTGAGGTTCCTGGCAAGGTCCAGTAAGTATCAAGTTCATAGAGTTCAAGATGTCTGATGTTTCACTCTTGTCCCCCCTTCCTTCCTTGTCTTGCAGCTGAGATCGTGAGAAGATGCTCTCGTGGCAGCTGGTGGCGCTCAGGTAAGAGTCTTTTTTACCCGATGCTGTCCGGTAAATGTTTAACGTGTTTTCGCTCTCTTTGCAGGTGCGGCACATGAAGATGTGGAGAGTTATAGAATAATGCCTCTGGTGGTAAATCGGGTAAGTCCATGGTGATAAGAGCTATATGTGTTGGTTTTCTCGGCTCACCTTGTTGTTTTCTTTTGTCCCCCAGGTGCAGGAGTACGGTGAAAAAATGATGGAGGCAGCGCCGAATCGAAAGATGCTGCGAGGACTGGTGAGTATGGCGCGGTGCTGCAGCTGGAGATGCGACGCGTACAGAAATGATGTTCTTTCCAGGTCCGGAGGCGAGATGGATCAGGAATCAGGTGATGAATTCGAAAATAGTTTTTCTAACCTTGTCCTTTTCTTTCCTCTTTGTTTTAGGAGCTCCAGATTCGAGGCGGGCGTGGCAGAAGACTGGATGCAGACTGCAGGCACAGTGAGCGTTACGCTGCTGGATGCAGAATAACGCGAAGCGTGTGCTGTTGTTCGGGCGTGGTTTAAATAGCCTTCAAAATAGTTCCAGGTAAGAAGTTCCCTAGAACCATGCCCGAGTAAAAAATAGTCCCTGTAATAAAATAGTCCCATCCAGGCCTCACGTTGCCTTGGACTCACTAGCAGCATGGTCTGCATCAGGTAAGTAAAGTCTATGAGCCTGGCGCCTATGGCGCCAGGACTGATTTCTATGATGAGCCTGGCGCCTAAGGCGCCAGGACTGAACCCAAACAGTATCTGGATGCCTGCTCCTGGAGCTGATGGGCTTGGTCCTGATGCCCGGGGGTAGGCATCATGACAGCACTCCCACTCCCCCCCCCCCCCCCCCCCCCCCCCAAAGACCCCTCCTAAAGTTGTTCTTCCCCTTAGCCCTGGTTTGTCTGGGAAGTCCTGATGGAATCTCTTCACCAACCGAGGTGCATGAACGTGGTCACTAGGCTCCCATGACCTTTCTTGTGGTCCGTAGCCCTTCCAATCGATTAAGTAAAGTTTTGATTTAACCATCTTGGAGTCCAGGATATTTTTTACCTCAAATTCAGGTTCTCCATCTATCAAGATGGTGTTGGGTGGTTTCATTAATCTTGCTCCTGGTTGAACTGGTTTTAAAAGTGAAACATGAAAGACAGGATGAATTCGCATATTAGAGGGTAATTCCAAGTTGACGGCCACCGGGTTGATAATGGCCTTAATGGTGTAATGTAAGGTCCCAAATATCTAGGGTTAAAAGTCAGAGTTCCCTTCAAAGTTATGTGTTTTGTAGCCAGCCAAACTTGATCCCCAATCTGGTATTGTGGAGTTTCACTTCTGTTGATCAGCATTTTTCTTATTTTTCTCTTTTGCTTGTTTCAAGTGTTCTGTTGCCTCCTTAAAGGCTTGTGTAATGGTAGAGTGCAAATGACTAACTGCAGGCATTTCTAAGTGCTGAGGCGAATCTAGTTCTGAGGTTCGAGGGTGATGTCCATATATGGTATAAAAGGGGCTTTGTCCGGTTCCTGAATGTATAGAGTTATTGTATGCATACTCGGAAATCCATAAAATATCTTTCCAATTACTTTCGATCTGGTGTAGCGCACAACGTAGGTACTGTTTAAGGGTCTGATTGGTCCTCTCCGTCTGACCATCGGTCTGGGGATGGTGACTGGTTGATAACATCACGTCGATTTGCGCCAATTGACATTTCTTCCAAAAATGTGAAATGAATTGAATTGACTACCTCGGTCAGAGACCAATACGGAAGGAAATCCGTGTATTCGAACAATGTTTTCGAGGAACTCCTTGGTCAGAATTGAAGCAGAAGGTAATCCCTTTAACGGAATAAAGTGGGCCATCTTGGAAAAAAGATCCACAATAACTAGAATGGTGTTAAATCCATTACATGGAGGTAGATCTGTAATAAAGTCTAAAGATGAGGTGTGCCATGGTGTAGGTGGAATATCCAAAGGTTATAAAAGGCCAGCTGTTTTTTTCTTCTGACTTTTGTTTTGGGCGCAAATGCCACAAGACATCACAAATGACTTTACGTCTTTTCGCCAGGTGGGCCACCAGAATTGTATCTTAATTTTAGTTTCTGTTTTTGCAATACCTGGGTGCCCTTCCATCAGGGTGTCATGATAATTGGAGATGACTAGTTCTTTTAGTTCCTTGTGTGGTAGAAATAGTCGTCCTTGATAATAAGGTAGGTCATTGATGACTGAGTAGTCCAGGCCTTTCTTTATCCAGTCCTGCAGGGCTGTTGGATCGAAGAGTTGTTCGATTTTTACATGAATATCCTCTAGTGTCTGTAGAGTAGTTATGCCAAGAATTGTTCTGAAATTATAGGCACCGGTTCCGGGTTCGCATATGCTTCTCCCATCCCTATTCGGGATAAGACATCTGTCTTGCCATTTTTACAGACTGGTCGATAAGTGATCACGAAATCGAAGTCTGCAAAGAACAGTGCCTATCGAAGTTGGCGCGACGATTGGGCTTTGGCTTTTTTTAAATACTGCAAGTTCCGGTGATTACAGTAATGGTATGCCTGGCACCGAGAAGATAATGCCGCCAAGCCTTGAAGGCGGATTTGATGGCTAATAACTCTTTATCGGTAACCGCATAGTTTAACTCGGGTGCCGAGAACTTTCTGGACCAAAATGCTACTGGGTGAAGTTGACCGGTTTCAGGATCCTTCTGGGACAGGACAGCTCCCATGGCTAAACTGGATGCATCAGTTTCAACTATGTATGGAAGTTCAGGGCGTGGATGCTTTAAGACAGGTGCAGATGTGAATTTCCCTCTCAGCTCTTGGAAGGCCTTTTCAGCCTCTTCGGTCCACAAGAAGTGTTTGTTTTTTCGCAAAAGTGCTGTGATAGGATTTACAACATGTGAGAAATCCGGAATGAATCTGCGGTAGAAATTAGCAAATCAGAGCATGCTTTGTACCCCTTTAACTGAACTGGGTGATGGCCACTTGAGAATTGCGTCCACTTTTCGAGAGTCCATTCAGACTCCTTTTGGAGTCAGGATAAATCCAAGGAATTCAACTTCCGTAGCATGAAAAACGCATTTTTCCAATTTTGCATATAACTTTTGCAGGCGTAGTTTCTCAAGGACTGCACGCACGTGCTTAACATGGTCTGATTCTGAGGAGTACACTAGAATATAGTCTATGTATACGACAACACAGACGTCGATGCGTTCACGAAGGACATCGTTCATAAAATACTGGAAGGCTGCTGGCGCATTGCACAACCCGAAGGGCATCACCTGATATTCGAATAATCCGTACTTGGTGCAAAAGGCAGTCTTCCATTCGTCGCCTTTCTTTACACGTACCAGATGATATGCCCCTCGGAGATCTAATTTGGTGTAGATGCAAGCATCCTTTACTTGGTCTAGTAATTCAGGGATCAGAGGCAATGGGTGTCGGTTCTTCACCGTAATCTGATTTAATGCGCAGTAGTCTATGCACGTTCTGAGGTCCCCTTCCTTTTTAGGCACGAAGAATAAAGCTGGGGATGGAGGGGGCTTGGATGGTTTTATAGGGCAGTCCCGTAGAAAATGTCCGGAGGCCCCACAGTATAGACACAATTGGATCTGCAGTCTCCTTTCTCTTTCCTTTTGAGTTAAGGGTCCCTTAACCCCCCCCCCCCCCCCCTGATCTGCATAGGTTCTGCTGCATCTGTTCCTTTGGGGGTGATGTTGGGTTTAACCAATACCCGATTCTCGAATTTAGCTCGGTCAGCCTTTCTATTCTGAAGTCGGTGGTCTAACTGGACCACTAAGTCTATATATTCTGCACAATCCTGGGGTGGGTTCACAACTTGGGCCAAAACATCTTTAAGCTCTCCCCAAAGTCCACGATGAAATGGTGTAATTCGTTTTACATCTGGCCATCCGGTTTCCACCACCAACCTATTAAAGGTTGCGATATAGGTTAACAGATCCTGGTTACCTTGTCGTAGGGATAAAAGTTCGTTATCCAGGGCCTGTCCCTGGGAATGTCTGGCGAATAGTCTTTCCATGTTCATTTGAAAACCTTGAAAGTCCCGAAGAAGAGGGTCATCTTGATTGACTAGTGGGATCGACCAGTCAGCTGCACTGCCACTCAAATATGATAATACAAAAGCTACTTTGGCTTGGTCATTTGGAAAAGCTCCAGGTCTGCATAAAAAGTGCAAGCGACATTGGTTCATAAACACGGCGAACGTTTTTGGGTCCCCAGCAAAGCGTTCAGGTGGAGCTAAAGGAATAGCCCCTGGTAAAACCACTTGCACCGGATTGCTTGATGAAACAGGAGTTGGATTCCCCCCGAGTCCTAGTAAAGGTGTTTGCCCTGCTTGGTTTTGCAGCAGTTGCCTAGCCAGATAGTCAGTGCGCTCCTTCGAGACAATCAGTTCTCTCCTGAGGGCATTAGTCTCTTGGCGAGCGGAGTGCACTTCCGCCCTAAGTTCCCCCAATAATTGGGCCAGTTGGTCGGTTTGAGGTTTCCATAACGCCCTGGTGGGGATTTATAGAGAGGCTTCGCGTTCTGTTACGCTCACCTGGCTCCCACAGGGACGTCGGTCGGATCTAGACAGCTGCGGTCTCCACCAACGTGATGCGTAGTGCAGAGATGACTGACTGGACTGGCTCTCCTAATCTTGTCTGCTTGACCCGTAGAAGTATTCTCCTGCAAGTGGAGAGATGGATTTAGCCACCCGTGGATTCAAGTGATGGCACCCCCCACAGTCCTCCCAACTAATCACGTCCGGTGCCCTCTCAGCAATCTCACCTTATATTCTTGAAAGATGAGCCCTCCATCAAGCATGGATTGCAGGGGCGTGTTGATGCCAGTTACTTCACTGGTTTGAAGGCATGGGAGAGTTCCGGGGAGTATTGACTCGGAGGTTCCTGGCAAGGTCCAGTAAGTATCAAGTTCATAGAGTTCAATATGTCCGATGTTTCACTCTTGTCCCCCCTTCCTTCCTTGTCTTGCAGCTGAGATCGTGAGAAGATGCTCTCGTGGCAGCTGGTGGCGCTCAGGTAAGAGTCTGTATTACCCGAAGCTGTCCGAAGAGTTATAGAATAATGCTTCCGGTGGTAAATCAGGTAAGTCTATGGTGATAAGAGCTATATTTGTTGGTTTTCTCAGCTCACCTTGTTGTTTTCTTTTGTCCCCCAGGTGCCGGAGTTCGGCGGAGAAATGATGGCGGCAGTGCCGAATTGAAAGATGCTGCGAGGACTGGTGAGTATGGCGCGGCGCTGCAGGTGGAGATGTGACGCATACAGAAATTGTTCTTTCCAGGTCCGGAGGCGAGATGGATCCGCCTCCCGGAGCTGATGGGCTTGGTCCTGATGCCCGGGGGTAGGCATCATGACAACAATCCCTTCTAAGAACAAGTTACTTACCAAACTGATAACGTTCTTTCAGTGGGATGTTCCTCCGACGTATTCCACATTGCCCTCCCAGCCTGCCCATCTGGAGAAATTTTCGTCTGTGATTGCAGCTTCCATTTCCACAAGGCTGTAGGTAGTTCTACTGGCAGGAGATTGGTGTCACACGTTCTGGGGGAAAAAACTAAACTGAGGCAACGGGCGCTATGCGTCCTATATATAACATCCGGTGATGTCGACCCTTGACTGAGGCCCTTGAGGGACATCGGCACGACGCCATCGACGCAAGACGCCATCCGCTGAAAAGTTTCCGAAGTGCACAGCTGTGGGACACTGTCATAGATGTGGAATACGTCGGAGGAACATCCCATCGAAAGAACGTTACCAGTTTGGTAAGTAACTTGTTGTTCTCTTCTCCAAGAGAAATTCAAGATTACGCCCTGCCAAATAAAGTCCTCTCTTCAGAAGGGCGACTGGCTCAGCGTTGTGGACCTTCAGGATGCTTATATGCATATCCTGATTTGGAGCCTGCATCGGAAATACCTGCGGTTCTCCCTGGGAGAGGAGCACTACCAGTTTAGAGTGCTCCCCTTTGGTCTCAGATCGGCGCTGCGTGTCTTCACGAAGATGTCGGTCATCACTGCCTTTTTAAGGCTACAGGGTATTCTTGTGTATCCATATTTGGACGACTGGCTTCTGCGCAGTGCTTGTCCGGTGAAAGCCTCGAGTAATCTTCAGTCTCTCCTTCAGCTCGTGGGCTGTCAGTGAACTGGCGGAAATCCTCCATGACAAACTCTCAGGACCTGATATTCCTGGGTTTCCGTTGGAACATAATCGTCTGCAGAGTGTACTTGACGGTGGACAGGATGGCGGATCTGTTAACCACGTGTCAAGTCTTCATTCAGTCGGAAAGCATGTCCGCCTGGTGGTGCCAGAGGCTTCTGGGCCTTATGGCCTTGTGCGTGCTTGCTCTTCCCCTCGCGCGTCTCACAATGCAATTTACACAGTTGGCTCTTCGGTGCTCCTGGATTCAGGCAGTGGACCCGGATACCAAGATGGTTCCGGTTCCACCCTGCATGACAGATCCCCTATGGTGGTCTTCTTCCAGCAATTTGTCGGTGGCTGCTCCCTTTCAGGAGCCCTCCCCTCAGGTGACCATTACGATGGACTCCTCCCTTATCGGGTGAGGCGCTACGATGGATAATCTTCAGGTTTTCGACCTGTGGTCGCTGCAGGACAGACAATTTCACATAAATTATCTGGAGCTTCTGGCGATTTTCCTAGCACTCAAAGCTTTCAAGCCAGGGATTGTGAACAATGTGGTCCGCATCCACACGGACAATGCGGTATCCATGTTTTACGTCAACAAGCAGGGGGGGTACCAGGTCACCTCCCCTTGTAGATCTAGCCATTCAGATTTGGGAATGGGCCATTCAGCACAGTGTTTGGCTGTTGGCGGTACACATTTCAAGGAATCTGAATGTAACGGCAGACTCTCTCAGCCGGCGAGCGGTGGTCCGCTACGAGTGGGAGCTGAACACGGAGATCCTCTATGACCTTTCTTCACCATTAGGGCACTCCAGAAGTGGACCTCTTTGCGACGTCATTGTACAGGAAAATTCCTCTTTATCCTTCTATGAACGGGCTCGTAGCTTCTTCCCTGGGGGATGCTCTCGAGGTTCTGTGGCACAACATGAGGGCCTATGCCTTCCCGCCTCTTCCTCTGATTCACTGGGCGCTATGCAAGCTCAGGAACACGTTGAATTGCACTCTCCTGTTCATAGCCCCGTGATGGCCAGCCAGATTCTGGTTTTCGGAGCTTCAGCATCTGTCAGTCTGCTCACTGATCAGGCTTCCGCTGATTCCCGACCTGCTTCACCAGAGCAATTGGCAGATGTGGCACCCCTCCGCACAATCATTCAGCTTGGCGGCCTGGTGCCTGAGTTCAAATCTTTAGAAAGCTTCAATTTGTCTGCAGATAATATGCGTATTATCCAAGCGACTATAAAACCTTCGACCAGGTCTCAGTATAGGAGCAAATGGCTCTGTTTCTGTCACTGGTGTTTAGCAAAAAAGTTGGACCCTAGAGAAGTTGCTATCGACACAGTGCTATCCTTCATTTCTTATCTGGCAGCTTCAGGCATGCATGTTTTGTGTTGCAGGATTTATTAGTCAGCTATTGCCGCCTACCTGTCCACGGACTCTTGCTCTTTTTCTTTGACAAACCCTGTCATTAAAAGGCACTTTGCAGGTCTGTTGCATCTGTATCCACCTTTGCGGAGCCCGCATTCTAAGTGGGATCTGAATGTGGTTCTTACTGCTTTGTCATAAACCCTTCGAGCCCATGGCTACGGCAGACTTGAAATTCCTTTCATGGAAAATGGCTTTTCTGATTGCTGTGACTTTCGGCAAGGCATTTAAGCGAGCCTCAGGCCTCGTCGGTAGAACATCCATTCCTCACCTTTCACAAGGATAAGGTTGTCCTGCGGACCAATCCCGCTTTCCTTCCAAAGGTGGTATCTGATTTTCATCTGAACCAGTCTATTTCCTTACCAGTTTTCTTCCCCGAACCGGCTTCAGATGCAGAGGGTTCTACATAATTTGGATGTAAGGCAAGCTC
Organism: Ambystoma mexicanum; assembly: GCF_040938575.1. Classification (NCBI taxonomy): domain Eukaryota; kingdom Metazoa; phylum Chordata; class Amphibia; order Caudata; family Ambystomatidae; genus Ambystoma; species Ambystoma mexicanum. The sequence goes on along the minus strand of NC_090922.1, from coordinate 567,922,885 downwards.
TTAAGTTTTAGTTGGACAGAACATCTAATCTTCAGAGCTCTTCCCAGCTCTTGGTGACCTTCAGAGACCCAAAAGGAAAGCCAGCTTCGAAAGCAACTATCTCCCGATGGATTGCTTCCTGTATCTTTGAAGCGTATTCCGTTCAGGGCCTTCAACCTCCAAAGGGAACTCATGCCGCAGCTGACATTGCCTTACAAAAATATGTTCCCTGGGAAACCATTGCCAAGGCAGCCACAGGGGCTTCCCCATCAGCTTTTGTGAAACATTACTGCTTGGACCTGAGCTCCAGGGCTGATGCTCAGTTCGGGCAAGCTGTTCTTAAAAACCTTTCAGTAAAGGAGTTCCACCCGTTATCCTGTAAGGAGTGCTTGGTAATCTCCCAAATGTATGGAGGAAGGGGCACAGGACGTAGGAGTATAATAAAGTTACTCACCGTAGTGACTACCTTGCTCCTAGTCCATAGTCCCCTTTCCTCCATATTCCCGCCGTCCCCTCTAATAAGTATCCTCTGTTATTGCTTAAATGTTCTCAGACCTGGCGATAGAAATAGACTGAAGGGCGATGCGCGGGGCAGAGCTAAGGAGGGCAGGGATACGGCCGTGTGTGGTACCCTGCGTAAAAAGGACACGTTTTCAATTTGATGTTTTTTTTTTTACAAAAAGTGCTCCGGTCCCGTCCCACAGGACGGAATGTCCCAAATGTATGGAGAAAAGGGGACTATGGACTTCGGAGTAAGGTAGTCCCTGCAGTGAGTAACTTTATTATTCCCCATGTTTTGTAGCTCTGGGTAAGGTGGCACACTTGGACCTTGCGACACAATCTGGCTTTGGACACAATGATGCCGTTTGTTTTCGTAGACCAGGGCCCACTTGGCCTTCCATGAAAAAAGTCAGTAGTTTATCCACTGGACCTCTCGACTTTCTCTCACTCCAGCCCAGGTCACCATTTAGCTTGTTACACAGTTAAACAAAAGTTTGTTTCCTTCAGTTTACCACAATTCAGTACAGGTTTCCCTCCGCTGGGCACAAACCTTTCGATCACAATTTGTGGGGTTCCCTTCCCCAAGCTTCAATCACACCTTCATTTGCATCCCTCCGCCAGGCTCAAGCCTCCTTTCTCTTTCCTTCCGCTGTCTAAGACTTTCAAAACTGCTAGGCTTTTGCTCTTAGCTTGGCATGACCACTTCGACCTTCTTTCCTCAAACCTCACTTTTTTTCTCCTCCAGCAAGGCCTCTTGATAAATGTAGGTTCCAGCACAGTACTTATTTCAAAGTTCAAAGATCTCTCACATCCAGGTTTCCCTCTGCCGGGATGAAGCCTAACACCAGTTCAAATCTTGCATCTGTTTGTTTCTCTTCCCGCTGCTTCTACGACATCAGACATTTCAGAGACTTTCGATTGGGCAGTCTTTTTTTCGCCAGACCACTGTATAACTTTGTATCTTTAATTTACAGTTCTTTACAATGCTTTGCTTTCTCTCGCATCATATCGGCACATGCACAACCTTCATTCATCGGATACTGTTGCCGTCATGTTTCATTTAACACAGACTGGACGTTCATTGCTTTCAACAACTCACCGGCTGTGTTAATACATTTTCGACTTTGCAGCTTTGATCCTGAAGTCAAGGCTGATGCCATAACTGCCGCTGCACCTCCCCAACTCTGCCATTCACCCGGGAGAGTAGCTGGTATCTTTAAAACACAAGAGGTCTTGTGGGTGTTGGGGAGAATTCTCTTTCTATGGCTAATCCCTTACCTATAGAGTCCCCCAGCAGCTTTGCTGGATTTGAAGGGTTTGTTTCCCTGCTAAGAGTGAGACTCTTTTTCCCACTCTTAGGCATTTTTGCTATGTGCCTTCTAGGCTATTTTTGTGTTTAATGTCTATGGGATTTTCTCAACCCCATAGGAACCATCTTTATTCACATGTGTTACACAGCACCCTCAGTGCAGTGACACAGGTGTGTTGTAGCGACCCCAAAACATAGACTCCATACCCTGGGACTGACTACTGTCTCCCAGGGCATGTAAAGTCCCAATTGACTTTACTAGTCAATTTTTATGAACTAAACAAGTACAAACCATCTTACTATGGAGGTACTGGAAAGGGTTCATTTTCGAGAGGGTACCGTACAGTCCCTCTCAAAAGTTTCTGGCTGGTGGCAGTGGTTACTACCATAAATATTCAACCGCAAATATGTTCTTATGGGATTTTCCCATTTTTCGCAGCTACCACTTTTTCTGACAGCCTCTAACATACCGCCGGTGTATTTTAATATTAACTTGACTCTGGTAGTTTTTTTTGCCAGAACTTTAATATAACTTCTTTCTCGTCTTTCTCAACTCCTATCCAGGTCGGGGATCCTTTGTTCGTCCTTTTGGCGGGCTTCTGCCGAGAAGCCCTCCTTTCCGCACCACTGAGTCTGGGGTGGGTCCATTGTGTGGGATGGGGAGTAGGACCCCTGGATAGGGTTTCCTCAGCAACCCGTGTCGCACGCTATCCTGATAGGCTGGAGGGTCTCCCGCCAAGATGACCACTCCACTGTGTGAGTGACGGCTAGGCTGTATGAATGGGGATCTTTTTGCATAAAAGCAGGGTCCTGAGTACTGGAAGTGCAAGACGTCGCCACTGGAATTAAGAAGCTGAAGAGGAGAGAAGCCAAAGACCTCTGCAACGACTGAACCACCGGTGAAGCCCTGCTGCAGCGTCTCACCACTTTTCGCCACACGACGAGAGAAGATCTTCATCTGCAAGAGCCTTCTTCCCTTGAGCTGGTGGGGCCAACCAGTTTACCAATCACCTTCCCGGACCTGCCTTGGTCGAATCTCCCGTACCCTGTACTCGGAGGACGGATAGCCAGGCACCAGTCCACCCGGACCGCGATTTAAAGGAGCGTACCTTTATTCGTCCGGCAGTACCGCGGCTGGTTTCATCCCTGGGTAGTGCAGTAACTCGAAACTTCCTCCACAACGAGAGCCTCTTCCTCTGCTGGATCACCCGAACTGCAGGAACTACCAGGGACAACCGCCACCGCAGGATCCACTTCTTCATTTTAAAGGTACATTGTTCCGCCAGGCCGCCCTTTCTTCGCGGTAGCACTAAAGGTGTTTTAAATCCTTTACCTACCTGTTGGGTTGACCGCCCCTCTCTCTTAACATTGTCTTTCAACTTCTGCATCCACCTTTTCAAAATCGTTAACCAAAGACTTGACTGCAGCTACAAGAACATTTTGCTCCTGGGCCCTTGCCCTTTACCACTGACTCTGGCACAGGCCTACTGACTCTGGCTCCATTTGTTAGAACTGCCTTCTTTAGATTGATTCTCAACTAGAACTGTGTTGGTGCACCTACTTCTTATAACTACCCTTTTCTTCCCCTTTCTAAACCTTGTGAAATGCCATTTTGCTCAGTTTTCATTTAAGTATTGCCTATACTTATGCACTGTCTTGCTTAATCTGGTTTACAAACTTATGCGAAGTGTTGCTAGGGTGTGTAAGAAGCTATTTCTTTATAACATGTGCTTTCCCTCCCTTGTGCGAAATTGATAGAGTATCCCTTGTGTGTGGTTTTCACTGTGCCGTTTTGCTCAGTTTTCACTCTGGTTCACTTGGTCTACAATTTAATTAGGGAGTGTGTATATTTTTCCTCTGACTTATTTAACTTGCTTTAAGAACTGTGATAGATGTGTTTATCTAGAAGTGTATAAAATAAATATATATATATATATATATATACTTTTTAATACAAAGGTTTGGTCAGTTTTTCCTTGCGCCATAGTACTGTAGGCCTATTGTGTAAACCCTGAATACTACTCATCTCCATCTTGATATAAGTCTGACTGCTCAGCCACAGCTACCAACTAAATCTTTGTGGTACATACTGATACCAAAGGGGACTTATTGCTCTCACATGTAGTCTTAATCTTCTGTAGTGCTCCTTAAGGGAACTACACAGGATTCTGCCTAACAGTGGGCCTCCCTCGGTCAGGCTCGGACCCTCCCTTTACTTTGCACTTGGGTCTCCCTCAGCTGGGCTCAGGCCCTCTCGCTTTGTACAAAAAGTTGTTTTCCACTAGGCCGCTCAGGTTTCCTGAGACTGGATCTCAACCGGGGCTTCCTTGCGCAACCTTCAAGGCCCTACGGGGGTAACGATCTCTCACCGAGGTGTCCAAGGTTTCTCTGTACCTTGGTTCTGTCCCTCGGCCTTTCGCTCTGGTTCGCCGTGGCCCTGGAAGAACAACTCCTTGTACATCACCTTCCTCAAAAGTTGAACCACAAAAAGTCTCTGGACTTTAAGTCCCATAATGCAATGTTCTTATTTCGCTCCCACTTCACCAGCTCCCCTAAAACAGCATTCTGGCGGTTTTGGGAGCTGCAGGTTTTAAATGGGATGTTTCCTGAGGTCAGGGTCTCACCACCTGCCCTTCAAAGGCCTGGGCTTTAGTATGTGACCGAGTGGGAGGAGCTCTGGCTTGGGCACTGCCAGGTAACCCTAGTTTGGTTCATTGGAGACAGAGCTCCCTCGCCATACTGTAGCCTTCCCTGTACTCACATGCTCAGTATTTTGGCAGTCCTTCCTCCAGGGTTCCTCCAGCTGCAGCTCCTTCCTCCAGCATCCCTAACTCGCTCAAAGTTTGCCTGTGTGCTCCACCTATTATACTGGCTTGGAGAATTAACTGGAGTCAGGTGCGAGTGGTTCTCCAGCTCTGCCTGACTCTGCCTGACCTTGTTAGCGGGACAAAATGGAGACTGCCCATGGGAATCCATGGTGCATTGGTTTCTATGGGTAATCTTCCTAACTCCAGTCTTCCTCTTCCTCATCAGTGGTTTTGGGGAGGAATTACGGGAGTTGTATTATTCCTGAGTGGTGGTAGAAAAAAGGAAAAATATTGTGAGGAGAAGGGGAACAGTTTTGTTGTAAAATATGGGGTGTTGTGTGTGTTCTTCTACGCCTCCCTTTGGTGTTGGTACCTGTTGGAATTTGGGAGGGGCAATGGGACAGGACTTACAATAACCTATAAAGGACGAACAAGTGTCGGGTAGGGGGTGTATCGGAAAGGGGGGGAATACCACGTCTCACCTTGGGACTCCTCCTCCCTCTCTGGTCCACTACCCGGGTCCGGACCCAAAGGCAATAACCCCTCCCTAGCCACCCCCGAAGAGAATACCAAGGGGCTTGATGGGGGGGGAAAGCCCATAGGTTTTTCACAGTAATGTTAAAAACACATCCATGTTTCTCACCAAAATGTATTTCTATGTCATGTCAATCACTCTATAGAACTTCCAGCTTTCTTCCAAAACCCACGAAACCTGCAGAAAGAATCCTCCATACACTAGATGTCAGGAGGTCAGTAATAGTCAATAAGAAAGACCGATCAATTCCTTGTCTCCTTAGCTGCTGGAAGAGAAGCCATTTCCAAATGGATTGTAAATTGCATCCAACTTTGCTATTCTTTGTCCAAAAGGGCTTTACCATTTACACCCAGAGCACACTCCTCGAGGTATTAGTGCTACTCTGGCAATCATTGCAAATGTACCATTAGAGGTTATTTGCAAAGCGTCTACATGGAGTTCAATTCACACACTCGCGCAACATTACTGCGTAGATACTCCTACAAGGAGTGATTCCCTGGTGTGTCAGGTGGTATTAAGACCTCTTTTTGCCTCTATCTTCTAACAACCAGCTTCCTCCTACTGGTACTGCCGGCTAGTCTATGCAAAGCATGTGATTCTAAGCAGATCCACAAGCCACATATTATGCAATACTCTTTCTGACTCGTGAATCTAAGCAGATACAAATGTGCCCACCCTTCCCTCTTGGAGTTGATGGTACATGGGCAACTCGCATTTCTTTACCTTCCTTTACTCGTGCATACACTTCATGCTCCCTCATGTCGGAAACAAAACAATCGGAGGACCTTGACGCGTGAAGGACCTTGGGTACAGTACACATCACACTAGGCTATTACAGACCCGCCATGTTGACACCCCTTTTTGATCTTTGAAAACAAGTCATGAAATACTCTGCACCAACCACTAGATGTAGGCCAATGCAAAGCATGTGAATCTATGCAAATACAAGCATAAGAAAGACTATTACAGCTATGTGATATTTGTCAACTCGTGTGGATGCTAAGCACAGAGCTACATAGTCATCTGCCTGCATGTTATGATCTTAGTTATGTTGGGTCCTCCTCCCCTGTTCCGTACATGGGCACCAGGCAGCTCTTCACATACTCTTTTTTGGTCATTCAAACGTACCTAAAAGGGGTTGGACAATGGCCTTAATTTGACAAGAGGTGCAGCTTGAGTTGACCCCTTGGTTGGAGCTACCAACAGACCATTGTTGGGCATATGGGTGTGTGTTTTACAAGAATAGACGCTTTAAGAAATTGTTGATGTGCTCTTTATTGTTCTAGTCTTTGTACTGGGATACTATTTAAGAACACTTTTTAGAGTTCTTTATTTCTCTTTCGTCCTGGCTCGCCCTGCTTCCCAACTGGTTGGGAATGCCTGCATCTGCAGGTGGGCCAGAAAATCTGTCTGCAACCGATAGTTCTCACTTTAAGAACTTTTGAAAGGGGTAGGCACTACATCACGCGTGCGTCCCCCCACGCGCTGGACCCACACCTTACCCCTATGTCACCTGCGTTCCACACCCAGTTCCTGTTTTTCAGCCTACTAGGCGGGTCGGAATTTTGCTGCACTGCGACTCACTCCTTTTCAGGGCATTACTTTTGTTGTCCATCCCTTTTTTCTAGCGATTGGTGCTTCACTTTTATTGTTTCAATTCATGGTGCCTCCCTCTACGCATGCCGTATGCCACAGGATTCAAGCTGCGCATCCTTTACCGGAAGCATTTTTCTGCGGCCAACCCCCATCATGCCTGTGTCCGCTGTTTGGGTATACACCACCCGGTGACTACCTGTGTCTTTTGCTGTGGGATTCACCCAAGGTCTCTGCACACTCGTCTTCTCTCCATGTCACATCTGGGACCGGTACCAAAGACAACCGAAGACTTTGTCCGGAACAGGAGGGAGGTCGACATCCGTAAGAGAGAAGACTGTACCTTCAGGTGAGGTGTGAGTTTCGGCACCTGCCTTCGGTACCCAAGGGAAGACTGCTTCCTCAGGACCAGTACTGGCCAGGGGGTAAGCCCCCAGGCATTTTCACCTGAAAGTACCTCCTCGTGGGAAAGTGTTAGTACCTCCTGGTGTGAAAGGTTCTGACAAGATCCACCCAGTATCGGAAGAGTTATTTACACAAGACAAAATAACCGGACCGAGGGGAAAAAAGTCTTGCTATTCCGAGCAAGCCTCGAGCTAGGTTTCATGCAAAGAGGCCCTTGCCTCCGGGGTTGACTCTGTCCATTCCGATTTACCTGTACCGGATAAAGCCAAGTTGGCTTGTGCAGGTAAAGCTTCTGGTACTTCAGTACTGAAAGACAAAGTTCTTTCCTCTACTACCGCAGTTGAGCCCTCAAGCTCCTCGGTACTGAGAAAGTCACAGAAGTCCTCTCACAAGAGGCATAAACACTCTTTCAAAATCCAGTCCGGTGACTTCTCCAAAAAAGCACAAGCGGAAGAAATCTCCCATGGCATCTGTCTCGGACCCGGTACCAGAGGGCCAGAAAGATATTTCTACTCTAATTTCTGACTCAGACTTTGAAGCTGCCACATTTTTCACAGTTCTACCGGAACAATTATTCAGCACTACTGTGAGTTCACTCTCCTCACATTTTGCCACAATTTTCTCCTCAGTCTGTGTACAACTTGGGTCAACCTACTTGGGTACCAGCACAATCTGGACCACAGTTGGTTTTAACCAATATCCAGGTGCCTAGGCCCATGGTTTTCAACATCTATAATCCAAACCAGCCGCTAACACGGCTGACTCCTCTACTTCCCCTTTCAGACTTGGGGCATCAACCTAGCCCTTCTACAATGGATAACCACATGACCAATGCAGTGCTGGAAACCATGCTTTTTGAGCCTTTCCTAGACGTTCCGGCTCAACGCATTAAAGGCAAAATGTCACCTACTTCACTGCAGGGATCAGTGACTAATGATCCTACTCCTGAGCCAATCACGGTATCATTAGACGAGTACTCTGTTCCTCCGCCCAAGAAACAAACAATTGGCCAAAACTTTCACTCAGATTCGGATGATGACACCACTCCACCAGCTAAAATGTTTCATGACGTGGCAAAAGCCATGCAGGCACTAGAAATCCTCACTACGGATAAGCCTGAAACGGCGGGTGTTTTTGGGAAACTGCCATCTCAGCAGTCAAAAGTAGCAGTTCCCATGGAATTGTCTTTCTAGAGCAAGATCTAGCCCATTGGTGTAAGCTTCATTCCGATCCACATATTTCCAAAGCTCGAGACAACAAATACAAGGTGCTTAAAGAGGAACCCTTCATACTTAATGGGCAATCTTCCTGCACAATCGGCAGTAGTTTCTGCTGCTCTAGGCACAAAGGGTAAAGGCCTGGCTCATCTCCAGCTTCAGTTCTGGACAAAAATGCCAAAGAATGGGAAACTCAAGGTAAGAAATCTTACCCTAACTCTACCTTACAACTCAGGCAGGCAAACACTGCTACAGTTTTGGCGGAACTTAATATGCTTAATTGTGAAAATATTGAGTGCTTTACCAACATGTTCCTTCAGCAGGCCTCAGATGAGCTTTTCTTCTGGATTTCAGAGGGTAGAGAGGTGGCTATCCAGCAGCTTCAAGTGGTTGAAGTCCTCAATGATACAACTGCGAGAGCGGTCACTAGTGCAGTCTGAATGCATAGACATGCATATTTGTCAGCCTCTTCCCATCAAGATATCTAGGAGAAGGTGCTCTACCTTCCATTTGCTGGCAAGACACTGTTCGATCCATTCACGGATGAGGTCCTCCAAAAATGTAAGGCCAGTGTTAAGGCTGCTAAAACACTTTGCTCAATTTTGGTGAAACGGCCAGATCACCAAAACTTTAAATCATTCAAACTACGTCCTCAAGGAAATAGTGGTTTCGCCACTCCTGCAAATTCTTACTACTCTTCTAATAAGAGAAGTTTATAGACCCAAATGTAAGTCGGGAACTTCACCTTCCTCAAATTCTGCTCAAGAACAAAGGAAGTCTATTTGACTTCCTTCCGGGCATGTACATAACTTCCGCTCCTACTGTCATCAAGGAGCATACATCCCCCGTAGCAGGAAAGCTGTCCAACATCCTTCCCCTTTGGAATACCATTATTCCAGAAGAATGGGTCCTGAATATTATTCAAAATGGTTACCGCCTTGCCCTTGCGGCTATTCCACCATTCTCTGCTCCGGAGCTCCAAAAATCATCCCCGGAGCTCCTGGAAGAGATCCAAAACTCTTAGGAGCAATAGAGTTGGTTGCTCAAGAGGAATTCGGTCAGGGATTTTATTCCTGTTACTTTCTGATCACAAAGAAATCCGGCAGGATACGTCCAATTCTGGACCTTTCAGACCTCAACCAATTTCTGTCATTCAAAACCTTCCACATTGTGACCATTCCTCGGATCCTAGCATCTCTTCAACCAAACGATTGGATGGCATCTATAGATCTCCAGAATGCTTATTTTCACCCCCCCCCCCCGCACTACAAAGATCACCGGCAGTTCCTGAGGTTCACCATTGAAAGGTCTCATTACCAGTTCACGTGTCTACCCTTCGGGCTAAATTCGGCTCCCAGGGTTTTCACAAAAGTGCTGCGGGTCAGTGGCAGCCTACCTTCGGTTAAGGACAGTACATCTATATCCTTACCTAGACGACTGGCTTCTCAAAGCTCAGTTGCCGAAGGAATTGCTTCAAAAGATGCAACTAACATGCCACACTCCTTTCAACCTGGAGTTTTCCATAAATGTGGCAAAATCCAAGCTCATTCCTTCGCAAAGGATCCAATTCCTAGGAGCAGTCATAGATGCTACTCTACACCGAGCCTTTCCACCCCTCGACAGGGTGGAAGCTATTCAGCAAACCATCGTAAAGTTCAATACCCACCAGATTCTGACAGCTTTGTGTTTTCAAAGGCTCTTGTATGAATCTAGTTCCCTTTGCAAGGGAGAACGGTCCAGTGGCATCTAGCTTGCAGCTGGAACCAGTTGTTGCATTCACTGGAAATGAACATTTAAATTCCAAAACAAGTTCAGGACTTCTCTGGTGGAACTCTCCAGAGAACCTGTTAATAGGGTCGCCCTTTCAGCCTCCTGTGCATCAAATAGTTATAACAACGGACTTGTCAGAGTATGGTTGGGGAGCCCATTGTCTAAGCCTAACAGCTGACGGCCTTTGGTCCTCCCAAGAAAAGGGCCACATAAATGTCCTGGAACTAAGAGCCATATTTCTTGCTTTAAAGTCATTTCTTCCCTCACTTCAAGATGAGGTGGTAATGATTCTAACGGGCAATACAACTGCAATGTTTTAGATCACCAAGCAGGGGTGCACTTGTTCTCTTCGCCTGTCTCTCCTAGCAGAGAAGATTTGGTATTGGCCCTTTCAAAATCACATTTTCCTGTTGGCGTCCCATCTGGAGGGAAAGAACATCCTAGCAGACTAAGTAGGTTATAATCGGCTCCGCATGAGTGCGTGTTAAAACCATCAGTAGCAAAGATCTTTAAGGAGTGGGGCCATCCATCAGTAAACCTCTTTGCCAAACACCACAACTCTGTCCTCAGTTTGCATCAAGGCAAGGTCATGGTCTTGACTCACTGGTGGATGCTCTACATCTGGATTTGTCAAACCTAACACTTTGTGTATTAATGGGAGAAGTGGGAACGCATAAAGTATTGCTCCAATTCAGAATGAGACAGAATCTGACAATGATTCTAATAGCCCCGTTCTGTCCTCACCGGCTTTGGTTTCCAGACCTCCTGCAATTAGCGGGGACTTCCAAACTAGATCTCCCATCATCAAAAGATCCCTTGACTCAACAGAAGGGGAGGTCCTTCATCCTCCCCACAATTGCTGAACTTGAAGGCCTGTTTACTGATAAACTAGCCTTCTCCCACTTACATTTGTCAGAGCAAAATATAAACATGCCAGCTTCTAGGAAAGCAATTCTGTCACTGGGCCTTGGCCAAAACCGTAACCCTCTAGAGGCTTCTATTGATAATGTCATGTCCTTCGTCTTATCTAGTTTCCACTGGTCTCAAAGTAGACACTTGCAAACATTACTTATCGGCTATTGGTGCATACCTGAATAGAGAACATAAGTCTTTCTCTCTTTCCAACAAAGCCATTCGAAGGCACTTCGAGGGCCTTTACGCTTACATCCCCCTATTCGTGAACCACCACCTCAGTGGGTTCTCAACGTGGCCTTGTCAGCCCTAATGCGAAGACCATTTGAGCCTATGGCCTCAAGTGAATTAGAATTTCTAACTTGGAAAACGGCATTCTTAGTAGCAATTACTTGGGCTAGAAGGATTGGAGAGCTCCAAGCGTTCTCCTCAAAGGAACCTTATTTAGTGTTCCATAAGTAAAAAGTAGTCCTCCGTACTGTCCCCTGCCTTTTACCGAAGGTGTTTTCCGAATTTCATTTAAACCAGGAAATGTCTTTCTTCCTAGACCGCAGGATTCTGCTGCTGAAGAGACATTGCATAACCTACATGTTGTAAGAACTTTAAATGTTATCTAGAAAGGACCAAACCGTTTAGAAAAGCAGGCCAGCTCATCATTTACGGCGGTCCTTCTCCTGGCAATACAGCAGATAAGGCTTCCATCTCTAGATGGGTTTTCTCCTGTATCTCCAAGGCTTATGTTATTAATTGGCTTGCGGCTCTGCAGAGACTTGGGGCTCATTCCACTAGCGCCAAGGCAGCATCTGTAGCCTTCAACAGGCATGTTTCCATTGTAGACATATGTAAAGCACTACCTGTGCTACCCTCCTTGCTTTTTGCAAGCATTATGCCATGGAAACATCTTCTAGAAATGATGCAAAATTCTGCCAAGAGGTGCTCCGCAACTTCTTTGCCTGAATTCTGTATATGCTGTCTCCTCCACCCTTACTTATTCTAAGGCTTTTTATTCTGGTCCCAACCAGTTGGGAAGGAGGGTGAGCCAGGATGAAAGAGAAATAACAAATTACCTTCATGGTGATACAGCTTCTTAGTCCAGGCTCTCCCTCCTTCACAACACCCACTCAGCCATCCCCTACAGTAAGCATATACTTACATTTCTACCGCTATTGGCGGAAGCACAGGAACTGGGTGTGGAATGTTGGTGACATAGGGGTAAGGTGTGGGCTCCGCGCACGGAGGGACGCTCGTGTGACATATGCCTTACCCCTTCAAAAGTTCTTAAAGTGACAGCTATCTTTTGCAACCTGAATCACCATGAAGGTCATTTTTCATAGTTACAGGACTACCTCTAAGGAGTACTCTTGCAACTAACCAATGCATTTCAATATATCCTAGATGGGCCATGTTATCCAAGCCCATACAATTGTCCTGTTTTGATTTAGATACTTTATGGTTTTATTTTCATTTTATCAGGTTTGAGAGTTTCTTGCGGTTAACCTTCTCCCCCTCTACTTTTCAGGTCTGCTGTAATGGCACCAGGGTGTTTGTGCAAAAAGAAATAGTTGACAAATTCACAGAGGAAGTGGTAAAGCGAACAAAGAAGATCAAAATTGGTGACCCTCTTTTGGAGGATACCAGGATGGGACCCCTTATCAACCAGCCCCACCTAGAGAAAGTACTTGGATATATCAAGAAGGGCAAAGAGGAGGTACAAGTCTCCACTATTTCTGGTGACTCATAATATCACCCCGCCCCTCTTCTAACTCTGCCCACACACAAGCCAAAAATAGATTCCTACCCTCCTTTATATGTTTTGCCAACATAAATCTGAAACTGAACACGAGGTGTGTGGAGGGTGATGAGGGAGACCAAAAATAGATGTGCACAGAGTGATCTTTTAGAGTGATTTTTATTTTGCTTCACATCTTTAAGTTTAGAGACACATGGTCCCATGCACCCACCACTACGGCACCCCTCTGCATTCATAAACACAGGTAGTTTGCTGGCTGATTGCGTCTTGTAATATATATTTGTGGGTTCTTTCTAGGGTGTAAAGGTGCTGTGTGGAGGCGAGCCCTACCTGCCTGATGACCCTAAACTCAAGGGTGGCTATTACATGACACCTTGTGTTCTGGGTAAGTACTCTTTTGTTTTTGGTCATTTCAGTTTAGTGGACTCCCACTGATACCATGATATTATTATCCTTGGTCTTAAGGAGGCAGAGAAAATAGATCTGCTCTGACCTAGTAATGTGCTTCACTACATTATTCATTGCATTTGGTACTTAATATTTCTTAAAACATGCTTTTAGGAAATTGCCGCGATGACATGACCTGTGTGAAGGAAGAGATTTTTGGTCCGGTCATGTCAATTCTGACGTTTGATACAGAGGAAGAGGCCATGGAAAGAGCCAACAACACCATATTTGGCCTGGCTGGGGGAGTATTCACCAGGTATGAGGGGATGCCATCATAATATATGAAATAGGCCTGGAGGTTCAGAGCTAGGAATGTGCCATACCCTGTAATTTGGTTATTTATTGTGCATGTACCTAGCTTTGGGAAGCAACGGAGCGCTTGACAAATCATAGGGTAAAATACACTGTGAAGGATGGAGATCTACAAGAGAGCGGGAGCTAACATTGGGTGGTTGGCTGTTTGGCAGCAAGGGATCTACAAGCAACCAGGGGAGAAAACTGGGGGAGTATATCACCCACTCAGGGCGGGTGAGGAATGGAGGGTGGTGTGGACTTAAGTATTGGGGAGGATCCATTCCTTGAAGGATGGCATTGAGTTTGTTCCTGAAATGTTGAAGTGTTGGGGCAAGTCTGGTGTAGACGAGGAGGAGGTTCTGAGTCTTGGGACATAGAAGGCCTGTCTTCTGGTTCTTTCCCTCCTGCACTGGCTGAGTTAAAGTTTGAACATATCCATCTTTTGGATTGCAGGACTCCAGAGATAGTGTCTATGTGAGGTAGCTTGAGGGACTTCAGCGTAACAGCCTTGTAGATGATAAAGCAGGATATGTATATGGTGCTTGCATCAGGAGCCAGTGCAGTTCGATGAAGTTCTGGGTACAGTGGGGACGAATTTGACAAGTTAATTGAGTTGTGCTGAAGCATGCAGGACATATTGGAGTTACCAGGATAGTCGCTGGAAGGCCAACTATGGCACCTGCAGATGGTAAAAGACAAGCTGTAGGGCTAGATTGTGCATATTTGTTAAATATGACTAAAGCAAGAAAGTGATCAGTTACTAGATCTGGAAAATGCTTGTTTAAAGTTGCTTATATTACTTGGCCATCCATAGTATTTGCTGTGGAAGCTGCTAAAAGCAAATCCAAGGCACACAAGGATGTTACCAAGGTGAACATGCTGTGGTCGGGAGGTGGGGGGGGGGTTAGGTGTTAGACATCGAGGCACTCTAGGGTCCAAAACAAAAGAACTCCAAAGCATCCAGATCAGCTGGCAATCCCATCTCTGAACAGGCCCCACAGGCAGACTCAGAAGCCACAACATGGTGTCTCAGAGTGTGGGGGTTGAGGGGGGGGGGGTTGGGGGGGGAATTGCCACAGCAAGGCCAAAACGAAGTTCCTAGTGCCAGGGCCACATCTGATATTTACAAAAACGTTGGACCACCTCCTATACAAGGGAATGCAGTTTAGGTACTGAAGTGTCAGTAACACATTAAACTTCAGCTAGCTGCAATTAAGATGGCCACCAAAAACCATAAGAGGATTGCAGACAAACAAGGCATCAAAGTCCATGCTAGAGAAACATTCAGCCAAACATGGCGCTGATCCGCTGATGCTATAGAAAGCGTCCCCCTCCTGCCACATAACTCTCAGAAAACAATATAACCTAAACAAACCAGATTTGGGTTGTTTTACCGAGGCAAAAACAATCATGGCGGAATTGACTGTAGTCAATTTCGCTGCGTTTTACCCCAGTAAAAAATAAAAAAAACCTGTCCCCCCATGCCCCAAACTGCCAGTAGCCCCACAACATCACACTCCCCCCACCCCACCCCCACGTACTCTTTCTCAGTCCCCTGCCGCCGCCTCTCCTTTTCTTTTTGGGGGTCCCCTGCTTCCTATGTCGAGGAAGCGGGGGGCACCCCTGCAACCCATGATGCCAAAAATACGGAACATGGGTAGCGGCGGACACCACTGAAACGCCCGCTCCGCATGTTCGGTATTTTCAGCAGCGATTGAATGGTACTGGCCGAAATCGGTCAAATTTACCTATTGGTCAACTCTTAGTAACGGCACATAAAAATCAGGCACATCGATCTACAACATTCGCCTTCAAAACAATGTTCAGAGTCCCCCAAAAAATTATTTCTGGACAATTTTAAGTCCATGCTAAAATGAGCACCAGCTGGAGTAAAAGACCTAGATGATTACACATAGCAAAATATACTTTCCAGTAAACTCATAGGACAGTGTCCAGAAACTTTATATACAGAGGAAGCTGACGATTTGAAGAACAGAATTACTTTGTGATATTGAGCAGTGAGGCATTTATAACCGGTCAGATACAATACAGGGATGTCCCTTTGGCAGGACGACTCATTTCACCAAACCATCACTAATGTTAACCTCATCCTTATGGAAAGAAAGGAAAAACAGTACACTCATGAGGACAGAGGTAGTCCCCAGCAAATACATCACTGGTGGCTGTGACTACATTTTAGCTCACAGCAGATGAGGCACAATATGTACGACATTCCATCAGGACAAGAGGAAGAATCACCTAATACCCAGAACCATTCGTCTCAGATTCTCCCACAGAAGATCAGTGTACAGATCAGGCACTCCTATGGAGGATAGCTACTTGTTTTAATATAAACATCCAGCAGGACCCTGAAAACAATATATATTTTTAGAACACGTTAGAGGAGCTGCAACCTCACACAGTGCATTCTCCTTATGCAGTTGGTACAGCACTAGTTAATTACTTCCATGGAGGTGCCAGTCACGTGCAAGCTGGTAAACGTGGGTAGATGATAAAATACAAACCATCACCTAAAGATACACTTCTAGTTGAGGACCAACGTATTTCTGAATCACTGGTCATAACAGCTCTTAAATGCTGCGGGGCACCTATTTCTACCATATTCTACCTGAGCAGAAGAGTAAAATAATTTTTCATATGGCTAAAAGGGTGACGACGTCAGCTGCTTACAATGGTTGCATCTCTAATGCCACTGCACCTATGGCCAGGTTTGACTTCGGACAGTGGCTATTTAAACCACACCCTATCGACAGAACACGCTTTGCGTTATTCTGCACTCCTGCAGCGTAACGCTCACCGTGCCTGCTTAGCTCCAGTACCTGAACACCAGCAGCTACGCCCGTTCTGGAACTTCCATCCATCGGAACCTGAGAACAGAAGAAGAGAAGAAAGAAACAGGAATTAATACTGAGTTTTCGACCTTACCTGAAGGGTTCCATCCGAGCGGCCGCTCCTTCAGCTGCTCTTCAGTTCGCCGCACCTGCAGAAAAGAAAGCATCTACAAGAACAGCTGATACTCACCCAGAGACCGCTTCCCTTGGGATTCCTCTGCAGCGGTTCCTCTGATCGCCGCTCCGGAGCTACGCTGCACCTGTTTGCAGGAAAGAAAAGAGCACAGCAGGTTAGTCGCGCACGGGAAGAAACCCTTATAGAGAACTTCAGCGCCACACACGAACGCTATACTCACCTGCATAGAATCTGCTCAGCATTGAAGGACAAGTCAAATCTTCATTAAAAAAAACTGCTCAAGACCACGCCTGAAAGAAAGGTGAATACAAGGTTAAAACTTGGGTAATAAAGACATTTAAGCAACTATTCCAAGCATCTATCGGTATAGAGACTTACCTGCTGAGTCAAGCAATTCAAGACTCCGCTACACCCCCACAGGATCAGTGAAGTAACTTGATCTAGGGAGAGACTGTCATATTGCGTCCCTGCAAGAGATTGCAAGACAGAGAGTCCACCTCTAAACCAACCAAGGTGAGGCTGAAGCAGAGAGGGGGCATTAGGAGGTTACGGGAGGTGGGAACTCAACCCCGCTCCTCACGGTGCTAACATCCTATTTCGACCTTGTAGGCAAAAGCATTATGGGAAGTGACCGGGAAGGAGAAGTCGCGTGCAAGTCTCTCCATCCAGCCGTGTAACGCCAGGGCAGACATCATTACTGCATCTTCGAGCGACGCCCCGAGGAGACCAGGTGAGCGTGACACGCCTCTATCAGGGGGTTGCAAACCCCTTACCAGAGCCTTCAAATAGTCCTGGAATCCGAGGGACAATCCCAACAGTTCCAGTGAATGCAAACCTATCAAGGCCACTGCAGACAAACTCATGGGGGCATCTGTAAACCCTGGGGAACTTCCAATGGATGTGAATGCACGCACAAAACATATTTCACACCCGGTTCACTCCAGTGTTAACCCAGTTTTGAGTGGGTGGGGGCGGGGTGCAGAGAGGAAGACTATCTTATTCCCCTAGAAGAGTGGGTCTAAGGCACTGTCAAAATAAGATGGTGCAGAATTTCAAATTGTGCCACAGAACATCCCATCCAGAAAGTTGAAAACATCACCAGAGCTCAGTCTGCTGTAGAAATCCGAACTGGCAGTGCTATTTCAAAGGGGAGGGAATTCAATAAACCTGTACCTCCCACAAATGGAATGAGGATCTACTCGGTCTACGTCTTCCCCCTCCAGGAAAGACCCCAGAATACGTTGTCCTCAAATTTCAAATGACAATACAAGAGTTCATTTCTTTGGACTTGAAAGATGCATATTTTAATATTTACATTTTCAACAAACACTGCAACTTCTCTACGGTTTATGGTCTGGTACAAACATGGACAATTCAAGGTGCTTTTTTTGTTTTATAACTTCTCCAGCATTGGATCTTTCATGGATTCACATGCTGTGAATATTTCCCCGTCAGGCTGGGAAACCTCTAACTTGGTGTATTCCTACGGAAAACTGACACTTTAGTGTCTTATCAATGTCCTTTTTGGGTGCTTTAGGCCCACCAATAGGACGCCTGGTATAAATAGCCCCGCCCCTGCGGCTTCCCTTCAGATTTCTACCGTCTGCAAACTGTTGGGATCACCTTGTTTCATTGTGTTTTTGCACGTTCGTGTTGTTCCTGGGCTAGGATGTCGTCTGTAGCACAGAAGTTTCTTTTTCGGCCGTGTGCTACCTGCAGCATGAAGGTGTACGAAGGGGATGGCCATATGGACTGTCTTTACTATCATCACACGGCGGATGCCTGCGAGATATGTCTGGGATTTTCGCAGAAGACCTTGAAGGACCGTAATCGATGGCTCATATGTTGGCTTAATGAGGGCACGTACCCGGCTTCTGAGGTGGGTTTGGCCCGGCACAGCCACTCTTCCGATAGGGTGGAGAAATCCGCAGAGCATCGCCGAGCTGCGTCGGCAGAACCCCCTGCTTAGAAGCATCGGGCTGCAGTGCCTGCATCGTTGGTGAGTGGCAGCAAGTCTTCGCCGAGGCCGCATTAGTCGAAGGGTGCGAGTGGCTCTTCGTTGTCCAAGCATGGTCGGCCGGACAAGTTCAAGGGGTCTGGTGGTAGGCCCAAGAAGTCTACGGTGTCGGAGAAAGACCTGGCGAAGCTGAGGGGGGTCTTCGTCGAAGCACTCGTCATCCAGGGACCATTACAAGTTTTAGTCCAGCCGGGAGTCTTCAAAGCATTGTTTCATTTCTTCAAAGAAATCCGGGTCTCCAGTAAAATCGAGGCCAGGGGACGTGGTTCCACAGTCGACTGTAGGATAGTGGTCCGCTGCTGTTGTGGTCACAGATGGAACGTTTGTTGATGACGGGTGGGGTGTGGCAATCCGCCGACTTTGAGTCCGTCGTTCCTGAGAACATATTGCAGCAAGATCCTGCTCCGTTTTCTGGTTCTTCAGGAATGGAGGAGGAACAGGAGCCGTTGTTTGACCCGTCAGCCTTGGGTCTGCAGAGTGTGAGGCCTTCGTTGAGTGCGGTAGGGACTAGGCCGCACCGTTTTCCTTTGGTTAACCCACAGTCTGTCTACGCTTCAATCTTTGTTGGGGCAGCTAGATACGAGGTTGCCACCTCCTCCAAGTGCGGCGGTGCCAGTGGTGGAGGGGTTACCTGGTGAGACGCCTAGGAAATCTCCTCCAGCACGGTTGCCCTTGCCGTTGCTGGTGGGGTAAGGTCGTCCATGATCTCATCCTGAAGAAGGCAAGCTACCTGATTCGTACCCTGAGTGTTTCACGCGGGACACCCTGTCTCCTCATCGCCAACGAGGGTTGACACATGGGACACGGACATGGAGGTGGAGCAGCCCCGTAGTCCGGCTCAGCCATCTCCTCCGGATGATATTGGGGCGTTCCACGCCATGATGTCGACTGGATGTCTGGAGTTTGGGCTGGCGCCTGAAGAGGAACGTAAAGACTGCTTCCTCTTCAACCATCTAGGCAAGCGGAGGAAGGCGTTCTTCTCTTTGCCAATACTCCACCACGTGTGGCAGGAGGGCCTGCACACGATGTACCACCCGTTTTCAGAGCTGGCTGTGAAAGGTGGCCTTGAAAAGAAGTTCAAGGCTCCGGAGTCTACGCCTAGATGCCTGGTGTTGCAGTCCGCGCCCGAGTCCGTGGTGGGGGCGGCCAGCCGTAAGGCCAGGAGCCAACATAAATGTGTGACGCCTCTGGACATTGAGGCCAGGAAGCAGGATGCTTTCGTGAAATGTGGCATCGGCTGGCCCGGATTCTGGAACCTCTGCCGGAGCAACACCGAAAGGAAGCAATGCTGTTGGTTCGAGAAGGAGAGGAGGCCTCCAACCACAGCATCAATATTGCTGTGGACCTGGCGGAGTCTGGTTTTAAAGAGATTTAATAATGGAGTGGTGCTCCAGCGCCGGGACTGGTTGAAGTGCACAGACTTTCGCCCGGAGGTCCAATATACCACGACATGCCCTGTGAAGGCGAACACTTGTTTGGTGAAATAAATTGATGAGTCCCTGAAGTGAATGAAGGAGGATACGGAAACTGCAAAATCCTTGGGTTCCTTACAAAGTGGTCGCTCATTTCACTCCTTTTGAGCTTTCCGTGGTGCCTCGGGGAATGCTGGTTTGCTACCTCCAGAGATCGGGGGTACAGGCGCTCCAGCTACTCTTCTCAAGGGTATCGGTGTTCTGTCCAGTCGGCGCAGCGAAAGAAGGGCTTGCAGTCCACGGCGTCCAAGGGGCAACAAACTAAAACTCAACAATGACTGCCATATGGACAATCTGTTGGGGGGGCAGGGTCGCCATCCACGTCGACGAGTGGCAGAAGATAACATCAGATCGCAGGGAGCTGGACAGAGTGCGTCTTGGCCACTCGTTGGAGTTCTAGTGTCCTCCGGTTCCTATTCCGCCGGTGCATGGGCTGCAGCCGCATCTCCAGATCCTGCAGCAGGAGGTGGTGCTCATGCTAGAAAAACAGGCGATAGAACCAGTTCTGGTTGCGGAGCGTGGCCAAGGGGTGTACTCCTGGTACTTTGTCGTGAAAAAGCCCAACGGCAAGTGGAGGCCTATTCTAGATCTTCAGGCATTTAACAAGAATCTGCAACGCCTGAAGTTCAAGATGCTCACCCTTCAAGATGTCATCTGGTCGGTGCAGCCGGGCAAGTTCCTGGCGTCGTCGGATCTGCAGGACGTCTATTTTCACATCCCTATGCGGCGGAAGCACCACAGGTTCCTGCGGTTTATGGTCGGAGAGGAACACTATCAGTTTCGGGTCCTCCCGTTTGACCTGAAGTCGTCCCCCAGGATGTTCGCAAAGTGTCTGGCTCCGGTGGCAGCCTTCCTCCGGAGGGAAGGTAATCATGTGTACCCCTACCTGGACGATTGGTTGGTGAGGGGTTTGTCGCACGAAAGGGCACGAGAGCCTCTCATGGTGACCATGCAGCTTTTGCATTAGGCTGGGATTTGCCATAAACCTCGATCGTATTTAACGCCGTCTAGAGTTGGTGTTTCTCGGGGCACAGTTTCTTGCCCGGCAAAATCTGGTGAGGCCATCCAGCGAGCGTGTGGAAAAGTTGCGGGCAAAGGCCAGCGAGTGGAAAAATTACAAGGTAATATCGGTCCGAGGTTACATGTTGGGGGGGGGGGGGTGTATGGCATCGTGTATCCCACTTTTTCCCAATTGCCGCCTGTTCATGAGGCCGGTGCAGGAGTTCTTTGCAGACAGATGGTCCCAGAGTCAGGGATTATGGTCAGACAAGTTGGTGGACGCCTTTCACTGGTGGTCGGACACGGTCAATCTTGTGCGGGGCATGCCCTTGTTGGAGGCGGAGTTCCAGTTTACGACCGTAGCGGACGCTCCCAGGTAGGATGGGGGGCACACCTCGACAGGTCACAGGTGTAGGGCCTATGGTCTCGGGTGGAAACTTTGTTACATATCAATGTGCTCAAGTTGAGGGTGGTGCACTGGGCTCTGAAGTCGTTTCTTCTGTGGATCGGTGGTGAGGATGTTAACCGACAATACCACCACCATTTTCTATTTAATGAAACGGGGGGCACATATTCCAGAGTCCTGTCGAAGGAGGCGCAGGACGTTTGTCATTGGGCTCTAGCTCAAGGGATCAGCATGGTCGCTTTCCATCTGCCCGGAGTTTTGAATGTTCAAGCGGACACGCTCAGCAGGGATGCCAGTCAGCTGTACGAATAGAGGCTGAAGGAGCAGCAGGAGGCATGGATCTTCCGACGATGGGGGCATCCTCTGTTGGATCTTTTTGCTACGAGGGAAAACAACCGGTGTCTGGAGTTCGCCAGCAAAGGTGCTCATCCCGAGTCATTGGGGGATGCGTTTACGTTCCCGTGGACGGGTCTCTTCACGTATGCGTTTCCCCACACTTCTCGCTCATTCGGGGGGCCATCCAGTGGATTCGGAAGTACCAGTGTCTAGTGATTCTGGTGGCTCTGTTCTGGCCCAGGCAGACATGGTTTTCAGATCTTCATCTGGCGGTGGAGGAGCCGATTCGGTTGGGAGCGGTTCTGGATCTCCTGTCTCAGGATGACAGCAGAGTGTGGCATCACGATCTGGCATCTCTCAGCCAGGCGGCATGGCTCCTGACCACTCCGATTTCGGTCATTTTGAAGGCAGCAAGGGTGCCGTCTACAAATGTCTCCTATGGGGCTTTATGGACGAGATTCTGTGAATGGTGCAAAGGTCATCCTAGGGTTGAGCCTTTGGACGTTTCACCGGCGCAGGTTCTCCCGTACCTGTTACACCTGGTGGAAGGGGGCCTTGCGTTGTCACCCATTAAGGTGCATTTGGTGGCGATTTCTAGGTTCACGAGAAAGCGCCATGCTGCTTCTCTGTTCAGTGATCGCTTGGTGAAACATTTTCTGAAGGGGTTGTTTCGGACATTTCCTCCGGTGAAGAAGTTTGCGTCGGTGTGGAGCCTTAATTTGGTGCTTTCAGCTTTGTTGAGGCCTCCTTTTGAGCCCATGTTGATGGCTCCTTTGAAGTTCCTCTCATGAAAGGAGGCTTTTCTAGTGGCAATTACCTCGGCCAGGCAGGTGTCTGAATTGCAAGCACTGGTCATTGACCCGCCTTACCTGAGGTTTCTGAAAGACAAGGTTCTCCTGGCCACTAACCCGCACTTTATTCCAAAAGTGCTATCAGCATTCCTCAAACTTATGCTAATGCATTCACGCCAGAGGAAAAAACCCTGCATTCGCTGGACGTTAAGAGGGCACTGAAGTTTTATCTGACTCTCACACCGGGCTTCAGGAAGTCAAAGCAGCTGTTTGTGGCGTTTGGGCCCTCCAACAAGGGCCAGTCCATCTCCAAACAAGGACTTTCCCGCTGGGTTTCCTCTACAATCTCGTTTTGTCACGCAAAAGATGGCAAGCCTTTGAGGGGGATTCAGAATGCTCATTCTACGCGGTCCACAGCATAGTCAGCTGCGTTGTGGTCTGGGATACCACTAGTGGACATTTGCCAGGCAGCCTCCTGGGCAGTGCTGCATACCTTCACCAGGCATTACTGCCTGGGGCAGCAACATGTGGAAGATGTGCATTGATGTATTGGAACAGGCGTGCGGTCCTCCAACGCCTGTTCCAATAAGGTAGGCCCTGCATCTTCGGGGTTTTTTCTATGTGCTATATCACTTGCTGGGTTTGTCTCATGGATGTGATTTAAGTACGCTTTTTGGTTTGTCTGTGACACACTGCCACACATTGATTGTACTGCTATGTAACCTATTCATGGATCCATGAAGGATCCAATGCTGGAGAAGGGAGTAGTTTCTTACCTGGAACTCCATTTCTCCAGCGTTGGTATCTTTCATGGATTCACATGCGCCCACCAGCCGCCCTAGCTGGCAGACCTGATTTCTGGTTCCCTCTACTTTGGAGGTTAAAATCTGAAGGGAAGCGGCGGGGGCGTGCTATTTATACCAGGCGTCCTATTGGTGGGCACCATAGCATTACTCGAACTGTTTCTCAATAAGTATCCCGAAATTGAGTCTTGTACCATCCCAAGTAAAAAAATGTATGGGAGCAGAAATCAATATAGATTGTGATGGTCTGCTGTTGGTGAGAGATTTGAAACAGTCTATTATATTGGTACACAGGGCTCCAACCAAAAGAGACCAAACACTCTTGGTTGGTGCAGTCGTGCTTTACCTAAGGAAGATGGGAAGGCTGGTGGATTTAGGTACAGTTATTGCCAAACTTGTGAGTCCACCTGTGCAAGTGAATATAATAGATGTTGGGAGCTCCCTATCGCTCATAGCACAGGGCAGAAAGAATCCTTTGCAAGCATCCCGCCAGATAATATTTTTGGATTTCTAGCTGTCAAGCAAACACTTTAGTTTTCAAACACTCCTCACTGTACGTGTGTTTTCATAAACACAGGCTACATGATAGCCATATTATACACAAACACAGGGAACGCACTGTCCAACTGTTCACAAATTGCCCAATAGATTTGGCATTGGTGCGTACATAAGCACTTGTAAATTGAAGCTTAACATGTCCCAGGAATCCACAACTGCCCTGCAGACAGTATGAACAGTTTAGTCATTCAGGAGCATGAATGGGAACTGAACACAAGTACACTCAAACAAAACCTCAGAACATTGGGAAATGCAGACAGATTTATTGGTCACAAATCCAGATGCAAAATGATCATGTCGAGTTACACATATCCAGGGTCTCTAGGCATTGTTCTATGGATGAGTTGATCAGGGATATTTGTTTACGCTGTTCCCCTTTTCTACGATTCCTTTCCTTCATAGAGTAGTTCACAACACAAGTTACTCAAGAAGAAACCCTCATTGCACCTAAGCAAGGCAAGTGGAGTGTCCGCATCTTCTACACATGCTACTGTAGCCACCAATCAAAATGCATTCCAATCCACAAGCAATGAACTTGCAGACTGGCTTCTGAGGTCATGGAATTTGGTCAGTTAAATCTGCCTCACCGTTGCTTGGATATACTTTGTGATGCCAGAATCCGAATACCAAAAACTGCTACTTTACTAAACGGAAAAGGTGTGTTGTCTGGGGAAGGAGGAAAGACATTCTTAATGATTGCTCTCCAGCAAACATTGCTACCCATCTCCTTTATTTGGTAGACTCATGTTTAGTCTACAATTCCCTCCAGGCCCACTTGGCTGCTTTAACCCCATACACCACGTATCAGTATAGTGTCCTTGTGGCAAATACCTGTGGTTACGCCCTTCATGGAGGGGGTAAAATGCTAAAACCCACCTGGGGTGCATCCGGTCCAGCTGGGATCTCAACACAGTATGTGTTCTTGTTTTTGATCCCATGCTGAAGACGTCCCTCATCTCACTGGCCTTTCTTATGGGCATATAACAGACAAATGAGTGAACTTCAAGCACTCTCATTTGATGAATCCTTTGTCACAATACACAAAAGCAAACTGGGACTCGGAACACGCACACATTTTTCACCAAAGTGTATTTCTAAATTTCATTAAGATCAGTCCATTGAGTTAACAACTTCCTTCCAAGACTCATACTCTAGTTGAAAAAGCTCAGCGTACATTGACGGGTGAAGAGCAGTCATGTTTTATCTGGACAGAACAAAGCCACTGTGTAACACCGGTGTCTTTAGCAACAGGTATGGAGGGGTGTTCGTCACTAAATCTACCATTGCATGGTGGATTGTATGCTGCATCTAAGACTCCTATAAATTAGCAAACCAACTCCTACCATTCGCACCTACAGCTCATTACACAAGAGGCACTGCGGCTTCATTAGCTTTCATTTAAAACATCTGTTAAGATGCTGTTTGCAAAGCTGCCAATTTGAACCCAGTGAATACATTCACATTTGTGTAGATGCACAAGTAGGGAAAGATTCCCAGGTCGTACATGTGTGATTTCCAGGAATCCTCCATCTTGATGTTTTGGTGGGTGCTGCGCACTAGACGGCTTTTCTCGATACTGATGTGTCTTGACATGCATAAATGAGGCAGGATTGTGCTGGCACACTACTTCCCCAGAGCCTGCATTTAAAGATCACCCCAGGAAAGACTATGCGAGTAAGAACGAACTTGTGGAACAGGCATCTGCCCCGAACACCCAGGGTTTGCAAAACCTAAAGAAAGGCAGATACGCGGTTATATGTGCCATGTTTCCGTGCAGCCCTGTTCAGTAGGCGTTCCTAATTTTGGTGATTCGAAGTGCACTTTTTGGGGGCCCATCAAACTTTTTAGCTTTCTTCCCTGGAGATGTTTTGATTGACTGACTTATTTTTGGCAGGCAGACTTTTCTAAAAGCCCCTGTCATTATGTCCCTTTATACCTTATTAAAGGTATATATTTATGAAATGCCTGAGGGTCTCAGTCCCAGGGGTGCCTCTTAGTCTCCCCAGTTGTGCTGTAAGGTGATTTTTATCACCCTGCATAGATTTTCAGTAGTAGATTTGTGGCAGCTAGGCTTTAGTTTTTGCTTCACCATGCGTGCAATATACTTACCTGCTTTGGCAGCCCAATGTGCCTTTTTCAAATCCTGCATTTTGTGATTCAGGGCTTTTCTTGTGTGGACTATTGTACCTTTCTGTGAACCTGCTTTCCCCTACCTGAGAGTTGAGCTTTGTCGCTCTGTCCATGTTGCATACACTTTCGAGAGATTTCCTTTCTTGTCAGATGTTAGCCTCTATTAAGATCAGTGGTAATAATGCCCTCGACAGAGGGTTGTAGAAGCACTGCCTTAACCACCCAATATGGTACCATCCTTGGCAGGCATTAGAGACTGCAGAAGGTTCTAGAACCATGCACCTTGAGGGAATGAAAACCAAGATGTTGCTGCACGCTGTGGACCGTTCTAAATACTCGGCAATCCTCATTAGTAAGTGGAGTGATGATATCGGGAACCAATACTAAGACTGCCCTAAGTTTAAGGGTCTTCCTGAGGGAGACAAATCAGGAGGGAGAATTCAAACCAGAAGGGGGAGTAACCAAACTGAGTTATATATAAGACCAATCCCCAGCCTAGGCACTATAAAAGATGCTGGGTTGACTCGGGAGGAAGGTGTCCTGTTGATGCGCACTCCCTTCATACAGGGGTGGGTCTCCTAGAGTGATCAATGCTGGACACATTGTGCCTGGAAGGTGAAACTGTTGCATTGGAGAATGCATGCAAGGAGCCTACATGTCTTGAAAGCCTGGAAACGGCCGAGGCGAGTGGAGAGTACCTCTGAAATTCTTGGGGATACAGGCGGCTGAAGCCACTAGGCAAATCCACCTGGAATCCTTTGGGATATTAAGTAGAGGACCCTGGACCGTTGCAGGAGGGCATTACAATGTCAGCTGCTTGCAAAGTGCCCTTATAAGGGGGATGGAAACACCTATTCATACTGAGCATGCAGACCTGAAAGCATGCAATGTCCAGGCAGGACTAGTTGCTTCCTGTAAGGTTAAATATTTGCATAGTCAAAGATCAGTGGTGAAATCTTGACAGAAATTGGGGTACAGGAAGGACCAGTTACAAATCCCTGGAGGGGCTACATTCTAGGGAGGACAAGTGGTGAATCTTGAGAAAAGACCAGGTCCAGGGGGGACGTGCGTGAACCCTAAAGAAGCTTGAAAAGGAGCATGATGCTACAAACTTTTCAACCTGATGCCTGGGAGAGGTGTTCTAGGAGTTGGGAGAAAGCAGGAAAATAAAATGGAGTGATCTGGACCGGTATTTCAAAGTCACTAACTAGGGTCAAGGGTATTCACAACTCCAGTGAGCAAAGCCACTTTCATAGTGTGGACCAAGCAGCTAGGCTGCACGAAGGTGGAAGGGGGCGCTATTTTGTAGTACAGCTGACACTTAGAAAACTTGATAATAAAGACCCACACAGGTGAGTTGGAAAATCTTTTATCACAATACTATACTAAGGCACACTTTAAATATCTGAAGGTAAATAGAAATACTTTTGTGCATATGTAAAACTCACACTTGGGTAACCCACTGTGGGTTACACTTTAGGCTCTCAAGCAGTTATTCAGACAATCGAATTCAGATGTTAAGAGCAAATAAATACATATGCCTTATAATTATAAGGCGCCCATAACCATTTACTACGACTTCAGAAGTCCAGCACTAGCCTGTACCAAGCCTCTAGTAGTCTTAGTTGTTCAAACAGGTTACTAAAGGAAGAGGGGAGTATCCAGGAGTGCCCACTCAGCTAGTGCTGGTAAAGTAGTGAACTTCAGTCAGTGCAGGGCAAATGTGAACACGCAAATGGGTATTTTAAAGGTTTACGGTAGAGGGTCCAGCTAAAGGAGGAGCAGCTACCACCCCTGGGATACTCAAGGATGACCCACAGAAATTCTGACCCGGGCACCACCATCTTGGGACAGCCCCGAATGGCACAAAGGTAAGCTGCCCAATGCAAACTCGTGGGGAGGGGGTGGCTCAAGATTAAAGTAATCTCAGGTGTCCACGAACCCCTAGAAAGGTGACAGTAAAACGCTTGGGAAAACCAGACTCCCCATTGTGGTCACTGTGCAGGGACGTTGGTTCACTGGTTCGAGGGCGTTCACCAACCGGTTTGTTTTCTCTGGAGACCGCAAACTATCGGGGAGACACTCAGATTCGGTTCCACGATGGAGACACTTTCACAGAGATCTTCACAGATGCACTTGTTGCAGTGACTCCGGATGGCGTATGGAGGCACACACCAACTCAGCATTTGAACTTCAGTCTTCTGTAGGCTATTCGGCTGGTGGAGGGAAGCACAGCGGGTTTAGAGAGCCTGTAGGGATACCCACGAAGAATTCCAGCCATTTAGCTTGCTGGAAATCCCTACAATGTTGAACTGGTTGCAGACCTTGCAGAGGAAATGCAAAGATGCACATTCCTACAACCGAAAACTGGCATTGCGCCTCGAGCAGTACCGTTGACTCTGGCTTGGGGAGGAAGGCTGATCGCCATGGTCTTCCCTGTCAATATGAAGGTTTGCGATGTGTTTGTGTTGGCTGAGCCAATGCTGGTTTTTTGCATCAGTCCTCCAGTATCCCTCTGTCGTGTTGCCTTTGGATCTCTTCACCTTAAGTGGACAACTTAGTGCCTGGGTCCAGTTTGTCTCAGTATATAATGAAAAAGGGCTGGGGGCGAACTTGGCCCTCAAGTAAGGACACTTTGAAACATTCATACTTGGAATTGGCTGCCCGATATTGGGCTGCCAGCCTTCCAGAATCCAGCAACATCCAAGCCCCTGGAGAAACGTGAATTGGGGATGGACGGTCCCCTCACTTCCTGCCAGCACAAACAAATGAGGGCCTTTATGGGCTTCTTGCAAAAAAAGCCTGGCAAGTGCATGAAACAGAGGAGTCCTCCACCCCCACCTGGAAAAGTAGGAATGCCAACAATGTACAGGCCATCTTGAACAGGGCTTAAAACATGAGGGTCCATTTTGAGTATATGGTCCCTTTTTAGCGCAATATTTCATCAGCGAAAGCAGCCCGGGACAATGCATCCGGGAAAGGTCAAAAAGTACTGACTGCCACCAGCCTGTTCAGAGGATGCCTAGAAAGTAGAACAAATGCTACTTAAAACAAAGCAAAGGGGGCACAAAGTGTCCCCGGATACCTCCATGGAAAATGGTGTGAGCTGCAAACAGTAAAATACAGAAGGCCTAGAAGGGAGTTGACCACTCCTGCGCTGATGGGTCTTGGGACTCACCAGTGAACCCAAAGCGACATTGTTTCCAGAGGAAACTAAGGGAGAGGTCTTCTCACACTGGAACCTTTTAAGAACAGTAAAGTATTCCCCGGAAAAAGTTAATGCAGGAGGTGAGATATAAGCAAATTCTCTCTCACCTTTTAAAGTCAATGAAAAAGATCCTAGTGTGCGCAGTGTGTTTTGGTGAGCCTGAGACTGCCAAGGCTCTTTCTGCTGCTACTCTTGGACTCCTCCAAAGTCTGTCTTCTGTTGCAACTACTGCTTCCAGGAGGAAGTAGTACAAAACCCCCAGCCTACGCGGAGCGTGCCGTGTGCGCAGTGTGTTTTGGTGTTTGGGTGAGGGGGTGAGGGACTCCAACAATGGAAAAATCTTTGCCTAAACACGGCCTGAAATCAGGTAACTGTAGCGATCGCCCGGAGAGCCAGGAGAGCACGAAGATTCAGGCACTCATGCCGCTACTCGGCTGTGTGCTAAATAAAACATGGTGAGGAAAGTTGTACCACTCTTTCACTCTACCCCCACCTTTTCAGCCCCTGCAGGCTGACCCTAGCAATGCTTTCCCAACGCATTTACCACCTTCCACCCCCCTCCCCAACTCGTCACCCCCCCTCCCTATGCGCTTCTGCCAATGTTGTGATTGCACCCTTACCAGATATGGTGTCGCCTCGATTGGGGGAGGTGGGCGAGAGTTTGTCGGCGCCACGCGGATGCGCTGACTGCCTTCCAACTGGCGGCGCAGGCGTGGAGCTCGCCTCGGGAGCTGTGGGCCGTCTCTGGTGGGTGCCGGGGGATCCTTGGATGTGCGTGGTCCCTGGAGTGGAGCCGCAGATGGGGGCGCCCTCTGTGAGCTCTCGGATCAGAGGCTGCCCAACTTTGCCACTCCTGCCGAAGAGTCTGTGTTCGACCCGGCAGCGAGCGCAGGGAGAGATGCGAATTGCGGAGTGGAATCCCGCGTGTCTGCTCTCATGCCTACCGCAGCTCACTCTGAGGAGGGTGATGATGCCACTGACCCAGAATGTGCTGCTGTGTTTATGCCTCACTCCAGCTCACTGGGATCTATACCCCCAACAGATGATGCCACTAACCCCTCTACAGCCAAACTGCCTAAATTAATGGTGTTAGCATGGTGTGCTCACACCATGAGAGGCTGTAAACCTGATGACAAATCCATCTCAAATTGGACAGAGATGACACTACCTGGATTGAGCGCTTTTTGTTTGGCACCTAAAATACCCTCTGGTGTCTGTGCACAAACTGACTCCGAGCTTGAAACTGCCAAGCACAACACCGAAATGGAAGATGAGGTTTTTTGCCCCCCGGATACGCACTTGCATGCCTTAAATGGGGGGTGCGCCTTTCCTCCACACACTCATAACAGGAGAGACTCGCTAGAAGTTGTGAATAAAATCCTGCAAAGTATTTCCCAAATAAACAAGACCTGCAACTTCCCGCCCCGAAGAGACAGTATATCATCTGGCTTGGAAAAACATTGGATATCTTCTGTGTGCAATTACGAGATACAAATGGGATTAGGCTTGACTACCCCACATCGCGATTCAACGTATAATTGGAAAAACGCACTGCCTAATGAAGATAAAGCTTCCTGTCCGGCCTCACCTCTCCTAGCCTGCTCTCAAGCTCGGGCTCCTCAAAGGCAGGTAAACCCCAAAAAGCGCCCAACCAAGCCTAGAGGCGCTAAACAAACGCTATCATGCAACAGAGCCGATAGTGACTCTTATGAGGCCAGTCTCCTTTCTCCTGAGACACGCTCATCTGTCTCCTCAATTATAGAACGCGACTTCCCAAAAGTCAGAAGATCTAAAGTTCTATTGCACAAAAAAGATTGCCGATCTGATGCCAGGCTGGATGCGAATCTCATTAAGGACCTAAAACCGGTCCTGATGTCATCTACAGGAATCGCGATCGCCCCCTTCCTAAAGCTCTATGAGCTCTCTTTCGCCGTGATAACTGTGGGTCTGGGCGAGTAACAAATGTAAGTAAGAAATAAAACTGAATGACAATGTGAAGGACTTGACAACCTTAGTGGCGCTCATGAACTCGAACCTAATCAACATCGAAAAAGACTTTAATGCTGAGAGAAAGGAAAATGGGGCCATAAAAACAAAAATGATCTCTGCATTGCAAACACTAACAGATCAGAAAGAAAATAACAGATTAGATAAAAAAAACTATTGGCAGAGATCGCCAGAGAAGCTCCAAGCGTGCTAAAACATCGACATGCGATGACCCAGCACTATAACCAGCGAGCAGGGTTAGAGCCACAGAGTGTCCAAAAAATCCTGATATAGCAAAGACCTTGCAGGATGTTTCAGGCACCTGTCCGGAAATGATCAGACAATTCACTTCAACAAATGAACTTTGCCAGTGCCTTGGAAAGCAGTAAAGGTCCAAACAACCCTGCGGCGTTGGACCCACAAAATCCTTCAACCTCGGCAGCTATAACACACGGTTGTCCCTTGCGTGTCTTCGGAGACCTCAACTCCACAAACAATTGAGCCGCAAAGTCAAATATTTGACATTTTCAAGGGCAACGTACCTCAGAAACCAGTCCCAAATGGCCCCAAATTAGGACAAATTAAAAAAACGAAAAACCAAAGAACAAAACACCAAAGACATGGCAACAATTCAAGGAAATGTCTCCGAAATCTTAACTGTTAATGTCACTTAACAATACTTTCACTAAAGACAGAGGCCCAGTAAAGACAAAATATCCTCCCACTGTCAACGCCATTAAAACAACTGGAGGACGGGAAGCCCCTCCAGTCCCAGATGACGAGCATCCCATTGACCTCATCAATCTCTCTGTGTATGAAGACACGGAACCAGAGGACAAGGTCGCCGAGATGGGAGTGGAGGAAATCGTACCTGCTTCTGAACCGTTAAAAATAACAACTGATAACGTTTCGGCGCCCACTCAAATACCGGCTGGTGCCTCCAGAATATGTACCATATTCGAAAAGACAGCCAAGCAAGCTAAGACCCAGGTCGTTCCTTCAAGTCCCATCTTTAAAACTTTGGAAGATCGGCGTAAAGTTCTTGCTCAAACATGGACACTGCCGAAACCATTGATGGAAAGGAATTCAGACCAGAAGGAGGCCACGTGGAATCACTGCGAAGCCAAAGGAAAAACCTTTGATGGCCTTGATCACAATGAATTAAATAAAAACAGATTAGGCCCGGCTCGTAATCCGACATACGACTCGTGTCCCGGCACTGATCGAAAGGGCTGGCGATCAATGAACAGGAATGACATAAGTCGTAGAGACAAATTTCAAACACCTCACAAAGCCCGGCTAGAACGCATAGAAAATGGCAACAAACTCATCCTAAACCACACAAACGTTCTATGCCTATTTCAACATGTGCCCTCTCTCAGAACAATACAATCTGATGATATCAAGACTGTTGAATTTAAAAATGAAGAGCGAAATGACATAATCATCCTTCACTTCAGATCTAGAATCGTCCTGAATATTGTGCTGGATGCCGCCTCTGCACTTATGTCCATGGGCTTCGATATCTCAGTGTCCGTGAAATCCAAAACTGACCTTAGACCTGAAATTCAAAAAACTAAACATTACAATTCTCCTCGAACAGCTTTCTACTAAAGGAGGTTTGGAAGCAGTGTCACACCAAAACTAAAACTCTCAGAGAACGCAAGCTGTATCCATGTCATGGCAACGAGAAAATGCCGTCAGTCAGGTGTGCTACTGGAGAGGACCTGGGGAAATCCCCTAAAGATGAAAATATCAAAATCACTATTAAAGGAGACTGTGCCCTGGAAACAAGCTGTGCCGACTTGCCAAGTTCAAAGGACCAAAGAGGAGATTCAAAGGATTGGTCCTGGTTGGCAGAAGCTCTATGCAGACCCTCAAGACGGTAATGCCAGGTGGTAGGAGCCACTAGTGTTCAGGATTGGATCCTGGAACACCAGAGGCTTCTCCCACCTATTTCACGAACCATGGCCGGACGTGCTTGATGTGGTCTGCCTACAGGAAACCTGGATGACTGCCTGCCCTACCTCGGATGCCTATGAAGTCGCATTCAACCCGGCTCTTAAGAAAACCAGAGGAAGACTCATTGCAGGTTTGTTGACCCTCGTGAAAAAAGCTTGGGATGTTGCATAACAAATTGAACAAATTCGTCACCCTTTATACAGGTGTCAACGATCACTACAGCAAAGACCTTAACTGCCGATGTGACCCATTTCCACATACTCGACAAATATCTGGAATCATATCCAGGCTGGGACAACTCTCTTCATAGATCAAGTGTCGTCAATAATTGACAAATTATTACTCTCAGATGAGTCAATAAACATAATATGTGGGGACTTGAATATCAACTGCATGGCCATAAAACTGAAAAACAACGAAGTCCCATATTTACTGAATAATGTGGCCTCAAAATGGATGGTGGCAATGGAAGCCAGAAATCTGGCAATGCTAAATGGAAACACCGGAGGTGACATTCCGGCCAAACCGACGTGGAGAAGACTACTTCTTCGTTTCAGACAAAATTCACCAGTCCACTTTGTCGCTTGTGGTAAAGCCGATGCCCCAAAATGATCATGAGATGGTAATCCTAACCTTGTCAGTTGTAAAGCAGGCCTCTCACAAAAGCTGGCACCATCGGATTCATGTGGAGCCAAATAGAGTGAGGCTGTCGCTCCAGTCTGATGAAGTCTCTAAAATCAAAGACACATTCATCAAAGACTATCTTGGAGTGGAATATGTACATCTATTACAACTCTTTGTGGGGAAAAAACAGGGATTGAGAAACCCTGGCTTTGTCAACAAACACAAATTTGATGTTGAGGTCATGAGAATAAAGAGGGAATTACGTGCCACAATCAGACACATAAGAGCCAGGAACCCCACAAGTTTCTTGCAAGAAAAACGTGCAGCAAAACAGATTTACAAAAACTGGCTAAGATTCCATAAGGCCTTAATGATCCAAAAAGACGCAGAACTAATGCTGCAAAAGATGAGAAACAAAAACTCGGCCGAGTTCTGGAGACTACTGACTAATGAAGGCGCTCCTCAATCTGTGCTGATGGCAAACATGGTATCAGAAGCAGGGTGGATCCTACACTTCAAAAAATCTGTACAGCAAAAAAGGGAAGTGGTTGTATTCGTATTCTACAACATCGAATTTAGTAAAATGGGACCTCACATTCTTTAAAGACGACGTACTCCAGATAATCACGAACGCACCGGGTGGTCTGACTAACTTTACCTTAAAGCAAAATCCAGAATTATGGGCAGAGTTTTGTGAGGAGCTGTTCATCCGAATTTGCAGAAGATGCGCTACTCCAAACTCTTGGAAGAAAGCAATAATCGTTCCCATTTTTAAAAAAGGAAATCTCCTGGAGCCGAAAAACTATCGTCCGATAGCGCTCCTGGACGTGCTAGGTAAAGTATATGCAACCATGCTGCAACAAACTCTCACAATGGACTGTAGACAGTAATCACATAGATGTAAGACAGATGGGCTTCGTAAAGGGGGTCGGTTGTGGCCTAAACCTTTTGCTGTTAAACCTGCTAAAAATGGAAGCCATCAGATCTGGGAGAAAGGTCTACCTAGTCTTGAGAGATTTCTCCCACTCCTTCGATTCCATCGACCGAGAATTACTCTGGACGAAGATGACCAACTGGGGCTGTCCTGAGTTTACTAGCTGCCATCAAAGAAATCCATTCTGCTACTACCATCAGACTGCGCCTTGACCAACATGGATCTCTTACAGAGGAAATCAACACCTTCTGTGGTGTTAAACAGGGGTGCCCTTTGGCAGCGATCATATTTAACTTGTTTGTCTCAGACATTGGCACTGTAATCGATGAGCCACGATCCTTTTCACCAAAAATACATGGCTCTGTGTTAAGTTGTATGCTGTACGCTGACGATTTAATCCTGTTGGACACCACCCCAATTGGCCTACAGCGCAAAATGAACGCAGTGGAACGATACGTGGAAGGCAATGGCCTGCATATCAATAACACAAAGAGTGAAATCCTGACGCTACAAAATCTGCAAGCAGGCCACTCTCAGAACAACAAATTCAGATGGCATTTGGGAAAAGATAAACTAATCCTCGGTGGAAAGCACAAGATATCTCGGAATGCAGATCAGTACAAATATATACATGACGGCCCTTGGATGGAGGTCACGAAAACAAAATGCCGACAACTTGCCTCTCAAGCCTTGATCCTAAACAAAAAATACGGTAAGTTTTCACTTAAGCCAGTGATAACATTTTATCAGCAGAAGGTGGTCCCAGCCCTCATATACAGAGCTGAAAATACTTTCGGATGCCCAGTCCAATTCTGGTCTACACTAGAACACATCTTCTGGGTGAAAATCCTACATTTACCGAATAACATCTCAACAGCTTGTCTACGTTATGAGTTAGGCTTGATCTCTCTCGAAGCCCAGATCACCTGGAACACACTTGCTCTAGTTAGGAAAACTATTCTGCCAGATGTTGCCCCACAATTCAGAATACTAAGCAAACCTGGCAGTGGAAATCCTGACTGTCTACTAACCTTATGGTCTAGAAGATGTGAAGAGTTGCTGAGCATGCACAAAATTAACGTCAAAATGCTTCAGGACAATCCAGATTTGGTGAAGAAAAAGATCTGGGAAACAGACTGGATCCAAATAGCGAAGATCGAAGGACGGCAAAAACAATGGACGCCCCGAGCGAAGAAAGATTTCAATAAACTGCAAAATTATGTAGTATTTCCGGATAATGGTAAAAGGGCTACATACATGAGATTTCGTCTAACCTGATCAGAACCAAAGAGCGAACAAAGATCTGGGCCGGAAGGGATAAGATGAATACCGTATGTAGATTCTGTAAGGTCTGCGACAAAACGACTAAACATCTTGTCTTATTCTGTTACTTCTTTGGATCACAAAGAACGAAAAGCTTTGGAAAACTGCTGAAAGACCAGCCAACGAGGAATGCCAAGGAATGGTGGCAGTCGATGTTCACGGGTTCAAACACTAAACTGACAATTGTGTTAACCTTGTTCTTGAACGAGATTGAAAAGAGCCTCGAGTCATCAGACAATGAAGTACAAGGATGACGGAATGGTGTGCAGTTTTTGTCTAGTTACCACACACGACACACCCACTGCTCTCTGACAACTCTTTTGGCAACAGAGATATGTGTCTTGTAAAATGGATGGAATTTCATCTCATGTATGTATTGGATGTGGAGAGATATGATTTGCTGTTTTAAAGGCTTGTAAAAGCCAATAAAAATAAATTTAAAAAAAAAGATCCTAGCGAGTCCAGCAGTAGTGCTGGGAGGCTCAGGGCAGTGAAAGATGTGCAAAAAAAATCTCCCTAACAAAAAGCATTTCCAGAAAGTTTGAAGTATTGTTTGATGGGCTCTGAATAGAATGTTTAGAAATGTTTATTGGCCAAACCTTGAGGCACTTTAAAGATTAGGGTAGCCTGCAGGCTAAGGATTTGCCAAGACTTGGCATTTATGACTTTGGGATGGCCACTTCATTTGCACATTATTTTCTAGAACAGAGGGTCTCAACAAAGAGAAAAGGAGTTCTAAGAATAGTTTTTTTAAAAATTTTATTCTGAGGATACTCTGGTGTTGGACGCATAAATCCCACTTTGCCGTGACCCATCCTGAGTAAGTGTTGAATAATACCGTAACTATTCAGTGTCGTTGCTCGGCTCCTCCACATAGGCCTTGCTGAGAAATGTATTTGTCCTTGTTCCTGAAGCTCACCCAACATGTTCAGGTACTCCACGCTGGCCTCTTTAAAAGCATGCAAGTCCTAACGGATTCGAAAGCCTCTGAAGGCAGACATTACTCGCCCATTAATGGTCTTGCTTTGGCTTCTATCCATTTAGAGTCCAATGCACCCACCCTTCCTCCCCACATCGTAGCTGAAGTACAGACACCTACTCATTGCTTCCTTTGCTTAAACTACTCACGTCGCCTTGGGAAAACAACCCGAGGATGTCACAGTATGGAGCATCATGTGTACATGTACATTTAAGGTAGAGATAATGGGAGAGGAATGCCCATGTTGACACGTTTTACTCTCGAAGTAAGCAACTTGTAATACACCAGGCCAATGACTTAGGGACTAGAGGACCAGACTGCATGGTCCACAGTTGTTTAATTTCTATTTTTTATTAGTGTTTGTACGTAACATTATGAATGTATAGGTTTAGCAACACTTAGTAACCAGCTTCTGGCCTGCAGGCAAAATTAAGCATAGCATTGGTGCTCACCAAGAAGCTTATCGCTTTTAATTAGAGCGTGACGCTTTCAGAGAAGGACATTTTCAGGGACAAAACGGTGTGGATTTCTTGCAAAAGAGAAATGGTATTTAATTGTGTCAACTTTGTACTTTGTTTTATTTTTTAAAAAGCCTGATTACAATGTTAATTTCTAATGATCAGGTCCAGTGCATATTTCAGTGCTATCAAAAATATTACTTGTCATACAGAGGAAACACATTATCAAATTCCGGAATCGGCATATAAATGATTTGTATAATAGGTTACCATTACAAGATGAATGTATAGTCTGGTACACTTCTTCTGTACTTTTCCCAGATACTCGTTTTAAGGGACAACTAGCTAAAAAAGAAGGCTGCTTTGCATAAAATCAGAGTATTTTGGAAAAGGAAGAATGGCAGCAGATCTTCATATTTAACAAATGTCTTTGGAAAAAAGGTTTGTATGCTTGAATCACTGAGCACACCACGCACTCGGGGCTTGGCGCTAATTTCATTTTTGACAAAACTGCCCATAAATGTGTTTCTAAGTATGAACTATGTTTACTCATTTGGTTAGCCTCAGGATTTGGATAGGAGCATCAAATGGCTGCGACATTCGTCCCTTCATTGAAGTCCGAGGGACAGTCTGTTCCTAGTTTCTGGAGATAGTTTCCTCTCCCATATAAGGATGCTCCAGCTGTATTTTGTATATTTTCAGAATTTTAGACCTCTTTGGAGACTTTCAATAGGCCGGCATTTAGTGATTGGTA
Source organism: Ambystoma mexicanum (assembly GCF_040938575.1). NCBI lineage: Eukaryota > Metazoa > Chordata > Amphibia > Caudata > Ambystomatidae > Ambystoma > Ambystoma mexicanum. The sequence continues at coordinate 567,884,638 of NC_090922.1, read as the reverse complement.
TTTATAAATTGAAAACAGAATGTTGATGAGGCGTTTCCCTAATACTGTCCCTACTGTGACGTGTACAGTACCCATGATCGTTCATGCGTTGAGGTCCTCAGATTGTCTTTTTAAATGAAATGTTTCTGCCATCGGGTTGGTTGCATTATGCAGAGTTTTTAAAATAGTAATTCTAAGAACACTTCCCGGTGTTAGCACTCAAGATTTGGAATGCTTTGCCCCGTGCCCTAAGGACAGAACCTTTGTTATCATCCTTCCGGAACAAGGTACAATCATGACTTTTTTCCCATTCTAATTAATGCCCCACCTCGCCCTCGCGATTATTGCTTAAACCGCGAGACCAGAATGATCATAGCCTAGATATGTAACATCAGGCTATTACCCTGAAGGTCCTACCTCAGAACTGTTCTAGCAAGGGATAAGAACTTTGTATATACCTGCTTTAAAATCCTATGTCTACTATAAACTTGTGACTTGATCTGTAACACAAGTCGAGTACCTCTTGCTCGGCACCGCGCTCTTTCTGCCACTATTTGTCCACACCTGTCCTGGTAACCTCATTATCAGCTGGAACCTCACCTGCACTGGATAAGAACATTGCATATCTGAACTATAATTCTTATGCCTCCTGTAATCTTGTGACTTGATCTGTAACACAAGTACCTCTTGCTCGACACTGCACTTTTTCTGCCACCTTTTTGTCGTCACTTGTCCTGGTAATTTTATTATCAGTTTTCTTGTAACAATTGTTGTACATCCATGTAAAAGCACCCAGATACCTCCTGGGTTCGGCGCACTATATAAGCAAATACACTAAACTAATACTTAAATCGAGAGTGAGCAATATCTATTTTGTGAATGTCCTCTTCGCTGAAGATCGCCTGATGGAGCCAACTACTTGCCCAAGACGATTCATCATTAGTGGGCCTTGTGGAGGATTGACAGTCTACAGTGTATCCAGGCCTTTCCAGCACACTTTTCATCCTACAGGAGACTGAGAGGGCAGGAGCCCTTCTCACCCTGCATCAGCCTCCCAGTGTCCTCACTACTGCGAGCCCACCCGCAGTACGAACCACGCTGCAGAGCCTGGATCGGGGCATGGAGCAGTGGATCTGCACTAATCCTTTGCGGTGAGCACCTCTGCACCTGGAAATCCATTTTAACAGCCAACGCTGTTGCTATTAGATCAGCTGTTTTTCAACCGAAGCCACGCCTGGCCCAAAATGGCCGGCGTAACGCGGCCTCACACTGAGGCTTGCATTAGTTGCTAGGCAACCACCCGTATTTATTACACGAACATCCGCCGACAGGTGGAAGGAAGCCGGTCATTAAAAGGAGGCCAGGGAAAAAGGCCTTGTTTGCCGTTGTTAGCTGGAGAGCGCTGCTGGCCGGTTGGTCCCATTTCTAAGGTATTGATGCTCTCTGAACGCATCATCCCACATTTTCACCGTCCAGGACAATCTTGTGTACCAGTAACCCATGCTTTAAGCAAGCCTGCTATCATGTATTGTGCTGCTGAAATTGCGAGCACTCTATTGCTGATACTCTGGGGCCTAGTTGATCTTTGCATTATTTTTTTACATTATTTAAATTTCGAAACTGCCTGTAGTAGTTGCGGGCTAGCACCAGTCACCCCTGCCTTAAGCAAGCCTGTTATCAACTGTTAAGTGCCATTGCTGATATCTGGCCCACTGTGTTATCTTTTGAATCAGCCTATTGCTGATATCTTGCGTACTGTATTGACTCTTGAATCAGCCTACTACTGATATTTTGCCTACTGCATTGATTCAGCCTACTGCTGGTATTTTGCCCACTGTATTTACTTTTGAATCTGCCTATTGCTGACATTTTGCCCACTGTACTGACTTGAATCAGCCTAGTTCTAATATCTTGTCCACTGTGCTATCTCTTGAACCAGCCGACTGCTGATATTTTGCCCACTGTAATGACTTTTGAATCAGCCAAGGTTTGCCTATTGACAAACCACCATGTCCTCATTCCACAGAGCGACATTGGCCTTGGCCTCATTCCTTCCCCTCGTTCAGTCACCCCAACTTACTTTTTACCAACTCTTCTACCCCCACTCAATCATAGACCAGCTAGCATAGCACCCTCAAATACAGCACTAAGTGACCCACTCAGCCCTCTCGAATGGTTACAGCACTTCGCTATACCACCAGCGCCACTTATCCCACTCAGTCCACACCAGGAACCACAGACTAGGTTCTTGTTTCCCAAACCACAAAGTCACTTCTAAGTCTAAAAACCTCCAACACGACACCAGTAGTGACACGGCTCATCCTCTCTCCCAGAACCACACTCCCACACCTCACAACACCACTTCGCCATCTGCCAATATCAAAGGAGCCCTAATCAATGCTCGCTCCCTGGTCGCGCATGCCTCAGAGATTGCTGATCTTATCTCAAACAGCCTAGATTTCCTGGCTGTTACAGAAACCTGGCTACACCAGGCCGCAGGCTCAGCACTCTCCTTAGCCCTACCAGAGGGCTATACCATTATCAGGGCCGATAGAACTTCGGGCAAAGGTGGAGGAGTGGCATTCTTTGCCAAAACCACCTAGCCCTCAGATATTCTGCCCCCCCCCCAGCGTCCCCTCTGCAGAGCTGATATCTGTGAAACTAACTTACACCCACCCGCACAATACTCTTGCATCTTATCTACTGGCCCCCCCGGCCCTTCTCCCTCCTTCGAGGATGACATCTTAAACCTCCTTTCCACTCACTAAACTTGGATCCCAAACTATCCTCTTTGGAGATCTGAATCTTGGTCTCCAGGACCCTAACAACCATCTTGCCTTAGCAGCGGATAACACTATCTAACCTGGGATTTACACACAATCACAACACCTACCCGTTCCAAAGCAGAAAGTTGGACTGGATGTCAGACCTTTACTGCTCCATCTCTATTATCCAGAAATGAACCCGTAGCTTGGTCAGATCATCACCTCATATTGTTCTCCATCCCTGGATCCTCTCCCACCAAAGCTACATTAGCACCCCCCTTGCTTTCTAGAAACTGTCGCAACATCACCATAGACAGCCTCCAGCCCCTCATTAGTGAAATTCTTAACAAGACTAAATTCAAGAAGCTTGACCCTCCTAACTTGGTAGACCTCTACAACCATACTCTTAAATCGGCACTAGACATTGCAGCCCCTCTGACACTTAGGAAAGCCAAACCCCTGGCTAACCTCGATAAGTGTCTAACCCCTGAACTAAAGAGCCTCAAAAACACTAGAAGATCAGCTGAATCCACTTGGTGTAAATCACCCTCCATCACCAACAAAACTGCATGTACGACAGCCTCTGCTACTTACAAAGCGGCCATCCTCTCAGCAAACAAACCTATAATTCCAGAATCCACAATGCCAAATCCAGTACTAAGGAACTCTTCAGCATCATAAAAGAGCTTGAATGCCCTGCACCGCCTACACAAGACTGCATCAAAGACGCAGAATGGTGTACTAAAATACAGAAAGCCCTCGCAGATAAAATCACTCTACTCCAAAATAAGATCGAAGCTAAAAAGGCAAGCCTCACTATCGGTTCCCAGTCTGCCCCTGACTCAGCGAAAACCCCTCATCCATGCACTCCCTTTACCTTTTCTCAAGTAACTTCAAAGGAAGTTGAAGACATAATAAAAAGCCTAAAACCATCCCACTGCCAAGGGGATATCTTCCCAGCCACCATCATTAAAGAGGAAGCTAAAAACCTAGCCCCTTTCATCACCACCCTGATAAATTCTTCATTCTCATCCAATCAGGTACCTAACAACCTCAGGGAAGCTTGGGTTATGCCTTTACAAAAAAAAAAAAAACCTAGATCCAAATGTCCCCACAAACTATAGACCCATTACCACCGTCCCGTTCCTTCTGTAAATCCTGGATCGGGTGGCTTACCTGAAAATCCAGAAGCACCTACAAGAAAATGAACTCCTAGGACTTATACAGTCAGGCTTCAGACCCAGACATGGAACTGAGACAGCCCTCCTAGATCTAAAGATCCAAATGGATAAGGCGAAGGACAAAGGTAAGTTAGCAGTCCTCCCATTTGTCGATTTATCTGCGGCCTTCGATCTCGTCGACCACCAAATTCTCACTAAGCACCTTAACACAGCGGCAGCATTCTCCACTAACACATTCGACTGGGTTAAATTCTTATCAAATCGGACCACCAGAGTCTTCTCCCCTTCAGCCTCAGCAGATCCCACACCGATACTGTCTGGTGTCCCTCAGGGATCTTGGGTGTCACCCACACTATATATTTTTACGAAGCTACTCTTCGACCGGTTGTATACTAATTGACCTTTTCACAATTGACCTTGGGAGAATTTACCTAATTTAGGTCAATTAGGAAATAAATGCGGGGGGAAACCCCCCCGAACTCCCATCCAATCCAAAAAAACCTGCAACCCCCACCCAATCCCCTTATATTATTTATAATTCAAAACAAACCCAATACATACAATAACTAAAATAATATAAAGGTCAATTAGGGCCACTATAATTAGGTCAATTGTGCAAAAGGTCAATTGTAAAAGGTCAATTTGGGTAATACCCTTCGACCGCCTGGACAACTTGGGTGTCATCTACACTAACTACGCAGATGACACTCAAGTCCTCATCCCCCTCACTGGCTGTTACGACCATGATTCCAAACTGCTAAACAACATTTACCTCGAAATCCAAGCCTGGATGGCCACCAACAGTCTTTGCCTCAATGACAAGACCGAGTTAATGATCGTTGGTACTCGGGCACGTCTGAATAAACTCGACACCAGATTCACATCATTCGTCATTGACACTAATATAATCAACGTCTCTAAAGAGATAAACACACTGGGGGTCTACCTCGATTCAACTCTTTATCTTAAAGAGGTCAGTGTGGCGTCTTCCACGGCCTACACTAATAAACTGATCTACAGCTGTAAATCTTACTCATCTACAAGCAGCTGCCTAACGCTAACTAGAGCACTCGCATTATCTGAACTTGACTACTGTAACACATTATTCCTTGGTTCTTAACACAACCTAAATACACTCCAGGTACTCCAAAATAACACTCTGAGAGCAATACTTAGTCTCCCCCAGATCCTGCTGTATATCCAACCACAGACATAACTCCAACTGGCTGCCCATCCGTGACAGAATCACTCTACGCACCCTGGCCATCACACATAGATTCCTTACAAACTCAGCCCCGAAATATCTGGCGGACAAAATCTGCAAACACCAACCCACACGTGCTACCATATCTTCACTCCCACAACCTGGTGGTACCAAGGTTCAATTTAAAAACAGCCAGAGGAGCCAGCTTCCCTGCCCCAGCTGCCAAACGATGGAACTCTATTCCCATCCCTGTTAGACAGGAACCCTCCTTCCTCACTTTAAAAGCCAGAATAAAATATTGGCTGAGCAACAAGCATCATTACTAAGACGCCATGACCATGTTATCTGATCATTGTCTATTTTGCTACTGAAGAACAAAGCACACAAGTGAATAGGTTCAAGAACACTATTGCTCATACACGCGAAATCCCACAATTTTTTGTGTAAACTTTGCTGTTTCTTCAATGAGACAATACTCAGAGGTTATATCGTAGAGAAAAAAAAATCTCTCAGACACAATTATTTTATATATTGGAACTGTGTGAGTGGTAAACATAAAAGCACAATTCCAGGGAGAAACAGACATCAAAATGGTTTCTTGGACCACAACAGAACAAACAAGAATATGTTTTCAACACACTATCAAGGCGTTTTTCAGGCAAAAATAAAGACAGTGTGTGTATAACAAACCCAATCTGTGTGGGGGTTTGTCAAAAATGCACAATTCAATGGTGTGAAGTTACAAAACAAGGTTCTTAAAACAACATAATATATTTGCAAGGACACAAGTTAAATTTGCATGTGTGGACAGCAATATATGTGCTGTAGTTTCAGGGACATAGTGCGTCTACACCAGGTGTTTCGGCCATTTGGAGTTGAGCTAGATGAGCCTCATTCATATGGCCATCATCAGGACGGGTTCTGTGTGAAATGACGTCTGTGCTGCAGGGGAGGGAGACCACAATCAGACGGGTGTATGAGCAAAATAATTTAAAAAGAATAAATCAGAGGTATTGTGTAATCAATGTGATTAGAAAACACACAGCTTACCTATGGGGTAAATTCACAGGCACTGTATAAGAGATCCGCTAGCCGCGTTGGCTGGTCTCTAGGTAATCCTGTTATACAAAACAGAACAAGTACTATGGTGGGGAGTTGAAAAACCCTCCAGTGTCATGTACATAATAGTTATAAAAGTACATGCTTTGTTGAATGTAAATGAGTCTTACCTCTCACCGGCAATATCCAGGTAAGAAGGTCAAGGAGTGCTCTCTCAAAAAACAACAATCCGCTGTTGGGTGCACGGCTAAAAGATAAATTTAAAGTAACAATGAGAGTCCAGAACTACAGGATCCTCGTTTTAGTCTAAGTTGGGGACCGTAGAAGTAGAATTACCTTGGATCGTGTATCAGGCAGAACTGGTAGTCTGCAGGAAAAGACAGCAGGCAGCGTCTCCTCAAGCTGCTGAGTCACTGGGGAGAGCCGGCAGCAAAGTGTTAGTAAAGCTGTTACCAGGACAGAGAGGCTGTTTTATATGGCAGCCATTTTAGAGTCAGGCTAGGATCAAGTGCCCCCAGGAATTGGTGTATAGCACTTGATCCAGATTAGTATGATTGCACTAAAACAAATACGAGTGTGCCTAATGTTCAAGTGATTATGAAAAAGCAATTTAGGGGCTATTTTCAATCTAAAGGTTGCCATGGCAACCATCGACCACAAATAAATTCAAGAACGGGTGGAAGGGAGTCGATGCATTGCGGCAGCGGTGCATGTCATGAACACATAGTGTACATAGTATGCTGAAATAAGTGCTTACAAATGCATAGAAAAATGAATGCATGCTTCATATGGTCCTCAATAAACACACAACAAACACCAGGCTATACTTGTTGGTGCAGTGCATATATCATATAGTGAGAGAAAACCATATGTTAGGCCAATTCAGACAGTTACTCACACAGATGGAGCAGGGTGAATTCATGCTCTGAAACAAGTAGAAACAACATTGCACTGGGGAAAAAACCAACAACACATGAATCAGTGGTTACAGAAAGGATTTCCATTCTACTGAAACATTTAAACCAGCATGTACGGTGTTCAGTCTGTGTACCCACCACTGTTCTAACTGGGTGAGTGTTTTATTCAAACCCCCCCCCTCCTCTTGGCTGGTTTAACTTTTTGGAGGACAAACCACCTTAAATCCGTGTCCCTGTGGTTCTTAGCAGTGAAATGACTAAGGGCTTGTCTGCTACCTTATTTCTGATGCAGGAACGGTACTCCGAGATCCGCATTTTAATTGCACGTATGGTCTTGCCTACATACAGGAGCTTGCATGGGCATTGTATTATGTATATGACACCCTTGGTATTACAGTTGGTGAAATCATTCATTGTCCATTGTACTTTGTCATGTTCAAAGGATTTCTTTTGCAGAGTCAGTGGGCAGGCCACGCAATGGCCGCATTTATGGTGTCCAGAAATCGGGGGTAGGTCCCAGAGTGTATGCTGTGGTTGCGGGGGTGGCTCTATGTAAGTTTGAACAAGAGCATCTCTTAAGATCCAAACAAGGCACATTTTGCAAAGTTCCGGGATGGGTTACCAAGTGCCAGTTCTTCTTGATGGTTTTCTGGATTAGGACACTCAGGGGCCCAAAAGTGGTAACGCACACGAGTCTTCCCAAATCTTTCTTTGGTTTGTTACCCAGACAGATCTCTCTCGGAGTGTATCTTGCTCTTTACTTGGCCTGACTAACAGCTTTTTTTGGGTAGCCTCTTTCAGCAAGTCGTTGGGTCAATCCTGCCGCATGGAGATGGAACTTCTCCAAGTCGGAACAGTTTCTACGAATGCGCAAAAACTGTCCATACGGTACATTGTACTTGAGGCACATCGGGTGATAGCTTGTGAAGTGCAATAGGGTGTTGCGGTCTGTTGGTTTTCGAAAAAGCTCAGTTTTTAGTCGGTCTCCCGTCTTGTAGATATGGAGATCAAGGAAATATATTTGATGGTGGGCCCAATGTATCGTGAACTTAATGTGGGTGTTTCTCAAATTGATCCACGTATGAAAATCTTGTAGTTCCAAAGGTGTTCCCTTCCAGACAATGATTACATTGTCAATATACCTTTCCCATAGAGCGATGTTACATAGGGAAGGGTTCCTCTGATTTATTCTTTTTAAATTATTTTGCTCATACACCCGTCTGATTGTGGTCTCCCTCCCCTGCAGCACAGACGTCATTTCACACAGAACCCGGCCTGATCATGGCCATATGAATGATGAGGCTCATCTAGCTCAACTCCAAATGGCCGAAACACCTGGTGTAGACGCACTATTTCCCTGAAACTACAGCACATATATTGCTGTCCACACATGCACATTTCTCTTTTGTGTCCTTGCAAATGTTTTATGTTTTAAGAACCTTGTTTTGTAACTTTACACCATTGAATTGTGCATTTTTGACAAACCCCCACACAGATTGGATTTGTTATACACACACTGTCTTATTTTTGCCTGAAAAACGCCTTGATACAGTGTGTTGAAAACATATTCTTGTTTGTTCTGTTGTGGTCCAAAAAACCATTTTGATGTCTGTTTCTCCCTGGAATTGTGCTTTTATGTATACCACTCACTGTTCCAATATATAAAATAATTGTGTCTGAGAGAATTTTTTTTTTTTTCTCTACGATATAACCTCTGAGTATTGTCTCATTGAAGAAACGGCAGAGTTCACACAAAAAATTGTGGGATTTCCCGTGTATGAGCAATAGTGTTCTTGAACCTATTCACTTGTGTGCTTTGTTCTTCAGTTAACCCTCCTGGGTAGAATAGGTTCCATACCAGGAGCCCAATTGTTTGATTCTATTTTGCTACTGTTCATCTTTTGTTTTGTTCTAATACTGTACATTATCTCCTGTTATCTGACCCACCTGTAACCAGGGTCCCTCTTGTGGTCTCCACACCTAATTGTAATTTGCCTGCCTTATTATGTATGTAACCGCTAAGTTTTCAAGCGCCCAACTATCTCAGGTTGATATAAATAATAAACAAATACAAATACATAGGTGGAGTCGGGATGTTGAGTTGGATTTCTAGAATCTGGCCTGCAGGACAGATTTTAGGAGGCCAATGAGTATGGTGAACGGGGAGCTCTAAGAGTTTAGCCAAAATCCAATCAAGGCATCAATGGAGAGCCGTCAAGTCTTAGTCTCAGGCGCGCATGGGTGGAGCACCTGCCTGCAATGCGTCCACACAATACTTAAGTTTAGACAGTCGGTTCTAAAAATAGTTATTTATTTTAGGTCTTTAGAACACACTAAGAAAGTGTATATACAATCCCAATTAGCTTCACTAGATAGACCTACATTAACTTAATCAACCAATGCAGGTAAGTAATGTAGATGCAATAAAGGATGGGAACCAATCGCAAGAACAGTATCCTAACTTTAGAAGTCCAAACCCTAAAATGAGTGGGCCCTTGTGATCAAAAGTCACAGGGTTCATTCAACACAATTCTTCTCATGAGTATTCTCTGTAGAAAAGGATACACAATGAGTGATGATTAGTTTAAAACTATTTAAAAGTACTCCAACAATTTACCAAAAGATGGATACGTTTTCACCTTTCTTCTAGACCCAAGGTTAACCCAGGGGCAGAATACCCTACCCAGGTTCGACGGCCAAAGGTGAGTGGCATGGAATGGAGAGGGGGGAACAAAGGGACTTGTTCCCAATGTTACCCTATTGAGGACATGGGTGAGTGGCAGGGGGTGGGGGGTTCTTCCGGTCGGGTGCAACTGCGAGATGCAACCCTTGTCGGCAAAGAAATGCAAAATCCAATGATGCAGGAATCCATAGGGCATTTCACATGATGAAGGAAGTAGAGTTGCATCGACGATCACCTTTTGCAAGTGACGAAATGCGTCCTTTCAGTCGTGGTCACAGCAGCTGCTCCAGGTCAGGATCCTGTGAAGTTATGAAGCTGGAATTCGGGGAGAGGACTACTTGTGGCACAAGCTGGCGATGGCCAAAGTTCTGGACTCTTAACGTGGAACAGCAATGCTTCTGGAGAGGTAGCCCATGAGAGTTGTGTAGTCCACCAGGCAGTCCATGGACACTTCTGAAGGACTGGATCCTAAAGGCTGTCAAGACTAGTTGGTCCACTAGTCCGAGCGCTGTAGCACCGCTCAGGGTCTTCGGAGATCAGGCAGAGGAGCAGGGCTTCACCGGGCTGGAGTGGAATGCTGTGCCGCTTCAGGAGTCTTCAGGTCTTCAACGGTCTGCTCTTCTTCGAGGGATCCTTGGCTCCAACTTGAATCTGAAGAATAGCTGCAGAAGTCCTCCTCTTATCCCAAATCTGAGCTGGCAGCAGGTTTAAGCCCACCAATGGTAAGGTTCTGCAGTGCACCATTCAAACGGCCACCAGTTGTCCAATCGGGAACAACTACTGGTTTCACATCCACCCCAATAGCAGAGTTTCTTGACGTTGAAACTGAAATATGGCCAAAGAACAAGCCAACATCTTGTGGCACGGCCGTTTCAGAGCACTAGCCATATATGGTAAAGTCGAATGTGCACACCAAATGTAATGTCTTTGGGCACATATAAAAGTAACCAACAATATTATGTATAAGATGCTGTGTGCAATATGAAAATACAAGAATTTAAAAGGGAAACCGTCTGAAGGACTGATCAGTTTCCCCATAATAAGTAAGTAAAAGGCGAGAGAAGTGAATCTGAAAGCTTAATTCACTTCCCTTTAGAAAGTCAAGACTGGATTAAAATCAGAGCAAAAGGAATGTGGTCCATAGGAAACTATGGAGGTAAAGTTGCAAAAAGAACATCTTTGCTAACAGGGTGAAAACATGCTTTTGGTTCATATTGGAGGATGTCTCCATAAAGTCCCATTTAATTTACGCTGTCTAGCTTGGACAATGGGAAATACTCGGTTTACCTTATTTCAAGAATACGCTTGTCTGACATTATAGAGGAATAAGCTGAATTCTAATGGATTGTCTTCCAACGTATTTCTCCTTTATGCTGCTTCGGAAATCTTTTGTCCGAGGGTGCCCTTGCGTTGGGTCGATGTCCCTCGAGGGCCTCCATCGAGGGTGACGTCATCGGATGATATAAGTAGAACGCACGGCACCCGTAGCCTCAGTTTCGTTTTTTCCACAAACGCGCCTCGTGTTTCCTATTGCATTCGGTATTATGTCGTCTTCCACCCGGACGACCCCGAGGTCTGGCTTTAAGAAGTGTCTGGACTGCAGGTCCAAGATGTCCATCACGGACCTGCATCATATTTGCTTGTGTTGCCTGGGCGAGGACCAGGCTACGGACGACTGCTTGAAGTGCCAGTCGTTGACTGCCAAGACCTTGCGGGAACGTAAGGGGAAATTGAAGGTAGGCTGTGTTTCCAAGCCCCGTAAGTCCAAGTCTACTGGTCTATTGACTGACGAGTCGAGGGGGGGACTCTCCTTGTCGGACGAAGTCCAAAAGATCTAGGTCCCGAAGTGGTTCCCGCCACTCTCTCTTCATTGAGGCAGTCCAGGAAGCGGCAACACTGTTCGCCGTACCCGTACTCGTCAGATGGCGACTACCCGAAAGGTGGCCTGCCCCAAATCCTCTCCTGCCGAGGAATGGAGTCTTTTCAGGTGCAAATGTTGCAGATTTTCCAATCTCGGGGCACAGTTCTGTGCCTTCATTGGAAGCCGGCAAGGAATGATCTCAACCCGACACTTGTGCGCCTTTGGGACTGGGTAGCCAGCGCGATAAACATCGGGAACCGTCGAGGTCCCATTCAGACAAGGCATCGGGGGATCGCCAGAGACTTTCCAGGTTGCAGTCTTCGTCCCCAGCGAAACCGTTGAAGTCTGTGAAGTTGTCGAAGAAGGTGTCAGCGCAGTGGCCCTCGAGTGAGTGTCTCGAATGGCAATTTACCTAAGGTCTCGCAAGAGATAGACAAATTCACATTGTCCTTGCCCACCACTCTTGAAAATAAAAGGGCCTCATCTAGGCGCCAATGTAACAGTGCTCCTGCCAGATTAGAGAGGACTTTGTTACTTAATTCTGGACAGGGTTATAAATATACCTCCATAGTATTAAGGTCTTCTATAAGTATTAGTAGAGTGTCCAACATGTAACCTGTGGTTGAGAATTCCGGTACATCTATGAGTGAAAGAATTGCAAATGGGACTAGGGAGCGGCTGAGCAATTCCCCCTTTGTCACTATGCTCAATGTCCCAAGACTGTCGGATAATTCTTTTGAGGATGAGGATTCATTGTAAAACCAATATATTTCTTGGATAAGACATTCCAAAGGCTGTCTATCCATAATAAGATCCGATATAGTAAGATGGATCATGGGTGACTATGAAAAATCTTTTTGCTGATTTTGTATTCAGGTTGTTCTTCAATCAGGTCATCTTGTGGATGGAATGTTGGCTTCTGGGTATTTCCATCAAGAAGTACTGCGATCTCAAATAGATCCCAGGCCCCTATGTTTAACAATCAAGGGATGGTTGACACCCGGGAATGCAGAAATGTATCGCTCTCTTCATTCCAGCTACCCCCAACTCCCTTAAATCAGGGGCCAGGAAGAGCATTGAACACAGCAGATGGGGGTGGAGATCATTGGAAGATGTGTACTGACCGGGACATGGTACGATTAGTTATGCATCGGAGACTGAATGTCATCTATTGTCATGGAACATTACTGGAATTGTAAAAAACCTTATGGATTCCGGTTGGATTGATTTTGTATGGGGTTAGCAATTGGTTCTTCTTTTGCAAGAAACTTGGGCCATCAATACGGTTGTCATGCAGAGATATCAAGTTTTCCCGGTACCTCCTAGAAAAGGACTTGGAGGTAGACCAAGTGGTGGTCTCCTTATCTGGTTGGAGACTGTATTCCACTGGAGGGTAATTGTTTGACCGACAGGCCTAGATGAGCTCCAGCATCTGGCCATCTGTATTGGGGAAGAACATTGGATTCTGTTTACTATAACCGACTACCTAAAACTAAGGGGTTGGCCGTGGTGGAAAAGATACAAGAACTGATTAACTCATGGAGAGGTTCCAATCACATGAAGACCTATATAATCTGCAAATGGACCCATAAGGGAACTGGCAGGATTATGGGAAAACCAGGATAATGCCTGGGAAATCCCCTCCCTGATAGCAGAATCCCCAAAGAGGGTTCATTACCATGCCATCCATATTTTCTTTGATATGAAACTGAGAGCCTGTAATGGCCAGTTTGTAGACGATCAGCCAGTTAGAGTAACTTTTACAAGGCAAAAGGGAGCAACGTCACGTATTATGGTCTCAGCCAAGGTTTGGGCCAACGTAAATAAGTGTATGATCCATGAAAGGATTGAAAGTGATCACAGACCTCTGCACGTTCTTTCCAGACACAATAAGACTACTCATTTATCAGTTCAAGCTTTACATTTGGTAGAAACCATAGCTCTTACAGTCCATGCCCGCAAATCGGTGAAATGGACTAGAGTGGTCGAACAAGGTACGAAATCAGTTAAATACGAAGCAACTCTGGAAAATTTTGGATAAGCTGATTGAGAACTTAGTCCCTCATCTGACCTGTGCCGGGTCCAGAGTTAAAGGGCATGCAGTAATAAAACCAGGCTGGTATGATGAGGCCTATATGGTGGCAGTGTTGGGTCTAGCTAGGGTTGTGGACAAGAGTCAGCTCTGTCGATATAAATCTGATTTATAGGTCCTTAATTGTAAGGAAAAAAATATTTTGCCACACAAAAATGGGATGAGTTATTTACGGCTTATGAAGAATGGGATTATACTTGCTATTGGAAATTGGTAGGGGGAGAAAATTTCAATGGGGACTCATCTCTCCTATGCTGCATCCTGGCAGACACTTGGTGGCAGCGTTTTTCAATTCTGCATCAAGATGCTAACTTGGGATAAAACCAGGGCACTCCATCAGCATTAAACTCAGAAGGTAGTACTGGGGAAGAGACCATTAAGTTCAATGGAGTGTAAGTGTGGAGGGCTATTGAGACCCAAAAGAGTGGAAAAGCATCTGGGCCAGATAGAATTCCCCTAGACCCTTACAAAGATGAGTCAAAATTCTGGGGTAAAATTTTGTGTAAAATGTTTAATGCAGTGATCAGACTGGGTACAGTGCCTGCTTCCTGGCGAAATGCGGTAGTTATACCTATATATAAAAAGGAGGGCAGGGACGTCCCAGCTAACTATTGTCCTGTTTCGCTATTAGATATCGTGGGGAAAACATTTGCGAAACCATCTTGTTCCATTTACAGATTGTTCCATTTACAGATTTGGGTCGATGAAAACAATATTATCATTGGCCTCCAGGCGGGGTTCCAAAAACATAAGAGCACAGATTATCAAGGTTTTCGGCTATTCCTATTGATCCAGAAGTGCACTGTGCTGTTCAAGATGAAGTTGTATGCTGTATTTGTGGATCTCAGGATGGCATTCCAGTGTCTCACGGGTGTCCCTCTGGCGGATCTTGAAAAACAGTGGAGCGCCCCCTAATTTGATCTCTGCTATACAGCCCCTGTACACAGAGAATAAAGCAGTTGTATGTTTTCATTTAGCTGGAGAACTAACTGCCGCCTTCAGTGTAGGGAAGGGGGTGAGGCAAGGATGTGTTCTTGCCCCCTTAATTTTTAGTATATACAGCCAAAAAATGGTTACGGTATTGGTGTCCAGGAGCATGGATTGCCGTAAAATGGGGCAGCAAACTATCCTGCTCTATTCTACGCTGATGATGCAGTTATTCTATCCAATGTCCCCAAGCAAATTCAAATATTTTTCTAAAGAAATGTGAGGACCTTGAATTAAAATGAAATACAGAAAAAACAAATACCATGGTCTTTAGACCACAGTTCTCAAAACAGTCAACTGAACATCTGTGTGGATAATTGTAAATTAGAACAGAATTTATTCTATGACTACTTAAGTATTAGAGTCCATGAGAACTGTAGGGGGAACCTCACAGATTGTCAAAGCGGGTATTAACCTTGGAAAGTATTGTGGGGGCAACAAACTCCTAAAAGCATGGGAGTGGTGCAATTTCTCTGGCAGTTCAGTTATATCAAAAGCAGGCAACACCATCCATTTTTCGGTGCAGAATTTTGGGGTTATGGTAATTCCCTGCCCCGCAACAAAATTGAAAATAAGTTTTTTTTTTAAAATGACTTCTGCTCCCACAAAGTTCACCCGCTGCCTTATTACATTTGGAATACAATATTGGTTCAGTAGGTGACTTAGTTGCTCTTAAGCCAGTCTTTTACCAGCTTAGACTGTGGAGTACAGATAACCGGGTGAAGTACTGAGATGCATTAAAACATTTATTAAGTCTGGAGGGGGGTAAGGGGTGTGTACCCTGGGTTGGACATGTCAAGGAGTGACTAATTGGGCTAAACTAGTCTGCATTATGGGAATCCTCTGGAAATATTGACAAATCCGCTATAGCCAGGATCAAGAAAGCAGCAATTATAAGGAAAAAATAATTGATGATAGAGGCTGCTATTAAGCTTAAACTGGGCCCTGACTATTTTGAGGACAAGATGGATTTTAGTTTTGAGAGCTACCTTGATTATATACACCCACCCGTGGAGAGATCCTTGTTCATTCGGTTTAGGATGGGAACATTACCCCTGGCCTGCTTCACCAAATCTTGGGGCCTGGGTACTTGCCCTCTGTGATTTATGCACGGAAACTGTCACGCATTTTCTGTTTCTGCGTAAAATTGAAGGATTTAAGAATTCAATAACTAAGACCATTACTTAGTGCATCACTAGTAGTTTGTATACTACTTGCCCTGACATTCTGTAGGGTTTCAACTGCAAAATATACTGTATTTTCAGTAGCCTGTTATGTTCATAGAGCCTGGTTACTTAGAATGAAAATACCGGGAAAGATGGAGGACTGAAGGGAATCCATCCCTTGCTCTAAGACTAATGAGAATCATGGTTGCCGGTTATCTTTGCCATATTAGAGGCTTCAAGCTCGCTCTCCTCTTGTTATGAATTGTTAAGCCCTGTATAATTTTTTATCTATTTAATCTGTTTTGATTGTAAGGGATGAGTCTATTGAAAAGATATGATGTAAAATGTATTCTTTATTTTTAATCTCTTGAGAATTGAAAATGAAATAATCTTCTATATGTATTTTAATGTGTTTGCTACTTTATGGTTTTATATCGAATGAAGTCATTAAAAGGAACGAAATGCTAAGCAAGCTCCGGGGTCTTCCTTTTGAACCAATGCACAATGCATCCCTTAAAGACCTCACTTGCCAGGTGGTTTATCTTTTAGCCATTACCTCTATTTGTATAATCAGCGAGCTTCAAGCTCTGAGTAACAGAGCCCTCTGTAGCAGTACATTAAAACAGTTCTCCAGCATGGGGTCTGGCATGGAATCACATGCTCATGAATATTCCCCGTCAGGCTGGGAATCCTCGGTAAAGAAAAAATCAGTATCAGTATCAGTTTAGTTTCTGATCTGTCTTTCTTAGTAGTAACCAATCACTGGTCTCTGGGTCATACTGCCCTCAGCCAATAACTGCCCTCTCCCTAAGCCCCGCCCCTGGCAGCCATCCTCAGATTTTTCCCGCACGTTCAAGTGTTGGGAGTCCTCGTGCTTTAGCTCGAGCTTTTACTGCGTTTTGAGATTTTTCAAAGAGTTTAATCTCATTTATTCGGTCAATCGAGCCTCAAGCTCCACCGTTTCTACTTCCTATTAACGGGGACCCGTTTCGGAATTTACTACGCCCCTCAAGTCGTCGAGCTACGCCTCTTGGAGGATTCCAGAAGATCTGAGGCCTACCTCGTGGACATGGCCCAGGACAAGGGAAGCTCGACACCCGGATCCAAGCTGTTCAGGAACTGCCCTGGATGCAGATTACAGAATGTTTTCAAGGAGGACGAGCATTCGAGATGTCTCTACTGCCTTCATGGAAACAAAACGCACGTGGAGAAGGACTGTGCGTTTTGCAGGAACATGTCGGAACGGACCATGAAGGATTGGTGTATCCGCCTCACCAACTGGCTGGAAGGAAAGAGCCCAGCAGGTGAGAAGAGATACGAGCGGTCTTCTAAGTCCTTTGAGGGCGCTCCAGCGACCCAACAGAAGGCAAAGCACCGCAAGTCCGCGGGCACCGGGAGCTCCTTGGCTGCCAGGTAGGGCGAGCTTTCACCGATGCCATCAACCATGAGCCAACGCTCTGGCAAGAGAAAATCCGAGAACTAGGGTAAGCTTCTGGAGAAGCCCCGGTCGATCTCGAAGAGAGCCGAGGGGAAGCAAGGTGGAGACATCCCCCCAAGGTGAAGGCCTCAAGCGCACCCAAGGGGGTGAAGGCCCTGATTCACCTGGCAAAGGCCTCTATCAAGGGAGTCGTGGCGGCCCTGGCGAAGCCGGTGGAGGCTAGACCAGTGGAGGCAAACTCGGGGGCCCAGAGTTTCCCTGCCACCACGGAGGGAATCCTCTTTTCCGCCCATCGATGAGACGCCCGTGAAGAACCCGGTGGAAAAAGAGGGGGGGGCGGTGACCATTACGGACACAGATACAGCCTCTGAGGAGGAGCTGGTTGAAGTCGTGAAAGGCCTCAAGAGGTTCGAGAAGGTCCGATCCCATGGGAGGAACTCTGAGGAAGCGGACCAAGAGCGATGGTGGTGCCGACGAGGCTCCCGTAGAGGAGGAGGAACCATCGCGCCCGTCGCAACCAGTGCCCAAGCCTCAGGACAGCTCGGCGGCTATTTTGATGGCTTTCCAAACCTTATGTACAAAGATAAGGACAAGATTGCCCCTCACCCCAACGGACGACCCAGCAGAACCGGACCCATCGGGAAGCCCTCCAAACAAGCGGAGGAGAGTTCACCCCCCCCGTCTTTCAAGTCCTCGCGGCCCGCTCAGCCTTAGTCTCCTTCCCCTGATCCTAGGGATGACACGGGAACGGATACGGCCACGACGTGGACGGATGACGACGGTGGTGACGACGGGATGGGCCCCCAGCCCCCTCGGACCTCCCCGCCCGACGAAATTGGCTCCTTCCACGCCATGATTGCCAGGGCATCCGAGCTCTTTCAGCTCTGCCCTGAGGAACAGAAGAAGGAAGGTTTCCTCTATCAGCGGCGCGAGGCAAAGAGGAAGACGGTCCTAGCGGTACCATTGATTGACTATATCTGGGAGGAGGGACTGGCTCTCCTGAAGAACCTGTCCACTACACCTGCCAAGAGGGATCGGTACGAGAAGTACCAGGTCGCCTTTTCCGCCCCTTTGTGCCTTAGGGCACAGCTGACCCCGGATTTGGTTGTCTCGGCAGCAGCCAAGAAGGCGGCGGGGGCATCATCCTCAACTTCAACCTCCCCACCGGACGGCGAGGGAAAGAAGCTGGACGCCATGAGACGAGTCATCTCGTCTGCGGCGATGACAATTAAGGCGGCCAATGCCCTAGCGATTGTGGCCTGCTACGACAGGGAGCTGTGGTACAAGATCGCTCCCCTACTGGACTTCTTCCCGAACGACAAGAGGTCAGAGGCCCTGGAGTTCCTAGAGGAAGGTGGGGTGGTATTGGACCACGCCATAACGGTGGCCACGCATATCGCTGACACCGGATTCCACCAGTTGGGCAACAGTGTTTGCCTTCGACGGCGGAGATGGATCAAGGCAACTGATTTCCGACAGTGGATGAGTCATTTCAGGCCATCAAGACCGACACGGAGACTGCTCGTGCCTTGGGAATGTTACAGCAATGACGGCCGCCCTTTCGGAATGCTGGAGGCAGACAGGGTGCCTCCAGGGGATCCGGCGGCGGCTCCTCTATGTACTGCCAGGCGGCCCGCTCCTCGTCGCAGAAGGCCTACAGAGGACGCAGCAAGTCAGGAGGACCTCGTCATCGCCAAGGCGGCAAGGCCGCCTCCAAGCAGGCCTTAACCGGCCGTAGCGTCGGGCCTCCACCAGAGCACCCCGGTGGGAGGCCGGCTGGCAAAGTCCATCAGCGTGTGGGAGTCCATCTCCACCGACAGTTGGGTGCTGGATGCCCTGGCCCACGGGCACACGAATTTCAAAGAAAGTGCCCCCGCATTCCTTTCCGTGGCCAGGAAGGAAAATCACGTCCCTCAACTGCTCTTAGTAAGGGCAATGCTCAAGAAGGGTGCCATCAAGCTCGTCCCAAAGAGCCTCCGGGGCTCTGGAGTATACTCAAGGTACTTCCTCGTCAGAAAGGAGACAGGCGGTTGGCGCCCCATCCTGGACCTGCGGCGGCCGAACTAATACATCAAGGCACAAAAGTTCAGGATGGTCACCCTCCAGCACGTGCTAGGACAGCTGGAGGAGGGCGACTTCCTATCGTTGCTGGATTTGGAGGATGCTTACTTCCACATCCCCATTCTAAAAGGACACCGAAAGTTTCTTAGATTCGTAGTCCAAGGGCGGCACTACCAATCCAAGGCCCTGCCATTCGGGCAGAAGTCGGCACACAGGGTGTTTACCAAGTGCCTCGCACCAGTGGCGGCGCGGCTGAGTCTGCGGGGGATTTACGTCTACCCCTACCTGGACGATTGGCTCATCTGTGCAAGGACAAGAGGACTCGCCGTCGAACACACGGCGGAGACCGTCCAACTTCTCACGGATCTGGGCTTCTCCATCAACTACTCCAAATCCCACCTGGTCCCGTCGCAGGTCGCACTGTTTCTGGGAGCCAAGCTTGATACAGTGGCGCGATTGGCCTCGCCGTCGGAGGAGAGGACGAAGGACATCTTGGGCAAGGTGCAGCGCCTGCTGGCCACGGGCGTGGCCAGGGTGAGATCCATCAAGTCCCTGCTCGGAATGATGTCCTCATGCATCTACCTGGTGCGCCTCTGCAGGCTACGGATGCGCCCTCTACAAGAGTTCCTCGACGCCCGTTGGATACAAGCGAGGGGCAGCTTCGAAGACAGGATCCCGCTCAACTAGGTTTTTCCGCCAAGCGATCCGATGGTGGGGCACCCGTGCACATCTCGCGGCGGGCAAGGACTTTCAGACCCCGGTACATCAGGAGACGGTGACGACGGACGCCTCCCTGGAGGGAAGGGGAGCACACACCAGAAATCTGCACGAGAGAGGCCTTTGGCTCCCGGAGGAGAGGTCACTCCACATCAACATCCTGGAACTCAGAGCAGTGTTCTGGGCCCTCAGGTCTTTTCTCCCGTCCCTCAAGGGCAAGGTGGTGAGGATCTTCACCGACAACACCACCACAATGTTCTACATCCGGAAGCGGGGAGGCACCAGATCCCCAGGCCTGTCCAAGGAGGCCCAGGATCTGTGGCACTGGGCCGTCGCCCAGGGAATGTTTCTGGTGCCCTTCCATCTATCAGGAACAAAGAACGTCATCGCCGACTCACCCAGCAGGGAGCTGCGCCCGTGCCACGAGTCGGAGCTGCGTCAGGATCAGGTGGATCGACTTTTCCAACGATGGGGCAAACCCCAGCTCGACCTGTTTGCGATGTCGACGAACTCCAAGTGCCAGAGGTTCGCCAGCAGGTTTCCCCAGCTGAGGAGCATGGGCGATGCTTTCTTGTTCCCCTGGGACGGCCTATTCCTATATGCGTTCCCTCTGTTGCCGTTGCTGCTCCGACTCATCAACCAACTCAAGAGGTCCCGGTGCAGGATGATCCTCGTCTCACCGGCGTGGCCGAGACAGATCTGGTTCCCAGACCTACTAGACTTGTCAGCGTCCCCCCGCAGTCAGACTGTCGACGGATGCAGATCTTCTCTCCAGAGTAGGAGGCGACATCCTCCATCACGACCCAGAGTCTCTGAACTTGCAGGCCTGGCTCCTGCCGCACTAGAGTTTGGAGGATACGATATCCCGGCGGACTGCAAGGAGGTGCTTGCAAAGGCCAGGGCGGCGTCCACTCTAAAGTGCTACGGACACAAGTGGAAGAGGTTCTCTGTCTGGTGCCGTGCACAGATTAACCCTCTGCGAATTACGGCCCCTCAAGTGCTGCCGTACCTGCTGTCGCTGGCCAAGGATAGCTCACGCTTCCATCGAGATCCATCTTGCAGCGATTTCACGTTACACCAGAACTACGGGCCGGTCATCCTGTGGTCTCATCGCCTGCTGAAGGAATTTATGAAGGGACTGCTGGAGAAGGAACAAGTTACTTACCTGTAACTGTTGTTCTCCAGCATGGGTCTGGCATGGATTCACATGCGAACCCTCTCTCCTACCTCCCTGTGGCTCTTCACTTTGTCATACTGCCACTTTACGTGCTACCAAATCTGAGGATGGCTGCCAGGGGTGGGGATTAGGGAGAGGACAGTCATTGGCTGAGGGCAGTATGACCCAGAGACCAGTGATTGGTTACTACTAAGAAAGACCGATCAGAAACGAAACTGATACTGATTTTTTCTTTACCGAGGATTCACAGCCTGACGACGGGGAATATTCATGAGCATGTGAATCCATGCCAGACCCATGCTGGAGAACAGTTACAGGTAAGTAACTTGTTCCTTCCAAGTGATCCGACCGCGGCTGATTTTGCCACAGTCGGAATGTTCGCATGAGAAAGGTGCAAACCACCAAAAGTTTGCACCTTTCTCATGCGAACACACATACATACTACGTGGGCTGCAGGGGTATAGTATAGTGAGCAGGGTGTTGCGGGGGACAGTCCGCAGCCCCCGCAATTGTTTTTTTTTTACTTACCTGCAATGCTATCACCAAGGGTTTGAACTTTTGGTGTTCGAACCTTTGGTGATAGCATTTTTACAACTTTTGGTCCTTGCAACCATTTATAGTCTGTCAAAAAGTAAAATTCCCATTAATACAAGGTGGTCTTAAGAACACACCAATACGATATTTGATTAAATGTCATGTAAACCAATTCCTTGAATTACCAGTCTTCCTTCAGAGCCCTCAGAATACAAGAGAGCTCTTCACACACTGGATGTATGTAGGGCAGTCTACTACTACTTACAGTACTACCTTAATAAAACAAATCTATTAAGAAAAACTGATCAGAACTTTGTTTCGCTGGCATGAGGACCCTGTGTCAAAGGCTCCAAACGCCAGGTGGATTGTTGGGTGTATCCAACAGTGTTACAGCCTATCAAACAAGATGCATCCTCTCACACACAGGGCACACTACACTAGCACTTGGGCTACCTTCGCTTTCATTGTAAATGTACGACTGGAAGCTATCTGTAAAGCTGCTACATGTAGTTTAATTCACACTTTCAACCAACATTGTGTTGAAACACAGGCCAGAAATGAATCACAGGTGGGGCACAAAGTGTTGAAACATGTGTTTCTGTTCCTTACTTTGACCCACCTCCTTCCTCAGGTACTGATTGGTAGCGTATGCAAAGCATGCGATTCTAAGCACTTCCACAAGCCTCTAAGGACAAACATTACCTTCCAGTAATAGTCTTTCTGATGCTTGTAACTGCTTGGATTTACATGTGCCCACCTATTCTCCCCACTCTGGGAGTTGAAGGCATCACAGATATATTACATGACCTCAGTCATATTCATCACTCACAGTCCACTATACACTTCATGCATCTTCAGGTCGGAAAAAATATAACCATATGAGTAGCTTGCCACATGAAGGATCATGGGTACTGTGCACGTCGAGTATTACGGGGATGCCCCATCAACTTCCTGCTTTCGTCTTCTAAATTAAATATTGTAATACTTTGCACCAACCACGAGTTAAGTTATGGTGGGTTTATAAAGACTTGACGGAAAAGAAAGTTCCACCTGAAATGTTAAGCCATTTCAGCAGTGTCACACAGTACAGTGCCACCCAGGAAGTTCACCTCCAGTTCAGAACCAGATGGGCAATGCATTGTGTATGCAAATTAGCTTCAATTCCAAGCATTTGCTCCAGGACAATGTCCATTTATTTCATTTTGGAAGGGGAGACATGTCAGACTACACAGTAAGGAAGAGCCAGTTAGGCAAGTTCTGCTTTGTCTGTCCTCTAAACTGGAGTGCATTATTGCAGGATCTGGTGTTGATGCAGGGTGACATGGTGAACCACATGGAGAGTGCCCAAGAGTAATGGTTATTGGGAGGGTAGGATGAAAGTGTAGGGTGAATGGGGGACGGGGGGGAAAGGTTGGTGGAAGGAAAGAACCTAGAAGAAAAGGGTTGCGTCAGATGCTTGAAATTATAGGTTAACAGATTTGGTGAGGTTATGTTGGTCATGGGTATAAATCTTGTTTTTAGAGGTTGGGGTAATTTATATGTAAAGTGGGGGTGTGGGTGAGGAAGAGTTTGTGGGGGTCTCTGAATTTTGCGATTACTTTTTTTTTTTTTTTTACCCACAACCAGAAACGGGTTGTTCAAACAGAGCCATTGGGGAGAAGCAGTGGGTAAGAGTAACTGAGGAATTCATTGCTTTGTTGACCTATAGCTTGTTTCCTCTGTACACAGGGATATCCAGCGTGCCCACAGGGTGGCGGCAGGGCTGCAGGTTGGAGTGTGTTACATAAACAACTATAACACAAGTCCGGTGGAGTTGCCCTTTGGAGGTTACAAGAAGTCAGGTATGTGGCTATGGGGTTTGGGAAGCTGCATGTGATTGTGTTGGATGTGGCCTTCCATTTATTTCTCTGGCCGTCGCATTAATTGTGTATTTGCTTGATGGCAAAACTTGTTGTAATCCGATAAGGTTGAGAAGAGACTGCATCGTCAGACTCTCAAAAATGTCTTATACGGGAGATGAAGATACGTTTATTAGTTTTTGTGAGCTTCAACTAGGCCTTCATTGCAAAAGAGAAGGTGAAACATTGCACAGCATATAACTATAGATTTGTCTATTTTCTTGTTACTTGAAAATTAGATGATACATTTGTGTTGAAAGTGATGGCCCCAGGTGTTTATCTTTGTATTTGTTTAGCTGGTGATGATTTTGTGACTTTCTCCAGCCTGGTTGTAGTTATGCTTCATCTTTTCTCTTATTTGTGCACCTCATTTTGTGTTTTCTTTCCTTTATCATGACTCTCCCCATTCCGCCTCTACTCTCCCCTCCCCACCCTGCTTTTTTTCTTCCATGTGTTCGAACCTTGATATCCTTAACTATGCTCCCAGATCTGTTACTTTCTTTCTCCTACAGTCTCAACTCTTCTCTGGAGTGCATGTTCCTGGTGCAACAAACCTTCCTCCACTCTTGATAATTTTCCCCCTCTCCTACAATTTCACCATTTTATTGGAACTTGGATTGCTCTTGTTACTTAAACCCTTGCAACTTTTATTACTTCAACATCTTTGTCTCCTTGTGGTACTGTCGATCTGTTATTCTTCTTGGATTCCTGTATACCCTTCTATTTCTCTCGACTTCCTCCTTCAAATACCAATGCGATTCGTTCTTTAAGTTCAATCTGCTTTCTTTCCAAACTGTCTACCGTCGTCCTGGACTTTCTATACGTTTGCCATTGTATTGCTTATTTACTGTGTAGTCTTCACTCTTATTCTTTCTTCCTGCAGATCTTTATCTTCACCGTTCTTTTTTTCATTCTGCTTTACTTCCCAATATTGATTCCACTACCTGCCCCATCTCATATCTCTGGTTCATCTCTTGAATAAGTCTGTCACCACTCATTCTTGCTCTTGTTTCTGCATTCCCTTTTCCATTTGCAGACTACCCATTGTTCCTTATATGCTTCCTGTTTCTGCCACCCCTAACTCAGTTACTTTTATCTTGCACTCTGATATTCATCCTTTTGGTGCATCCTTTTCTTCTAATGTGCGTTCTTCTCTTGTTGATTTTTCTTGCCTTCATCCTGATTCTGCTTTGCATCTACTCGCTTCTGCTACACTGGATTCTCTTTATCCCCCTTCTTCCTTTTTTCACTCTTGTGAACTTCCTCAAACATGACTCATTTGTCTTTGCATCTTTTCTGTGCTGGAAAATATTTCTCTCCTTCTAATATACCTACACGCTCCTCCTTTCATGCTTCGTATGTTCTTGACCTGTTTGTGATGAACTACTATACTATCAATATGGCTTTAACCCCCCCCCCCCCCCCCGGCGGGGTCTGGACTTGGCCAGTAACGGCCCGACAACCTGAGCCTAGGAACAACCCGAGCCTAGGTAGGACCAAGCGAAGAGTGGGCTAGAAGCCGTTACCAGCGTTGTCCGCCCCCCACCCCGCCATGGGGGTGAAAGCCATTTTTGCACCCCAGCGTTTATCCGGGGTGTGGCTGATATCTTTTTTGTTCTCCGGAGATTGGCTGCGCATATGATGCCTATCTGACAAACACAGGGATGGGGTGGGTGGCCGCTGCAGTAGGGAAAAGGGACTAAGTCCCTTTTCTGTTTTCTACGGCAGGAGGAGCGTCGGGGCCGGGCCACAAAGCTCTGGTCCAGCAGGTAAGTGGGGGGCAGGGGGAGGTTTGTTTTGGGGGGTGGGGAGGTGAGGAGGCAACAGGTAGAGAGTCCCTGTTGCCTCCCCACATTAAAAACAAATAAAAGATGGTGCCACCCGAGAAAGGGCCCTCTGGTGGCTGGAAACAGGCTGAGGATGTGTATTCTGGCCCACTGTTCAGCCATGCCCTTCCCCAGGTGTGACTCTTATTTAAACTTTCACATCATCCTGGTTGCTTATTGTGCCTTTTTAACAATCTCCATACTAGCTGTCCTCTGCCAGTCTTCGAACTTTCTGCTTCTGACTTTGCTTCCTACCTTTCTTCTAATATTTGGCAATCTTTGTTCCTCTTTTTCCCTTGCCACCTCTTCTCAACCTTCCCCTTGTTCTTATTTCTCCCCTTTTTTCTGAAAACCCAGTCTTTCTCTTTTCTCTTGATTCAGTGTTCATGTATAATTGGATTCTATTTCAACTATTTCCCTTGGTATAGCTTTACTTTCCTATTTGACTTCAAGTCTGCTTTCCGCTGGTATCGTTCCAACTCTTTTAAGCACTCCACTATTACATTTGTTAAAACGAACTTTTTCTCCACTCCTACCATCTCTTCTTATTCTTTCAAAGCTCTAGGAAGGCACTGTCTATTGTCAACTATCTCTGTCAGGAGCACAACTGACTCCTAATCCCACTTCATGCCTTCGTTCTGCTCATGCTGCTTCTTGTCACTCTAAACAGGTTTCCGTTCTTAAACTCATTCATTTTTGTCTGCTGTTTTTCACACAGTGGATCCTTCTATTCTTTGATCCTTTCCTCTTTACTGTAGCTTTATTTTTATCCAATCAACCTTACTGATGAATCTGCCTTATGTTTTGGGGGTCCCACATGCTACAGTCCTTGGTGCCGTACTTTTTACTTTGTGTACCAATCCCTTTTCTGTTCTAATTCATTGATTTGGGCTTTTATCATTTAATTACGCTTTATTTCGACAAAACCATGTTATAAAAGCCACATTAACACAGTAATAAAAGCGTGTACTTAAAAGGGATACAAAATGATACAATTACAGATCTAAAACAGTTCAATCAAATAAATGTAAATATGTGAGCCCATAATCATCATAATCCTTGTGCCAAGATCTTTTTAGCCCTTATTTTCCAAGCTCACACAGGATATTTAGAAGTAGCATACCCTGCGAGTACGTCGCTGGAAACGTAGCAAACTGATATAGCCTATTTATTTGGGCTTTCATGCAGATTATTATCAGATCATTTTCATCTTTTGATCTCAACTTCATCTCTGACTGCCATTCAGCTGTCATGCTGTGGGTGCTGTTGGGAAACGCAGACCAACGGCCCAGGCGCTCAAGGGGTTCCGGATGAGGCAGAGGCATAAGTGTGTTGTAGGTGCTTGGGGAGGTTATAGGTGGGAGGGGGGGTGGTGTCGATAGAAGCTGCAATATAGGCAGGTTATTATATGTTGACGCATATATTGCGCTGGGAGTAAAACACCATCTTTGAAAACAGCAGCCACTTTGAAATTGAGGTCTAGTGCCGCAGCAAGGGCAGTAGGCCTGGTCCCAGAGCATAGAGAGAAGTGTATGCATGTAGGGTTGGGTTGCAGCCTATGCAGCAGTGAGAAAGACCAAACCTGCAGAGATTCATAAACCTCATTGTCTCATACTATTCGCATTTGTATCGCAGAAGGAATGCACCCTGCAAGGCCACAAGTGGCCTAAGATCTCCCTGTAAAAGTTATCCCAGGAGAGGGAGGGCACACGTCTCCGAACTTAACCAGTCCAAACCCTAGGTTATAGTGCCCAGATTCCCCGTCCCAAGACCCCAGCATTCCAGTGTGCCGGTCAACACAGACCACCGACCATAAAACTGTTAATGTGTTAATCCATAAGGAGGATCACAGAAGAAAGTAGAGTTCACCCCCACCTGGGGGTCCCCGCGATTTGTGGTGCCAGGGAGAGAATGAGTACACAATTTAAGCCTGGGGTGGGAAGAACGAACAGCGCTGATGCATCTGGGATCAAGCAAGGGTTTAGAGTTATCGTGCCCTCTAATGTAGCCTCTGCGCCCATGTCTGCAGTACCAGGTGCACATTAGGCCACAGATAGCGGGTGGGGGGGATGTACTGAACTGTGGTAGTAATTGCCAATTAGGAGCTTTGTGTTTGATGACATATGAAGAAGAATCCCATGTGGAAGATGTGCAGACGAAGCTGGTATCAATAGCCTGGCATCCTCTATGAAGCAGGGCGCCTATTTATAGGGTTGCACCAACCAGAAACTTGGATTTGTAACATATGTAAGGCCGTTGTGGCGCTTTTTACCTTTGAAAACTACTGCTCATGCTGATTTTGGCAGAGCGCTCCTTGGCAGCAGAGGTCTTTGTTGGCACGTATTTGTATTTTTGTGAGATTAATCCTTGTTCTCCTCGCAAGAGGTGTGCTGGGCCTTTCTCCTTATTGTGTTGTATTTTTTCTGGTGAGTGTTAAGGGGTCTCTGTACAGTGCTTTCCCAATCTCCATTTTATTCTTACTAAAATTGTGACTCTTCTCTTCCCTGTTCCCTATCCTTGGCATTGTTCCCCTCCATTTATCTCGTTCTATCATAACTTTCGTCTTCTGCTTGCATCTTGTTTAAAAATCAAAAATACTCATAAAATCCATCCATATCTTACCTTTTTTGCTACTCTCGCTCTTCTGCTCACTTTGGTCTTCTCATGACTTGACTATTCTCACCTATGCGCTTGCTTCCCTTCAGTCTATCATTTCTGCTATTAATCTCAGTCTCGCTCTCTTTTCTACCCACTCCTCTCTCTCTCCCTCTTCTCCCCTCTCTTCTATCCCCCCTCCCTTCTCCTCTCTGACTCTCCTCCATCCTTCACCCTCTCCTCCACCCCCTCACTCACTCCACCACCACCCTCCCCCTATCTTATCCCTGCTCTTCCTCTTTCCCCCTTGGGGAACGTTATTATACACTTTTTAAAAAAATGCTTTTATTGTCTTGCTAAATGCTTCCCTTGTCTTGTCTGTCTATTCTCCTAACCGTACTCTTCGCACTTCTTCTCATTGCCCTTCCTCACCCTGTGCTCACATTCAATTGATTCTTGTGCACTACTTATTTGCAAAATCAGGAATGCTTTCCTTTCTCTGTCTGCTCTGCTTCTACTTTTGTCTTTTCGCTCATTAACAAAGTCTTCTCGCAACTCCTTGAACAAAAGTATGACTCCATGTTGAAGAATGCTATTAATACCTATTCTGCCGCTTATATCAAAAATAAAAATAAACTTTTTGAACAGCACTTTGTTGACAGCACTGTATAAATGGAAATAAATTAAAAGGCCATTGCGGGTTGTAATGAATGCTATATATGACACGACTCTCCAGATACATTTCAAGTGACCTGTTGATATCAGGATGTTGGGAGGGGTTTTGTGTGCCTTCCCCAACACTGTACAGGATATATTGTCTTCCAAGTTCAAAGTTTGGGTTTAAACAAGTCTTTCAGCATCAAACGGAAGTCTCTGGGGATCAAACATTCTAGGGGTCCCTTCCTTTGATACGTTTCCTTCTGTCATACACCAACTTTTTGGTTCCTTGAGTTGTATATCCAGTCCACATATTCATTATTTTTGTATTTTTTTTTTTATCGGTTATTGTGATTTCAGCAAACAATAACCCTCCTCCCCTCTGAAAATGACAGTACCCCCCGTGGACATCCAGTTGGCTCCCCTCTTCTCACATAAGCAACTTTATCAAACCAAACCCAGCACTCGTCTCTGCGGACACCAAATAGCTCGAAAGTCATTACACAGAAACAACATGGCCAAGTCCCACTTTTCTGGTGGTCACCCTGAATCGACTAAGTCAACCATTCCAAGGCAACAAAGCTCCAGATCTTGGCAATCCACTCGTGTTCTATCGGGGCTCTTGTCTGCTTTAATTTTTGTGCCACTAGCAGCAGAGCCGATACAATAAGAATCCAGTATGCCTTACTTTGCGCTTTTGAAGACCGATTGTCAAGAACCTCATCCATTGCCAGCATAGCCTCCCCAAAACATCTTTGGATCTGAGAGCCAAATATCCCCTTCATAGCTGTCATAACCGTGTCCCAGAAAGGCTGTATGCAATCGCATTCCCACCAAATGAGTTTCTAAGACCGTTTCCCCACATCCCCTCTAACATAAATTACATACCTCCAGGTAGTATTTGTGCAATTTCTGTCTGGGTGAGATGCTACTGCACCATTACCTTTTATCCGCATCTCCTGAATTTAGATGGCACGTGCAAGCTCGGGTATTTTAGCCCATAACTGAGACCATTACTCCTTCTCTATCGGGTGACTCAAGGCGGCTTCCCGTTGCTTCATGAAGGTCTATTCCGGATTCTGTGGACCCTCAGAATATTTTATACAGTGCTAATATCAGGTGTTTGTCCCCTGAGTTAGTTGTGACATACTTTTCAAAAGGCGTAAACTCCCTGATCTCTGCGGTCTTGATCAACTGACTCATTAACCAGTGCCTCAGCTGCAAGTACCGGAAGCTCTTCCCAGCCGGATTTGTTGCTTGCACTGGATAAACTATCTAATTTCCTGACCCTCAACCATCTCCCATAGCTTGTGGCACCCTACCACTTCCCGTCGGGCGAAAGCCCCCTGTTCCTCCCCCGGTGTGAACTGGGGATTTCCGAATAAGGATGTCAAGGGAGTGGGCAAGGTCGCCAAGTTTACCCCAGGCGAACCAAGGAGTCCCACCCCTCCCCCACTAGGCTGGTTATCTGACTCTGGTACATTTTCTTGGGTGTATCCTCTTTCTGGTACCAGAGTACTTCCTCCAGGGGCCTACCCACCACCACCACCCCATCCATTCGGCACCATACCTTGCTGCAGTTACCCGTCAACCACTACCTAACCACTCTAACTTGGGTCGTGAGATAATAGAAGAGGAAGTCAGGCACCCCCGTCCTCCCTTGAATTTGGGGGCTATTAATAGCTTCATAGATGCCCTTGTTTTGTTATGGTTCCAAATGCCCCCATCTGCTTTTGAAGAGTCCTAAAGAATTTCTGCAGGTTGATATTGGTAGAGCCTGAAAATATATCAGAATCTTAGGTAGAATCACAGTTTTGAGGAGGTTAATCCTACCTAGCCACAATGTGGACAATTGCCCCACTCGGTTAACAGCTGCTTCACCTTCCCCAGTAGAGGCATGTAATTAGCCTGATAAAGGGAATCCAGAGAACGAGTAGTTTGTACCCCCTTTTGTCTGCCCCCCTATAAGGGGTGGATCTCTGCGTGCCCTGGGATCTTCACTGCCGGGATGGAATGGTTTAATAGTTCAGACTTATGAGCGTTAATTTTTAGCCCTGCTACTGTGTCAAACTTCTTGAGCTCCCTAGATATGGCCGGGAGGGTTGTGGACGGATCCGTGATCATGAGAAGCATGTCATCTGCGAAAGCCATACTTTGTCCTCTTCTCCTCCTAGTAACCCTAGAAACTCTTATCCCCTGGAAGAGGTGGCCATTAATTGCTAAGCTCAAGGAAGGTGTTTGTTAGTTGGCCCTGATCATTGCTAAGAATTTCGACCGAAAGCCCATGTCTTTCATTGTGTATAAGAGGAACAACCACTCGACACGGCCAACTTCCTTCTTGACATCCAAAGCGAGCATCATTGCCGGGGTTGTAGTTTGGTAACTTTTTCAAGTGACAAACTTGCTGTATGTTGTTGGTCTGCCTATGTCTGATGAACCCTGATTGATCGGAATCTATTAGCTTGGAGAGTAGCTTGTCCAGTCAAGATGCCAGCACCTTGGTGTATATTACTAACCGTGGGATCAGCACCTCTTCACAAGCTTTATAGAAAGATGCCAGGAAACCTTCCGGTCCCGTGGGCCTTATTAGGCGGCAGGGATACGATCGCTGGCCTCACTTCTTCAGGCAAAATTTCCTCTTTCAGCTCCTCCCACTCCCTTGGTGTCATCTTTGAAAGGGGGCAGTGGGAGAGGTACTTATCTGCAGAGTCCAACTATAAAACAGAGTAGGACTGCTTGAAGGCAGATATTACATTGTCGGAAGAAGAGTTCCCTCTGCCCCTTAAAGCCGCCCCATCCCTGTCTTGATTTTTATGGATCGTCCTGGATGACTTTCTTTCTAACCTTCCGCGCCTGGAGCCAATCCTCCCTGTTTGCCTTAACATAAATCCTCTGCTGTAGGTAGAGCAGGGATCGCTCCGCATTCCTAGTTTGGAGAACCTCTAATTGGTCCCTAACCTGTCTGTACTCCTTCCGAAGCACACTCCCCCTTTCACTCCCCCTGTTATCTTCCATCTGGGCCATTACCTGTTTGTTTCTAGCTCTCCCTTTAATTGGCTTAATTGTTTTTCCCTCTGTATTTTGTTGGAAATTAGTCCTTTCCCCTCATGGTGGCCTTAAATGCATCCCAAACAATGTGTTCCTGTACACCCTCTGTTCTATTGGTTTTAAAGAACTCCTCTATGTTGCCCCTTAGTTCATCACAGATTACTCTGTCCTTGAGTCAGTGGACAGGGAATTTCCAACGCCATAAACCAGACCCCCCCCCCCTCTTTCCCCAGACATATGGCAAGTATGATGGGCGCATAGTCCAAGCGTGTGATTGCTCTCCCTCCAACAGTCCACCAGGGCCAGTTGGGTCATGCACTCTTTGAACTTCACCAAGGTGGGCCCCTTGATTGTGGTAGAACCTCGCACTCCTGTCGGTCAGTGGGTCCTATGCTAAATTAAAATCCCCCACCTGGATTCGATACCATGTGGCAAACCCCTCGAATCCGATCAATACTGATTGTATGAACCCGTCCTGCCCTGTGTTGGGTGCATACATCACTGCCAAAGTGTACGTCCCCTCGTCCCATTGGATGGTTACTGCGAGGTTCCTGCCTCGCTGTACCCCTCAGTGGCAATAATATGAAAACCAGGTAGCTCCCGGATAGCTATCGAGACACCTCCCATCTTCCCCTGGGCATTAGACTGCAATATGTGGGGATACCCTTTGCATTTAGCTTGTTTGTCCAGCTTGTGTGTTTCCTGCAGCGCCACAATATCTGGTTTCCCCCTCAGCAATAATTGTTCCACCTTTTTTTATTTGATTGGGGAATTGAGCCCCCCGGACATGGAGCGTAGTGAGACGAAGTGTGTTTCTACTACCCATGGTCTTCACGGTTTGAACCTTCCCCCAAATGTCCACTCCCTCCCTTTCCCCCTCGGCCCCTCGCTCCCCAACTGTCCCCCCCCCCTCTGCTCCCCTCCAACCTATAAACCCACCAAGCCCTGGGAGTTGAGCCCCTGTAACAACTGAAAGTGAAACTGTGCGGGTTCTACAAGACCTATAAAGCTATTTCAAGATATTACACCCCTCTTCCGCCTTCCCCCGCTGCCTCTCGTCTCTCTCCCCCACCCACGCGGTACTCTTTCATGACCATTCTACCTGCTCGCCCCCTCCCCTCAGGATGGTGGACCCTTATTGGAGTCTGATGGAGTCCCCTCTGGATCGTTCCCCTTAGCAGGCTGATTGGCTGAGCCACTCGGTGCCCGTTTCTTGTGGCCTCTCGACGGGACCGTTGTCCATTCCCATAACTTCCTTTTCACAGGTTCTCTCGCTGGCCTCTGCTCCTGGCAAGGGGTTGCCTCCTTTTCCATCTTCAAGATCCTCAAACCTTCCTCGTAGGTGGTGACCTGGTGCTGCTTCCCCTCCCACGAGAATAACAGTCCAAAGGGAAAGATCCATTTTCATCACACTTGTGCTCGCACCAGTGCCCGCACCACCAGGCCCATCATCCTTTTCCTATGGGCCACACTCTGATGTGGTCTAGCTGTATCCCTGACCACTCCTCCAATTCCAGCAGGTCCGCAAATACCTGTGGAGCCATCTCCCGCAGGTCTTTTTCTGCTACGTCCTCCACTAGGCCTTTTATCCTTATGTTAGATCTTCTCGAGCGATTCTCCAGGTCTTCGCTCTGGATTACTAGATTCTGCATGACCCTTGCTAGTTAATCTACTAGCTTGTCAATTTTTCGGTGTCCTCCGTTATCTCCTGTATGGCATTTTCCGCTGCATAGGTCCGCTCCTCCAGATTCGCTATATCCCCTTTTACTTCCTACAGCAACTGAGGGACTTCTGCTCATATTATACCCAGCTGTGATTGGTGACAATCACAGAATCAATTCTAAGTCCTAGAAGCACTTTTGGATGATTTCTTGGGTGACAAATTTGCTCCCTCGCCGGGGCCTCCATTCCCTCGGGTTCACATCTGCATGGGACCCTTGCTTGCTCCCTATGACGGCTTCTCTGTATTTTCTCAAGTCTTTGCAAGTTGCCCTCCTGGGCATTTTTAGAAGACTTGGGGTGGAGTGCATTTCTTTATTTTTGGACATCAGGGAGTCGCTCTTTGGTGGTGGACTTTGTCTACCTCTCCCTCTTATTGTGTCCTTATATTCCTGCATTCTCTCCTCAGATTCCCTGCGTCAGGAACTTGGGGGTCCCCTCTCTCTGGGATTGGGCCCCTTGCCAGCCCCTACCGGACCTTCCGGCTGTGTCGCTCTGCTTCGTGGTACCATTGTGTGGGCTTTCGTTACGGTCATCACTCTTGGTCCGCTGTCACCACTCTAACGGATCAACAACAGACCATGATCAAGGCCTCCATGGCAGTATCCACCCAGTATTGCTTAGTCACTCAGTTTTAATAAGAAACATATATTTTATTCATATATCAAAAGTTAAAAACTTTAAAAAAAAAAATTAGTGTACATATGTGAACCAACAAACAATTCAAAGACAATTCTGCACATTACATAGGTCAACATATACACAATAATTCATCAGACACAAACACCTATATAGTCAACATAAGTCCCAGACATACTGTGAAAGACAGATGTAAAGTGCAGACACCCCTGATACATCTTGTGTTTGATGAATTGGACCCATGTAATATGTTGAATCGTCTTTGAATCGTTTGTTCACATATGTATACTAATTTATGTAAAGTTTTTAACTTTTGATATACGACTAAAATAGATGATTTTTTTGTAAAATTGAGTGGCTAAGCAATACTGGGTCGAGACTGTGTGACATGGATGCCTTGATCATGGTTTGTTGTTGATGCATACTATAGCCTGGAAGATCAAGGCCTACCAGGCACCCTGAGTTTATAGACCACTCTACTGGAGCCACCCGGGGTCCACTCACCGGCCTTTCCAAGGCCCAGCCGGGTATCCTGCGCCATCCTACCCTCTGTCAATTGTACCAAATGCTCCGGTCACCTCCCCAGGGCCCGGATCTGCTCCTCTTAGTCTTGTGTCCCCTTGCTTCTTAGTCTGTCCGCCAGGTGGTCTGGTCCCACTCACACACCAGGTCAGATCTGTGGTGTAGCCCACCTGCAAATTCTCCTTTAGGCTTGCGTGATCACCTATGCCTCCAGGTCCCCCTTCCAGCAGACTGGTTGGGACGCTGCCTTGTGCTGGCACACCTAATGGTATTGTTTTATTTTTGTGCTTTCCGTGCACTTGGCCTGTGCCACTTTTGACTTTCTGCCAGTGGCATAGGCCGGTCTTCCACCCATGAACCGCCCGCTCTGTCATCGGGCCTGGGCCTCCTTACTAATTCCAAGCGCAGTCCCCTCAGTCTCTCCGCTCCTCACCTTCTGCCACATGTGCGGGCCCCGAGCAAGTCAGCAGCCTGCTCCACCCCTCTCCTGGAAGGCCCGGACCATAACCTGCCAGAGTAAACCTACTCCTCCCCTTCCCCGGGTCCGCACCACAGTCTCACCGGCTCTCCACCAGGTTTGCGAGGGTTCGACGCTGCTTTCTAGCAGTAGGTAAAGGGGGTCGTCTCTCCTCTCGGACGGTGCCCGGTCTGCGTCTTTCTGGTGCTGTCGGTGAGATATGCCTGCTACAGATCCCCAGTTTCAGCCTCACTATTTCCACCGCAACCTGCTTGTTTTGCCCAACTGGGGAGGCTTTGTTGTAGTTTCTTCAGTTAGTTTGGCCCCTGGGGGTGAGAGCTAAGTGGTTACGGAGCCCTCAGTTTGGCAACCATCTTCAAATCCCTGCAGTTCCTCATATTCTTGTCCATGTCTATTGGGAGATCCCCTAACCTGGGTCTTTGTCGTAAGTGCACCTGCATTTTAAGCCTTGGCAATTGCAAGAGTGCTATGTAACAGCATCTTAAACTAGGAAACTGTCCACAAGAGCTGCTGTATAGGCTGGTCATCTTTTTGCCACCTCTGTGTTCGGGTCATGACTATAGTTACCAACACCCTGTCCTCCTCTACCTCCGACAAGTTGTAACTGTCTCATGGATATGGGGACCTCTTCTTCAAATACTCCTCTTTCCACCTCCACCCAGCCTGTTACACGCTCCCCTTGACTCAGGATGAGAGTCCCTCTTTACGACTTCCTGTTTTGTCTTGAGCTAAAACTTCTCTTAATATCTTCCTCAATACACTCCTCTGTCTCTGCTCCAGTGTCGTTAACCACCTCTTCAATACATTCATCCTGAAGTCTTCTTCCAACCTCCTGCTTTATACACTCTTACACATATTCCTCCTCTTCTCTGCTGTAACTTTCAACCTCATCCTGATTACACACCCTCCTCTCCCTTGATGTCACCTCCTAAGCACTCTACTCATCCTTCCTTTTAATGTCACCTACAACCTTCTTTATACCTTTCCCTTGATGTCATCCCCAACTTTTTAATATTCTGCATCCCCTCTGAAGATATGAATCTCCTTTGGACTCCTTACTCTCCTTCGTGTTCTCCCTTAAGCACTGATTGTTACTTCACTTACTTTTTACACATCCAATCTCCTTTCCTGCTCTGACAACCTCTCCCCAGCGATTTCCTCCTGCTCCAGTTCCTTCTCTTGCCACCAGCTTCCATCTACTCTTGCTAGGCGTGCTAGGGGATGTCTGGAATGGCCTCACCCTTATTGGCTGGGCTTGCCACAAGACTGGTCTCAGCATGCCCAGTGGCCAAGAGTACTGAGTAGCTCCTCCCCTCTGGAGGAAGCCTTTAAAAAGGGCAGCATGTTCTCTTTACGAATGGGTGGCAGCTACATTTATCTCCAGGTCTGCTTCTGGAAGCTTCCCCCTGTTAGAAATGTGATGCGGTGGTCTCCTGTAATCCCCAGGTGAGTGTTGAGACTTCCCCTTGGCTTGAGCATGCGGAGCCTGCTGCACCACTTTTCGTGCGTTTGACCTGATGGGAGTTTTCCACCATTGGTACCACTGTGCAGAGGGCCTGTGCTTCCTTTTGCCCCTCTGAATATTAACTGGGTAATATAACAAATCTGGACAATTCGTACCTTCTTCCCAGGGGGGAGACACCCCCTTTAAGGCTAGGGAGGTGAGCCCACTAGTAAGCAAGACCCTTCCTAGGGGGTCTGGGAAAGTGGGACCGCACTGGGAGTGACTCCTCTGTAGGGGACAAGGACTCCCTAAGAAGAACACACTGCTTATCTTGGAATCGAAAAGATTGTTACTTCTGTTTTACATCCAACGCATAGTGGCATTGCTTATCTCTTTGGCGTTAGGTAATGCTGGATTACTTGATCGCATCAACCAAAGAGGAAAGACGCGTCCCTTTTTGAAAGACAGCAATGAAAATAAAGGGATGAGGAACCTTGAGAGGAAGAGAGAATCCTATGCATGGGCAAGCCTCTGATGTGCAGACGTGGAGGGCAACTGAGAAGAAACAGATGCCGGAAGGCCAGCGCTGGGAGAGGCTATACAGCCAAGGAAGAGACTGTGATGGAAGGACCATCTTGCTTGGTGGTGTGACCACACTGCAAACGGGGTGGGTCAGGGACCCGAGAAACAACACTGACGAAGAGGAACGAATCCTCCACTTGGAACGTGAGAACCGTGGAAAGTGCACAGTGGAACCAGAGCAGAAGAGCAGACGCTCACAGGCTGGCGACGCTGAGTAATGGGGAGAGCAGCAACGTCCCCGCTGCAACGCCAACCTGATGGAGCACACCCAAAGGCAAAGAATGTACCAGGGTTGCCCAAGGTGGAGGGAGGCGAATGGAATTGGAGAAAGAAACTGACACAGGGTTACGGGAGCCCTAGAAACCTGAGCATTGAAGCTTCACTTGAAACAAGTACAAGGCTTAAAGACAATAGAAAGCCAGGGGCTTAGAGAGGCCTAGAGAAAGAAGCCATTTACTCAAGATAGCAAACCAAGAAGGAGAAAGTGGTGGACAACGAAAAAGTAAACCGTTCCTGCAAGTAAAGATTTTGAAACATTTAATTTACAGAAAATCTTCCTTATAAAGAGAAAGCTGGAACCATTTATTTTGTGAACTGACAATGAATAATGGGTCACTTGTCACAGGGCTCATGTGAGAACCTGTGCATTACTCAGTGCCCCAGCCTTCTTTTACCAGGCCTGCTCTCCATTCTTCTCAGATCTATAGGAATTCTTCACTGCCGCTATGATTCTTTAGTGTGCTCGCCCCAGGGAGTGCCCTAAAGTTGGGAGCTGTGAGACTGTCTTTGTCCATTTGTAGGTCCTGCCAACGTGTCCCTGCAGGCTGAAGCGGCACCTCCCTCTCATGTCCACTATGTGGCTGCAGCTTTATGCCCCTGCACTTACCACCTGTTTGCTGTATTTCTTGTTGTTTGATCCCATGTACTGCACTGCCCCCTCCCCCTCCCACTTATCCCCGCCCCTTCCCCTCGCACAATCTCATTGTCACTTGTCCTAGTAAGATCGTTGTATCTGTCTTCCCTTTGTCCCCCTCCCTTGCTTCGTCGCGCCTTGAAACACTTGTGTATAGGCGCGTTATAAATGCCATATCATATGTTGCCCCTGCCAACTAGTATTCAAAGGGCTAAGACTCACTTCCTCCTCATGTAAGCAGCGAGGCTGCGTCTTCATGCCTTTGTTTCCCCTGCCGAACAGCAACCCTAGGGTGAGGAGGCAATTCTGAAGTATGAATGTGGGTCTTCATTAGTCCACATGATGGTTGTGAGACTGTCCCGACATTAAAGTAGTTTATGCCAATAGTGTTTCCCCCTTTTCACTGTTCTACTAATTGTGGAATTGCTCACTTGTGGGGTTTCTGTAATGCTAATAAACATTTTGTCCCACTTCTGATATTTGAAACTCATCTGTGGCATAATAATTGTAGATCTATAGTTACCCAATTGCTCAATGGTACTTTGCCAACCCTCTCCCCCCCCCGCCACTTGTTTCCGAGGGTAAAGCATTTTGATTTTGAAAACCGATCAGTGTTCAGCCTGCCGTCCTGACTGCACCAATTTAAAAAATGTGATGGAACCTGCCTGCTTTGAGCTCATGGTGGGCAGACAGGGCAGTAGCTAGTGGGTAGTAAAGATTTTCCTTTTTGATGTTTTATCCTCATTCTTTGAGATCCCCAGCTCACCGGCTGCCAGTCCCCCTTTTCTGGCTCCATGTGATAATTTTCCAGCTAGGTGACTTTTATTTCCTGCTCCTCTAAAGGCCTTCCCCCCCCCCACATATTCTAGGACCGGTATGGTTTACTATTATGTACTCCCATCCTAGAATATTTGGGAAAAGTGCTTGAATTTCTTGGCAGCGAACATTTGGGGAAATGTCACCCCAGCAACTTTTTCTTAGTCAACTTTATCACTGCGTACTCCCTTTGCTTGTCTCTAAAGTGTTTCTAACTCTTCTTGTCCCAGAATGGCTAGTGGTGGTGTCTTTGTTTTAATGATTCACTACTTTGCACATTTATTTTTATCGTACCCTGGCCACCCTTGTTGTTTAAACCCTGTCTCTGCAGGTTACTGACTTTGTTGGCACAGTCTTCCTCCTCTTTAGGGTAGGAAATGTCCTTCCCAGAGCGCAGGGTGGACAGCTGTGTTCTTCAACTCGGGAGGATTCGTTTGGGTTCCCTAATGCACGTTTTCACCTTGGTTAATGCCACAAGTGTATGTGAGCTGACTTTCCAGAATTCGATGACCTCTGAGTTTGAATGTACTTGTAGGTGGCCTGATGTCAAACCAAGGCTTGCATGTATGTGTAAATGTTTGTGCAATGAAGTGAAACCACGGGAATACAAATCTGAAAAGGATCCTGAAAGATTCCTTGATTGCTGCATGTTGGGAAAGATTCTTCTTTTTGCTGCTTTCCCTCCATAGGAATCAATGGGACACCCTGCCTTTTGCTATGTTGAACCTTTCCTTATTTTGAAAATAAGTGAAGCCTTTTTGCTCCACCTACCTTTCTAAGCTCAACTGGTTTGGGGCCACTGATCAGTCCCTGTGGCTATCTATGCACGATAGTAAAGTTCTGTTGTCTGGCAGATGCAGTGGCCATAGGCTGCACAGGAATGGACAGGCCCTGCCATTTGAATGGTGCAGATCCTTGCCATTGGTGGGCTGTGGGCAACTCAAGCCCGGATTCTGGATAAAAGGACTCCTGCAGCCGTTCTTCAAATAGTCATTAGAGCCAAGACCCCTACAAAAGAGGGCAGCCTGCCAAAAGCCCAGAGCTCATCATTGCAAGATCGCTAACAGCCCTTTCTTCACTTTGCTTGGCAAAGCCCTGCGTCTCTCCTCAATACCCTCATCAGTGCGTTGCCCTTGCACTGGTTGGAGCAACCAGTCCTGATATTTGCAGCTGGAAGTGCTCAGGACAGTCCTGGAACCATCCGATGGGCTCGCCAGAGGTCGTCCTGGGCCGCTTTGATTCCACCCTGCACCCCCAAAAAGTCTTCAGACTTACCTGGAGACACTGGTAATACATGTGAGTATTCTGGCAGTGCTTCAATACCCTCCTGCCGCCCCGTGCATGTAAATCTCCAAAGTGTGCAAAGGCCTTAACTGTACCCATCCCCCCCCCCCCCCCCAGCGGCTCCAAAGAAAGATGGTGGACTTCATCTGGAGGGGGAAGAAAGCACGCATCCCGCGGAGAACAATGATGGCCAGCACGAGACTGGGAGGCCTGGGGTACCGAACCTCCGTAAATACCAAATGGCGGCGCAACTAGCCCACCTCCAAGCATGGGGGCTTGCTACAGGTCGGCTGAAATGGGTGGAAATCGAACAATCCTGCCTCTCTCTCCCCCTTCGCTTCCTCCCGTTCCTACCTACAGCCTTACGTCGAAGTTGGCCAGGCACTCTAACAGCCACAAAACAAATGATAAAGGCTTGGGAGTGGGCTCGCAGACACCGGGGTGTTTAGAAACTGGGCCGCAGGGGGCCTCACCACTCTGGGGCAACTCTGAGGGGAACTCTCCCCTAACCTTTGAACGCTGCAAGATGACTTTCCAGTTAGCGGAAACGGATAGGTATTCCTACGCCCAACTTAGGCATTGGTGCTCCCACCCACAGACCCGTGCGGCGGCCACGAGACCCCTCACCTCACTAGAGCTGACGGGGAACGACCTACCGGCCCGGGGAAAGATTTCTGCCCTATATAGACTGCTGCAGGAGGACCCCCTCCAGTTTAGGCCTTCCTATATGTCTCAATGGGAAACAGACCTCGTGGATGTCCACCCACGTGAGGATCACACGTGGGTGGACATCTGGGCAAGAACGCGGACGACATCCCGCTGCATTACCAACCGGGAGTGTGCCCATAAGCTACTCCTGCGCTGGTACTACCCCCATCTATACCTTCACCACTTCCAACCGACACTAGACCCCCCACTGTTGGCGACTTTGCGGAGTTTCAGGATCCTACTTCCACATGTGGTGGACCTGCCCCCGAGTGAAAGAGTTCTGGACTCTCTGCTTAGCTACCATAAAGGATGTCACCCAGTTGACCATTCCGCTCACGCTCGGACAGGTCCTCCTAGGGATTCCACTGCCAGGCTCATACCCGCGGTCGGGGAGAAGAGCTGCCCTGGTGTCCCAATTCTTGTTAGCGGCTAAAATCACGGTGGCCCGCACCTGGAAGTCTGCGGACAGACCCCTGATGGCCCTTTGCTGGGTTAAACTCTGGGATATTTTGATAGCCGAGAGAGTCACGGCGGCCAAAGCGGGACTGCTTCACGGATTTCGAGACATCTCGGCGCCAGTACTGGACTATGACCTGAACTACCCAGCCCTGACCCACAAACCGCGCCTGATTGCAAGAGCTCTTCACGCTATGGATGACCCGCTACCCCCACCAAACCAGTCCGACTAAGGCCTGAGAACTATGCTCACCGGGGAACGCATGGGATGGGAGAAGGGGACTCTGGGTTTGCACGATTTGAGAAGCTACATGTAATGCGTTTGTATAATTTCTCCTGTGTTGATTTACAAATAAACAAATATAAAAAAAAAATACAGAACAGTCGGGTGCAGTTCTTAAACATTTTCAGTTTAACTTGTGTGAACAGTCTTTCACCCCACCTAGCTTTATTGGTCAATCCCATCTGTAAGTGAGATTTTGGTTTGGCTTTTGTTGAAACTCTGCAAGCCCACTAAAATTGGGTCCATCTAAACCACCTGTCTTTGTTGATTTAAAAAAAAAGTTCTAACCCCTTGTCCAATACAAACATCTGCCACTTTGAAAGTTGCTTTTACAGCTGGAGGAACTCGGGAGAGCTTGGTTCTTGATGTCTGACAAGGCTGTTGCTAACCCCTTTGAACCCTTAAGCATGTTCCCCAATCGTAGGTTCTTTAAATAATAGTATCACTTCTAGATACTCTTTATAAAAAAGCAATCCTTTATCAGTGAAAAGGCACTCTGCATATATTTCTTCAGATAATCAGCGTTCTGATACTATACTGCAGAAAAAAGTGGCTGCTAAAATGGGTTTCCAAAATCTACCCTGGGGTTGGAATTTGGGAGATCAACTTATTATGGTGAACAGGAAAGGCACTGAAGTCTAGTCAAACCCAATCAAGGTAGGTATTTACTGGATATTTGTAAGACGCTTATACAACACATGGTGTTTCAAGCGCCACAAGACAAAAAGGGGGTGGAAAAAGATAATAACGGTCCTACTAGGTCTTGTGAAATTCGGATCGTGCAAGTGCAGTAACAAGAAGTGCGAGGGAGAGGTGGGGGGAAGAGTGCAGGTTGTGCGAAGTGCTAGGATGGGGAGGGGAGGGCAGGGCAAGAGGAGAGAGTGCAAGTGAAGGGGTGGGGGAAGAGGGCCCCATGGTTAGGCGAGTGCTAAGGGGAGGCCAGGTGTGCAACTGCCAGGGATTGCATGGGGTGAGAGTCCACATGCTAAGTGCGAGGAAGGGGGTGGGCTAGGTGAGGTGGGGCTGGTACCCTGTAGAACGCGGAGGGAAACCAGGCAGCCAGTCACTGGGACAGATGGGGGCGTTAGCTGGGTAGGAGGAGTAGAAAGGAAGAAGAGGAAAGGAGGGTCTTGAGGAGCTTCCAGAACTTAAGGCGATCCGGCTCAACCCTGAGAGGGGCAGGGAGACAATTCCAGAGGGAGGTACCTGTGGAGGAGAGCTACCCCCCACTCTCTGGTTAGAGAAGTGTCTTATCTGTAGAGAGTTGGAGCTAGAAGGCCGAAGGGGTCTAGCAAGGCGGTATTTAGGGAGAGTTGAATGCAGCTGGGTCCCAGGCCCCAGAAAGCCTTGTTGATGATGCAGAGGGTCTTGAACTTGATCCTAGCAGCAACCGGGAGCCAGTGGAGAGATTCTGGGGCTGGAGAGATGCAATACCCGGGCTTGAGGCCCAGGGATAAGTTTTGCAGTCCTATTCTGGATTAGTTGAAGGAAGTGAAGGGGGGATAAAGGAAGATTGAGGAAGAGGCTGTTGCAGTAGTCCAGCCTAGCGAGGACCAGAGGTCTGGAGACATTTGAGTTTCTGGGGCAAGGGGAAGGGAAGGGGCGAATGCCTCTGAGGAGATGAAGCTGATATTGGGC
Source organism: Ambystoma mexicanum (assembly GCF_040938575.1). Classification (NCBI taxonomy): domain Eukaryota; kingdom Metazoa; phylum Chordata; class Amphibia; order Caudata; family Ambystomatidae; genus Ambystoma; species Ambystoma mexicanum. The sequence goes on along the minus strand of NC_090922.1, from coordinate 567,841,311 downwards.
CTTCTTGGCAAGGTCTGCGATGTGAGGCGAGGGAGGAGTCAAAGATGACCCCATGGTTTTTTGCCTCACAAGAGGGTGAGGGGGAGGGGACCTATAGAGGGCGGCCAGAGAGTAGGAGGGACAAGGTGGCAGGTGAGGCTTAGACTCCGGAGGGGTGTCATAGTGGTCTAGGGCTACAATGTGACACACAGAGCCCTCCAATTCCATTTTGACAGTGAAGTACAAAAGTACACAATGATTTATTAGGCTTTTATAATCAACACTAAGCGGTGCATCCTCTATGTAAGTATTGCCACACAACTTTGATAAAATACATATCTACAATCTTGTGAGAAGGTAGAAAAACTTTGATTCAAAACCAATGCAATATAGTTAAGTCAGATGCAGAAAACAAAGTTGAAACAACAAAGAGCATTGCTAGAGCATTCCCTAACACTTTTGGGCCTTGAGCTGGATTTGGGCCTAATGCCCTAAAGTCCTCCGTAAATGTACCTGAAAAGTATCTCTTTTGGAACTGTGGTTGGACGATGCCAGTGGTTGTGATTCAGAGTTCCAAAAAGTTAAGAAAACTGTACAGATATCTAACATTCTCCAGCATGGGGTCTGGAATGGATTCACATGCTCATGAATATTCCCAGTCGTCAGGCTGGGAATCATCGGTAAAGAAAAAATCAGTTTGTTTCATTTCTGAACTGTCTTTCTCCTAATAACCAATCACTGGTCTCTGGGTCATACTGCCCCCCAGCCAATGACTGCCCTCTACCTAAGCCCCTCCTCTGGCAGCCATCTTCAGATTTCTACCGCACGTTCAAGTGTTGGGAGCCCTCGTGCCATAGCTCTCGAGCTTTTACTGCGTTTTGCGATTTTTCAAAGAGTTTCATCTCATTTTTTCGGTCAATCGAGCCTCAAGCTCCACCGTTTCTACTTCCGTTCAACGGGGGCCCCGTTTTTGAATTTTCTACGCCCCTCAAGGGTGAAGTTCTCGTCGAGTTTCGCTTCTTGGAGGATTCCGGAAGATCTTTGATGCCTACCCCGCGTGGACATGGCCCAGGACAAAGGAAACGCGACGCCTCGATCCAAGCTGTTCAGGAGCTGCCCTGGATGCGGATTGCAGAATGTCTTCAAGGAGGATGAGCATTCCAGATGCCTCTACTGCCTTCACGAAAACAAAACGCACGTGGAGAAGGACTGTGCGTTTTGCAAGAACATGTCAGAGCGGACTATGAAGGATCGGCGTATCCACCTCACCAACTGGCTGGAAGGGAAGAGCCCAGCAGTAGGTGAGAAGAAGTCTGAGCGGTCTTCTAAGACCTTTGAGGGCGCTCCGGCGACGGGGGCCCAACAAAAGGCAAAGCACAGCGAGTTTGCAGGCACCGGGAGCGCCGATCGGTCGGGCTCCTCAGTTGCCAGGCAGGGCGCACTTTCACCGACGCCATCAACCACGAGCCAACGCTCTGGCTCGGGGAGGAGGAAATCGGAGAACCCGGGTAAGCTTCAGGAGAAGCCCCGGTTGATCCCGGCGGAGACGGCAGAGGGGGGAGCGAGGTGGTGACCTTCCCCCCAAGGTGAAGGCCTCAGGCACAGCCAAGGTAGCAAAGGCCTTGATTCACCCAGCTAAAGCCTCTATCGAGGGAGTCGCAGCGGCCCTGGCGAAGCCTGTGGAGGCTACCCAGTGGAGGCGACCCCGGGGCCTAGAGTTTCCCTGGCACCGCGGAGAGAATCCTCTTTTCAGCCCATCGATAAGACCCCTTTGAAACCCCGGGTGGAAAAAGAGGGGGGGGGCGGTGGCCATCACGAACACAGATACAGCCTCTGAAGAGGAGCTGGCTGGAGTCGCGAAGATCCTGAACAAGAAGTTCGAGGAGGCAGACGAAGAAAGCGAAGGTGGTGCCGACGAGGAGCCCGTGGAGGCGGAGGATTCCACTCCCCAAAAGTCGCGCCGTTGCAGCCAGTACCTGGCCCACAAGACAACTCGGGAGCAATCTTGATGGTGATCCAGGCCTTGTGTATGGAGATAAGGACAAGGTTGCCCTTACCCCCAACGGACGACCCAGCGACACCTGGGCCATCGGGAAGCCCTCCAAGCAAGCAGAGAATTCACCCCCCCCTCTCCCCCCCCCCCCCCCCCTGCCGAACGGGGACGGCCACGACGGGGACGGATGACGATGGTGGTGACGACGGGATGGGCCTTCCATCACCACCTCCTTGGGCCTCCCCGCCTGACGAAATTGGCTCCTTCCACGCCATGATCGCCAGGGCATCCGAGCTCTTCCAGCTCTGCCCCGAGGAACAGAAGGACGGTTTACTCCATCAATGGCGTGAGGACAAGAGGAAGATGGTCCTCTTGGTTCCATTACTTGACGATATCTGGGACGGGGGCCTGTCGCTCCTGAAGAACCCATCCACGACCCCTGCCAAGAGACCCCGGATTCGGTCGTCTCCGCGGCGGCCAAGAAGAAAGCGGCGGGAGCAATGGTTGACTTCGACCTCCCTGCCGGACGGCAAGGGGAAGAAACTGGACGCCATGGCATGGCGGGTCACCTTGGCGGAGACGACGATTAAAGCGGCCATCGCCCTCGCGATTGTGGCCCGCAACGACAGGGAGCTGTGGTTTAAGATCGCTGCCCTGCTGGGGTAAACATGCATATCATCGAAGAGTACTTTTCATCGTGGGACTTTTCATCGTCACTTTCATCGACAAACTTTTTTTTTTTATATATATATTTTTGTGGGGTGTTTTTTTGGGGTTGGAGTAAGATTATATAAGTAAGGGGGGGTCTGGGGGGAACACCCCTTTTTTAAATAAAAATTTTTTTTAAAAGTTTTGGTCGATGAAAAAGTGGCGATGAACCGTCCCACGATGAAAAGTGCTTCGACGATATAACGTAGAACCCCCTGCTGGACTTCCTCCCGGACGACAAGAGGGCTGAGGCCCTGGAGATCCTACAGGAAGGCAAGGTGGCGTCGGACCACGCCATAACAGTGGCCACGAACATTGCTGACACTGGTTTTCGCCAGATAGGCAACAGTGTTTGCCTTCGCCGGTGTGGTTGGCTCAAGGCAGCCGATTTCCGCCAAGACGTGCAGACCAGAGTTCTGGACATGCCTTTCGACAGGAACAACCTGTTTGGCAAGACAGTGGACGAGTCCCTGCAGGCCATCAAGGCCGACACAGACGGCTCGGGCCTTGGGTGTTCTGCAACAACGGCCTCCCTTTCGGAACTCTGGAGGCAAGCAAGGTGCCTCCAAAGGATTCAGCGGTGGCTCCTCGACGTACTGCCAGGCAGCCCGCTCCTCGTCGCAGGAGGGCTACAGAGGACGCAGCAAGTCAGGAGGATGTCGGCGGCAAGGCCGCTGCCAAGCAGGACTGAGCCGGCCATAGCGTCGGGCCCCCACCTGAGCACCCTGGTGGGAGGCCGGCTGGCGGAGTTCATCAGCGTGTGGGAGTCCATCTCCACCGACCGATGGGTGCTGGATGCCCCGGCCCACGGGCACACTCACGGGTTTCTAAAGAAGTGCCCCCACTTTCCACCCGTGGCCAGGAAGGAAAACCACATCCCTCAACTGCTGCTGGAAGTAAGGGAGATGCTGAAGAAAGGAGCCATTGAGCTTGTCCCAAAGAGGCTCTGGAGTGTACTCACGATACTGCCTCGTAAGAAAGACCGGCGGCTGGCGACCCATCATCAGTTCAAGGCCCTTCCCTTCAGATTGAAGTCGGCTCCCAGGGTATTCACCAAGTGCCTAGCAACAGTGCCAGTGCGGCTGCGCCTGCAGGGGATCCACGTCTACCCCTACCTGGACGATTGGCTCATCCGAGCAAAGACAAGAGAACTCGCCGTCGTGCACACAGCGAAGACCGTCCAACTGCTCACGGATCTGGGATTCTCGATCAACTTTGCGAAATCCCACTTGGTGCCGTTGCAAGTCGTCCTGTTCCTGGGTGCCAGGCTCGACACAGTGGCGCGATTGGCTTCTCTGTCGGAGGAAATGACGAAGGCCATCCTGGGCAAGGTGCAACCGCTGTGGACCATGGACGTGGCCAGGGTGAGGTCCATCAAGTCCCTGCTCGGCATGATGTCCTTGTGTGCCTGTGCAGGTTGCGGATGCGTCCACTGCAAGAGTTCCTCGACGCTGGTGGCTGCAGGTTGTTAAGCAGAATCCTGTACAGTTCCCTTAGGGAGCACTACACAAGATTAGGACTACAGGTGAGGGCAATCAATCCCCTTTGGTATCAGTCTGTACCACAAAGATTTAGTTGGTAGCTGTGGCTGAGCAGTCAGACTTATCTCAAGAGGGAGATGAGCAGTATTCAGGGTTTACACAATAGGCCTACAGTACTATGGCACAAGGAAACACTGACCAAAGCTTTGTATTAAAAAGTAGATCTATATTTATTTTATACACTTCTAGATAAACACATCTATCACAGTTCTTAAAGCAAGTTAAATAAGTCAGAGGAAAAATATACACACTCCCTAGTTAAATTGTAGACCAAGTGAACCAGAGTGAAAACTGAGCAAAACGCACACACCACCAAACCACACACAAGGGATACACTATCAATTTCTCACCACAAGGGAGGGAAAGCGCAAGTTATATAGAAATAGCCTCTTACACACCCTAGCAACACTTCCCATAAGTTTGTGAACCAGATTAAGCAAGACAGTGCATCAGTATAGGCAATACTTAAATAAAAACTGAGCAAATTGGCATTTCAAGGTTTAGAAAGGGGAAGAAAAGGGTAGTTATAAGAAGCAGGTGCATCAACACAGTTCTCGTTGAAAATCAATCTAAAGAAGGCAGGTCTAACAAATGTAGCCAGAGTCAGTAGGCCTGTGCCAGAGTCATTGGTACAGGGCAAGGGCCCAGGAGCAAAATGTTCTTGTAGCTGCAGTCAGGTCTTTGGTTGACGATTTTGAAAAGGTGGATGCAGAAATTGAAAGACAATGTTGAGAGAGGGGCGGCCAACCCAACAGGTAGGGTAAAGGATTTAAAACACCTTTAGTACTACCGTGAAGAAAGGGCGGCCTGGCGGAACAATGTACCTTTAAAATGAAGAAGTGGCTCCTGGAGTGGCGGTTGTTCCTGCAGTTCGGGTGATCCAGCAAAGGAAGAGAGGCTCTCGTCGTGGAGGAAGGTTAGAGTTACTGCACTACCTAGGGATGAAACCAGCCGCGGTGCTGCCCGACGAATAAAAGGTATGCTCCTTTAAATCGTGGTCCGGGTGGACTGGTGCCTGGCTATCCGGCCTCCGAGTACAGGGTACGGGAGATTCGACCAAGGCAGGTCCGGGAAGGCGATTGGCAAACTGGTTGGCCCCACCAGCTCAAGGGAAGAAGGCTCTTGCAGGTGAAGAGTGTGGAGAAAAGTGGAGAGACGCTGCAGCAGGGCTTCACAGGTGGTTGTCGTTGCAGATGTCTTTGGCTTCTCTCCGTTTCGGCTTCTTAGTTCCAGTGGTCTTACTCTTCCAGTCCTCAGGACCCTGCTTTTATTCAAAGAGATCCTCATTCATACAGCCTAGCTGTCACTCGCACAGTGGAGTGGTCATCTTGGTGGGAGACCCTCCAGCCTATCAGGATCGAGTGCGACATGGGTTGCTGAGGCAACCCTGTCCAGGGGTCCTACTCCCTCCCCTCCCACACAATGGACCCACCCCAGATTCAGTGGCGGCAGAAGCCCGCCAAACAGACGAACAAAGGATCCCCGACCTGGGTTAGGAGTTTAGAGAAAGACACGAGAAAGAAGTTATATTAAAGTTCTGGCAAATAAAACCTACTGGAGTAAAGTTAATATTAAAATACACTGGTGGTATGTTAGAGGCTGTCAGAAAGTGGTAGCCTCGAACAATGGGGAAAATCCCATAGGGAAATATTTGCGGTTGAATATTTTCGGTAGTAACCACTGCCACCAGCCAGAAACTTTTGAGAGGGACTGTATGGTACCCTCTCGAAAATGAACATAAGGGAAAAACTATTAACCCTTTCCAGTACCTCCATAGTAAGATGGTTTGTACTGGTTTAGGTAATAAAAATTGACTAGTAAAGTCAATTGGTTCTTTACATGCCCTGGGAGACAGTAGTCCGTCCCAGGGTATGGAGTCTGTTTGGGGGTCGTTACGACACCCCTGTGTCACTGCACGGAGGGTGCCGTGTAACACATGTGAATAAAGATGGTTCCTATGGAGGGGAGAGAAACTCCATAGGCATTGAACACAAAAAATAGCCTAGAACCGACATAGCAAAAATGCCCAAGAGTGGGAAAAAGAGTCTCACTCTTAGCAGGAGAAAACAAAAAAAATCAAATCCAGCAAAGCTGCTGGGGGACTCCATAGATGAGGGAAATTAGCCATAAAATGAGAATTCTCCCTAACACAGGCGGCGGGCAGCTTCAAAGACCGGATCTCGCTCATTGAGACCTTCCGCCAAGTGATCCAGTGGTCTGGCACCCGTGCGCATCTGGCGGTGGGTATGGACTTCCAGACCCCGGCACATCAGGAGATGGGGAGCGCACACTGGAGATCTCCATGCAAGAGGCCTTTGGCTCCTGGAGGAGAGGTCACTACACATCAATGTCCTGGAGCTCTGAGCCGTGTTCTGGTCCCTCAGGTCGTTACTCCTGTCGCTCAAGGGCAAGGTGGTAAGGATCTTCACAGACAACTCCACCACGATGTTTTACATCCTGAAGCAGGGAGGCACCAGATCCCCAGCCCTATCCAAGGAAGCCCAGGATCTGTGGCACTGGGCCGTCGCCCACGGGATGTTTCTGGTACCCTTCCATCTGGCAGGAATAAAGAACACTCTCGCCGACTCGCTCAGCAGGGAGCTGCGCTCGTTCCACGAGTAGGAACTGCGTCAGGATCAAGTGGATTTACTTTTCCAACGATGGGGCAATCCCCAGATCGACCTATTCGCTACGGTGACGAACACCAAGTGCCAGAGGTTCGCCAGCAGGTTTCCCCAGCTGGGGAGCATGGGCGATGCCTTCTCATTCCCCTGGGGTGTCCTGTTCCCGTATGTGTTCCCACCATTGCCGTTGCTGCTGTGACTCATCAACCAACTCAGATGGTCCCAGTGCAGGATGATCCTCGTCGCACCGGCGTGGCCGAGGCAGACATGGTTCCCGGACCTTCTGACATGTCCGCATCCCCCCCAGTTAAACTGCTGACGGACGCGGATCTCCTCACCAGAGAAGGAGGCGCCATCCTCCACCACGACCCGGGGTCACTGAACTTGCAGGCCTGGCTTCTGCAGCACTAGAGTTTGGAAGGTACGACATCCCGGCGGACTGCAAGGAGGTGCTTGAAAAGGCCAGGGCGTTCTCAACTCTCAAGTGATATGGACACAAATCGAAGAGGTTCTCTGTCTGGTGCCGTGCACAGAAGATTAACCCTCTCCGGATTACGGCCCCTCAAGTGCTGCCGTACCTACTGTCGCTGGACAAAGCGGGGCATGCTCATGCCTCCATTAAGATACATCTGGCGGCGATCATCTCTGTGGTCTCATCGCCTGGTGAAGGAGTTTATGGAGGGACTGTTCCGATCATTCCCGCCGGTGAAGGCTCCGGCCCCAGTGTGGGAGCTCAACGTGGTGCTGAGCAGGCTCATGGGGCCGCCATTCGAGCCTCTGCATTCGGCACCGCTGAAGTTCCTATCGTGGAAGACGGCGTTTCTTGTGGCCATCACCTCCGCACGAGTGGGAGAGATCCAGGCCCTCTCCTGCAAGCCACCCTACCTGACATTCCACGAGACGAGGGTGGTGCTAAGGATGCACCCCTCCTTCATGCCCAAGGTGCCGTCGGACTTCCATCTGAACGAGCCCTTGGTGTTACCGGTTTTCTTCCCGTCGCCTTCGTCGCCGGCCGAGAGGAGTTTGCACTCGCTGGATGTGGCTAGAGCGCTGAAGTTCTACGTGGACCCCACGAAGAGTCTTCGGAAGACGTCACAGCTGTTTGTGAACTTTGGACCTGTGAACCAAGGGAAGGCCCTCTCGAAGGCTTCCATTTCCAGATGGCTCTCTGGCTGCATCATGCACTGTCACCGGTTGGCAAACCGACCGTTGCCCGGCCGTCAACCAGAGCGATCGCTGCTACCATGGCGTTCCTGTCTGGTGTGCCCTTGCTGGACATCTGCAGGGTTGCTACGTGGAGGTCGATGCACACCTTCACGAGATTCTACTGCGTCGACCGGGATTCCAGGGAGGAGTCCAGAGTCGGCCCGGCAGTGCTGCGCAATCTGTTCGCCTGAAGGTGGGCCTGGTGAGTGGGTAAGAGATGCTTAATGTTGAGTTGATGTAAATGCTTAATGTTGAGCCTTGCCACCTCCTATGGTTGTGCATGTGTGTACTGCTATGTATTCTTGTATTCACGAGCATGTGAATCCATGCCAGATCCCATGCTGGAGAAGGAACAAGTTACTTACCTGTAACTGTTGTTCTCCAGCATGGGTCTGGCATGGATTCACATGCGAACCCTCCCTCCTACCCCTCTGCGGCTCTTCGCTTGGTCCTACTGCCACTTTACGTGCTACCAAATCTGAAGATGGCTGCCAGAGGAGGGGCTTAGGTAGAGAGCAGTCATTGGCTGGTGGGGGGCGTATGACCCAGAGACCATTGATTGGTTATTAGGAGAAAGACAGTTCAGAAACGAAACAAACAGATTTTTTTCTTTACCGAGGATTCCCAGCCTGACGGGGAATATTCATGAGCATGTGGATCCATGCCAGACCCATGCTGGAGAAAAGTTACAAGTAAGTAACTTGTTCCATCATATCCACTACACTAGGGTAGGCCCAGGATTAGTTCCTTGACTAGACCCACAATGATGCTACTCAAAGAAAGGACTTTATGCACTTGTAACTGTGGGGAGGATCTGGGGGGGTAGGGGACAGGATGTTTATTTATCCCTCCCACCCCCGCCCCTCACTCCGAAATCTCCAGAGTCCGTTTCAGAGGTTTCACATCCCTTTGGGAACACATTCTTCGGTGATTTGTTTAGTCAAGGGTGGCCCATGGGTTGCGGGTGCAAAGGTCTGTTTCGGGCATGGGATCCAATACACCTGAAGGAAAACAGAACGCCCCTTTGAACGGGGACTTGTATGTAACAAGGATGAACCGATCAAGAAGGTAGAGAGCCATACGTAGGGCAAACCCTCTGATGTAGTCATGTCTTACATGAGCAGAGTGGGGCCGCAGAGCCCGCAGCAACTCGTGAGGGAGAGAATGCCAGAGCCGGACCCCGGAGTTCCAGCGTAATGAACAGTGGGGAAACCGCTTTCAGGACAAAGTCCTGGATATTGTCTAATGTGTTGGTGTAACCACAGGAAAGACGTGGTCGGCCCAGCGCCTCATCAACAATGCTGAAACCAGAAGGTATTGGTGGAACAAAGCATCCCGTCGGCAGACCTTCGCAGATCATGCAGACATAACGAGACACTGATAGCGGCTCTGTGCTGAAGCTGAGAAAGCAGAGACTGAGACTTGAAGCAAATCCATCCCAACGGCAAGCCTCGTGACTCCACCCACATCAAGTGAATCTACCAGGGTGGATACAGAGAGAAGGCAAAAGGGACTATATACATTACAGGAAAGGAGTGTGCCATGGAGAAAACACAAACCTATATATTGTGAAGCACCAAGAAAGTTTCTAAGTAACTGTTGATGAATACTGGAATCTATTACTAAAAGATTTGCAAAGCTCTCCGAATTAAGCACAAGTACTAATCGCAGAGAAAGTAAGGTGAAACTAAGACAGAGGCCCTAGGTGTGGTGGTGCTACACCTTTTAACAAGGGTATTGTCGAAATGCAAATTAATGCGTCATTCATAGTTTCGCCCCGCCCTATACTATAGGAATTAAAGGAGTACATGTATGGCTTCTGTCCCCTCTCTGCCGCCATACCGCAAATACAAAAGACGGTACTCACTAAGAGAACCCCCCAGTCTTACCCCAGAGCGATCGAAGAAGAGATTAATCTGCAAGCTCTAGCAGACCTGGACATGCTGTAACCTAAGATGACAAAAGCAAGTGACGTCACTGCTGAAACTGACACACATAGATGCATTAGACCCGAAGCAGATAACGCACTAACCAAGAAGTTACAGACACTGGGTCAAGCTGCAGTCAGACATGAAGAATGTTACCTGCATTCAATAGACACTAGAAAACATATACATGCTGAAACACAAGACTCGTAAGAATACATATGCTTGCTCAATGCAGAAACACAACGGTAATGAGTGGCTATTTGGGATAAAATGGACGGCGCAGCCATATTAGAGTGAATGGGAAACATTGAAGCTGCAGGAAGAATAGAAGCGCTGAATTTTCGAAAAGCAGAGATCCAAGCAGAATAGATTGTAGCCGCACAACTCCTGCCAAGGTTACAGTAGTAAAGGGAGGTTTGGACTAGTACTGAGGAGAACAGAAGATAATGATTCCCAAGCGCAAGACACATTTGTCTTGGATTAAATAAAGAAACAGTCCTTGAAGACCAAGTGCTCCTTAATTAAAGCTTAATATTGGAAGAGAAGTAGCTCATGCAAGTCTGCAGTGCAAAGTCAGGGTAAAGACCTGCATTAAAATAGGTTTAAATCCTAGTAAAAGTCGAAAGGAATAATTCAAAACGTGGTGGTCTCACACGTAACTTATAGTTGGAGAACAGGGGCTATTCATTACCTCCAGACACAGATGGACTGAGGCCTTCACTACCCTCAAATTCTTAGTACAAAGATACAAGACAAAGCCAAGTTCAAAACTGAAAGTCCTGGCTCGTAGCCTAGGTAATCAGAGATGGTGTGTTATAATTGGAAACACAGTAACCTGATGTCGCTCTCCGTACCAGTATTGTTACTCATGTGCTGATGAACTTTCAAATAGTCAAAGTTGGCAAAGCCGATGCCAACCAATCCCCGTCCTCCAATAACGTTGTTTTGGAACTGTTGGATGGGCCAATCAAGTAGTGTAGAGATGACATAGATTCACCGCTATCAACTTAGAGATGGTCTCGTGGGATGGTGGGTGCCATCAGATAGAGCATGACCAATAAAAAGACTAACCCGTATAGATTTTATACATAGATGATTCCCCTCATCAATCCCCCACCTTCTCGTAGGTTTTTGTAACCGAGTGTAATGGGACGTTGGTTGTGCTGGATTTTGTTTTTAAACCATTGTCATGCTCAAGACCGATGAGAGCATAGACAATGTTTGTTTCCTGCTGTGCCTGTTTCATCTGGATTGTTAATAAAATAGGCTTTTGTCATTTACCTTGACTCTTCTGTTTTTGACCGTGGGATTTCCTGGCCTATCTGGTCTGCTCAGGCCACACTTTCCACCCGACCATTACAGTATACTGAACCCCAACATAGACAGTCGAATGTAAAGATTCTGGAGGACTCAAAAAGGAAGAGATGTAAGAGATGACATACAGAAAGACTATCGGAAGGACATTGAGATCAATGGGTCTCTCAAACTCCAGGATATCCGACCTATGAATTTGTACCACGAGCTGCAAAAACCCATGAAAGAGCATTTGTAAACCCAGATTAATAGACGCTCTTGAGTTGTTTGAACTTCCAGAACTGGTTGCAATTGGAATAACCCTGAAACAAAGCCCAGGAAACCCGTCTAAAGGGAAGGTGCCATAAGATATATATTCTGGACATCTTTAATTATTATAGTGGTAGATTCAGGTAGAAGTAGACTTTGTGACCGGCCACGAGGGTACGTGGCTAGCCGGAGACACCAGCAGATGCTTCTCCGCTGAGCTCCCGGTCCTGATCGTAGAATCCCCCCAGTCCCCCAACCCCCCTCCCCTCATTGAGCACATTGAGGCCCCTAACTGACAGGAAGGTTCTTGGGACCACTCAATATGAAAAATGGAAAGGTGCCTGGCTTTAGAAGGTGACCGCAGTGTTCACACAAAGTGGCGGACGGACCCGATCCGAGCGTGTGGATTGGTGCCTCCGGCGCAGCGGAGCTCGGCCGTAGGTGAAGGGCCCAGTGAAGGGACTGCATCAACTCAGTGAGTAGAGCACTAACTGCGGGGAAGTTGACTAGGAACGGAGGAGGAACGGACGGGGCCTGGAATTACGGAGCAAGAGCCTCCTTCCGTGTGAGGCAGCTGGGCGGAGAACTGCTCCAGCGCGGGGCTGGAATAAAATGGTGTAGTGCTCACATAACCCATCAATCATGGTGGAGGAGCCACGGGCCAGCGGCGGTGTAGAGTCATGACACACATGCATCGTTACAGCCTCAGCATATCCCCCCAAAGACACAAGCTACAGAGGGGAGGAAAGAGGCGACATAAATTAATACCTGGTACCACATCCTGGAGATTGGCAATGGCCCCCAAGCGATACTAGTTGCTAACTACTGGGGTGTTGGGCACAACACATTGGAGTGCAAGCGTGGGGGCTGGAAGCACAAAGAACAAGGTGTAAACTGTGGAGAGTTCGTCGTGAAAGAGCATATTGAAGCACTTATGCAGGGCGCAGACTCAGAATAGTGCGCACAACAGCAAGCAAGTGCCCAAATACACTTGCTGCCTCCTGCACAACTGGAGATGGATGACCCTCGAACAAGGTCAGATTTGATGGCCATGCTGATTGAGCGGAAGAATATTACAGAGAGCGCTGCAGACCTAACAAAGGCCATCTGACCTCAACAAAAATGTAATGTCGGTGGAGAGGTGAGTAGATGACTTTGAAACGGCGGTGTTTGATCAGGTGCATGATCACAACGAGCTTGCACAAAGAGTGGGTACCATAGGACAACAAATGCAGTTTGGCCTGGATCATCAGGAGGAGTCTGAGAACCAATCACGACGGAACAACATCCGGATCAGGTGGGTTCCCAAGTCGGTGGCGGACGTTGATCTGCAGGAATACATTAAGGGTGATGTTCCAATCCCTTTTGGGGATGGAGGAGGAGTGAGAGAGTGCTGGATCGTACCCACTGGGTGTATTCCTCATTCCAAATAAGCAGGAATCTAACCCTGCATGTCCTGACCAGAGTCCACCTGTCCATGGTGAAGGAAGAAATAATGAAAGAAGCCTGCAAACAGGAACAAGTAAGGTTCAGACACACCCCAATGGTGCTATATCAAGATCAGGTGCAGGCAACACTCGCAAAACGGAAACACCTGCGAGTGGTCACAAGCTCTCCACTCTCATAAGATCATTTCGAGGGGATTGGGTCCTCCGATGTATTCCATATCTATGACAGTAATCACCACAGCTGTGCTGCTTCGGAAAGTCTTTCTGCGTCCGCCCTCGAGGACCTTCTCTGACGGCCGAAGTCACTGGATGTTAGAAGTAGGACGCACGACGCCCGTAGCCTCAGTTCCGTTTTTTCCGCGAACGTGTTGGCTTCGGAGATCTCGGCGTGCCTCGTCTCTTTGGAGTTTCTGTTCTTTATCGGTTCTTCGAACCTGTTCGTTTGTGAAGTGTTCCTTCGTAAAATGTCTACCTCGTCTTCCACCCCACGTCCGGGCTTTAAGTGCGGAGACTGCGGGTCCAAGATGTCGGTGACAGAATCGCACAACGCCTGCCTCTAGTGCCTCGGGGAGGCCCATGACACGGATGATTGTGTCGACTGGCAGTCGCTTACGTCCAAAGCCTTGCGGGAGCGCAAGAAGAAACTGTCGGTAGGTAAGGTGTCCAAGCCACGGAAGTCGAGGTCTGCGGGGCTTTCGCCGGACGATTCGAGGGGCGACTCTTTGCATCGTCGTCAGAAGTCCAGTGGGTCTCGGTCCCGCCACTCCTCTGCCTCTTCGAGGCACTCCCAGAAGCGCCGTCATCGGTCGCCTTCCCCGTCCTCATCCGAGGACTCTGCCCGTAGGCGGGTCGCTTATCCCACCAAGCATGCAACACCAGAGGAATGGGCTTCCTTCGGGAAGAAAATGTTAGCGATTCTCCAATCGCAAGGCAGTGGTCCGTCCGCGCCTCCCGAGTGGGGTCAGTCGAGAGACGCTGCTCGTACGCCTTCGGGCTCGGGTGGTCGGCACGATTCACGGGAAAGGTCCCGCTCGGACAAGGGGAATCGTTCTCGTCATGCCCGTTCCAGGTCCCGGTCCTCGACGCGCTCGAGAGCGTGTACACCTGTGGTGTCTTCGAGGAAGATGTCGACGCCTGTGGCGCCGAGGTTGTCGTACTCTTTCGAGGCTCCGCCTCCGAAGAAGTCGACGCCATCGGCGCCCAGGCCGTCTAGGGACACGCTCAGGGCTTCACCCTCGAGGCCTGTCGACGCCGTCCCCTAGAAGGGCTCTGGCCAAGGCCAAGCATGGCTTTGTTCCACATTCTGTGCCTTCTTACCGCCATCTTGAGTTTATTTCGGAGGTTGGTGAGGGCTCTGATGATGGCATGGTTCCTGATACGGTGCCAGATGAGATTCTCTCTGGCCATAGTCAAATTGAGGACCTGCGTCAGTCCATGCATGACGCCAGTGGTCTGGACACCTCTCCGGAGGTGGAGTTTTGTAGGCCTGAGCCTCTCACTCATGCCCACTCCTCGTACCGGCGCCTTATGTCTAGGGTCACCAAGTACTTGGGGTGGTCTGCTCCCCCAGGGGATTTTCTTCAGGATGACCTTAAGGATATCCTCGACCATGGTCCACCAACTGACCCGGTACTGCCGTTCCATATGGCTCTACAGAGGAGGTTGGCGGCGGCTTGGACTGCTCCGGAGAGTCTCCCGGCAGTGGGCAAGTCTTTGCCGCGAAAATACTGCCCAGCCAGTAGTGACCCCTGCTACTTGACCAAGCACCCCACTCCGCAGAGTTTGGTGGTGCAGGCGGCTACGGCCCCGGCAAAGCAGGCGTCGTACCCTACCATCCCTCCTGTTGGGGACGACAAGCGTTTTGACGGTTGGGCGAAGAAAGTGTTTTCTTCAGGGGGTATGGCAATTCAGGCGGCCAACTCCATATGTGCCTTGTCTCGGTTCATGCACACTCTGTGGAACTTTGTTTCCTTAGCGGCTGAACATATTCCTGAAGGGGACGAACGGGATGGTTTCCTTGCTATGGTCCAAGATGGCAAGGATGCCATGTAGGAGGCCGTTCAGTCGGGTTTGGACATGGCAGATTGCGTCAGCCGGTCCATGGCGGTGAGCACCGTAATACGCAGGTTTGCGTGGTTGCGGAAGTCGGGGTTTGCTCCTGATGTGTAGGCCCAGCTCCTCAACATGCCCTTTGACGGGGAACATCTTTTTGGCAGCAAGGCTGACTAGAGCCTTGAGAGGTTGCAGACCTCCAAAGCTGCAGCAAAGTCGTTGGGCGCTGCAGTTCGACAACCTCTGCCTTTTCGTCCTAGGGGACAGCAATGGAGGGGAGGTTCCTTTTCGTTATTACTCATCCTTTGGTAAAGCGAGGGGAGCTGCCAGTCAAAGGGGCCACCGTAGGAGTGCCAGAAGTGGAAAACAAGGTACTCGAGGTGCCAAGGCCGCTCGGGCAGTTGCCTCTTTGCCCTCAGGCAACGCCGCAGCCGCTTCAGCTCAGTCATGAGGCCATGTCCCATGGTTCGCCGGTTGGGGGAAGGCTGGCGCAGCATCTTGTAGAGTGGCGTGCCATTACTTCAGATGTGTGGGTTCTGGAGATCATAGCCCACGGCTACTGTCTTCCTTTCCGGCAGAGGCCTCAAGACAATCCACCGGGGAATCTCTTTGAAGAGTCCGGACCCGCTCCTTGCGCAGGAAATTCAATCCCTGCTGGAGAAAGGCGCCATAGAACTGGTACCTGTAGCGGAAAGGAACAAGGGATGGTATTCACCTTATTTTTTGATTTCAAAGAAAGATGGGGGATTGAGACCCACCATGGACTTGCGCGGTTTGAACAAACTCCTCAGGAAGGACAAGTTCAAGATGGTTACTCTCTCGTCCTCCAGGCCCTTCAACTTCAGGACTTGTTGGTGTCTATCGACCTCAAGGATACTTATTTTCATGTGCCGATCCATCCAAAGCACAAGAAGTACCTGAGGTTCGCGGTTGGCGACTTGCACTGTCAGTTTCGGGTCCTGCAGTTCGGATTGACCTCCGCCCCGAGGGCCTTCACCAAGCTCATGGTAGTGGTGGCAGCGCACCTCAGGAAAGGGGGATTCACGTCTACCCCTACCTGGACGATTGGTTGATCGGGGCGCGCTCTCCTGAGCAAGTGCTGGACCATCTGTCTGTCACCTGCCACTCCCTCCACGAGCTGGGCTTCTCCCTCAATTTAAAGAAGTCCCATTTGACACCAACTCAGAGGCTCCAGTACATTGGAGCAGTGCTCGACACGTCCCTGGAACAGTGTTTTCCTCCCCAGATGAGGGCTCATCACATTCAGCAGATGGTGCACAAGTTTCAGCTTGCCCAGAGTCTCCCAGCGTTCGAGTTCTTGAGATTGCTCGGCCTCATGGCAGCCTTCATTCTTATGGTGCCAGAGGCCAGGTTGCGGATGAGATCTTTGCAATGGGCACTCAAGCTCCAGTGGTCTCAGTCCTCCGGCAGGATGTCGGACCCTGTTGAGGTGCCGTCCTTGGTCGCCCAGGACCTTCTGTGGTGGGCCGTCGAAGACCATCTGATGAAGGGGGCTCCATTTTGGCTACCCTGGCCGGAGGTGACGATCATGACGGACGCATCCCTCACGGGATGGGGAGCTCATGCCAACGAGTTGACAGACAGCGGTCGTTGGTCTGTCGGAGTCCAGACTCCATATCAATCTGTTGGAGGTGATGAGGGCCGTCAGGCTAGCCCTGAAGGCTTTTCTGCCGACTGTGCGAGGGAAGAATGTCCTGATCCTGACGTACAACACGGTGGCCATGCACTACCTCAACAAAAAGGGTGGGCGGGGTCACTTCCTCTGTGCAGGGAGGCGATGCAGCTCTGGTTCTGGGCAATCCAGCAGGAAGTTTCGATCTCGGCAGTTCATCTGGCCGGAGACGAAAATGAGACGGCAGATGCTCTGAGCAGGCAGAGCGCGATCTCTCACGAGTGGGAGTTGGCTCAGGAGATTCTCCTGGAGATCTTCGCCCTTTGGGGGACCCCTCAAGGGGATATCTACGCCTCCAGTGTCAACCGGAAGTGCGAAAGTTTCTGCTTGCTGGAATTTCCTCCAAAAAGAGCCTTAGGGGATGCGTTCGTGGTGGAGTGGTCACTCCCACTGCTGTACGCGTTCCCTCCAGTCCCCGTCATCCCGCAAGTGCTGCAGAGGTTACGAAGGGTCAGTTCTCGGATGATCCTCATTGCTCCGGTGTGGGCCCGGAGGACGTGGTACCCGGACCTTCTCGACTTGTCCATCTGCCCTCCACATCATCTTCCCACCGAGACGATCTGCTCTCACGGGAGGAGGGTCAGGTTCTCCATCCAGAGGTCAGATCCCTCAACCTTCACGCTTGGTTTCTGAAAGGTTGAGGTATAAGGATTGGGACCTCCCTGAAGACGTGATGGAGGTGTTGATTTCAGCCAGAAGGCCCACAACAAAGTCGCTGTACTGTTGCCATTGGCGAAAGTTCTGCGACTGGTGCAGGGTTAAGAATGTGGATCCTTTTGCATATGACTTTCCTGTGGTTCTGTCTTTTTTGCTTTCTTTAGCCCACAGGGGCTTGCAAGTGGGTACTGTTAAAGGTTACCTGGCGGCGCTGTCCATATTTAAGCGCTCGTCTGAAGAGTGTTCTTATTTTAAAATTCTTTTAATTTCTCTGTTTCTCAAAGGGCTCACTAATGTGTTCCCTCTGTCACCTTTCCAGGTGCTCGGTTGGGATTTGAACCTTGTCCTCAAGTTTCTGATGGGTGCTCCGTTTGAGCCTTTGCATTCATGCCCTTTGAGTGAGTTACAGGCACTTTCAGTTAAGCCACCCTTCACTGTATTCCAGAAGGGCAGGGTTGTCCTTAGAGTTCGTCCTTCCTTTCTTCCGAAGGTGGTGTCGGAATTTCATTTAGGCCAGAAGTTTGTTCTTCTGGCATTTCATCCTCCTCCACATCCTGGTAAGGAAGAGGAGAGGCTCCATAGGCTCGATCCTAGGAGAGCTTTGAGATTTTATATTTCACGCATGTCCCGGGTCAGAGTGGACGATCAACTCTTCATTGGTTACGCTGGAAAGCGTTTGTGACAGGCTGTGACTAAGCAGACTGTCTCGCTGGATTATTCTGGCTATTTCTGAGTGTTATCGCTTGGCAGGTAAGGACCCACCGGTAGGCTTGCAGGCCCATTCTACCAGGGGTATGGCTGCCTCTACTGCCCTACAGAGGGGTGTTCTTATTCGTAACATCTGTGATGCAGCCACCTGGGCTTCGGTCCATACTTTTGTACGTCACTACTCCCTCGATTCCATCTGTGGGCAGGATCTGACCTTTGGCAAGGCGGTCCTTTGCTCCGCAGTTTGATTGGGCATTCTAAATTTCTTGTTCTAAATTCTTTTCCCACCTCCTTGCATTGGTACTGCTTTGGGAGTCTGTCATAGATATGGAATACGTCGGAGGACCCAATCCCCTCGAAGACAAGTTACTCTTACCTGGTAACGTTCTTTCAATGGGATGGTCCGACGTATTCATATTGCTCCCTCCCTGCCTTACCCGCTACAGAATTTCTTATGCGATTGCAGCTTACGTTTCCGCAAGGCTTTGTGTGGTCAGACTGGCAGACTGGTGCCACACGTTCTGGGGAAAAAACTACAACTG
Source organism: Ambystoma mexicanum (assembly GCF_040938575.1). Taxonomy (NCBI): domain Eukaryota; kingdom Metazoa; phylum Chordata; class Amphibia; order Caudata; family Ambystomatidae; genus Ambystoma; species Ambystoma mexicanum. The sequence goes on along the minus strand of NC_090922.1, from coordinate 567,822,669 downwards.
AGGCTATGGGCGTCATGCGTCCTACTTATAACATCCAGTGACGTCGGCCGTCGGAGGAGGTCCTCGAGGGCGGCGTATCGACGTCATCGACGCAGGACGCAGACGCCGAAAGATTTTCCGAAGCAGCACAGCTGTGGTGATTACTGTCATAGATATGGAATACGTTGTCGGACCATCCCATCGAAAGAACGTTACCAGGTAAGAGAGTAACTTGTTCTTTCCGATGGATGTTCCCATGTGCCCTGCAGTTCGAATGGCAGGGGCAACAATACTCGATCTCCAAAGAAGAGGAAGCGGCTGACTTGATGGGGAAAGGCTGAAGAAGGGCAAACATCAAGAATAAGAGGATTGTGAGGATAAGGAAGAAGCTCTGCCCTTTGCAAAGACAGAGTAGTGGAAATCAGCACGCCTAGAGCCCAAGGGGAGGAACAAGGGAGCTAGAGTTGCGGCTCCGACCTGATCGAAATGGACTGAACGGTGGTAGTTATTTCAATGATGGGAAATTGCTGCGGAACAGTTGTAAGATAGAAAATACCCCTTGATTTTTTGACACGACATTCTTTGGGATGTTTCCGGGTCCCTTATGAACAGAGGTGGATGTAAGGAACTCATGGTTACAAAAAGTAAGATGCACAAGTTATCAGTTAAAGGGTGTTTATTGAACAAGGAATTCTGTATGCAGGTTGGAAAAAATGCCTATTCTAAACCTAAATCTAGGATGGGAGCAAGTATCAACCATCAAATGAAAAATAAGGCTGCCCTAGTGGCGTTGTCAAATAAAAGGGCCTATACTAAGAAACCTATCGCCAAACCTTACAACTAATACAAAAAAGGGTGTGGGATAGTTCTCAAGAAAAGAAGTTTTCTCAAATAATGTCAGGATGCGGTAGCCTGGGTCTCCCTTCCCCATGTTTTGACCACAGGATAAGATGGGAGCTTGGCGCACAGTACAGTCTCTGGCTTTTCCAGCACAAGACGACCGTTCCAATTGCAGCTTTCAGGACCGTTGATTGTCCAGTCTTGTCTAACTTGAACGTCTCTTGCCTTTTTAGGGCCTGGCATGTTCAGCTAACAAACACAAAAGTTCCTTTAACAAATGAAAGTTTGTTTCCAATATTCGCTGGGGGATGGGTTCACCTCAGAGTCCCCTCTTCTGGGCACTGACCCTTCTCAATTGTATTCCTCAATGTATATGTCAGTTACTTTCTTATTTGAAGTTTGGATGATAGCTTCACCCTTGCATCTCTGCCGGGCTCGGACCCCTCTTAACTGCTAGTACTTGGGTGATCACTTCATCTCCTGATTCCCCCTCTGCCAGGCTCGGACCCTTCTCTGGCATCACCCTTCGGGTTCTTGCCTCTTGTCGTCCCTCAACGTTTTCTTTCAATCTTGGGGTGACAACTTTTCACCCTTGGATCCCCCTCTGCCAGGCTCAGACCCCTCTCAATTCTTAGCCTCCCTTTACCGGGTTTACTGTGGCTCTCGATCAGGGTGATGGTGGCTCACCCTTGGGTCCCCCTCTTCTGGGCGCTGACCCCTCTTTACTTTCAATGTTCTCTTTCTACACAATTCAATGTTTGCTCAACCCTCTGTATGACCACTTTGACCTATTTCGCTGGCCCTTCTACGGCCTTCTGGTAATTGTAGTTTCACTCAGATGGCGATCGACCAGTCTCTCCTGAGTTAGCACCCACATGGTGCCGGTTTCCCCTCTGCATCTGGTTTCCCCCTTAACACGCTTACAGTTCATTCAGTTTCCCCTCAACACAGCCGGGTTCTTATCGATTCTCCCCTCGACTCACCAGCTGTGATGAGCAGCTTGGCCCTTTGGCTTTTCTGGAATCGGGGCCGCTACCACAGGCACGTGAGCTTCCCTTGCTCCTCCTTATCGGCATAGGCTTGTCCCGTGTACCAGTGACACCTACTGCAAGACACTTGGGCTATTGTTCGCAGTCTCAGGCTTTCTTCCTCGAAGGTTCCGCTGGCCTGTGATGAAAAGGGCAAGGTCACTTCTCTCCTCGCCACCGTCTCGATTCCGATCACCTTTCTTCTTTGTTTGAACTGCTGTGCCTGCGGGGGTGGGGGGGAGCGTGTGTGTGTGTGTGTGTGTGTGTGTGTGTGTGATTCTGATCAATTGCCTGACCCATGTATTGTAGAGCGATCCTTCCCCATTTGTATGGCCTCAATGTGCTTTTTGACTGGAATGCCCTGTGACCTCAGTCAGTGTGGTGGATGTTCTAAGAGTTAAGATTAAGAGCTACTTGTGTGCATTATGCCAGCTTCGGACTTAGTGGACTGGCTAGGGTCCATTAAGCAGCCCAAAGGTCAGGCACGTGGGTGTTGGTGGTTTAGGATAGAGTGCTATTGTTGAAGATTCGATGTGTGCCCGGCTATACCGAATTTTCTTTTCGTTGGTAGTGCTGTATGCTAGTGGCAGAGGTGTTGAGGTACGTCGGGGGTTTCAATGTGGACGGCTATGTGCACTGCTAGAGCGGAATGACATAGCCATAGCTGCATTCTATGGTGCATGGATGTTTGGCAGTTCCTGTGGCCTGTGTCCACAGAGGTGGTGTAAAGTATACGTACTGTATGCTTTAATGTAGTTGGGCTGCAGCTTTCTTTTTTCTTTGTTCAATGTGGACGGCATGGTCTCAATTGTTCGTGGTCTCCCTGGAGCGAATGGCTCAGCAGCAAGGGCGACTCAGGTTTATTGCGGTATGTCTCAGGGAACGCTGCCAGCATGTCCGATGTATTTATCGGGTAGGAGTATTGTTGTGAACGGGGGGGCGATCAATTGTCAAGGTGAGCCACTGCGAACGCTGCCGGCATCTGTGCTGTAATTGGTGTATAGGAATGTTTGGTTCAGCAATATAGTTTAGAGAGGGGGAGCGCTCAAGAGGATGGGGGGGGAGGGGGGGAGGGGGAGCCAGGTTTTTCGGGGATTTCAGAATTTCAGGTGTTTTTCAGTTTTGCGAAAGTGTAGGGGTAGATTCCAGATAATCAGCGCTTGGATGGAGAACGAGGATCCGCCCAGCCTGGAGGAGTTGTGAAGTGGAACCACTAGGCGATATGCTATGTGAGATGAGACTCCTTGAGGGCTGGTAGCGCCGGATTTTGTTCTGAAGGAATTCCGGACCGATGTTGTGGATGGCGCAGTGGGTGTGATGCACATTGCTTTGAAGGTAGTGCGTCGACCAATTGGGAACCAATGGAGGACTTTTAGTGTAGGGCTGATGTGTTCTTTGGGAGGTAGGTTAATGAGCAGGCACGTGGCCACATTTTGGATTCTTTGGAGTTTCCTTAGTTGAAACGCTGGAGTGCCTAGTTAGAGGCAGTTTGCCTTGTCTAGGCGGGACAGAATGATGGTGATGCCCAGGAAGCGGTGAGGATAGGTGAGGAAAGGGAAAATACGCCCTGAGAATCTGTAGATGGAAGAAACAGGATTTAGATACAGAGGTGGTGTGTTTGGTGATGGGTAAATCCGTGTCCAATTTGCATCCAAGGTTCTTTACCATGTTTGAAGTTGCTGATGCTGGTCCTATGGATTGAGGCCACGGAATCGGTTGGGGAAGGAGGATTGTTTTCCCGCAAACTAGGATTTCATTTTTCCCAAGGTTGAGGATGAGGTGGTTGGTTGTCATCCAGTGGTCAATATCCGAGAGGCATGATGACAGCTGGTTTTTAGGACGTCCCAGATGGAGACTAGGGAGGATTAGGTTCCCCTGGGTGTCCTGAAGCCCGATTGCGCAGGGTCTAGGAGGTTGTTCGCTTTGGTGAATAGACCAAACTGCTTTTAGCGTGTGGTGGAGATTAGCTGGTAGTTCTGGGGGAGGAGTGGGTCGAGTGTCGTTTTTTTGAGGATGAGTTTGATGTAGGAGGTTTTTAGGGCTTCTGGGAAGGATCCTGATGTGAGTGGTTGAGGATTGTGTGCGATGATACCTGCACAGGTTGAGGTTAGGATGTTTTTGAGGAATGTGGGGGTGGGGGGTGCGGGGGTTCTCGGGGGAGCCTGAAGGGCGACTATCTGCTACAAGCGAGTGGAACTCCTGGTGCGAAATGGAGAGCAAGAGTCAAAGACTTGTATCGAGGGGGGTGTTGATGGTCAGCCTGTATGTGGGTAGGGGGTAAGGGCATGTGATCCAATTTAGAAGTGATGGCAGTGTGTCTGTCAATAGCGACATTGTGGAAGTGTAATAATGGGCCTCATTACACGGTAGGAGGTAACCATGCCGCTATTGGCTGCATGGCTACTCCCTTACCGCATACCGGGTCCGGGTAGGCGGTATGGGGACTTACCGGGTCATTCCGACCCTGGAGGACCCGGTAAATCCCCATGCCAAATACCATTCCCCATTCCCATTCGAGCCCCCATAGGGCTCAATGGGAATGGGGAAGGAGCTAATAACTGTACCGCAATTTGCGGTACCGTTAATAGCTCTGAAGTCCCTTAGCGGGTCCCGTCCTCAACACCTGGTCAGACCAGGCATTAAGGACGGGACCCACTGAGGGACCTCATAGTAGGGCGATGTTAGGCAGAAACCTGTGCAGTTCCCTTAGGGACCACTGCAAAAGATTTAAGACTACAGGTGTTGGCAGTAAACCCACTTGGTAACAGTCTGTACCACCCAGATTTACCTGGTAGCTGTGGCTGAGCAGTCAGACTTCCCTCAAGAAGAGTTAGGCAGTATGCAAAGTATACACAATAGGCACTCAGATACAATAATACAAGCAAACACTGACCAGAGCTTTGGTATCAAAGTATATAATTATTTATTTAAAAACACAGTTGAAACTCTCCAGCACTCTTATTGTAAAATATTCTAAACACAGTTACTATTGTAATATATACACCCCTTTTTCCTTATCAGATAAGTCACAGTAAAACACCACTTATTTTCATACAGAGGTGAGCGCTTAACTAGATTGCACTCCGATAAGTTTGTGAGAAAGGGAGGGAAAAAGACAGAATATGAAAAAGTACACCACTCTAAGATTCAGGAACACTGTTAGCAAGGCAGAGAGCAAAAAGTCACTGGTGAGACAAAGTCCAAAGGCTGGGCCCACTCTTAGAGAGAGCAGAGCACAAATGCGCCCAAGATCAGTTACACTATGCTTAGAAAGTCTTGCAGAGGGTTCAGAAAGGGTTTAGAGAGGCTTTAAGAAAGTTTAGCCAGGGTGTCCCAGACTAACCCAGGTTCGAAAGCCAGGGGCTAAATCTACCCGTACAGTCGGTAGCAAGGGAAGCCAGGCGGGACACGGTACCTTAAGTGGGAAGGATCCCCCAGCGGTGGCATTTGTTCCTGGTAGTGGGTGCAAGTTGCGTCGTCGTCCAGGGGAAGAGAAGATCTCGACTTGGAGGGAAAGATGAAGGTCGTTGCACTACCAGGGAAGAAACCAGCCGCGGAGTCTTCCGGTTAAAGGTGGTACCTTTGTTTCGCGGTCGTGGTAAAACGTGGTATCCCGGTTGCCGGGGTGCTTGGCACGGGCAAGGCGGCCACGGGGTACGTCGGGGAAGCAAAAAGACGGTGAAACTGGTTATCCCCACCAGTCAAAGGAAGAAGACTCTCCGGCGGGAGATCTGTCGTTGGGGAAAAAGTGGTGAGACGGTCCAGCAGGGCTCCACCGGTGGTGGTGTCGTGGCAGGTCGGCTCAGCTTCTCCCTCGTCGGATTCTTAGGTCCTGTGGTGACTTCTGAAGTTCCAGTCCCCAAAGCCCTGCTTTTATGCAGCAAACCCCCATTCACTCAGCCTAGCTGTCACTCAAACATGCTAAGTGGTGAGCCGGCCGGCTCACCACTTGGGCCAATCAGGATGGAGTGCGACTCGAGTTGCCTAAATTCCCCTCCACCCCTCCTAAGTACCCCAGACAGAGTGGCACCACTTTGGAGGGCTTCTGTGGAGAAGCCCGCCAAAAAGTGGAACAAAGGGCTCGACTTGGGTTGGAGTTACAGAAGAGAACACAAATGCCATTTTAGAATCAAGTTTTGGCAAAAAATACCAACCGGAGAATTAATATTAATTAAATAAACCGGCGGTATGTTCGAGGCTACCGTAAATAATTAAATATAGTAGCCTAAAACAATGGGAAATCCCATAGGAAAATATTCGCGGTTGAATATAAAAAAATTAGTATCCACTGCCACCAGCCAAAACTCGATCAGGGGGGACGGAGACGTGCCCCCTCGACTAACAGACCCTGGGGCAATCGAATTGCCCCAGCCAGTACGTCCACAATATGATGGTTTGTACTGGTTCTGTTCAGAATTTAAGACTAGTTAAGTCAATGGTGACTTTACATGCCCTGGGAGTCGGTAGTCAGTCCCAGGGTATGGAGTCTATACTGGGGATCACTGACACCTCTGTGTCACTGCACTGAGGGTGCTGTGTAACACACATTACAAAAACACATGAAGCCCTATGGAGTAAAAGACCCCATAGCCCATTAAACACATCTAGATTCAAAGAAACACACTCAAATCATGTCCAAGAGTGAGGGTAAAAGTCTCACTCTTGGCAGGAGAAAAAAATAAATCCCACAAATCCAGCAAAGCTGCTGGGGGACTCACTAGGTTAGGAAATTCAGCCTAAACAGAGAATTCTCCCTAACAGGCGCCAAGGGATTACCGGCACCAGTGACCTTACCGGTGCCGGTAATCCTTTAGCGCCTACCGTGTAATGAGGCCCAATGTGTCACATAGGGCTTGGGAGACAGGTGGGGGGTGGCCCGAGCAGGCCGGGGATTTGAATTCAGATATGATTCTATGCAGTTCCTTGCTCGGGTTTCGAGCATTTAGGATTCTATTCCCATAGGTTTTCTTGGTTTTTCTGATTACCAGTCTGCATGCACTGGTTGTTCTTGCTAGGGTGGTTTTGTTCTGGGTTGTCGGTTGGTTCTCCAAGTCCTTTTTAGATGGTGCTTGAGGTTTTTCAGCGATTTGAGTTTGGCAGTGAACCACCTGGGTGTTAGGCCTGATATCTGAGAGGTCTGTTTTGTTGGAGTGAGGGGTGTAAGGGTGTTTGTAAGACAGAGGTCAAAGGTTATGATTGATGGAGGTCCTTCCCGGAGGAAAAGTGTAGGGAGAGAGTTGAGGAGGGTGTGTGCTAGATCTGGGGTGATTACGACTTTATTCCATAGTGGAATGAGAGGAGAGGTGGTTGGTGGTGGTCTTGTGTGGCCTTGACCGCCAGCCGCTGTGCTCAGTGGTATGGAGAAGTAAATTGCTGAGTGATCAGTCCATGATAGGTGGTGGGGAGGCTGAGTAGATATGTTTGTAGTGCTGAAGATCGCATCAAGGGTGTGATCTACTGTGGGTGTGGAGATGTATTGTCAGGTTGAGTGATTCTAGATTGTCTGTGAGTGATTGGGTCATGGGGTTTGAGGGTGATTCGAACCATATGTTGAAATCCCCTAAGATGGTAAGTTTTGGATGTAGGATGAGGTTGGTGGCCAGCGCTTCATCAAGTGTCAGCAGCATTTATTTTGTAGACGTGGTGTCTGTAGATGAGTAGGAAGCTGTGCCAGGTGGAGGTTGAGAGTTGCAGTTTTTTGCAGTTTTACCAAGAGGGATTCTTAATCCGTGGTGTTGGTTGCGGTGTCCTTAAATATAATTTGGAATTGGGTGTTTGTGTAGTATCGCAAGTCCTCTGCCCCTTGGCGATCTGTTCCGGACAGTAATGTAGCCTTGTGCGCGATGGACTCGTAGTCGTCAGCAAACAAGGTCTCAGCCATGAAAAGGATATCTGGGTTTTCTTCTGTGATGAGGTCAGAGGTGGAATTTATTTTTGGACACTGACCTGGCCTTGATAAGTATGCAGGATAGTTGTGGGGTATCCTTGTAGGTGCTGGGCGGGTAGGGTTGTGAGTTGTAGAGGGGGCTGGAGTGAGGGGGGGCAAAGAGGGGAGGGTGGGGAGCAGGGTGAAGGGGGAGGTGCAGTGTTAAGAAAGTGGAACAGCGGGAATGGAAGATGAAGGGAATAAGGCTAGGACTGGGTTGGGTGTGGAGGTTTGGGTCCTATAGTGTGGTGGCATTGCTTGCGTTCTGGGCTGGAGAATGGGTGATGATAGGAGGGGCATAAGGTGCCTTGGTCCCGGGCCTTTCATTGGCTTTTGGGCAGTCCAAGGGATGTGGATGAGTGGAGTGGGGGGGGGCGCTGTGGAGCTTGGGGTGTTGGCCAGGGTTGCTCTTGATGCGCCGAGACTGAGGAAGCGCTAGGTGAAGGTGCTCTGTTTGGAAACGGTGTGGGCAGCTGGTGTGGGTGAGTGGTTGGTGGCAGGGTGGTGTGTGATGGGTGTTTTTTATGACTCACTGTGCAGTCCGGTATGTTTCGGGGGACAATGTTCTCTGCTCCCTCTCTCTCCATCTTGTCGCTCTTGATTTAACGGAGCAGGATCTACGTGGGGGGGTAGCGAGTCAGTGAGCGGGGTGGATTTGCGAGGAGGGGGGGGATAGGTGAAGTGTAAGGGTTGCAGGGTGATGAGGTGCTGAGATGGGGTGATGGGCTGTGTTGGTGGTGGTGAAGATCGGCTGCGGTGGGTCACATCAGGCCTACCGGTGCACCAGCGTGCAGCTCTGACCAGTGTGTGGCATGGTGTCTGTCTAGTGGGACGGGAACGCCAGATTGTGTCTGAGGAGAGGTGCACCTCCAACTGGGATATAGCGCTAGATGTGTAATTACCCGGTCTATGGTACCCGAAGAGTAGGTGGGGGCAGTGTTGGCTGCTTTGGGTTGTATATGTGAATGAGGGCTTGGGGTTAGTAGACTGTTGGGTTGCTCTGGTTGTTGGTCGGTGGCTGCCTGCTTTCCCTGCTGACACTTCTTTAGGAGTTTTCCTTTGCCTCTGGGTCCTTCGCCAAGGGGGCTGTACGGGCAGGGGGCTGCCCTTGGAGTCTCGTTAAAGAGGTGTACCAGGTCGAGGGGGATGAGGGGAAGTGAGAGGGACGTTGCAAGGAGAGGGGAGAAGGAGGTGGGGAGTGAAGAAGGTGCAAGCAGAGGAGGAAAATAAAGCCAAAAGGAAAAACTAATATGCTTTACTAATTAACGAAAATGGGAGCGCTCAGACCTATAGATGTTGCTTGCCCTATTCCCTGATCCCACACACTCCTTGGCAACTCATCTGCAGAGGCCTAGCTCTGGCGCTTTACCAGTCCATTGTTTTCTACATTGGGGATTAGTGTGGGTGTCGGAAATTGTAGTCTTTGTATTGGAAAGGGGAGGGGTTGGAATGTCAGAGTATCCTACGGGACGGGATACGGAACATTTGTGAAATGAGCAGGAGCGTTTGTAAGAATTCAGAAAACTATAAAAATGACTGGATTGGTAAGGTTTGTGGGATAAACGGGAATAGCTGGGATTGTGAAGAGTGGAGGGGATTGTGGGAACTGTAGTATTTGGTCAGGATAAACTGAGGGTTTGGGACCAAATAACCGGAGGAACGTGGAAAGGAATGTTTGAGGTTGTTTGGATGAGATGCAAGCGGGTTAGAGATCTTAGAGGATGGGTTACGTACGCATGGTTTATTGGGTCTGGGTAGGAGAGATTTAATGGCAGTGGAGGGAGGCAGATGCATTGTAACCTACAAAGGCCTCGGGAAATCGTCTTCTTCTTCCTCCTCAATACAGTACCGCGCCTCACCTTGGATATCCTCCCAAGCATAACCCCGGACTCCCCTACTCAGTTGATCCTCCCCCACTGTTCCACCCCCAGGAACTGGATCCAACAGGGATTCCTGGGCTCTACCCGGGAGAATACCTTCGGGTTTCTCACAGAGGGAGGAGGGGAGGGACAGGAGAGATGGACCGAAACCGCTCTTATCCTGGGGGGTTGCCGATACCCGGTGGTGGATGACAAAAAACCTATGGGGAAGTTGGTGAGATTGGGGGAATAGGGGTTGTCTGTTATTGTTGGTTTTATTAGGGTGGTCAGAGTGGTGGTGCGGGTGACTGGGTCAGGTACAGAGCCATTGAGGGATTTCACTGGAGGTTCTCAAACTGGGATTGGCTAATGGCTAGAGCTACATGGGTTCTTAAACGTTCAGGGCTTAAACTCACTGGTCGAAAGATGCTCCATATTGAGACGCCTAACCGATTTGCATACCACGGTTGCCTGGTTGCAAGAAACACACTTGCTCCCTAAAGGTGAGGTGCACCCCAGATAGAAGTCATTTCCCAAACAATATTTTACCTCCAGTGGCACAAAGAAGAGGGGAGTGGCAATTCTGATAGTTAAGGAGGCAGACTTCACTAAAGAGATCTCCCATGGGGACCCGGAGGGTCGATCTCTGGTGGTTGCGATGCTTTTACAGGGCCAGCTGGTGACACTGCTGTCGGTTTATGGTCCCAAAGAAGAGCAAGAACATTTTATTGCAAATCTGTGGGGGGAAATTGTCGGGGTGGTGTGTGGGGAAGGTAATGGTAGGGGGACTTTAACTGTGTGAAGGACTCCCTTATGGACAAGACGCTCCATCCCACTCGGGCTGATGGCAGACAAACTAGCACAGGCGCAATTCTTAAGGGAACTACATATCCTAGAGACTGCGTTTTTTCCAGCCTCAATCCAGGGTATATACACATTACTCGGCGGTACACATGGATTTCTCCTGCATCGATATGGTAACTTCTGACACCCTTGTCCCCCAGGTGACGGACCTGGAACTTGGGACGAGATAGTTGTCGGACCATGCCCTAGCCAATCCTCTGTCTGGAGCCTATGATGCCAGCCCCAGGGGGTGTAAACCATGGTGACTGCTCTAATTCTAAGGTACTTGCTGCTGAGGTCTCATATGGAGGACAGCCTGAGAAACTATTTTCGGGAGAATGACACTGATGGAGCTGACTGGGGCATAGTGCGGGATACGAGTAAAGCGGCTATGAGGGGAATTTATAGCTAAGACATCAGCCTTCCTGCGAGGGAAGGAACTGGTGCTGGTGGCACTTGAAAAGGAGGTGGCTGAGGCAGAGGGTATGCGCAAAGACACTGGGTCCAAGAAAGCTTGGCTGACTGATGAAGGCCAGGGCAAAATTAGAAGCACACCTAGCAGACAAATCGGCGCGGTTAATTATCCAAACGAAACAAACATACTACGTGAAAGGGGACAAGGCGAATAAGGTTCCTGGCGGCTAAACTTGGGAAGCTGCATGCAAAACAATTACATTACACAGTTAAGGAACGGGCAAGGGATCTTTGAGAGAGGGGAGGCCGAAATGATGGAAATCATGCACGATTTTTACTCCAGGGCACTAGTGGGGGAGGGATTAATTGAAAGGGACCAACAGGCGTTCCTGAAGAAACTTGACCTGCCGCGAATTGCAGAGGAAGATAAGGTGGCGTTGGAAGCCCCCTTTACCAAGATAGAGATTAGCAGGACAATACGCTCATTAGCTCGGAATAAGGCTCCTGGACCAGATGAGTTCGGGAATTAATATTACAAAACGTTCCAAACTATCCCAACGGGCCCCCTAACCAGACCTTTTAACCATGTGCGAGATAGAGGGGTCATTTCTGGGGATATGGGCACATCTAAAACCACACTGTTGCTAAAGCCAGGGAAGGACCCCACATCCTGCTGCAGTTAACCCATTTCCCTGCTCAATGGTGATGCTAAACTGTACGCAAAGGTCCTGGCCCTGATGGCAGTCCTGCCAAAAATTATACATCCAGACCAGGCGGGGTTCATAATGGGAAGGCATACACAAGACAATGCTCGGAGGGCAGTGAATTTGACAACTTGGGGCAGGAGGACGGGCTAGAAATGTGCTATGCTAGCCCTGGATGCCACAAGGGCTTTCGATATCATGGACTAGAACTACCTCAGGCTTACGTTGGAGGGTTTTGGGTGTGGAGAAACCTTCACACAAATCATTTTGGCTACTTTTATCGATACCCAACTATGAAAATTCTGTTCAACAGGAATTTTTCGGAACCCACCCTTATTTGAAGGGTCACCAGGCACGGGTTTCCCACTGTCAACCCTAGTTTTTGCTACGGCTATGGAGCCCTTGGTGTGGGCAATCAGGGCAGACCCAGCACTAAGGGGGATAAATGTTAAGGGGAAACCGACGCACGCTCAAGAGGGTAATGGTCCTGCTAGATGAATTTGCGGGGGCTTTCACATTAACTATGCGAAATCCAAAGCGCTCAATATCACAGAAGATCCGGCTATGCTAGGGCACTGGCGCGATTCCTACTCTTTGCTCTGGAATACGAAGGGGTTAAATTGACCCCCACATACGAGGGGCTATTTGCAGCCAACATCTTGACCCTCATGGGGAACATGCATGGGGATCTCAAGAGATGGGATTAGCAGGAATTCTCATCAGTCGCCTGTATTATAGCTATCAAAATGACGCTTCTGTCCAGATTCCTGTATATTATGAGTTGTCTCCCGATATGGATTCCACCACAATTAATCCTCCGATTACAGAAAGGGATAACCTGCTTCATCTGGGGAGGCAGGAAACCACGGGTATCTAAGAAAATCTTATTCCGGGCCCCAGGCATGGGTGGTCTGGGGGTTCCAGAGCTGTCCCTGTACCTTATGGCAGCGCAACTGGCCCCAATGCTACACTGGACTTCACAGGGAAGGGGTGGTGCGAGCTGGAGCAGCATGGTACTGACATTCCACTGGGGTGCTTGGGGTTTCTGAAAGCAAGGACGCGGGAGACGGTTGGACCGCTGTTAAACTCTATGACGAATACACTCCACTACCGGGACCAGGCACTGCGGGCAAACGAAACGTACGCCAGGGTTGGGCCCCCTTACCTCAATGGTATATAATCTAGATTTCTCGCCAGGGAGAGCGCCGGGCTTCTGGGTGAATTGGTCAGGGCAAGCCATACTAACCTTGAGTGATTTATTTATTCCAAAATGGTACGCCTTTACGGTTTGAAGACTGTAGAACTAAATTCTCCCTCCTTGAACGAGAACAGTTCAACTATGCACAGGTGCGACACTGGGTTACGAACGGGGCCTGCAGGAAGGCAGCCAACAGAGCCTCAATGGGGTTGGAACTTACCCCTCCCTGGGGTTTCTTCCTTCATGGTATCTCAAGACTGTACCTCTTATTAGATGGTGCTGAGCTGGGGAAGAACTGAACATACACGAGTATATGGGAGCATGATCTGGGGGTAACATTCACAGAAAACGAATGGGGGTGGATATGGTTGTGAGCGCAAAGTGGCTCCCGATGTTCTATGATTAAGGAGTCGGCTTATAAGATCTATATGCAATGGCATATGACACCACACAGATTACATTCTATGAATCCCGAAATTCCATCAGCTTGCTGGAGGGGATATGGTCATGTGAGGGACATGGGGCACATGTGGTGGTCGTGTCCAAGGGCAAGGATCGACTAGATATAAATCCTGAGTCATATATGAGAGATTCTGGGGATACAGCTTCCTTGGTGCACGAAGGTGATATTATTAGGAGTGGTGGCCAAGGGATTCTGGCGCAAGCGGCCCAAGGGCCACACTCATGTTAACTGCAGCGAGAAATACATTGGCCCATAACTGGAAATCAGAACAAGGCCCACTATTTGCAATGTGGTGGGTAGGCATGTGGGGAATAATGGCCATGGAAAAAGCGTTTGCATTGGCAATGTGTAAATACAAGAGATTTGTGACCACATGGCTCCTGTTTCACAAATTTGTATCTGAGAGATCAATGTTACCACAAACCTGCCCTGCTCTGTAATTTCTCAGTACTTTGAACAAACCTTTTTCAACGTGAGACGAGGAAACCTTACATAAACAGTCAATGGATTAAGCCTGGACCTTGAGTATAAGCCTACATTGTCTCCCCCACCAACAAGAGTTTGTTGTTGGACGGGGGAGGGAGTAGGGGTGGAGTTAAAGTTAAAACACTGGGAACTGTGAGAAACCTGAAGGTGTCTCCCTAGCTAGTCGCTAGGGATCTGTCATCTAGGTGGCCAGGACACGGCTATCGCTATTGGATCCAGCTCCTGGGGGTGGACGAGTGAGGGAGGGTCACCTGGGTAGGGGTCCTCAGGGAGTGGGACACTGGGTGAGACGCGGTATCCCCCTTCTTTCAACGCCTTTTCTCCATCCTACCACGTAGGATATTCCAAGACACTGCCCCATCTCCCTTTTTCTGACACAAACACTTTTGCACAACAAGACAACAGACAAACACCAGAGCAGTTTACCTGACATGTCCCAATACAAGGGTCAGGCAAAATCAGGCAACTGACCAGAATCGCACCGACACGTGGCGGCCCTTTCCCTTCCCCACAGGGATAAAAGGTGGAGCACTAGAGCACAGGACGAGCAAGGCAGCCCGCACAAGCTAACCCAGCACGGCAGTTCAAGAGGAGGTGAAAGGCGGCACACACCGAGAAGGAGAAAAGGGACCTTGCCCTTTCCGATCAAGGCCCGCGAAACCTCCGCGGACGGAAGCATAAGACCGCAAACAGTAGCCACTGTGTGTTGCAACAGATGTCAGCAGTACAAGAGACCCTCCTCTGCTGATTACCAAGCCGGGGAGAGACGCTTGTCTCAGAGGTAACAACTTTGACTCCAAAGAGAAAGAATGCCAATCAGTTTATCACAGCCGGTGGGTGAGTCAAGGGGAGAGTTGATAAGAAACCTAACTGTGTTGAACGAAAAAATAGCAAACAACTAATTTGAACTTTGAACGGTTTAAAGAAACCATTGATGAAAGAGGGGGAAAACTACAATAACAGAGGCGTTCGGCACCATGTGGGTGCTCACACAGGAAACTCTGGGCGATTACCCGATGGTAGAGACTACCATAACCAGAAGGCCTTGGGAAGAGGCAAAGAGAGGTCAAAGTGGTCATACAGGGGTCTTGTAAAATACTCTGTACCGTTGAAAGTCTTTGACCGACAGATGATTGGGAAAGCTTAGGGAAATTAATCCTGCATGGTGAAATTAGTAGATGAACAGTGCGTTGCAAAGGTTGGCAAGAGTGAACCCGGTGGAGGGATGCTAACAAGAAGGGATGAAGTCTGAAGTCCCATGAACAGTGTGTTACCAGGAATTAACCCGACAGAGGGATGTCCACAGTGAATTGTTTGAAAAGACATTAAGGTTCAGGAGTGCAAGAAGGATTTTAAGACCAGGGGAAGTGGATTGTCCCACTTGGCATTAGGATCCGTGCCCGACAGAGGAAGATCCAGGGGGTAGAAGGCATCACTCCAATATTCATTTGGAGAGGAACTTTTTGTTTGTTTGTTTATTGAATGTATCAGGCCCTCGAAGGCAAGAGACTTTTATTGAAAAGAGACGTAACCATCGAGGAACCGGCTAGCTGGTACGCAACTGTCGACTCGTGCTGGGAAGGCTCGAGTGTGTGCTGTGCTCAGGAGATCCACCTTGTCCCGTGCTCAAAACGTGGGTAAGGGAGACCCCTGGCAATTACATCCTGACTTATCCGTGAACACTTATTTCTTTATTGAAAACCCTATCCCACACTCTTTCTATAATTAGTTGTAAGGATTTGGCAATAGTTTGTTTTAGTATTGGCCTTTTTATTTTGGCGAGACGCCACAAGGACTGCCTTATTTTTCATTTGATGGTCGAAGCTTGCTCCCAATTTAGATTTAGGTTTCGATTAGACGTTTTTCCACCCTGCATTTACATTTAATAAACACCCTTGAATTGTGATCACTTGTGTCTGTCTTTACTGTTGCCACCATGAATTTCTTACAGAACCCAAACGCTGAACTGTTGTCAGTTGGGTATTGATGTATGACTGCTGTTGGTGTTCACTTAAGAAAACAAAGCTTATAAAAACAAAAAGTAGACTTTGGAATGTGGACAGTTGATTTAGACTTTTGACGAACACTCTTAGTATGGTTAGGGAGAGATCATTCCCTTAGCGATGGGGCAAGTTGGGTGTTTTGCTATTTCATTTAAAAGCCCAGGAAATGTCCAACCTGTGTCCGATTGCCTATTCTGGTCCACCACAATGGGTAATCATTTGGGGCCCGACTGGCCCTAGTGCATTTTATAATTTTATCTGGCATGTTGTTGTTTGTGCCTCCTAACGGATTCACAATTCCATGAGGTTCGTTCGTGTTGCCATGTCCTGATAAGTTTACAGTTGTTTAAATTAAAATACTTGTAATTATTCGGGTGGGCTCATACAACTCAGTCTTAATTCAATAGAAAGCATTTGTGGTTGGCTTGACTCCACGCAAAAATTCTTAATGAATTCAGGATCATTTGAGGTGTCCTGGTGGCACCATTGTCATAATTCAACTCTTAATCATCATTTCAGGCGTTGCTGTGATAGTTGACTCCTAATCATTTTTGGAAGTCTGGTCCCGACACCATTTCAGAATTCATTTAATTAAAAGTATTTTAGGTGGGCTGTTCTTGCCACAGTGCCATAATTGATTTACTCGTAATAAATTGGAGTGGGCTGACCCACCAAAGTTCATGCCATTATGCAATAGTTTGTATTTGTAGGCATTTAAGGTGGCTAGATACTGCCTGTCATTTTTTTAAAATCATAATTATTTCAGGCATTCGTGTCCCGCTCCTTTATCATGAATCATGTACTCGTAATCAATATTTGTAATTATTAGGGCAGATGGGTTCTGTGGCTGTCATTATTCTGAATTATTCTTATAATTAGTCTTTGAAGTGGGCTATTTGAGGAGTCAGCATTGAAAGTCGCACGCACTTTAGACATGGTTTTGGTTCAAGACTTTTATTAATGAAAATAAAGGGGCTGGAAATTAGCCAATTTGCTAGTTTATAATTGATTGAATGGTACATTTCACCAAATTCGGCCAGTACCATTCGAACGATTCTAAACAAAATACTGAACATGTGGAGTGGGTGGTGTCCCCCGCACCCCATGTTTGGTATTTGTGTCCTTGGGAGGGGGGTGGGGGATGTCCTTCCTGAACATTGGAGGTGGGGGCACCCAAAAAAAGGAGAAAAAAAGAAAAAGGGACCCTGTGGCGTCAGATCCGTCCTGCGTTAGAGGGACAGATCTGATGCAGCAGGGGAAGCAGAGGCAAGCAAACAGCTAAGTAGGGGAGAGGGGATGGGGGTGGTGTAAGGGGCATTAGGGTATGTTTGGCAGAAGTGCAAAGCGATTCGCAGCTAAATTGACCACGGTCAATTCCGCTGTAAATAATTGCACTTTGGTCAAACAACCCAAATCCGGGAAAAGGCTGTGCTCTCCCTGTGCTAGAGGTGTTCCCCTACGTAAACTAAAAACAAAGCATCTGTCTGTGTCGGGGTGTCCAAACTACCGTCCTGTGTCAATACTATTCTGACCCTCACATTCTAATGAAATAAATCCTACGGTGAAATGGGCAAAGTCTTTGGTCTTCAGTGTTTCAAAGGTGTTAAAAAAGAAATGCATAACTTCAACATAAAGGGCCTCATTACGACCTCGTCGGTAGCCATGCCGCGATTGGCGGCATGGCTGCCTCCGAAATCGCCTCTGTGTCCGGGTTCCCAGAATGAGGAATTACCGGGCCATTCCGAGTTCGGCGGGCCCGGTAATTCCTCTTCAAGGACCCAGGCCTTCCCCATTCCCATTTCAGCCCCCATAGGGCTGAATGGGAATGGGAGAGGGAGCAAAAAACGGGCCGATTACGAGTTGGCCCGTTGTTTGATCCCTCTTCCCCTCGCGGGACCCGGTAAGCACGCCTGGTTTTGCCAGGCGTGCTTACCGTGTCCCGCGAGTGGACCTCGTAATGTGGCGGAACGGGTTTAACGGGTCCGCATCCTTTTGCGGCACCCGTTAACCCGTTCCGCCAGGGTCGTAATGAGGCCCAAAGTCTCAAGGATATAGTCCCTTAATCCAGAGCGTGTCTCCCTTGTCCTGGAATTCTTCTTCAAAAGTTCTTGACAATATGTCTGGTCTTTTCCTCTTGTTCAATATCCAAGACACATCTATTTCGATCTTTGGTCTTTAGATTGTCATGTATCTGGTATACCTTTCCTGCCAGGGTTTCTTTTTCCTTTTTTTTTTTATTTGCATTAGAATTGAATCAACAATTCTTTTTAGCAAAGCACAGAATTGGAAAACAGCAACTATACAATTTTCATGATAAGGCTGAGAAGTTTAAGACATTTTAACAGTTCCACTTTCCGGAAGAACCTCTATCAGGAACTTCACTACTGCAATTACGTGACTAGTTTTTTGACCAGACATCAAAGTGGCCACCAATTTCCTACTTCTGCAAGTGCAAAGTCTGAGAAAAGGGGGCGGAAGTGTTTAGAACGCTGCTCTTTCAAGGCTGGAGAAAGAGCTATCAAGGGAAACCGTGACTCTACTTTCTCAGGATCATGACAATGCTGACATGAGTTGCCCGCAGACAAGCCCTGAATAGCTCAAATTTCATTAGTGCGGTGCAGATTCAGACGTGTCCTTAGAAAGTCATACCTGACCCTCTTGTCAGGGAACTGTTTCAGGTATTCACATGGAGTGTTGAGAAGACTGGTTTGTGGGGACAGTTCCGCAACTGATGGGTAGCTTCTTGCTTGCCCTTGGGTTTGAATCCAGTAATAGTCTTTGATTTTTCTTTTGACCCGTTCAGGGTCTGGCAACAATTGGTCTAAGGAACACCCAGTTTCTTCTAGGAGACAGTGTAGAATCCTGCCACCGCATCAGGTTCAAGTCGGAGAGCATTTATTTATACACCAAGTCCAGAATCGGCGGGCAAGCCGGGTCAAGACACTTCCTGAGCAGTGCTAACCTGTTCAAGGTAACTGTTTCAAGAAGTTCAGACCCAGCCCTCTCCAGATGATCGCGATCGGAATAGACAGGGGGACACCTAAGACCTTTTTCCAGAACCCCCGCTCGAGGCGATTCCAGAGGGAGTCGGGAGATTAAACAAGGCTTCCGCCCCATAGGTTAGGACAGGTACCACGTTGGCTTGGCAGTACTTCAGTATTGGAACAATCGAGAAGCGACCAAACTTCCTGTTAAGTGCAGATGCTTGGCTGGTGAGGATGTTCATCTTCATTAGAAGGTACGATGACAGTGGTGCCTCTATTGATGAATTACTCAGCCAGACCCCTAGGTATTTGAAGGATAACACCTGGTCCCTTTTCTTTTTTTTTTTTCTTCCTCCGTCGATGTAACGATTCAGGCCCCTCTTGTCAGATCCAAAATTCAGAATTTTGGTTTTCCCCCTATTGATCTGAAGGTCGTTTCTTTCCGATGTAACGAAGCAAAGCATCAAGTTTCCTTTGCAGACCAACTGGTGTTTGGTCGATTAACACAACGTCGTCTGCATAAAGATGATGAGGCAACTGAGCTACGCTGACTTTAAAGGGGA
The DNA here is from genome assembly GCF_040938575.1 of Ambystoma mexicanum. Classification (NCBI taxonomy): domain Eukaryota; kingdom Metazoa; phylum Chordata; class Amphibia; order Caudata; family Ambystomatidae; genus Ambystoma; species Ambystoma mexicanum. The sequence goes on along the minus strand of NC_090922.1, from coordinate 567,803,379 downwards.
ATGACCTAGTAGACACAAAGGCTTCTGGAAGGTCCTCCAAGAAGTTGAAAAGTGCCGGGGCCAGTGGACAACCCTGCTTGACTCTGAAGGTTTTTATTTCTTTTGAAAGTGTGCCGGCTTTGTTCAGCCTTACTCGAAGCATGGTACCGGAATGCATTGTCAGGATAGGATCAAGTATTGACGACGGACAGTTTTTCTTTGCCAGTTTTGACCATAATGTCGATTGATCTGGTCAAAGGCTTGTACTAAATCAACAAACGCCATATAGATCCTTGGTTTGAAGTGCGCAAGTTCCTCTTCAACAATTGGAGAAGAAGAATATTGGTTGATGTCCCCAAACCTCTGACAAAGCCAGTTTGAAATTTGTCGAAACTGCCTGACTCTCTGCACCACGAGTTGAACTGATCCAAGACGATCGAGCTATAAAGCTTGCCGATGACATCCAGGAGAGCGATGGGGCCGAAGTTCTCAGGTTTACTCCAGTCCCATTTCTTGTGGATTGGGACCACTATCGCTCTGAGCCATGAAGTTGGTAATTGATGGAACGTGGCTATTTGTCCTAACAAGATCACTATAAACGTGGCCCAGCTGTCAGGAAACTCTCTAAGCATGCGATTCAACAAGCCGCCAGGCCCCGGTGCTCTTGAGCCTTTCAGCCTCTTAATTCTTCTTGAGATGTCGTTTGGACTGGTACAGGAGGCCCAAGGATCGAGACATTCACTAAACTCAAGTCTTTATTTCCACCGGCAGGCTCATACCGTTTTTGGAAGTGGGCGATCCAGGTGTCTTCACCAATGGGGTTAATTTGGTCTGCCTTTGCGGGTTTGTCCGCCTTGATTAATGACCAAAACTGGTCTTTGCCCCCTAGAGCTGATAGCATTGCGTCTGCGTCCCGCTGATATCGTATTTGTTTGGATTCACTTAGCCAATTTCTATGGTTGAACTTAGCTGATTTAGCTCTTAAGTGGTCTTCTGGTAAATCAGACTTCCTAGCTATGCAAGCACATTTCTTTGCTGTTTTTCTTCGAAGGAAGGAAGGAGTCCGTCAGGTGAGAAGAAGTCCGAGCAGCCTTCTAAGTCCTGTGAGGGCGCCCTAGCGACAGGGGCCCAACAGAAGGCAAATCACTGCGAGTCTGCAGGCACCGGGAGCACCGAACGGTCGGGCTCTTCGGCTGCCAGGCAGGGCGCACCTTCCCCAGCACCATCAACCACGAGCCAACGCTCTGGTTCGGGGAAGAGGAAATCCGAGAACCCGGGTAAGCCTCTGGAGAGGCCCTGGTCGATCTCGAAGGATTCGGCCGAGGGGGAGCGAGGCGGTGACCCTCCCCCCAAGGTGAAGGCCTTGATTCACCCGGCCAAGGCCTCTATCGAGGGAACCGCGGCGGCCCTGGCGCAGCCTGTGGAGGCTACACCAGTGGAGGCGACCTCGGGGCCCAGAGTCTCCCTGCCTCCGCAGAGGGAAGCCTCTTTCCGACTCATCGAAAAGACCCCCATGAAGACCCCGGCGGAAAAAGAGGGGGGGCGTGGCCATGGTGGACACGGACACAACATCCGAGGAGGAGCTGGCAGAAGTCCTAGAGGGCCTCGACGAGGGAGTCGAGGAGGCCTGTCCCCACGGGAGGGATCCCGACGAGGGTGATGAGAGTGACGGCGGCACTGGCGAGGGTCCTAGTCTATCGTCACTTCCGGAGCCGCAGGATAACTCGGTGGCCATTTTGTTGGCAATACAATCCTTATGTTCAGAGATAAGGGCGAGATTGCCCTTACCACTGACAGAGGCCCCTTTGTGACTTGGGGCACAGCGGGTCCCCGACGCAGCCCCTTTGTGACTTAGGGCACAACCTACCCCGGACCTCGGTCATCTCAGCGGCGGCCAAGAAGAAAGCGGGGGGGGGGGGGGCATCGGTCTCAATGTCCACTTCCCCACCGGACGGCGAAGGGAAGAAGCTGGACGCAATGGGACGACGAGCGGCAACAACGATTAAGGCGGCCAACGCCCTCGCGATCATAGCCCGCTACGACAGGGAGTTATGGTACAAGATCGCCCCCCTGTTGGACTTCCTACCGGATGACAAGAGGGCCGAGGCCCTGGAGATCTTGCAAGAAGGCGAAGTGGCATCGGACCACGCCATTACGATGGCAACGGACATTGCCGGCACCAGTTTCCGCCAGCTAAGCAACAGCGTTTGCCTTAGACGACGAGGTTGGCTCAAGGCAACAGATTTCTGCCAGGATGTGCAAGCCAAGGTGCTGGACATGCCGTTCGACTGGAACAACCTGTTTGGGAAAACGGGGGATGAGTCCCTCCAAGCCATCAAGGCGGACACAGACTTCTAGGGCCCTAGGCGTTCTCTGGCAATGGAGGCCGTCCTTTCGGAGCGCCGGAGGCAAGCAGGGTGCCTCCAAGGGATTAGGTGGTGGCTCCTCTTCATACCGCCAAGCGGTCCGCTCCTCATCGCAGGAAGCCTGTAGAGGACGAGGCAAGTCGGGGTTGGGGGGGGCCCTGTCGTCGCCGCCAGGGAGGCCAAGGCGGCAAGGTGTCCGCCAAGCAAGATTGAACTGACAGCGGGGTCGGGCCCCCACCGAAGCACCATGATGGGAGGCCGGCTGGCGAAGTTAATCAGCGTGTGGGAGTCCATCTCCACCGACCGTTGGGTGCTGGACGCCCTGGCCCAGGGGCACGCCCTCTAATTTCTAAAAAAAAAGTGCCCACTCATTCCACCCGTGGTCAGGAAGGAAAATCACGTCCCTCAACTACTCTTGGAGGTGAGGGCGTTGCTCAGAAAAGGTGCCATCGAGCTCGTCCCGAAGAGGCTCCGGGGCTCCGGAGTATACTCAAGGGACTTCCTAGTAAAAAAGAAAACGGGTGGATGGCGCCCCATCCTGGACCTGCGACGGCTGAACAAATACATCAAGGCACAGAAATTCCGGATGGTCACCCTCCAGCACGTGCTGGGACAACTGGAGGAGGGCGATTTCCTGTCGTCGTTGGATTTGGAGGATGCGTACTTCCACATCCCCATTCAGAAAGGTCACCAAAACTTCATCAGGTTCGTGGTCCAAGGACGGCACTACCAGTTCAAGGCCCTCCCGTTCGGATTGAAGTCGGCACCCCGGGTGTTCACCAAGTGCCTCGCACCAGTGGCGGCGCGGCTGCGCCTGCAGGGGATCCACGTCTACCCATACCTGGACGACTGGCTCATCCGAGCAGGGACAAGGGAGCTCGCCGTGGATCACACAGCAAAGACCATCCAGCTGCTCTTGGACCTGGGATTCTCCATCAACTTTCCCAAATCCCACCTGGTCCCATCGCAAGTAGCACGGTTTCTGGGAGCAAAGCTCAACACAGTGGCGCGCCTGGCCTCACTGTCGGAAGAAAGGACGAAGGCCATCCTGGGCAAGGTGCAGCGCCTGCTGGCCACGGACGTGGCCGGGGTGAGGTCCATCAAGTCCCTCCTAGGGATGATGTCCTCCTGCATATATCTCGTGTGCCTGTGCAGGCTTCGGATGCGCCCTCTGCAAGAGTTCGACTCCCGCTGGATCCAAGCGACGGGCAGCTTCGAGGACGGGATTCCGCTCGACGAGACCTTCCGACGAGCGATCCGGTGGTGGGGCACCCGCGCTCATCTGACGGCTGGCACAGACTTTCAGACCCCATCCCACCAGATAACGGTGACGACGGATGCCTCCCTGGAAGGGTCGGGAGCACACACTGGAGATCTTCACGCAAGAGGCCTTTGGCTCCCGGAGGAGAAGCTCCACATCAACATCCTGGAGCTCCGTGCAGTGTTCTGGGCCCTCAGGTCCTTTCTCCCGTCCCTCAAGGGCAAGGTGGTGAGAATTTTCACCGACAACACCACCACGATGTTCTACATCCGGAAGCAGGGAGGAACCAGATCCCCAGGATCTGTGGCATTGGGCTGTCGCCCAAGGGATGTTTCTGGTGCCCTTTCATCTGGCAGGGATAAAAAACACCATCGCCGACTCACTCAGCAGGGAGCTGCGCCCGTGCCACGAGTGGGAACTATGTCAGCACCAAGTGGATCGACTCTTCCGACGATGGGGAAAACCCCAGATCGACCTGTTCGGGAAGGCGCAAACTCCAAGTGCCAGAGGTTTGCCAGCAGGTTTCCCCAGCATGGGCGGTGCTTTCTCATGCCCCTGGGAAGGCCTGTTGCTTTATGCGTTCCCTCCGTTGCTGCTCCGCCTCATCAACCAGCTCAAGGGGTCCCGGTGCAGGATGATCCTGGTCGCACCGGCGTGGCCGAGGCAGATCTGGTTCCCGGACCTTCTGGACTTGTCAGCGTCCCCACCAGTCAAGCTGCCGACGGACGCGGATCTTCTCTCCAGAGAAGGAGGCGCCATACTTCATCACGACCCGGAGTCGCTGAACTTGCAGGCCTGGCTCCTGCAGCGCTAGAGTTTGGAGGGTACGATATCCCGGCTGACAGCAGAGAGGTCCTTGCAAAAGCCAGGGCGTCCTCAACTCTCAAGTGCTACGGACATAAATGGAAGAGGTTCTGTCTGGTGCCGTGCACAGAAGATTAACCCTCTACGGATTACAGCCCCTCAAGTGCTGCCGTACCTACTGTCGCTGACCAAGGCTGGACTGGCTCACCCCTCCATCAAGATACATCTGGCTGCGATCTTCCGATACACCAGAACCACAGGACGGGCGTCCTTGTGGTCCCATTGCCTGGTGAAGGAATTTATGAAGGGACTGTTTCGATCGTTCCCGCCGGTGAAGGCCCCTGCCCCGGCGTGGGAACTCAACGTGGTGCTGACCAGGCTCATGGGGGCGCCATTCGAGCCCCTGTAATCGGCGCCGCTGAAATTCCTGTCATGGAAGACATGCGTTTCTTGTGGCCATCACCTCCACACGGCGAGTGGGAGAGATCCAGGCCCTATCCTGCAAGCCTCCATACTTAACTTTTCACGACACGAGGGTGGTGCTGAGGATGCACCCCTCGTTTATGCCCAAGGTGCCGTCATACTTCCACCTCAACGAGCCCTTGGTGTTACCTGTTTTCTTCCCTTCGTCTCCGCCGAGAGGACTTTGCACTTGCTGGATGTGGCTAGAGCGCTGAAGTTCTACGTGGACCGAACGAAGAGTTTTCGGAAGACATCACAGCTGTTTGTGAACTTTGGACCTGTGAACCAAGGGAAGGCTCTCTCGAAGGCTTCCATTTCCAGATGGCTCTCCAGCTGCATCATGCATTGTCATCGGTTGGCAAACCGACCGTTGCCCGGCCGTCCGAGAGCCCACTCGACCAGAGCGATCGCTGCTACCACAGCGTTCTTGTCTGGTGTGCCCCTGCTGGACACCTGCAGGGCTGCTACGTGGAGGTCGACGCACACCTTCACGGATTCTACTGGGTCGACCGGGATTCCAGGGAGGAGTCCAGAATCGGGCAGGCAGTGCTGCGCAACCTGTTCGCTTAAGGTGAGCCTGGTGAGGAGGTAAGAGATGCCTAATGTTGAGTTTTATGTAATGCTTTATGTTGAGCCTGTTGCCACCTCCCGTGGTTGTGCATGTGTATACTGCTATGTATTCTTTTATTTATGAGCATGTGAATCCATGCCAGACCCCATGCTGGAGAAGGAACAAGTTACTTACCTGTAACTGTTCTCCAGCATGGGTCTGGCATGGATTCACATGCGAACCCTCCCTCCTGCCCCTCTACGGCTCTTCACTTGGTCATACTGCCACTTTGCGTGCTACCAAATCTGAAGATGGCTGCCAGAGGCGGGGCTTAGGGAGAGGGCAGTCATTGACTGGGGGCAGTATGACCCAGAGACCAGTGATTGGTTACTACTGAGAAAGACAGATCAGAAACTAAACTGATACTGATATTTTCTTTATCGAGGATCCCCAGCCTGACGGGGAATATTCATGAGCATGAGAATCCATGCCAGACCCATGCTGGAGAACAGTCACAGGTAAGTAACTTGTTCCTTGTCTGGCCCTTCCCCTTAGTTTCCTCATTGGATTGGAGGGGTAGTTTATGGACTAAAGAAGCCTCGGTTAGGGGCTAATGGAGAGCGTTGATTGGTTTCATTAACCCTTTCAGTGTAGTGCCTCTGAGATGAACTGTGCATGTCCCCGGTGTTTACCACCGTCAAGTCAAACCCTAACATCAGCAAATTCTCAGATGCCTCCAACATCATTTGACCACAGGGGACTTGATGTGGAGGAAAATTGCATCGAGACATCTTTCGTATCAGAATCCGATCAACATCCGGTCGGAAGAACGCAGTTGTCTCAAATTGGGAATAGAATAAAAAAGGTCCAGGACCATTCTTCGGTTGAGGATGATTAGGTGATGTCGATCAAGTATTCTTTCCAACTTGATCGTACGAGTCGGGGAGATTTTGTTCCCAGGCCTGTCTGAATAAAGGCCATACGTTTCCTTGTTTTGGGCGTAAGGTCCAGATGCTGCCCACCTTCCCTGGTCTTCCTTGATATGTTGGTGGATTTTATTCTTCTTGGAAGGGGCGGATCCGAGCCTCTGGTCCCTTGGAATGTTAGGCTGTACGTTCAAGTTTGTTCGTTGTCGCTTCTCGTCCATTGTCAGAAATGCGGGTAAACGCTGGCCTGATTCCTGTATCCCTTCCTTGTTAGCACTTGGTTCTCCTTGAGTCCCCGTCGGCTTCTCCTCCTTCTCCGGTATCAAACTGCTTGTCGAGGTGTCCAGTGAGTAGGTGGATAAGTCCAGCAAGGCCATTGAAGTTGGACTCAAGGGCTTTAGTGAAGGGGAGGCTGTGGGAAGGGGGTGGACAGCTTCTTTGGGCAGGGTGTTCACTCCCGGCTGAGTCCCTGTTCCTGGCCCTGGTGGCGGTTTTCGGGGTGCCGGGTGCTCCTCACCTGTCCGGGTGACTGCGCTCGGCTTTTGGTCCGGGTTCGGACTGCTGGGCATGGTTTGCTAGAGGTTTTGCCCCTGGTGCTGGCTAAAGGCTGTCTTTTTTTTGGGTGAAAATCGAGAAGGCCTCACCACCTGAAGCCCCCACCGTGTCTCCTGCTGCTGAGATAGATTGAAGATTCTCGTCATTAGAGACACATGGGCCATTCCTCACGGTCTTGACTGATAAAACTTTCGGCGGGGCATGTATGACTGGGCAATCGCCCGTCGGGTCCACCGGAAGGGAGGCAGTGGTTGTCTGAACCGACTTTGAGCTAGTAGTCTGCTCTATATTTTGGGGCAAGTTCAGCAGGCTGCTTTGGGGAGTTGACCCTAGTGTCCTTTTGACCTTAGCAGTGACAAATCCCTCCTGGTAGATGAGTTTGGAGTGCATCATGGCCAGTAAAGTGGTGTGATTTTTGGTCGTATCGTTCAGTTGCTCATACAACTTGGTAAAGGGCACTAGGGTGATGCTGATTCTAGACATGATAGAGAACAGGTCCAGTTTCTCCTTATTCCCCCTATGTTTTTTTTAAAGTATGTTCAGAATCGGCCCCGTTCCTAGGAGCGTGTGTGGAATAAAGTCTGAGCGAGAGGGAGTACCAGAAAGGTTGTTTGGTGAGTCCTCCGTACAGGGGCTTCTTCTTTCGCGAGTTCTTCGATAAGACTCAACTAGGTGAAGCTACTTCCCCTTCTGGTAGGAGTAAAACTGAGGTGGACCGTGGTTCACGCAATACTTGTCGAGGCTTGTGGATGTCCTAGACATCAGAACTGCATGTCAAGGGCTCCTGGGGCTCAGCCTCGTTTGCGCCCTCCCCAGCACCACTGAGGGGGGCACAAAGGGGGCTAGGGCAGGCTCATAGGTTCCGAGGCTAGGTCTGACATCTGGTTCGCGGCGCAGGGCTCATTGGAGCTTGGTGGCAGGGCATTGCTCCGCCCACTTGATTTCAGCAAAAATGGTGGCGAAGGTAGAAGGTTCTGTGTAGTGGGTGTGGGGGGCAGTAAAATTGAATGGGATTTTCAATGTTGAGGCAACGCCGTTTTCCTGTGCTGAATTCTCCACTCTCTGGGTGGCCATATCCAGGATTCCACTGCCTTCAGAATGTCGGCGTCCGACAGATCCCCCAGAGTATGGGGAGGGGGAGAATACTGGCTTTTTTGTGTGAATATTGAGGGCACGGAGAACCCCAGGCGTGCACCTCATTTTGTTAGTTTATGAAATGTTTGTGCCGGGTGTGCCAAGTTAGTAGATGGTTTCATTGTGGGTTTGGGTTTTGTTTTAGGAGCCTGCAAGCAATTTGGCAAGAGAACCCTTGTATGTAAAGCAGCCCCTTTTGGGCGCAGCCTAATGTCCTCTTGGTTTGGTGTTGCCCCTAGGTTTGTCCCAGCTGGGTTGCTCCCAACGGTACTCATTTTGTCCACAAGCTCTAAACATGCCGACCCGGTTCCAGGGCCATCGCCTGTTGCCCAGTCTGAGGCGAGCTGTCCACGAAACGGGGTGGCGTGGACAACAGAGGGGCAGGCAAAACTTCCTGTTTGCGGTCCTTGGGTGGCATCCCTGGTCGCAGGGGCGAGCCGGCCTCCCAAGGATCACAGATGGGTAGCTGATTGGTATGAACCAGCTCCTCGACGACGATTGAAGAGGCCAGGAGCATGCTGACCTGGTTCGCCTGATTGAATAAGTCTGGAGTTTTGACTCGCTGGGGGACCTCTGGCGTAAGCCCTCTCATTGGCTTCTCTGAAACATTAGGTGGGGGGGTCGTCACAGTAGATGGCCCCCCTTGGCGAGCTCCCGGGCATGCACTTCCTCTGGTGGTCTGGGGAACCCACCCACCCGTAGGAGCGATGGGCGGCAGATGGAATTCCCTTGGCTCTGGGCCGTCGCGTGTCACAGCAGTTAATAATGGTTTAGTCAAATGTGTTTCAGAAGAAGAAACAGAAAGCTGTGAAGGCCACATAATTGAGATTTAAGTTACTCAGTGACTGTTGCATGATTGCAAGGTCCGTGTCAGTGGAGAGTAGAGGTGTGGATGAAGTTCGGGCGGGGGGAGGCTTGCACCCCAGAGCCCACCATTGTCAGCTGCTTGGAGCTCCTCAGCTGCATGGCCTCATCCATCGGCCACCGGCACCAGACACTCGACTACGCTCCGCTACTCGAGGTGGCTTTGAGTGCGGTCGCAGCTGGACGGGGAGTGTCCAGGTGGGGAACAGCAAAGGCAGACAACAGTCTGTAAAGGTAGAAGATGCAGAAAAAGAAAGACTCGGCGAGTCGATATGGGCAGCAATGAAGTCCTTTTTGCCGCGAGTTGTCGGGCACAAGCAAATGGAATGTTGCAGCAGCTCCTCAGTAAGTGTTTCTGACACACCCGACCCTCATTAGCCCCTTTACTTATCTTCTTTTGTCCATAGTCTATTTCCTCAACAGTATTTTGCTCACCCATCCAATAATTCACCACCTTAGCATTGGGGCTCAATGTGTACATGGTCCGTTAAAGATTCCCTTCTGAGGCAAACTTGCCTTTAACATTTTACTTTCAGTATCAACAAACTAATTCCTCTCTTTATCCGACTTGTATTGTTCAATGTTTACCATAAACTGTGGTTGCCAATATGCCCTAGTGCTCCCCTTGTCCCAGCATGGACTCGCTGGTTCTTTGTGGCCTCTCCTGTTCCGTCAGCAGCTCGTAAAGGACAGCCACTGGTTTCGCTTTCGTTTGCACTGCTCAGCTTTCGGTTTCCACATCCCTCGTCTAGCTGGCTGGGCTTAATCTCTTCTTGAGACTTCCTGGTAAGTTTCTCTTTGCATCTTTCCACCTGCGAATGCCCAGGAGCATTGATCTTGCTTCTAGCGTTCCCGCATGAAAGCTTCTCTGCACCTTCCTCTTCTGCTTGCTGTATGAGCCGTGTGGCTCCAACGTGCTTCTCTCCGGTTGTCCAGTCACTTGAAGAGCTGCAGCCCGCTCCCACCAGCTGTCTGCCATTTCTTCTTTTGAACTTCTTTTAAACTCTCCTGGCACAGGTCTATGCTCACCACATCTAGAGCGTTGCCTGTTCTCCGGACTTTCTCTGATCAGCATTCCTTCATTCCTCTTCTTTGTTGCAGTGTTAAGATGTTTCTGGGAATGGTAGTTTCTTTTTTACAAACGTGCATGAAAACATTGTAGGAATGTTTGCAACATTTTCTGAGGACAAGTCCATGTTGGAGAAATGCTCCGACAATTGGTTTGTGAGAAATTCAGCACTCTCCTTTGGGGAAGCAGGGAAGGAACCACAATAGGCCATTCAGATGTCATGTATGGGAGATTCATATTGTATGGGGAAAGTGGGATACCATGTCTCATCAGTGGACACTGCCACTCCCTCCTGGAGGTTATCTTCCCCCATGTGATCCTCCCTCATAAGGCCGCCCCAAGAGTCAGGATCAGGTAGCGACTGCCTTCCCCAGGCCACATGGGGGAAGGTCATCGCCGGAAAGGGAGTAATGATGCCATTGGATTCATTACAGCTAGCTCTGTCGCTACTTCCTAATTTATAAATGCATACTCATTTTCTGCTCCCGCCAACAATTTAGTAGTAATTTAGTTACTCTTATTATTTTGTGACAGTCATGCTTTGATAATCTGCCACTGCAAATTTGCTCCCAAGTGCCCCCACTGTAATAATGCTTGTAACGTGCTCCTCACTGGACAACCAGCTCCCCCAGCAACAACCCAGCCACTCTAACATCACTGGCTGGAATGTGTATTGTGGATGTTTGCATACTACCCTTACCCAGTTACAGCCAAGTTCACTCCTTCCCACAGGGCACATTCTGAGCTTCTTGCAAGAAGCCAGCAAAGGTGTATGACCATTTCTGAGGCTTGTGGAATCTGCTTAGATCACATGCTGTGCATAGGCCGACATCTAGTGGAAGCTGCAGAGTATTAGTTTGTTTTTCGAAACTCGAAAATGGGCGTCGACACAGGGCGTGCCATTAATACTATACCTAGTGATGTCCACTGTACCCATGATCCCTCGCGCGTCTAGGACCCTCAGATTGTTTTTTTCTGCCATACTGGTCGGAAGCGATTTCGCGGAGTTCCCTTGCCTTAGCCATACTTTTGCTAAAATATTGTTATATTTCCCCATCTCTCCACCCCAACGTCGAGTCACCGAACTTCCACACTCGACGCCGGCCCAGAGAAGGAATCGACCGTCGACAGCTGCACGACGGATTTGGGCCTCGGAAGGCCTCTGGCCTCGGCCCGGGCCTTGGAAGGCCTCTGGCCTCGGCCCTGCAACTAGGGAGAGTGGGGGGTGGACATACTTTACACTCTGTTATATAAGTACATTATATATATTCCTACACTTATTTGCCCGCTGCCACAAAGGGTGTATGGAGGGTACCCCGTTCCAATTTTGCCCCAAGTGCAACCGCAAGTACCCTTGGGTTGACACACGCCACGTGCAATCTCTGCTTGCCGAGGGACCACCCCGAGGCGAACTGCAGAGCGTCTAGTAGGTTTAAACCGAAAACACTAAAGGACCGTTCGATCAAGCGTTGGGCCCACCACGCCAGGCGTCAAGAGGCCATGGCAGCGGAGGGCGCCTTCAGCGATGGCAGCGACGCCGTGCTTTCGGACGGCGAGGGCAACGTGGCGTCGAGGGACAGCCAAGCGCAAGTCCCCGACCTCGGAAGGTCGTCCGGTCGGGCGGCTATGGGGAAGACACCCGGCAACACAAGCGCTACCCACACCACTTCCACCAAACATGTCCAACTGAGACTCGACGCGCACGTCGAGTTCTCGGAAAGAGGCACAGAGAACGGTCCACCGAATCGGCGTCCTCTGGGCGTTCGCGATCAAGATCGCCACATGACTCCAGGCAACCATCCACTGTTGCCAAAAGTGCCTCGCTCCCTAAGGTAACGGAGGTTCGATCGTCAGAAGACGAAGCCGATCTCTATCCCCAGGCCGCACTTCAGGAGTCGGCGCCAGCAGACCGTGTAGCGGCTGCGTCAGAGTCCCAACCTCCACACTCTAGAGATAGGGACACTACCCCTGAACCACGGTGCCAGGCGTCGAAAGGCTCAAGTGGCCAAAAAGCAGGGAAAACACTCTTCCACCCACGGGGAGGGGGAAAAACAACTCAGGAAGCAGTCTCAGCCTCCTTCCACTCCATAAAAACAGACAGACAAGTCTCAGTCTTCTGTTACCCCAAGGACCCCTGCTCAAACCGGTAGGTCTAGTCAAGATAAAACAGGGAAAGTCCCCCAGGGAAGAGTCATTCCCAGTTCAAGAGAATGGTCAAGCGATGACATAGCGATGACATAGACAGTCATGTCAAGGATGTCATCATTGGCAGATCTGTACGCCAAAAACCCTGCACACTTTCTCTCTTATACCCCGGACGGGTCAACACCCTCAGGCTCTAAGGATCCTATACCCCCAAGTAAAAAGTCCCGGGTTGAAGCTCCTACTTCAGACCCCTTATATATATGCAACCCTATTCTCAATATCAGGGAGATACATCCTTTTGTGAGGATCCAGAATTGGGCATGTTGGAAGAACAAACTGGGACGGACTACTATGGGGATGATGAGGACCAAGAGGAGGAGGACGACGACCCAGAAACCTACAGGGTTGATTCCCCAGTAGATAAAGAACCCCTGGTTACCGACTCCCCTGTCGACAACCAGCCTCTCTTAAATGAAGTTCTGTCCAGAGCGGCAGAACACTTCCACATTGACACCCAGGGTGCTCAGGAAGGCAGGGACTTTGCCGAGGAGTTAGTGGGAGAAAGGAGACCTGTTGCCCAGGCCATCCCTATCCTTAAGTCAATACAAAGGATAGACCCTTCCCTTGTTAATCCCAATCTCACTAGGGCGGTAAACCCCAGAGTTGAGAAGCTTTTCAGGGCAGCCCAAACAGACCCACTGTACATAAGCGGGCATCTGAAACCGGACTCCCTGGTAGTTACAAACACCCGTAAGAGGGCGGGAACACCATTGTCATCATCCGAAGCTCTTCCCGACAAGGAGAGCAAGAAGATTTATGGCTTGGGCAGGAAAGTAGCCTCCACTTCCGCCTACCAGGCAAGGATTGCCAACTCCACCACCCTGCTGGCGAGTTACAACTGCCACCAGTGGGAAGAAGTCGCGGCACTCATAGATTCCGCCCCAGAACCCTTCACGAGTTTCGGCGGAAGGGAGAGCCGTGTCCGGTTGCATATTTGCTTTTAATATGCAAACGGACACGGCTCTCCCTTCCGCCGAAACGCCGGCAGATTGATAGCAGAAGGTACTGTTATCAAAAGGCATGCTTGGTTGCGACAGTCTGGGTTCAAAGTCGAAACCCAAGCATCATTGATAGATAAACCGGTGGAGCCGGATCTATTGTTTGGAAAGGCGGTCGAGGACGCGCTGAAAAATGCCAAGGACGAGTATGAGACACTCAAATCCCTAGACCAACTAACCAATAAACCCCCAAACCAAAGAGGGAATGGCAATTTTCGTCTCCCACGTGGACAAAATTCCCAGAGGGTCTAACTATTCCCAGGGGCAGGGTACACAATGGAACAGCCAGCAGTCTACCCAGGGTTATGGCAGGGGTAATAAGAGAGGACGTGGTAAAGGAAGAGGCAGCCCCAGTAGAGGTGGCGGCACGCCTCCACCAAAACAGTGACGCTCCGTTCAGGGTCCCTTCTCACGCATCCCCAGTAGGGGGGCGCATTTCCAACTTCACCCAAGCTTGGGGAGGGATCGCATCAGACAGATGGGTGCTGTCCAGTGTCCGCAGGATACTGCATAGAACTGTTCGAGTGTCCCCAAAACCACCCTCCACGACAAAAAATACATTCTTTGGACCACCAGAAGATCCTCCTCGAGGAGATTGTCAATCTTCTACCAAAGGACGCGATAGAACTCGTCCCGGGACACTTACTTCCTTGTGCCAAAAAAAGATTTGACAATGTGCCCAGTATTGGACTTGCGGCCTGCAAACAAGTATGTCTAGCCCCAAAAATTTCGCATTACTACTCTCCAGGAGGTAATCTCCCTCCTAAAAAAGGGGATTACATGGCAACATTGGACATGAAAGATGCCTATTTTCATATTTCCATGTTCCCAGCGCACAGAAAGTACTTGCGCTTCAAGGTGGACAGTCGGCACTATCAGTTCAAGGTACTGCCCTTCGCCATAGCCTCGGCTCCAAGGGTATTTCCCAAGGTACTGGCGGTGGCGGCAGCACACCTACGCAGGGAGGCAATCCCGGTGTACCCTTACCTGGACGACTGGCTCATCACAGGGGAGACCCCAGTAATTTGCAAAACAAACATTCAAAGGACGATCGACCTCCTCTTCGAATTAGGCTTCTCAATAAATGAGAAGGAGTCAAGTCTGGTGCCAAGCACCTCCAAACAGTTCCTAGGGGCTATCCTAGACACGCAAGAGGGGTTGACTTTTCCATCAGAGGAAAGAATTTGGAATATACTGCTGCAAATTCTGCAATATCAGGCCGGTCGCCAGATAACGGTATGCAAAGCAATGCGTTTGCTAGGCATGATGGCGTCCTGTATTTACCTGGTCCGCCACGCACGCCTGCGCATGCGTCCCATGCAGGAATGGTTGGCGAAACAGTGGTCTCAGGCAAGTGGTCAGTGGGACGATCTAGTGGTTGTTTCGCCAACACTTGTACAAAGCCTTCACTGGTGGACAAGTGAAAATCTGTCCAAGGGGAAACCCTTTTACGATCCCGAGATACAGGCGGTAGTCACAACCGATACATGCCTGACAGGATGGGGAGCTCACCACCTGTATCGCACAGCTCAGGGTCTCTGGTCTCACTCAGTGGCCAAGAATCACATCAACCTGCTAGAGCTTATGGCAGTATTCAGAGCGCTTCAAGCGTTCGAGCCCTACCTGCTGAACCTGTCAGTGCAGATCCGGACGGACAGCACTACAGCCAGGTTTTACCTGAACAAACAAGGAGGGACTCGTTCGCCAAATCTGTCCAAGCTTGCCCAGAAAATTTGGATATGGGCACTCGGACGGAACATCTTCCTGTCATCTCAACATGTTCCAGGGATCTCAATTCTCTGGCGGATGCTTTGAGCAGAGATCCCCTCCCAGAGGAACACGAATGGTGTCTACACAGAAATCGTAGAAATCTTCTCTCAGTGGGGTTTCCCCACTATAGACCTATTCGCCACAAGCGAAAACACAGTGCCCAGGATTTGCATCCAGGTTCCCCCAGCCAGACTGCCAGGGGAACGCCCTGTGGATGAACTGGTCAGGGATGTTTGCATACGCTTTTCCACCAACACCTCATCAGGAAGGTGGTCAACAAGATGAACAGAGAATCGATGACGCTCATCCTAGTTGCTCCCATGTGGGCGATACAACCGTGGTTCCCACACTTACGCAGACTAGCGTTGTGCGAACCCATCAAACTCCCGGGCTGGTACAACCTACTGTCCCAGCACCAAGGTCTCAAGGTGCATCCTCAACCCAACTCATTGAACCTGGCAGCATGGCTCCTGAGGTCATAGAGTTTGGACATCTCAAATTACCACAGAGATGTATGGACATCCTAAAAGGATCTAGGAAGCGAAACACGAGGCACTGCTACTTTGACAAATGGAAAAGATTCGTTATCTGGTGCCAGAATAAAAAAATCAACTCGGTTGATTGCACTCCTTCCACAATTGTCACATACATGCTCCATCTGCTGGATGCAGGACTGGTTTTTAACTCGCTGAAGGTACACCTGGCAGCTCTGTCAGCATACACCACATCCCATAACAAGATATCGTGGTGGAAAATACCAGTGGTTAAAGACTTCATGGAAGGGGTAAAGAGACTTCACCCTCCTATTTCGAACCCACCACCAGGATGCGACCTGAACGTGGTGCTATCTAAACTCATGGGCCCCCCATTCGAGCCCATGCATAAAAGCATTCTCAAACACCTGACTTACAAGACGGCCTTCTTAGTAGCAATAACATCTATAAGAAAGGTCAGTGAAATTCAGGGTCTGTCAGTGCAGGATCCATTCTTTACAGTTCATAAAGACAAACTGGTTTTACGTACACACCCTAGGTTCTCACCTAAGTTTATTTCGAAATTCCACGTGAACCAGTCCATCGAGCTTCCGGCTTTCTTCCAAGACCCACAAAGCTCAGCTGAGGTGAAACTACACACCCTAGATGTGTGTAGGGCGGTCCTCTACTATGTAAACAAAATCAGACCGCTAAGAAAAACAGATCAGCTGTTTGTCTCCGTAGCTACAGGCAGAGAGGGAGATCGCGTCTCTAAAGGTGCCATCTCTAAGTGGATTGTTAACTATATCCAGCTGTTACTCTCTTTCTGAAAAAACCCTTGTTAGGCAGAAACCTGTGCAGTTCCCTCTGGGACCACTGCAAAAGATTTAGGACTACAGGTGTTTGGCAGTAAACCCACTTGGTAGCACATTATATTCACTTGGTAGCTGTGGCTGAGCAGTCGGACTTCCCTCAAGAAGAGTTAGGCAGTATACAGAGTATTCACAATAGGTCAAGAGCACACAATAGAACAAGTAAACACTGACCAGAGCTTGGTGTAAAAGAGATATAATTATTTAAAACCACATCTAGAAAAACACACAGGCACTAATAGTAAGCAATTCAAAAACACGGTCACTAAAAGATATACACTCTCTTAAAAGAATATTAGACAAGTCGTAAGTAAAGCCCCACTTATTTTCAGACAGCGGTGAGCGCTTAACGCAGATGGCACTCTTAATAGTTCGTTTTAAAAAGGGAGAGAAAAGCAGAGAACAAGTTGAAACCGATCCCAATGCTTTTACGAGAACATAACAAGAGGAAGGCAAAGTAAAACCGTGAATTCAGAGTCAGTAGGCTGGATCCGCTTTAAGAGGATCGAAACGAAATGTGTCCAAGGTAACACGGTTGCAGTGCACAAAAGTCTTGAAAGGGTTCAAAAAGGAGTTGGACCAAAGAAAGGGACCAGTTAGATGGTCAAGGCGGCCAGCCCAGTCCAGAAGGTTAAGATGTTATTACCTAGTAGCAATCTTTAGAAAGGGAGGCCTGGCGGACACGGTACCTTAAAGTGGTGAGAACGCTCCAGCGGGGGCAGTTGTTCCTGGCAGCGGGTGCAAGTCGGCGCTTCGTCCGGGGGAAGAGAGGATCTCGTCGTGGAGGAAGACAGGGGCCCGTTGCACTGCCAGGGAAGAAACCAGCCGCAGAGTTTCTCAGGTACAAGGAGTGGTCTGTTGATTCGCGGTTCAGTGGCGAGTGGCTATCCGGCCGCCGGGGTGCTTGGCACGGGCAGTTCGACCACAAACCGGGCTGGGGTGCGAAGAAAGAAAGGAAAACTGGTTGTGACCACCAGTCGGGGGAAGAAGCCTCTCCAGCCGGGAGATCTGTCGTCGGGAAGTGGTGAGTCGGTTCTGCAGGGCTCCACCGGTGGTGTCGTCGTGGTAGGTCGGCTCAGCTTCTCCCTCGTTGGATTCTCAGGTCCTGTGGCGACTTCTGAAGTTCCAGTCCCCAAAGCCCTGCTTTTATGCAGAAAACCCCTATTCACTCAGCCTAGCTGTCACTCAAACATGCTAAGTGGTGAGCCGGCCGGCTCACCACTTGGGCCAATCACACAAGAGTGAAACCTGAGTTACCAAGGTAACTCGGTCCAGTGTGCCTAAACCCCCTCCCTCACCCCCTGTGGTACCCAGACAGAGTGGCACCACTTTTGGAGGCTTCTGTGGAGAAGCCCGCCAAAAAGTAGAACAAAGGGCTCGGCTTGGGTTGGAGTCACAGAAGAGAACACAAACGCCATTTTAGAATCGAGTCTTGGCAAAAAATACCAACCAGAGAATTAATATTAATTAAATAAACCGGCGGTATGTTCGAGGCTATGAGAATTAAATAATTAAAGTTGGTAGCCTCGAACAATGGGAAAATCCCATAGGAAAATATTAGCGGTCGAATATAAAAAGTAGTTTCCACTGCCACCAGCCAAAACTCGATCAGGGGGGACAGAGACGTGCCCCCTCGACTAACAGACCCCGGGGCAATCGAATTGCCCCGACCAGTACGTCCACAATATGATGGTTTGTACTGGTTTCTGTTAATCATTTGGGACTAGTAAAGCCAATGGTGACTTTACATGCCCTGGGAGACAGTAGTCAGTCCCAGGGTATGGAGTCTATGGTGGGGTGTCACTGACACTCCTGTGTTACTACACGGAGGGTGCTGTGTAACACACATAGGAAAAATACATGAGACCCCATGGAGTAAAGGACCCCATAGCCCATAAAACACATAAGCAGTCAAAGGAACACCATAAATCATGTCCAAGAGTGGGAGAAAGAGTCTCACTCTTGGCAGGAGGAAAAAAACTCCAGAAATCCAGCAAAGCTGCTGGGGGACTCACTAGGTTAGGAAATTCAGCCTAAAGAGAGAATTCACCCTAACAACCCTGCCTTTCACGCCAAGAGCCCACTCTATAAGAGGCACTGGGGCCACTCTGGATTTCATTGCAAATGTGCCCCTTGACACCATTTGCAAAGCAGCTACTTGGAGCTCTATTCACACTTTTACTCAGCACTACTGCATTGACACCCATTCCAAGACAGATACTCAAGTGGGACAAGCGGTTCTAAGACATTAATTTGCTCATGACCCTTCTCACATCCCACCTTCTTCTAACACTGCTCGATAATCTATGCACAGCATGTGATCTAAGCAGATTCCACAAGCCTCAGAAGCGATACATTACTCACCATAATCGTATTTTTGATGCTTGTATCTGCTTAGATTCACATGCGACCCACCCTTCCTCCCCTCTGAGAGAAGGCGCATCGATGCTTGTAGTCTTATCTATCTGCTTGGATTATCTGTACTCGCGCTACTCCTCATGCTACCTCATGTCAGAAAAAATACAATCTGAGGGCCCTAGACGCGTGAGGGATCATGGGTACAGTGGACGTCACACTAGGGATAGTATTAGCATGTGAATCTAAGCAGATACAAGCATCAGAAATACGATTACGGTGAGTAATGTATCCCCTATGGCCCATTCTGATACAGACCAGGAGTAAGACCAATAAGAATAGACAGTAAAGGCAGAGCATAACTTATTTAGCCATTTTGGACCAGTCCTGCGCCCACAAAATAAATATGGTTAAGAGCGACCACTACCCTGTCATTGTTTTACTGGAAAGTGGAATAAATATGCTAAAAACAAAATGAAGCAAAAACAATGTTTGTAATACTTTCCATGAGAAAGATAGTACTGCTACTCAGACGTTCCCCTGCACTGTTAGCCACCCGGCATACCCAGATCTCTTCCAAACAGATGACCGGTTGGGTGTCATTGGCCTCTATAAGCATTGCTGTGTATGATACTGTTCAAAATTACAAAACGATCAGCTCAGAAATGTGCATCCTGCTTACACACATGGTTTCCTATGTGCCCCCCACCGCCCCTGATGTTCAACTTCAACTCCTGTTCTCCCTAGCCAGTGGCAAAAAGATCATGGGAATTGTAGTCCTAAACAAATACATCCTAGTTAATCTTAAACTCTTTAATTTCCCTCCTCAAATATGCGCTGCTTAGAAACGTGGATATTTTCCAGTGATTTCAACCTTTGAGGATGTTAATTTCATCAGAAGTAAAATTGCATTTGTTTATTAAATTCCTTTACAAATCCTTAATCTGATTTTCTTTCAGTTGGGCTTCAATATTTGACACTAGTTGTATAAATCGACTTTTGGTGAAAACAAAGCCTATTCGTTTTGAATTAAATTCAAATTGGCAATAGTCTGTGTTGTCCTCACATTTCTCTAATTAAACTGATCTAATCCGGTGCAGTTTGTTCTCCCCGCAAATTGTTTGACACTGTTGGGAACATTGTGTTCTTGGTTGTATTAAGGCATGTCAATTAAGCCAAGTTGGGCTAGTTTATTGCTAGTTGTAGCAAAATAAAAAGATTTCGGGGGCATGTTTCTTGTGGCTGCAAAGGTTTTGCTCGGGATCTCTTATCTGGCTTTTAGCCTGAGTTCCAGATATTCAGAGATGTCGCTCAGCACCTGTGCAGTGTCCCTGGCTGATTTCTGGCTTTGGCAAACTGTCTCTGCCCACGATCTGTGCTCTGGGCTCTTTCCTCTGCCGTTGTGCCTTCCCCCTCTACAGAGATCCGACATTACGCTCTTGAGTGGAGGCTTTTGATTGCCAGAGGCAGGGTTCCTTGTGGGTGGCACAGTCTGGACGAGCAATGTTACTAGTGTCCAACATCCTGAGATACTGGATTGTGACTGGCTACAAGGCACCCCACTCTGCTCAAGGCATACGAGAATAAGGCCAGCTTGATTTTAAACCTTGAAAACGTATCTAAGAAAAGTAACTGAGACAAACTGATATTTTCGGAAAATGACAGCAAGCATCATAAAAATACCCTTTGCAAGAGCGTGTACATCAAGGCGTTTGACGGGGCGCCTAGAATCGTGGACTCGTAGATGAATTCCACTACAAAATTGGGCGCCATGAACACTAGGCTGGCATCCATTCAGCCCAGATTGGAGTTAATTTACCTTCAGGATTTTGACTACTGAAAAGTAGGACAAATTGAGAGGCTAAAATAAAAGCCTTGCAGTTTGCTTAGCAGGGTACTTCTGAGGCTCTGGATACCTTCTGTAATTTAGATTTCAAAATCACGCAGCTGCAACCATTGGAGGAGTGTCATGCACCTAGAAAACAAGACCAGGCAAAAAACCTGAGGATTCCACCGAAATATTTAACCGTGATCTAGTGTCATTTATCCAGCATATATTCAGTAAAGATTTGGGTCTCAAAAGTTCGGAAGGCTTGCACAAGTGGACTTGCTAAAATCCTGTCAACAATCCATACAGATATG
The DNA here is from genome assembly GCF_040938575.1 of Ambystoma mexicanum. Classification (NCBI taxonomy): domain Eukaryota; kingdom Metazoa; phylum Chordata; class Amphibia; order Caudata; family Ambystomatidae; genus Ambystoma; species Ambystoma mexicanum. Next base: position 567,782,594 of record NC_090922.1, on the reverse strand, counting down.
GGGTGTATCAGACGCTTCTAAATATGCAAATACACCTCCTCCCCCAAAAAATGGTGAGTAAAAATACTCTCAATAAAAATAGAAAATCAACACAGAGGAGCATGTCCCCCCGCACCTGCTTTCGTGCGCACAGCTCCGTCGGTATGTTTAAACCGGTACTATGTTCTTTCATCCCTGGGAATTTAGAAGCCTGGCATTTAAATGTGTACAAAATTACGAAAATGTTCATAGAATTTTATTTTACCCCTCCAAACTTCCCTTCCCCCACCTATTTGTACATATTCCCTACCCCCAACACATCTGCCCTTTGCCGACCCCTCCACCCCCCCCCCCCTTCAAAATTTCGTTTATTTTCGTAATTATGTACACGTTTAAATTCCTGGTGTTTAAATTACTGGCGATGAAAATACGTTGTACAGTTTAAACCAGTAGTACCAATAGTGCCACAGGAAGAAACTACTATTACTGCCGGATGTGAAGAGGTAAACATGTATCTTGTAATGTGGATCAATTACCAGGTGCAAAGAAATATTTATTACAAAACATTTGTTTTTTACTGTTAAAACATTTTTACTTGCTTATAAAATACTCCCATTGGGAAAGGGACTTACATTTTTACTCCCTAAAAAAAGAAATGGAGTGTGAAGCACTCCTATCATTTTGGGGCCCTGATGGAGTGGTTTGATTGCGGTGATGTTTGAGGCCCTGGTAAGAGGAACTTTGTGCATGATGCTGCAGCCATCTTGAAACCTGTCAAACATGGTGATAGGAGGATTTTCTTCCACCCACCTATTTCCCCCCCCCCCCCCCCCCCCAACAAGTGCCTTGGGTCACAGCAGAAGAGACGAGAGTTGCTTCAACTCAGAATGCAGACATCGGTTCTGCAGCCAGTAGCATTAAGGACAGTACAAAGGAAAAGCCTTCATATTTGCGCATGTGGCGACTACAAAAGTCTTTTTGGAGGACAGAGTAACACTGCTTCATTTTACCAGGAAGTATTGCAAGATGGTAGTTAGGTCCTTGTTGAACTTTGACTGTGTACTATTTTGATGGGTCTACGGCTGAAATACACCTGCATGCGCTTTGCCATTATGATCCTGGAGTTGGTACTTGGCTGGGCTGCTTGAATTGACATTTGATTGGGGGTGCAATGTTGAGCCCCATGGGATTGCTTACCCCCAGGGCCTAGCCCCCCCAGGGCGATCCTTGGAGCGCAAGCAGGGGATCGTGGCAAGGAGTTCTTTTTCAAAGTCCTCAGAGGTCAATTGCCCCCACTTCCCCACCGGGGCCTCCATGGGGGAAGTAATCAGTCCTTTTGGTGGAAGTTTTATCCATTATGCTTGTTTTGCCGGATGTCCCAATGGCAACTAGGTTCACAATTCTTTGTGGGCATCCCTGCAGTGATGTTGTGTTGGTGTGGACTAGCTTGGGCACAGACAGAGCCCAGTGCCTTCACCACTGCGTTGCCAATATGCGAGAGGGGAGGGGAGACAAACGGTTCGCAGGTACTGCCTGCCTCAACCTCCACCTCTTCATGAATCAGCATTTCAATTTCAACGGGCCCCTGACCCAATGGCGGCAAAAAATGATGCCTCGGTGAGTGCTTACCCAGCGCTGCTCGTTTGGCTGCCCCTGCAGCATTGGGGGTGCAACGTTTCGGCATGGTATCCAGAGTTCAGAGATTAGAAGATGTATCAGATTACTTGTACTACAGTTTGCCCGCTGAAATCACGATGTGTAGTAGCAATGATAGTCGCTGTGTGCGTTTTAGTGGCGCTTACTGCCTTTCCACGGTATAACACTGCTGTGCGTTGTGTAATCCGGGCACCAAGACACTCAGGCGCTCCGCTTACCCCAAGGATTATATGGACGGTGCAAGCAAAGATAGTTAAGAGTGTAGAACGACTCCTTCGATACACCTTTCCAATTCAGTAAGCAGCCTTCTTTGCTGACCTCGCCAAGACACTCCCTGCTGTGCTCGGCTTAGTCAAAGGATTATGTGGGTGGTGCCAGCAAAGATAGTCAAGAGTGTAGAAAGACTCCTTCAATGCACCTTTCCAATGCAGTAAGCACCATACTCTTGCGTCCCGTCCCCTTTCCTCCATACTGCATGGGCATCCTTTTTGACAGGAGACGGAACCTTTTTCACCAGAAAAAACCTTCTTCCACCATTAATTTTCGAGGCCCGCCCTGGGAGCATGCGCTGCCCTGACTCTGCCCTCTGGCGCCACACCTCAGTCCCCTTTTCCATGTCGACGTAACGGGGCGAATTCCCAGCGCTCCTGGGTTTGGCTTTGGCCATGTAATACCACGCGCGGATACTTCTTCTCGTCTGTCTTTGTCTTTTTTATCATTCCGGTACTCTGTCCTCAGGCGCCACACTCCTCCCCGGCGCATGTAGACTTCTACAGGGTTCAGCAGGTGTGCATCCTGCGACGGGTTCTTTCCAACGTCAGACACCCACTCCCTCTGCCTACGTTGCCTTGTCCCAGACCACGGCTGGCAAGCTTGTACCACGTGCTTTCATCGAGGTCTGCGAAGAACAGACTAGCCAGGTGGAGGGAGCTCTTGCAGAGATTACCTCCAGAGGACCTGACGGACTTTATCAATCATTGATCCAGGCCCAAGGTAGGGCCACTCTTTTCCAGTGCACCCTGCAAGAGAGACTCCTTTCCAGGGACTCGCCCGCGCCGGAGGAACTGCTCAGGTTCTCATACCAGCACAGGTACCAAGGCTAAATCAGCTACCGGCCGGCACGATCCTCCCGGTGGGAGTGCTGAGGGACTGGAAGGTTCTTTGACCGGGTCTTCACCCGAGGGGCCATGCCCTAGTACCGGCAACCTGTCCGAGGGGGCCACTATACACAGTTCTACAGGCAAATCCGCAGAGGGCAGAACGCCTTCCAGGTTCCTACCTGAGGAACAAGGTAGGCCTCATGATCCACACTCGAGTGGGCTGGGCCCAGTGAGCCAAGCAACACGACGCAGGCATGTGGAAGGCAGCTACACAAGATGGCAGCCGTGCCAGACATTAGACACCTGCCCGATACCGCACCAAGGAAGGGAGCAGGTGGAGGAACGAGTGTCAAGGTGTGACTGGCGTCAACCAGAACCAGCAGCTGCCCGCTACCCCATCCATATCACCTACCACCCCTCCAGCCTGTGAGGACAGATTCTTCGAAAGGTTCCTCAAGCTTATGAAATCTCCTTGGATGGGGGTCTGCCTCCGGGACGCCATTAGGGACGTGCCCCCGCCAATGGCTCCGGCACTGCAGGTCCCAATACAGGCGCCCCTGGCCCTCGTTCAGCCTCCGTCGCCCACTCCGGCCCCTCAGCCGATTGTGCAGGTGGTTCTGTACCAGCCTCCGGCTTCGGTCTCCACGCCCCAGCCCTCTGCTCCCAGCACCCCCCTACTGGTGCCGGACCATCCGGACCCTGAGGTGTACACAGATGAGAAGGACCCCAACACAGTCATCAGCCAAAGCCTTCCATGAAGGTCTTGCGGGGCTGGCAAAGTACTTGGCCTTTCCTCAACCCGAGGTCGAGCAAACATCAGAGGGGGTCCTCGCTGAAGTCCTCGTACTACGTCCCGCAGCAAGGACAGGGATCTCGATGCAGAAGGATGTAGTAGCATTGGCCAAAAAGGGCTGGCACAGGCCCCACTCAGTCCAGCCGGTCAATCGACGCCTGGACGCCAAGTACAGGCAAATGGAGGGGGATACACTCCTGCTATCGGCCCACCCTCAGTCGCACTCTTCAGTGATCACTGCAGCATCACTACACTCCAAGCCTAGGTCGTCCTCAGCCTCCTCCGCGGCGCTGCTAGGCAAGGAGAAGATCTTGGAGGCAGCAAGGCCTAGGCTGCTACTCAGAAAAAGAACCAGGCGAGCCTGAGAGTTGTGCTGGACCTTTCCACCCTCAATCTCTCCCTACCTCTACCAAAATTCAAGATGGTTACGCCAGCTTTAATAGCGGAGACATTGTGCAGGGGAGACTGTATGTGCTCCCTGGATCTGAAGGACGCTTACTTGCACGTCCCGATTTGGCAGCCTCATAATTCTTTTCTGCGATTCAGGATCATGGGCTACCATTTCCAATACAAGGTTCTTCCATTAGGGCTCAACTCGGCTCCCAGGGTCTTTACCAGACTGATGAATGCAGTGGCAGCCCTCCTCAGGGCCACATCTAACCGTACCTCGACGACTCGCTCATCAGGGTTTCATCTCCGGAAGCGGTGCACTGCACCTCTCATGCCCTCATGAACACACTGCACTATCTGGGTTTTTCGCTCAATCTCAAGAAGTCGCAGCTGCAGCCTATGCAGACTGACTTTCTTGGGGCTCATCTGAGACATAGGCTCAGAGTTCTTACTTCGAGATCACAGACATCAAGAGGGCCACTGCACGCTTCATCAGCAGAAAAGTGACATCAGCCTGGTGGTACCAACACCTACTGGGTCCCATGGCAGTGGTCCTATTGGCCGTCCCCCACACGAGACTCGGGATGAGGAGAATACAGCTGCACTTCGCGGCTATCTGGCTAGCACTTGCAGCCTTCCTTCCGGTTATCATGGGCAAGGTCATCCTCATTCAGACAGAGCTCGACCAACATGTTCTATGTCAACAAGCAGGGAGGTACAAGGTCCCCTCCACTGTGCAGACTGGCAGTCAGCATGTGGGAATGGGCCCTGGAGAACAACCTCTACCTCACGGCCGTCCACCTTCCGGGGGAGTCGAACCTGGATGCGGACAGGCTCAGCAGACTGGGAGCGGACAATTACGAGTGGCAGCTAAACAACCTTGTACTTCAGGAGATCTTCAGCAGATGGGGACACCCCCAGGTGAACCTCTTTGCTTCCTGACATAACAGGAAGTGCCAACAGTTCGCCTCCTGGCAGGGGCATGGCCCCAGCTCCCTGGGGGACGCATTTCTGATTCAGTTTAACAGCATGGCAGCATACGTCTTTCCGTCCACACTGCTGATACACAGGGTGATATGCAAGATCAAGGAGTCTCACCAACTCAGCGTCATTCTGATAGCTCCATGGTGGCCAGCCAGGCCATGGCTCAGAACTGCTGAGCCTCTTGGAGAGACCTCCCATTCGCCTTCCGACGGGCCCAGCACATCTTCTGGCACAGCAGGGGGGCATGGTCATTCATCCAGCACCACAGAAACTGGCCCTCACAGCGTGGTTCCTGAGCAGGTCACGCTAGGACACCTCCGCCTGTCTCAGGCTAATCTAGAGATCATGCAGGGCGCTAGAAGCAAAGCTACCAGGGTCCAGTATAAGAGACAGTGGACAAGGTTCTGCCACTGGGCAGACTCTAAGGATATCAACCCCCTTGCAAGTACTTTGGAGATGTGCTTTCCTTCTCGGCGCACCTCGCTCACTCGGGCGTGCAGATGGACACTAGCCGCACTTACTTGGCAGCCATTGGGGCCTACAGGAACTCTGAGGAAGAGGTCTTCTCTTCCAACCCCATTGTCAAGAAGCATCCGACAGGTCTCGCAAGACTCTACCCGCCCATCAAGAGGCCACATGTCACGGTACTTGCCCCCAGACATCAGGAACAGACCAACTTGCCCAGGGTACTGGCACGTCTGGGGACCTTTAAGACCCCCAGGGATTCCCTAAGGGCTTCCTGGACTCGGTCCTGGTGCTGTTGGCGCCAGGCTCATGCTGCCATCACAAGTAAGGCAGGTTTCAAAGGAGTAGAACCACGTGCAGACCAGTCTGAGGCAGGCTGAAGGGACTACTTTACCTGGGAACTACTTCTTGAAAGCTATATAAACCACCCCCTCAGAACAGAACACGCTTCGCGTTATTCTGCACTCCTGCAGCGTAACGCTCACTGTGTCTGTTACTTCAGGCCAGTCTTCAGCCACGCCCGTCCAGTTCTTCACGAGCTACCTGCAAAGGAAGGAAGAAAGAGAGAGGAGAAAACGGAACAAGGCTCTTACCTGACGCTCCATCTCGATCGCTCTGAAGTTTTCGTTTCTGCTGAGCTGAAAAGGAAAAGACATCAGGTTAGCCGTGCAGACCACGTAAACTACATTGCTATCCTGCACAACGCTAATACTCACCAGAGGGCTGCTCATCCAGCGATCCATCGAAGCACCATCACTTGATCGCCGCTCCGCAGCTGCCGCACCTATTGAACACAAAGAAGACATCAGTTTAGCTGCGCATTGGGGAAAGGCCTCATTGAACATTTAACTCTTACGCAGTGCTACCACTCACCTGAAGGCTGCATTTCCTAGCGGTTCCGCAAGGCAAAACAGCACGCGATCTCCGTCCCGGAGACACAGCACCTGCAGGATACAAAAGAACAGCAGTTAGTTGCGCAATAGAACAATACCGCATGTAAAGACTTTATCGCATAACGCTGGAGTGAAGCTTACCTTGGAATCCAGCTCAATGTTCTTGGGAAGAACTCCGCTTCATCTTTTCGCACCCAGGGGAAAACCTGTAAGAAAGAGGTACAGAAGTGAACTTTTGGCAACTTGAACTCTAAGCAATTCATACCATTGTATAAAGACTTACCCCATTGAGTCATAGTTGTCAGGAACTCTGCAGAATCAGTGAAGTAACTGGATCATAGAACTACTACGCACCCCTGCATACAGTCGCAGGATGGAGAGTGTCATTCATAGCGCTAAGGTGAGACATAGCAGAGGGGTGCACAAGAAGGCCACGGGAGGCGGGAGTTGGCCCTCCTCCTTACGGTTGGGTAACATTTCATTTAACATTTTAGGCAAACCTGTTTCAGTGACGGAAGAAGGAATTAGAGGGGGCACGAGGAGCCATCCATCATCAGACCGTCCAGTTCCGTTCGGCGCCCCTGTGGAGAACAGGTGAGCGTAACACCACACCCAGTGTGGGACCTCGATATAGTGTTGGGTGCCCTGGCGCACAAACCATTTGAGCCAATGGTGTCCCCGGACATTATGCTGATCACCATTAAGACGGCCTTGCTAGTCGGCCTCACCTTGGTTCTCAGGATAATCCAGGCGCTACTCGCCTCAGAGCCCTAAACTTCGTTTCACAGAGATATAGTAGCCCTATGGGGACACGCAGCATTTCTACCTAAGGTGCCTTCCGCATTCCATCTAGATGAAGAAATAGTTCTGCCTACGTTTTTTGCTGAGCCCAAAAACGAGGCACAGAGAATTTTGCACTGCCTGGATGTCAGGCGTGCCCTGAAATTATACTTGGACAGGACTAAGGGCTTCCACAAGTCAGATGCACTTTTCAGCACCTTTGGCGGATCAAGAATGGGGTATCAGGCCTCCAAGGCCTCCATAGCCTGTTGGATGGTCTCGGCCATCAAAGTCTATGAGGGACAGCATAAACCACTGCCGGCCAACATGCACGCCCATGCGGTCAGAGCCAAGGCAACGGCTATCGCCTTCCAGCGGCATGTCCCCTGGCAAGTCGTAAGCAGGACGGCCACATGGGCCACCCCTGCAGCTTTCTGCAAGCACTACTGTTTGGATGCTGGTTCTAGATCAGACGCGGCTTTCGTACAGGCAGTTCTTGGAGGAAAGGGGAACGGGACGTAAGAGTAATTGGAAGTTACTCCCTGTAGTGAATAAGTCCTTAGTCCCCTTTCCGCCATTCGTCTCACCACCCCCCCCCTAATAAACTGGTGTAATTAGACAATTTTAATCTATTGTCGACGCGTCCAAGGGGACTGAGGTGTGGCGCTGGAGGGCAGAGTCAGGGCAGCGCATGCTCCCAGGGCTGTGCCTCTAAATTTAAAGGGCAAGGTTTTTTCTGGTGATAAAGGTTCTGTCTCCCGTCCCTTGGAAGGGACGCCCATGCAGTATGGAGGAAAGAGGAGTCACTATGGTGAGTAATTTATAATTTCTTCGCTGACCTTGCCAAGACACTCTGGCACTCCGCTTTATGGGCAGTGCAAGCGAAGATAGTGAAGAGTGTTGAACGACTCCATCAATGCAGTGAGCAGTGCCCCTCGCCAAGACACTGGCATTAGTTTCCTTTTTTAAGTTATTCAAAAAGGCCAAGTTTCTCAGCAGTGTTCTTGTATACTGATATTGCCTTATATGGGTCTCCTGTGGCTCATGCACTCTGTTTATGGTTTTTTACAGGTTTTGGAAGAGAGAATGGACAAGTCGCCATTGAGTATTACTCCCAGTTGAAGACTGTGTGTGTGGAGATGGGCGACGTAGAGTCTGCGTTCTAAACAGCTGGTTCCTATTTTCAAGTGCTTGAAGAAAAGAAGACTGCAACATAGAAAAGAACATGCATCCCTCTGTTACCTTGCTGACAAATGACCCATATTAAATATGAACATTCTTTATACATAAACTATTTTGCAAACTCTGCATGTTTTGTATGCATCTTTCTATTAATGTAGATGGGTTGGTTATGCACTCTGCAGTGGGGGATTTGAACATCCCAAAAGTCCAAGAAGGGACCTGGCTCTGAAGTGGCCATTTCATTGTTTGGGCTCTGGCACCCCCATCAGGCATCCTTGACTCAGACCCCAGGATATTTTGAATTCCAGAACTGCTTGGTAAACATGCCATTCAGCAAGTCCCTCCTTAAACCCTCACTGGCTGTAGTATTTCTAACCATTTCTGTTCATCTATCAATGTGTCTGCTGAACCTTCTAATGTGTGGGACATCTGAGTCCTGGTCCAATCATGAACTGGATTTCTGCTGCACTATAGCGTTCATAGGTTCTGCAGCAAGGGTTTCATTGTCCTAGGAAGATGTTGCCCCAGTTATTTGTTTTGATGGCTTTTGGACGGTGTGTTTGAACAACTTAAGTATGAACATTCTATATAAGTGAGGTACCAGTACCATGAACTACTTACATGTCTGCACTTCAGTAGTAAAAATTGTTTATTTTAATTAAGCAGGTTACATACTTGAAATAATACAATTATTTTTGGGAGTATTAAACATAACTAATTTTGACGCCACCTTAACATTAGAAGTAAAAGTTGTCATTGGACTGAAGAATTTGGTAATTTCTTCCACAATAGGACTGCAAGTTCAAGTACTCAGCAAATATCAGTGGTAATGATGTAAACACTTACTACTATTCTGTACCAAATACCATCCTCCTTGCCCATAGCAAAATATGGTGGCACCTCAACATTTTAACCTTTACATCAAGCATCTCAGCCCTTAAGGAAAAACAAGCTGATCTACTGATCTCAGATTATCATTGTCTGAAATGTATTTAAAATCTTGGTAGATCACCAAAGAGTAAGCACACTATTTGGTAAATCTTATTTTCTCAAACCTCTCAAATATTCTGACACATTCATACATGTATAACAACCAATAAAGGTCTGCATTTAAGGAAAGGTAAGGTAACTTTCCTCTGGGGAAGATTTAGAAAAGGCAACCCGTAGTTGGGCAAGAGGTTTCAACAAGTTATCCCAGACTCTAAGGCAAAGTGACAAAGCAGCTAGTCCTCTCTTTTTGGAGGAGATGAAGAGGTGGTCATAAAGAGGTTTGTCACTCCACAGCAGAGTACTGCTAGAACCATTCTATTGCAGCTCTTTAATATTTATATCAGACTACTAGCAGCCCTAATCTCTTACAACCTCAACTTTATCTGGGTTCTGGCTACATAGGCAATCCTTAAACTCTGGCATAGGCAACACTTCTGCCACCAAATTCATTGATGGCATGGCAATTGTCCAATTGAATGAATGGCAGCCTTGATTTCAGAAAAGCCCAAAACCTGAGAATGACTCTGAGCTCCTCTTCAATTCTCAAATCAGTCACTAGCCAAAAACGGTTTATTCTTCCTCAGATCACAAGGTCATGTCCTACTCTTCCTAACTAATCTCAATCAACATTGTTAACTCTCATGTAATCGCCCTCTATTATTGCCAAAGAATATACCTAGGTCTCCCCAAATCCACAGCCTCAAATAGTCCAGAACCTTATCTTGGCCTCGTACAAAATGAGCACATCTCACCAGCAGTTGGATTGCTCGATATGACATTTATAACGTGCCTATACACAAGTGGTTCAAGGTGCGATGAAGCAAGGGGGGGGACAAAGGAAGGACCGAGACAACACATTTACTAGGCCACGTGACATTGAGATCGCGCAAGTGCAGGGGAGAGGGGTGAGGAAAAGTGCTGTACATGGGATCAAACAATAACAGGAAGTGCGACCAACAGGTGGCAGGTGCAAGGGTAAGTGCAGGCAGCAGGTGTCCAAGTGCAGGTAAGGGGGCTGTAAGGTTACAGATACAGACCCAAGTGCAAGTGTTGCCAGGGGACAGTGCAGGTGTGCAACTGGGCAGGGAGGCACCTGGGCCCGAGATCAGAGGGTAGCCAGGTGAGCAGTGCAGTTTCAATCAGGAACTAACAGGGGAGAGGAAGAGAGAAGGCAAAAGCAAAGAGGAAGGTCTTGAGGTGCTTCCGGAACCAGAGATGGTTCTCCAAGTTTCAGAGAGGCAGGGAGGCTGTTCCAGAGGGAGGCCCCAGCCAAAGAAAGATCTACCACCTACTTGTTGCTTGGAGAAGCGATTGACCCTGAGGGAGTTGGAGGTGAAGGTGTGAAGAGCTTGAGAAGGAAGGTATTTACGAAGAGAGTTGCAGGTATTGTGGCCACAGAGGGCCTTGTGGACAATGCAGAGGGTCTTGAACTTGATCCTCGCATCCACTGGGAGCCAATAAAGAGATTTCAGTGCTGGAGAGATACGATCCCTGGGCTTGAGGACAAGGACAAGTCTCACAGTCCTGTTCTGGACGAGTTGCAGAGAGTAGAAGCAGGCAGATTTAGAAAGAGGCTGTTGCAGTAGTCCAGCCTAGAGAGAACCAGAGCTCTGGAGACCGTGAGCTTCTGGGGGAAGTAGAGGAATGGAAGACTACCTCTGAGCAGGTGCAGTTGGTAGTTTGACTTCTAGAGACGTCAGATGGGAGGAGAAAAGGAATGTGGAGTCGAAGATGACCCTGAGGTTCTTAGCTTCACAGGTGGGAGCAGGAAGAGGGCCAAAGGAGGCCCGACCAGAGAGTGACAGGAAAGGAGGTTGCAGGTGTGCCAATGAGGAGAATCTGTCTTACTGGCATTAAGGCAGAGATTATTGGCAGCACACCACTCCTGGATAGCAGTCAGTCAGAGATGAGAAGAGGTGGCAGAGGGGAGCCTGAAAACGAGCTGAGTCATCTGCATAGCACTTAAAGTTGGGGCAGAGAGCGGCAATGCGGGGGACAAGGGGTGCCAGGTATTGGTTGAACAGCCAGGGAAAGAGGTTAGACCCCCGGGGAACACTACAGGTAGAGTGAGATAGAGGAAAGACCATCCTTGAAAGACTTTTGGGGAGGGGTACAAATCAGAGGTACGCCCTGGGGAGGTGTAGAAGTTGCCGGTGGGAGGGCAGAAGGGGGAAGGAGGAGAGCGCAAGGTAGCCAAGGAGGAGACAAAGGGGGAGGCAAGGAAGCTGAGGAAGGGAGAGAAGGGACAGCAGGAGAAGAAGGGAAATTGACAGCGCGTGGGAAGTGTCTATCAAAGAGAAGGTTGGCCTGAGGGCTTTGGACCAAGACAGTGCCATTCAGGTAAACATTAATGATGACCTTAGCGGAGTGGAAGGGGGCCAGGAGGGCCTCCCACCGGGTGCCAACATTAATGGGAGAAGAAGAGAAAGGAGAGGGCACAGACCATATGAAGAGTTCATAGTTCTGGCGGGGGAACGACAAAGAGGATGTCTGTGAGAGTCTGTCTGGAGCAAGCACTGGAATAGGTGTCCGCAATAGGGAGGCTTGGGTTGGAGAATAGGATGTCCTTTTTGAAATTCTTCCTGCCAGACTTAGTAAGGAGAGAAAGATAGTCAATAGAGAAGCAGTCAGAAAAGATAGGAGAAACAGAGTGCAGCATAGAGTAGGTGGGAGAAGAGGAGATGCAGACGGGGAGGAGGGGAAGGTAGGGAGGAGAGACACCAGGGGAGGAAACGAGAAGGTCAAGCAGACGAGACAGAGGGACCAGACCAATAGTAGACCATATACTAGGAAGACAAGGGCTCAGATGGAAGAGTGGCAGAACAAGGCAGTCCAATAACAATCGGGTTACCAGGGCATCAAGAACAGAGCAGTAGCTAAAGATTACCAAGAGGAGGGTGGAGCAAAGCAGAGCATAGAACAATAATCAAGGACAAAGTAATCGGCATATGTAACCTGGAAGAAGGAATGAAGAGCAGAAGGGGGCACGTGGGTGCAGGAGGATAGAAGGGGGAGAACGCTAGGCCCACACGGTCAGGGTTTGCGAAGGATGGCAGTCCGGGACTCGCGGTGTGACGCACCAGGGATTGAAGTGTGAGGAACCACGTGATCAGGGAGTTGCGCGGAACCATGTTATCTGGGATGCCCCGCTGCAAGTAAAACCAGGGTTGAAGTGCGAGGGACCACGCGGGCGAGGATGGACGTGCAGAGATGCACGATCAAGGATGTTCGTAAGAAAGCACTCACCGAACCTGGGGGGGTGCTAGAGCACATGCGATCACGGGATTGCGAGGGACCACGCAAGTAGGGGCGCGTGGGAGGGCAGAGAAGGAGAGGGCGCGGAGGCGTGCACGATGGAAGATTGTGAGGGATCACGCAGTCAAGGGACGAGCAGTGCGCCCAGAGGTAGCGCAAAGAAGTGCGAGGGGCCACGCAGGGAGGGGAGGCGAGAAACAAGCCAAGCGAGGGTGGAAGTGGCTAGGGCGCGCGTGTACAAGCAGGGGGAGAGGGCTAAGAAGTGCTGAGCAGTTCAGCAAACTCCCCGACTTCTTACCTGGCAGCCACAGAAAGGAGGGTGAATCGTCTGCACTCATTCAACGCTGCAGACCCTTTTGTCACCAAACACCTGCATTGCTCCACACCATGGCCTGGTCCTGCAAGGGCTTTGCCGCAGAGTACGTCCCTCAGATTTTATAGGCGCAGTAGTATGGACGTAACAAATGTTACATGGAAAATCGGGCAGGGTTTCCTGCTAACCTGCGTTGCTCAACACTGGGGCCTTGTCCTGTGAGGGCTTTGCCGATATAGCTCCTTGTTCAGCTACTCGATATAGCTCCTCGTTAAGCAAATAACTAAATCTAAGGCCCTATGCATCATGTTCTGTACCTCTTAATTAAAGGCAGCCATGCCTTCCGAGCCCAAGCAAGCAATCTTGGAAATTCTCTCAACTCCCATCCAACATTTGAACGGCCACCAAGTCTTCAGGAAAGAGCTGCAAACTTGGCTGTATCCACCCACAATCTAAACCTGACTGGAGCCTCTGTTTGATAATCACTTATTCTTTTCCTAGGCCACGCCAAAATACTGTTCGGTCAACATTGTGCTTTATAAGAGCCCAACTAAAATATTTTCCATATGTATACTTGCTTTAAAATATATGCTTTAGTGGTGGAGTAAAGCAACAACAAAATATTCATATTGACAGATAAGTGTTGAGATGGATTTCTAGAATATGGCCTGGTGTAAAGATTTTTGGAACCACCCAGTTATAATGAACATAGGGCTCTAAGAGGTTAACCAAAATTCAAGCAATGTAGGTGTATGATCACTCAAGGCTTGGTCTCAGGAGAGTGAGTGGGGTTATGGGCCCTCAATGAGTCCACACAATTCAATTTAGACAGTGTTATAGTAGGTAGTAATGTCACACAGTACTCTAGAATACAAATATATACAATCACCAGTATGTTCATTTATTATTCTTCATCAAATAATGTATCCAAGCAATGCAGGTAAGTAAAACCGATGAGGTAATGATGGGAACCAGTCACAAGTTAAATATCCTAACTTTAGAAGTCCAAACCCTAAGATGATGGGGCCTTGTGCCCAAAGGGCACAGGTAAGCGTTCTTCTTGTAAAAGGTTGCAATGGGCTTGTGGTGGTAGTTAGTTTCAAACTTGTTAAAAGGTTCTACAACAATTTACCAGAATTGCACCTTGAGAATATCAAGCTGATTGTGCCGATGGAGGACAGCCAGGTGCCTCAGACCCATTGTTCGAGCTGGCACAGCAGGTAACTCGAAAGCACAGGGTGGTAGGCCACGCTGCAGCACTTAATCATGAAACAGGGTCCTTTTTCTAACAGCAGATGGAAATAGGAATGCAATCTCTCTAAGAACCACTGAGGGGGAATATTATGCACCCATCAAGCACTTTTTCGCTGGTTTGACGCAGCAATGCGCCTTGTACATAGATGGAAACCAGGAATTAGTCACTGTTTGTGCAATTAACCCATTTCTCCCCTTGCACCCCAGCTCCTTCGCAATATAGTGGAAGGCACAGTTTCACTCCACACACATACAACACACTCTCTTGCACAAGACCTCTAACATATGAATGAAGCTACTTTTAACGTGGCTTCCCACATAATTCCATTGCTTTAAACACAATCCCTGCCCCCTTAGTCCATATTTTTTCCTCTGCTGTGCACATACACACTCCATTTAGACATGGGTGACTACAAGGCTCTTGGCCACAGTCTCATAACTAATTGTAGCAATGCACACACGCATAATAGCACCTCCCAACCCTTTTCCCAAATTTCTGGATCCCGGTCCACCCGAGGGCTTTCAACCAAAAGCGTGTTGGGACCATAATTATGGTAAAATGGATGAATGAGAAGACCGATGAGCGCTCTCCTTTCTTCCAGACCCAAGGCTAACCCAGTGGTAGGATACCCAACCCAGGTCCGACCTAAGGTGCGTGGAAGGGAGACCAGAGACAAAGGGACTTGTTCCCAGTGTTATCCTGTGGAGGGGGGAGGACAGGAACAGTGATGTGTACTTTCCCCCTCACTCCTATTTTCCCAGATGTCTTTATGGATTGTCTGGGGTTCGCTGAGGGCTCGATTCCTCCGCCCCTTTGTTCCGGTGAGAGGGCCCAGGAGTTGGGGGTTTGAGGATTCTTCTGGTCGGGTGCAGCTGCAAGATGTCTCTTCTGTCAGCAAATCAATGCAGAATCATCCAACGCAGACTTCTTCGAGACGCTTCACAGGATGGAGCAAGGCAAGTTCCAGCGACCATCACTGTTTGCACATGACGACCGGTATCATTCCAGTCGCAGTCCCAGACTCTGCTCCAGAACAGGTTCCCTTGAAGATGGGAAGCCGAAATTCGGGGAGAAGGTGACTTGTGGCACAAGCTAGCGACCACCAAAGGTCTGGACTCCAACGTGGAACAGTGACAGTTATGACGAGGTAGCCCACAAAAGAGCTAGTCTGTCAACTGGGCAGTCCAGGGACACTTCCGAAGGTTCCGGATAGCTGGATCTTCAGGAAGCGTCGATAAGAGTTGGTCCCACTAGTCAAAGGGCTGACGCACCTCTCAAGGTCTTTGGAGATCATGCAGAGGAGCAGGGTATCATCGGGCTGGTCACTGGAGAGGATGCTGGGCCACTGCATGAGGTGACCTCGGGTCATCAACGGTCTGCTCTTCAAGTTATTCTTGGCTCCAATGTAGATCTGAATAATGACTGACGGTCCTCCTTTTATCCAAGATTCGAGCTGGAAGCAAGTCCAAGCTCACCAATTGTAAGGATCAACACCATTCAAACAGCATGTAGTTGTCGAATCGGGGCCAGCTACAGGTTTCACATCTGGCCCACACGCAGACTTTCTGGCACCAAGGACGTGGACTGGGACTAGACTAAGGGTAGCCAGCATACGGCCTGTGTGCCAAATGCGGCCTTCATCCCGCAAAATGCAGCCCACCAAGTGTTTCATTTTGTAATGAGATATGGCCCACTTCATGCAGTAGGCCGCATTTCATTGCATAAACAGTTTGCCTGGGACCATTGCTGGGGTCATGCATTCATGACAGGTCTGCACCTCTATTAGAGCGGCTATTATTATCTTTATCTCCATTATAATGTATGCCCCCTAAGACCCCTTGCCGCCTCCTTTGCTTAGAGAGGAAAGCAGTCTGAGCCACCTCTGAAGGGTGCATACATTTGAATGGAGTTAAAGATAAGGTTAGTAGCCGCCAATTATCACGAGACCAGGGAGTCAGCAGTCAGCCACTTGTTTTCAAAGAAAGCTTCATGGCTACTCCGCAAGGAACTGAAATACTGAATGCCCACAGTAAGTTACTCGCGTACATTTATTTTGCTTTACACATATAAACAGGACCGCCCAGCTCTATCCAAAAGTACCTTCCCCTTGCAGGGCCTCGAATCCCTTGTAAGCTTCTTGTAAAGCTGGCATCCTTCATTCAGCTCTCATACGAACATGAGAACTTTCCCACTTAATTTTCCACCCCTCTGCCTCACTCCCATGCATAGCAGTGCGGGGAAAGCATTTTTCTCGACTTCTCTCTTTTTTAACAGCCTGTCTCGAGAACAACATGACTGCGTTTGCACAGGAGCCTTGTTTGACAAAGAAACGGCATTTCCCTCTCCTTTTAGCCGCCCTTTTTCAGGATCAGCAACAGAGGGGAAACACTCAGTAACAATGTTCTAGCACGCCAGTTACTAAGCGCCCAGGAAATAGTCTCAGGAGGATGGCTCGGGTGCAACTTGCTCGCCTTGGAAGCAAGATAACGCAGAGCTACACCAGTTTGAGCCCCTGGTCCACGCTTATAAACCTCTGGGTATTAAATGCATTATAAATAACGAATTATTATAATTATGACATACAAATCTTTTGTACATGTTGGACACGGAAAATAAATCGGACCCTGGCATGATGGCATCGAACTATAGTGGCTTTGATTCAATGTTGGCGGCCCTCATTTTAGCTGTGCATTTCTCGTTATGAACGGGCGCAATTAGATCTACTAAGAACCTTCCTCCAAGCCCTTGAATGCAGCCGCTGTGTGAACAGCACATGCTAGATTGCCACCCTACAACCCGCACCAGACTTGCCCATGGCTCATTGTATCAGGGTCACACGACCGGAGATTGGTCCCTCTAAGTGGGAAGCTGTTCAGAAACATCGACTGCCAGGATTTCGCCGTTTTTCACGTGTACCAGCCTGCTCCTGTAAACCCTGCCAGTAAACACTGCTGAGCCGAAAAAGGCCAGCGTTTAAAAAGGAAATAAGCCCAGAGACTGGGACAGCCTTGGCCCACCTCGGATAACAGCACTGCATTTGGCTGCCACATAAATCGGGCATGTTAACACAGTATTCGTATAGTTGACCTAATGCCAACTTGACCTACGATTTGACTGCATCTTTTTGGTTGAATTCGGTAGGTCAAAAGGATTTTTTTTCTTAAATAGTTGTGGGGTGGGGTAAGGGAATAGGTTGAGGGGGCTTGGGGGAGAGCTGGCCGGTCTCCCCCCTCATTAGGTGGGGCTGCAGGGGTCTCCCTTGGCAGTAGGAAAAAAACAATGCAACCAAAGAAGTTGTCCAATCAGCAGTAGGTCAAGTTTTTTTAGGTCAAACAACCATATCCAAAAATTCTCCTCCCGTTGATAAATTTTTTTGCAAGGCAAATGTGAATTTGTCTCCAAATGTTGTGGACTAAAAATCCCAACAGTCCTCGCCAGCATAGTCGGTGGTTAGAGATCATGGGAGTCGTAAACATCTAGAGAGCTGCAGATTGCAGACCCCCTGTTCTAAGCGGAAAGGTCAATTGAACGTAATTTGTATATTTCACTTTAAGATATGTTCACTTACTGAGTGACGTGAGGGAGCTATACCCCTCCAGGTCTCTCACACACCCATCATCACTGCTATAATGTGGCTGCCAAATCAGTCACCCGACACAAATATAACCAGGTGCATCATGTGGGCCATATGCAGGAACAACCATTTTACGGCCATAGGACAGGTAGGTGCTGTCAAACATCGTGTGCCCTTCCTCGCATGGTCTATTACAATAATTTTGACTTGGAGAAATACTAGATATTATTGGATTAACATGAAAGTTTATAACATCTTGCCCTGAGATATTACCCTACTTATGCAAGCAATTAAACAATACAAAAATATCTGTTTACACTGGAAAAAACAGTTATCCACGATTTTTTGAAAGGGGTAAACTAGAAAACACTGATACACAGATTCTGGACATTTTTGAAAGCACAGGTAAAACACCCCCGGAAGTCAAAAAATAAATAAACCCCTAAAACAGGAAACACTAGGTGTATTGTGTCCCCACCCAGGGATCGCCAGACCTTATTCTATGGGATAAAAGTACAAATAGGAGATTATAGGTGGATGAGGTCTACAACGGACGATAGAAAGGAAGGAAGCTTGAACTGGGGGAAAGCGGGGAGAGATTGAAAATCATTAAATTGTAAATGTATATTCTGGATGCATGCAAGGCTCAGGATGCCATTGGCTATCCTAAATATGGTGAAGGCGTGATTGACCAGTCCACGCTGGGAGACCGGTGTACTAGGCTTTGGCAGCCATTTTCACTGTAGTTTTAAAAGGCACAAAGTCCAAAATAGGTGTTGCTTGTGTTTAAGATTAAAAAAATAAATAAAAGGAGTAGTTCTCCTGCATGTCGTCTGGCATGGATTCACAAGCTCATGAATATGCTCTGTCGGGTCGGGAAGAAAAAAAGCAGTATTGCTGTAAAAGCTTGAATACTGCCTTCGCCTTGTCATCCAATCATTGTACTTCGTCCCAGCCAATGGGGAGCCAGTAGGTGCGGATGATGCCCCCAGAGCTTCACCTCCAAATGAAGTCTGGTCGTTGCACTCCATGATGGTTAGGGCATATACCCATTTAATTTGGTACCAGAAGAGAAGGAAGGCTTCCTCTACCAAAGACGAGCTTCAGCCAGGAAGACAATTTTGTCCGTCCCATTACTGGAAGAGGGCCTAGCCTTGATGAAGTCACCAAGCTCTGCACTAGCGAAGCGGGACAGGCTGGATAAGAAATACAGGTTGCCAGACTCAGCCCCCAAATGTCTCAATTCGCAACCATCCCCAGATTCAATGGTCTCTGCCACAGCAAGCCAAAGATCTGCAAACCCATCCTCCAAGGCCCTGGTCCTTCCGGACCTTAAGAGGAAAAAGCTGGATGCATTTGGGAAGCGCATCATATTACCGCAGCCTCTACCATCAAGGCCGCCAACGCTCTAACCATCCTTGCCCGGTATGATAGGAAGTTATGGTTTAAGCTGGGCCGGCTCCTGGAGTACTTGCCAGATGACAAGAGGACAGAAACTCTCACCCTGTTTCATGAGGGGGAGGGGGCCTCCAATCATGCCATCACAGTGGCAATGGATGTTGCAAATTCCGAAATCTGCCAAATGGGGAATGGCATGGCGCCAAGGCTGGCTGAAAGCCACACATTTTAGACTTAACATTCAAGCCAAGGTGGTCGATATGCCTTTCAATGGGGATAATCCCTTTGGAAAGGTGGTTGATGAGACGCTACAGGCCATCAAGACAGACAGACTGCGAGATCCTTATGAACCCTGCAGCAGCTCCGTGCTTCTTTTTGATCCTCCAGGAACAAGTTTGGAAGATCTTCCAAGGGATACGCCTCCACTTCCTACTGTCGGCCTTCCCGCTCCATGGCGCATAAGTCGTATAGAGGTCGGTCCCAGGTTTTCAAGGGAAGCTTGCAGTGCTGTCGGCGCCTACAGGGGAATAACCGCAAATAACCAAGCAGGCCTGACGGGGCCTGGGCCCCCACTTCCGCACCCCAGTGGGAGGCCGTCTCAAATTTCATTGATGCCTGGAAAAAACCTCACCACAGCCGAATGGCTGCTAGACATTCTGCAGCAAGGGCACACGCTGGAGTTCGAACGCAGGTGCCCTTGTATTCCACCTATAACGAGGAAGGGACAACCTACTGCCCAGCTGCTCTGGCAAAGGGTGCAATAGAACCCATCCCGCTGCGACTCCGGAGCATACTCGAGATTCTTTCTGGTCTGAAAGATGTCTGGGGAGCAACGGGGGAGGGGTGGCGCCCAATCCTGCACCTAGGACGCCTCAACAAATACCTAAAATTCCAGAAGTTCATTTTGGGTCACATTGCAGAAGGTGCTAGGCCAACTGGAGGAAGGGGATTTCATGACGATTCTCGATCTGGACGATGCCTACTTCCACGTACCCATTCACCCAAAGCATAGGAATGCTTTGTAGTTCTGGGGTGTCACTACCGGTTCAAGGTGCTGCCCTTCAACCTGAAATTGTCACCAAGGGTATTCACAAAGTGCTTGGCTCCGGTAGCAGCGCATCTACCTTTCGGGGGCATACAAGTTTATCCTTACCTGGATGACTGACTCATCCGCTCCCGTTCTCGGAGCCTAGCAACGCAACACACACAGGAGACCATACACCTGCTGACTGAGCTCAGATCCTCTATCAATTATTCAAAATCCTGCATAACGCCATCACATGACGTTCTGTTTCTGGGGTCCCGTCTCGATGCAGTGGCATCTCTAGCTTTTCCCTCGGAGGACCAAGTGCTGGCCATCCTGGGGAAGGTGCATAGTCTATCCACCATCATATCGGCAACCAACCTAGCAATCAAATCGCTGCTGTGCATGATGTCCTCCTGCATACATCTGATCCTGTTCTGCATGTGGCACCAGGCCACGGGCAATTGGACCGACAAGTTGACACTAAACCTGGTATTCAGGCAAACCATACAATGGTGGGGAGTGCACACGCACCTTATTCAGGGTTCCCCGTTCTGGACCCCTCCCTTTCAGGCAACAGTCACCACCGATGCCTCGCTAGACAGATGGGGGGGTGGGGGGGGACACACACCGGACAGCCCCACGCCAGAGGCCTTTGGCTGCCATCAGAGAAGAAACTGCACATCAATGTGCTGGAACTTCGGGCAGTGTTCTGGGCCTTCGGGTCATTCTTGCCTCTGCTGAAGGGTCTAGTGGTGAGGATCTTCACGGACCACACCAACACGATGTTCTACATCATGAAGCATGGCGGGACGCGTTCCCTTGCTGTCTTTGGAAGTGCTAGCCCTATGGCACTGGGCGATCCTTCAGAACATGTTCCTTGTGCCCTTTCACCTAGCAGACATAAAGAACACCATAGCGGATGCCCTCAGCAGGGAACTTGGGTCCGATCACGAATGGGGTTGTCCACAAATCAATCTGTTTGCCACGCCAGCAAACTCCAAATGCAAGCAGATCGCCAGCAGGTTTCCTCAGCCGGAGAGCTTGGGGGACGCCTTCTCGCTCAGATGGGAGGGTCAATTCCTGGACGCCTTTCCTCTGATCCCTCTCCTGCTATATGTCATCAACACAATGAAGTGATGCCACTGCAAGATACTCATCGCCCCAGTGTGGGCCCTGCCAGATTTGGTACCCGGACATGCTTCGCCTGTCGGTGGCGCCAGCCATCAAGCTGCCTCCTCTTCCCAACCTGCTCTCCAGAGAAGACGGGACCATCCTGATTCACGATCCAGCGTCAATGAACCTCATGGGCTGGCTCCTGCGGCCTTAGAGTTTGGCCAATACGACCTTGCAGTGGAATGTAAAGCTGTTCTTGCTAAGGCCAGAGCGTCCTCTACTCTTTTGTGGAAACACTTCATAGTGTGGTCTAGGACTCTGGGCATCGCGCAGCTGCATGTCACTGCTCCTCAGCTCTTGCTGTACCTGCTCTCGCTGGCCAAGTCTGGTTTAGCCCACGCCTCCATCAAGGTCCATCTGGCAGTTCACCCGTTCATCTGCAAGGCCATCTTTATGGTCACACAGACTTGTCAAGGAATTCATGAAAGGTTTCTTTAGGTCTTTCCCTCCAGTAAAAGCTCCTGCCCTGGCATGGGAACTCAAGGTTTTCCTCGTCAGGTTCATGGGGCTGCCATTTGGACCCCTGCATCGTGCTCCTCTCAAGTTTCTTTCATGGAAAGCTGCGTTCCTGGTTTCGATTGCTTCGGCCAGGCGGATTGGGGAAATTGAAGCTCTTTCCTGCAAAGCCCCGCCCCCTACTTATCATTGCAACCTCACCTCTCCTTCATGCCTGAAGTTCTGTCCGAGTTTCACCTTAACAAACCTTTGGTACTTCCTGTCTTCTTCCCGAATCCTGTTTCGACTGCTGAATGGTTGCTGCATACGCTTAACGTTGCTTGTTCCTTAAAGTTCTGTATTGCCTGCTCGAAGGATTTCCGGAAGACTTCTCGGGTCTTTGTGAACTTTGGTCCTGTTAATCGGGGAAGGCCCTGTCCAGGTCTTCCTTATCCTGATTGCTCTCCTGCTGCATCATGCACTGTCTTTGTCTCGCCAACAGACCCTTCCAGGCCGGCAGGGAGCCCACTCCACCAGAGCCATCGCTGCTACAACAGCGTTTGTCTATGGTGTTCCCCCTGCTGGACATTTGCAGGGCTCCTACGTGGTGGTCGACACACACCTTCATGAGATTCTACTGTTTCGACAGGGAGAAGTCCAGGGTCGGCCAAGTGGTGCTGCGCAACCTGTTTGTTTGAGATGAGTCTGTTCCAGGGGTAAGTGGTGTACTTTGGTTGAGCCTTGCCACCTCTCGTAGCTGTTTGTGTTACTGCTGTATAATCCTATTCATGAGCATGTGAATCGATGCCAGACCCCATGCTGGAGAAGGAACAAGTTACTTTCCTGTAACTTGCCGAGCATGGGTCTGGCGTAGATTCAAATGCAAACCTTCCCTCCGTCCCTGCTGTGGCTCTTCTGGGTTCATACTGGCACTTCACGTGCTTCCAATCTGAAATGGCTGCCAGGGGCAGGCCTCGGGGAGACTCATCATTGGATGGGTGCAGTATGACCCAGTCTACAGTGATTGGATGACGAGGCGAAAGGCAGTATTCATGCTTTTAAAGCAATACTGCTTTCTTTTTATTATTGAGGATCCATGCCAGATGCATGCTGGAGAACCACAGTTACAGGTAAGTAACTTGTTCCATTGTAGAGGTGTGAAGAGTAGCTAAAGGATGCAGAGGTTCCAGGGTTTAACCTAGTGTTGTATGAACGTTTTAAAGGTACGGGTAATCTAGAGACAATCGGGTGAAAAACGGTCTTCCAAAAAGTAAGATATAATCAAGTCATAAAATATCACAAAACATGAGTCAAGTCAGCTGTTTTTAACAATGAAGAGCTAAGAAAGCAAATCACGGCTAAGGTCAATGAAACTTGTTTTCCAAAAAAGTCTTGACACGTCTTGGGTCCTGGCCTGGTGAGGTAGGTGACCCCCTTCTGGCTCTGTGCCCCCGCCTTCATTTTACTATCTTTCTGCTTCATGTCTTCCTTTTTCTACTTCCTCTCTTTTTCTGGCCTCTGCTGCACCTTGTTGTTGTGCGATTTTTTTTTTTCCCCCCTCCCCTTTTCCTCCTCCCACCATCCCTCCTCCGCTGGCCGCCTGTGCCCTTGATTGGCTGCTCCCTTGTGTAAAGTCAAAACCTCCTTTTGAGACCAGGGTGCTCTTTCCATCTTGCATCCTGGCCTGGTGAGGTAGGTGGCCCCCTTCTCGCTCTGTGCCCACTCCTCCATTTTGCTTTCTTTCTGCTTCATTTCTTCCTTTTTCTGCTTTCTCCTTTTACGGCCTCTGCCGCAACTGTGTTTGTGCGAGACCCCTCCAGTGCTCTCTTCCCACTCCCCTCCCGTGCCTGTGATAGGCTGCACCTTCCTAGGAAGCCATCTCTTAAAATCCCCCAGGGCAGTGGGCAGCTGGCCGGCGAAGGGCCAGAGGCAAAGGACAGATCCCCACTGAGCAGCTCCACTCTGTTTGCCCGAGATGCAGACAACAGACGGCGACTGATGGAGAGTACAGCCATTACTGTACTCCAGTAAAACCCCACTACTCTTACCTAAAATATCACACCTACTGGCATCTAGCCTATTTGTGTAGCTGCTTCTCACTACTCTGCCAAAGTTGAATCTGGGTGGTTCTTTTATTGCAGTCTATAAGACGATCAGTTGGATTGTTGGGAGTTATCTGTGTACTGCACTTGGATGCATTTTGGAGTAGGAAATGAATTGCACTTGGACTAATTTTGGGGGTAGGAAATGATTAGTTGGGGGTGAGAACAGTGTTGCACCTAGATTATTTTCAGGGTGCATAATAATAATAATGGGGTAGGAATGGTGTTGCACTCTTTCGTTAGCCCGTCCATTCATGCAGATATTTAGGATGATGTCCTGTCCCCAGCACTCTGAACATCATGGGGAGAACCGGCCCAATGTGCCTAAAGCCCTTTGAAAACATACTGTTAATTGCACCAAGAAGATGTATTAGGATTGCCCCTTCTGTGCTTAAAAATCCATCAGGAAAGCTTGCCACTGTTCTGTGGCCTTAGTACTCGACCTGACAGTTTGATATTAGCCTGATTACAATACCTGTAAGGAAAGCCATGGGGTTGTACCTAGATATGTGGGAAGCCTGGCATTGCAACTAGAAGAAAGCACATGCAGGCTAACACATTCAGTACTTTTATAGCATTTACGCCTACAATGTTCAGCCCGCCCATGATACTCGAAGAGATGTGGTAACCCTACATTGCACTTCTAACTACTTAAGTTATTAAGTTAGCCATTGTAAAGCACAGTGGTTACATGCAGGTATCCTTGATATGGTGCTTATTAGACTGCTTTGGTTAGCGTTTTTAGAACGTAAAATATATGTAATAAGACTATAAAGGTAACCTGTCTATTGCGCTCAGAATTTCATTAGCCTAGTTTCTATGGTAGCCTGTCTGTCCCACTTAGAAGATGTTCTAGGACAACCAGTCTATTGCACTTGTAGATTTAAGGGGCAAGCTTGTTCATAGTGCCTAGAAAAGTCTACGAAGGTAGCTGGCTTTTTCTTCCCCATAGAAGATTGGATGACACAGCGACATCAAAGATAAGCTCTGTCTAAGCTTAAGTTATGTATAAACGCACCACTTTGGTGGACATCTAATGCAGGCATGGCTATCCATCCACACACTCCAGAATGCAGCTGTGACTGACAAATTCGATCTAGCTGGTCCCATAACCGCTTCGAACTGAACCACCAGACTTGCCTCAACACCTCTACCATTAGAATACAGCAACAACCTAAGACAAATTCCGTCTAGCTGGGTACATATCGAGTCTCCAGCACTAGCTCTCTGTTGTGACCTCCCTCAGCACCTGCCCATGTGCCTGACCTCTTGGGTTGCTTACTGGTGACTAGCCAGCCATCCTAAAACCTAATCTTGGTCAAATGCACACATATCGCAAGCCTCTTCTTGGAATGTTCCCATACCTGGACTTCGGTCCCCAAGGATGTTCTATCACAAAGCACTTTGAGGCCATACAAATAGGACTACTACAATACAATATAAAATTCCCTTGTATTCATGGTTTCCTTATTGTGAACCAATCTTCTAAAGAAGATTTCTTCTTCAATATATCATGGGTACGGCCAGCAGCGATGCGGTAGAGAAGTGCCTCGTGTGTTCCCGTACAATCCATTCAGAGATATGCCTTCCAGTTGATTTTATGCTGAACTAAAATAGGTTTTGTGGCCCGGAGCTGCTGGGTGAAGTTTTGCTTCTCGAAAGCTTAGCTATCACGGGTGGAAAGAGATCCGTAATCCATCATGGCGACCAGGGCCTGAGGTGATTAAGAGCGCAGCGACTGGGGACACCTGGTAGGCTGTCTGCTCACCTGTGGAAGATGAGGGGGTGACGTGTCCTGGCCGACGGCTGGGGCAGAGAGCTGCTGCAGCCCCGGTGGTACTCTTGGATTGGTGCTGTGGCGCGGGAGCTCAGGCGATGTGACCCTGGCAGACGTGCCTCTTCTGTGGGTGAGCACGACAGGAGCACCGGCAGGCAGCCGATGGGGGGAAAGGGGTTGAGGAATGCTCCGAGCATGGCAAACTGGCAGCTGTGCCCCACGGGGTGCCTTACACCAACACAGGCGTCTAGGAGGCTGTGGATCCAGACACACAGCTCCCTTTTGTTGAGTGATCCGGTAAGGAGGGTGCGTGAGGGGACTGGCCTGGGCAGTGTTGCCTGTGGACTAGCGGCCCCTCTCCCACTGGCCAAGAGGATCAGGCAGACATGAGCTTTGGGGACCCCAGGTGCTGTGGAACCGAGGCACAGTACGCCCTGGTGTGGGGGGAGGTGCTCTGTGATGCTGGATCTGGCCCTCGCATTCAGGAGCAGCGTGTGACCCGGGCCGCGCATGCACTCGTCTTTTTCGCCTCCTGACTAGTACTGTGTTTTGTTGATTCATTGGAAAAGGCCATATGCCCCGGGCCGTACGAAGTACGGCACGATGGAGGGCCTGGGGGGTTAGGCGCAGGGTGGGGGAGAAACGGCGCGAAAGCCGAGGGGAGGGGCGGCCAGATGGCGCCCTCACACCAGCGTTGCCAGGAAATGGCACAACAACGCCAAGGAAAGGTGTGAGGGGAAACAACAGGGGGGTTGGGGGAAGTCCGGCCCCCGAAGGGAAGAACAAAGGGGCCTGGGGGTATAAGTAGTCCCCAGAAAGAAGGAAGGAGCACAAACCAGGTAAGGAGCTCACATCATTCGGGTAAGCTCCTAGGGCCTGGAAAAGGGGGAAGAAAAACGTTTGCTCTTGCGGGCTCAGTTTTTTCCTCGCTTGAACATGCAGGCATCGTTTCACCTACCGTGTCGTAGGGCGGGCCATCGTGGGAAGCCGGGAGGAGAAGGACCGGCAGAATCTCAAAAGGGCGTGCAGGATCAGGCATCTGTGTTCAGCAACGTGCGAAGCCGGGAGGTGACCACCGCTGCAGCAGTAAGTTCAGTGGGGAAGCAGGCAGCCGGTGCGGCGACCAGCCTGGCGGAACCGCGAGAAGACCACTGGCGCAGCAAGTACCATGAGGAGAGGAAAGCAGGGTGCAACGACCAGCACGCACAGCCGCGAGGAGAAGACCGCCGGAGTCCTTCGAAGGAGAAAACAGAAGGCATCACAGAGATCCAAGGCACGTCCCGGGAAGGCAAGCGGTACGCAGCGACCGGAGCAGGGCGACGCATACTGGAAGAAAGGACCCGCCCACAAAACAGCACAACAAAGGAAGCCCGCGAACCAAGTTTATTTGTCTACATAGGCACGGCAAACAAAGGGGCGTGGCCTAAGTCAAAAACATTAAAGGAACACAACCAAGCTTAGTGTTTAGAAGAAGCAACGTGGGAAAGGCCAGACAGAAGGAAAGCATCAAAGTTAAAGGAAGATCGTGTTTTCAAGGAAGTCTCCGAGGTCGTCAGCCCTGCAGAAAGAAGGAAGTCAGACAAGGAGGAGGGTGGAAGAAATGGCATGAAGGGCCCAGGGTTTCAGTGAATAGGCAACCAGGCAAGACGCTCACCTCGTTCGGGTAAGTGTTTTGGGACCTAGACAAGGGAGAAGGAACCGGTTTGGAAACGTCAGCTGAGGAAGGAAGCATAACCCGGATGGATGTCGCCCAACTCAGCAGAAAGCAGTAATTGCGTTTTTATTCATTCGTGTGCTTCCCTGTGTGACTGTTCCCGAGCAAGAAGGTGTGCTACAACTGAAGAGGAAGGGTTCCGGTTGTCTCGGGGTTCCAGCGCAGCGGCAATATGGTGGCAGCCGGTCAGGTAAGGAGCAGAGTAATACGAGGGATGAAAGCAGGACTTCAGCGCTGGGGGCCGCGGTAGCCTCTTGTAACGGGAAATGTCGAGCGGTATGTGAACACTTTGGGGATTTAATTAATGCCACTGGCCCTGCGTAACACCCACCCTCCCTCTGCTTGCCTCGCCTGGGGGGGTTGAATGGGGGATTTCATAGTCACGTGCGCAAGGACCACTGTAGGGTCGCAGCTACGAACTACAAGGGGGTGTGGAGATATGCTCTCTAGCGGCTGCGCACCAAAGGGGTCAATGCTTGTATGGGCGGCTATGCGGCAGACGTAGTAGAAAGGCACACGGCATTGGTAGCTTTCCAATGTTGAAGTAAAATGTAAATCTGCTCTTACTATGAGCGCCTGGAGTTTCTCTAATCTCTTGGTGATCAGAAAAGTGTGTGCGTATATTTCCAGTCTGGGTGCACTAGGTGGATTCTTTGCTGATCATTTCGCGTGCGTGGGGGTGTAATCATTCTTTTTCAGTCAAACTGTGAACACTTCACGAGAGATTTTAAAACCTGTATTGTTAAATGATAGCATGTGGGGAGTTCGTATCGTGGGTGAAATAGGCGTTTTACTCAGTGGGAAAAGGTTTCAAATATGGTTGTGACAGCCAGGCAGGAAGCTAAGGGTGCATGTAAGAAGCATACTTGACTACCCGACAGATGTGGGCAGTAGGCTACTGCTGTTGAAGCAGCCCTACCGCGTACAGATTTCAGTGACAGATCATACTGTTTAATTTACGTGGCTCTAAGGCAGGCTCCAGGGCAAAGCAGGCAACAAGTTGATTAGTCTGCCTACACAGTAGACTGGAAGGTGATTATTGGGGTACAACAAAGGAGGTGTCGGCCAAGGTTTTGGTTGCACCGCGGATTGCGGGGCATCGCAAGGGAGATTTTGGTGGGTCGTCCAGCGGGGTGAACGGGGTGCCCACGGGGACCACTCTCCAGTAACGCAGCTTGGCACGTTGTATCAGGGGTGCCAATCCGCGCGCAGTGATGTGGAAATAAGCGAGGCAAGGCGAAAAGAAAATGGCGGAGGTAAGAGCAAAGAGGGCAAAAGGAATGCAGCAGTTGGGCCGAGAAGGCAGAAAGTGTTTGGTGGCTAAAGGGGTACTGGGCGTCCTACAGAAGGAGGACAGGGCAAAGGAAAATGTTGCCTTTGCTGAGTGAGGAGCCTGGCGGCAGGAGAGGGGGCACTACCACGAGGACAGAAGAAAAATTGGAAGTAAATTGTAAAGAGGTTAAGCTCAGGCATCACTGGTACGGGTAAGAGGCCCAGAACCAGGGACAGGAAGGGGAGAAAGCCGAATAAATACAGGGAGGAAGGGGTTTCCACAATCGAGGGAGAGAGCAGCGAGGAGGAAGAGGGGGACCCCTTGGAAGCATGGGTAAAATGGGAAGGGTTACTAGGTAAGGAGAGAGAGAAGGGCTCTGGTATAGAAGGGATAGGCAAGAGTGCAGGGGCAGGTCCAATTCCACAACCAAGGTAGAGAGCAGCAAGGAGGAACAGTGGGACTCCTTGGAACCATGGGTAAAATGGTAAGGAGTAATAGGTAAGGAGAGTGAGAAGGGCTCTGGTATAGAAGGGGCAGGCAAGAGTGCAGGTCCATTTCCACTAGGTGACCCAGGGGATCTAGGAAGCAGCCCTCAAGGGACACCGACGGTATTACAAAAATACCCAGAGGATGGAGTGGCATTGTTAACTTAGCAACAAGGGGTCTTGAAGGTATACAAAGCATTGGGGGGGATGCATGAAAGGAATACGACCGGGAGTTGAGAAGGAAATGGACGGTTACCCGGACGGAGGGTGGGACGAGGAGAGTTATAACCGGTACATGTTTAACTGATTAAAAGATAAAGGGGACCACAGGGTCCATGGTTCAGGAGGGTAACAGGCATAATGGGAAAATAATGGTAGAAGCAAAGACGGGTACAACAACAGGTGATACGATAACGACAAGGAATCGTTTAAGGTCAGGGCAACAGAACCTTTGGGGCAGTCAATCGGCGACACAGAGGACGGCAGAGTAGCAAAGTAACATACCACCAATGGCTCAAGGGGGTGACACGGGAGATATCGGGAAAACATAGCTGGGAGCATGGAGCATAAGCAGAAGGGCAGAAAAGGGGGCATTCCAAACTGGTCAATAAGAGCAGTTATATGGCAGTCGCATATCAACCATGAGGAAAAGATGGCTCGGGGGCAATAGTAGGCAACCGTACGGCAGAGAACGCCCACACCAGGGAAGGCATGGGTTCCACGAATATGCATTGGAAATAATGGAAAGGCTAGCCATAAGGCTGACTGGAAAAGGAAAATATGGCCACGGTATGGCAGGAAAATAACACCCATACCGGAAAAGGCATGGGTTCCAAGAATAAGCACCGGAAATAATGAAAAGGTTAGCCATAAGGCTGAATAGAAAAGGAAAAATATGGCCACGTGTATGGCAAGAAAATAACGCCCATACTGGGAAAGGCAGGGGTTCCAAGAATAAGCATCGGAAATTCGGAAATAATGAAAAGGTTAGCCAGGAGGTTGACTGGAAGCAAAAGGGAGAAAACGCCCACGCCAAAGAGGGCATGGGTCCCATTGAAAGCACGGGTCATAGAAAAGCTGGCCAGGAACGCCCTAAAAAAAATGGGGGGGAAAGGTTCAGGGAGCTGAGGCCGGATGCAAAAAAGGGTGAAAACCACCCACGCCAAAGAAATCATGAGTCCCATTGAAAGCACTGGAAAGGAAAGAACGGTTGACTACAAGGTTAACTCGAAAGAAAACGGAAAACCACAGGAAACAGAACGGGTCACAGAAAAGTTGCCAGGAACGCCCCAATGTACAAAATGGGTAAGCATTACGGAAAGCATGGGAATAATGTATTGGTGAAACAGGAGTGTAAGATGTGGGTAAAGTTGCAACAGAGAAAATGTGTGAGTCTTTGGAAGGGGTGTGTGTAAAGAGGGGAAAAAAAAAAAGCTGGGCGGCAGCACACCGCAAAGGTAGCCGGTGTACCAGATCCAACAAACAGCCCAT
Organism: Ambystoma mexicanum; assembly: GCF_040938575.1. NCBI lineage: Eukaryota > Metazoa > Chordata > Amphibia > Caudata > Ambystomatidae > Ambystoma > Ambystoma mexicanum. The sequence goes on along the minus strand of NC_090922.1, from coordinate 567,752,110 downwards.
GGGTAAAGTCAAAGTTAGAAGGGAAGAAACCGGGCAGCAGGAGGCCCCTGAATTTTGGGAAACTGGTGGTTCTGTTGATAATATTACAAAGCGCAGGTAGCAGCAGATATGAAACAGCCCTGTTCAGGGCAGCATTCGCCTTAGTATACTAGGGGGCCTTCAGGGTAGGTGAACTAGTAGGCCGTAATACGATAGTAGGGGAAGGCCTGGCAAAAAGCGACGTTGGCATAGGGAGCAAGGGCAGTTCCATAATGTTGAGAAAATCCAAAACTGACCAGGCAGGAAAGGGGAGAGCTACAGACCTCAAATGCATCAGAGAGAAGGACCACTGTCCCAGATGCACCACCCAGGCATTACTAGAGATCCGACCAGAGGTCGGCGGCCAATTGCCAATACATAGGGACGGCAGCGCACTCAGCAGGTACCAGTTCAGGGTGCTGGAGGAGCGGGGATGAGATAGAGGCGCTTTTGGGGGGACCTGAGCGGCCGAGGCAACGCCCACTCAGGTGTGGCGGCACGTGTCCAGGAACGGATGCCTAAGGGTAACAAAGACTTGGTGAGGAGAAGTTTTGGGCATCCACAAAGCTGGACACGATGTGCCCAAAAGCACATTATTGTTATATATGTTTTCTGTGCATTTTCTGTAAGAAAATAAAAAGCCTATGGCCTATAATTTTTCAACAACAAAATTGGTCTGCAAATTTATTCCATAGGATGGGTCAGGTAACGCGAGCAAAGGGAGCCCACACTACTCAGCCTATGCCCCAGGCCCCGGGCCGTATGAAGTACGGCACGATTTAGGGCCTGGGGGGTTACGCGCAGGGTGGGGGAGAAATGGCGCGAAAGCCAAGGGGAGGGGTGGCCAGATGGTGCCCTCACCCCAGCGTTGCCAGGAAATGGCACAACACGCCAAGGAAAGGTGTGAGGGGAAACGGGGGCCGGGGAAGTCCGGCCCACCAAGGGAAGAACAAAGGGACCTGGGGGTATAAGTAGTCCCCAGAAAGCAGGAAGGAGCACAAACCAGGTAAGGAGCTCACCTCATTCGGGTAAGCTCCTAGGGCCTGGAAAAGGGGGAGGAAACATTTTTTACAACCCAACCCACCCTACAACGATAACGAAAGAAGAAGGAAACGGGCAGGAGCCGGAACGCCGAGTACTTTCTTTGGTACACGGTACAAGAAAGTCGTAGGCGGCACGTGTCCAGGAACGGATGCCGAAGGGTAACAAAGACTTGGTGAGGAGAAGTTTTGGGCATCCACAAAGCTGGACACGATGTGCCCAAAAACACATTGTTATATATGTTTTTTGTGTGTTTTCTGTAAGAAAATAAAAAGCCCACAGCCTATAATTTTTCCACAACGAAATTGATCTGCAAATTTATTCCATAGGAGGGGTCAGGTAACACGAGCAAAGGGAGCCCACACTACTCAGCCTATGAGCCCCTGTGGGGGAGTGAGGGGGCACCTGGAGGTACTTGGGTGGCCTGCAACATCACAATAACTGCTGACCGACTGCTTGAGTGAACTTGGCGCATGTGTGCCAGTGCTGGGGAGGCAAAGGGGATGCACCTTTGTGATGGAAAACTCTTGGCAGCGCGATGGGCCTGGCCTATAGTATAGCTAACACCAGTGTTGGGACTAGGCTGTGCACCTCCTCGTTCTCAGCTGCCCCTTTGTACTGCTCTGTGCATATTTCTGCAAAAATGTCATCTGGGCCCAGTGGCTGCGGAGACTGAGCGGGGGTGCCTTGGGGTACTTCTGGGTAACCCGGCCGAGGCTTCCCGCCCAGCAAACGACACCTGACCAACGTCAAGCGAAGGTTTTCTGTGAGAGTTGGACGCATGCATGCCCTGGTGCTGAAGGGGCAAAGTGAACGCAGTTCTGTGGCTGGGGCTCTTCATGGAGTGCTTTTTCTGGCCCCTACATTGATATCCCCAGCGAGGGGCCCAGGCAGTGCACATCCTCATTCTCTGGGAGCTGTACTTGAGGATTCTTTGAGAACGCTGCTAGAGCCTCGCATCCGGCCTTGAGTGGAGACACTCGGGCAAGAAGAGGTTGGCCACTTGGCACCACCCCTCTGTCGGCAGAGTCAACCCTGGCTGGCTGAGTCCTGAGTGAGGGACCAGAGCACAGCTGTTGGAATTGAGCATGCAGTTAACCATAGTCACTGTACCACCTGGGTGAGACACTGAGTACATGCCAGACAAACAGCACAAGGGGAAGTCCAGGCAAACCAGGATGGACGCCTTTGCGCTTATGGAAGAGGAGAGCAGCATGGCACAGGTGGAGAGGGGCACCGGACAGATGTTTTCGCCACCAGTGGCACAGACAGAGAAGAGTCAGATCTTCAAGGCCATTGCTGTGCTCCAGACCACATTAGAGAGGAAGATTGATGAGGTCATAATTGATGGTCTGTTGAGGCAGGACGTTCCGGGCTCCAGAGGGAAGGGCGTGACAAAACAACATCAGTCTTTTGGGTCTGCCTGAGGGGGCAGAGGGGAATGACCCTAAACTATACGTGGAGAACATGCTGCTGTAGAAGGTGGGGCCAGGCACCTTGTTGCAGGGCTTCATGATGGAGTGAGCCAATTGGTCCTTGTCCAGGAGGCCCCAGCCTGGAGCACCCCCCAAGACCTCGGATTCCAAAGATCTTAAACTACAGAGATATGGAAACTATCCGGGCATTCTCCAGATGTGGGGGTCTCATTGAGAGGGAGTCGGTGAAGATAGCGGTGTACCTGGATTACACGCTTAAGGTGCAGAGGGCAGCGTTTGGCCCAATGAAGGAACGGCTCTGGCGTGCTGGATTGAAATATATGCTTATTTACCCAGTCAGACTAAAGGTCTTCATCAATGGAACTTCTCACTTTTTTGATTAAACAATGGAGCGCATGCTTGCATGGATACAGTGGGGGATTGCCCCACTTCTGGGACGTACAGATGCAGAGAACTGGTTGCTGGCCGGACTGATGGTGAGGTCTCCTATTGGCAGACAAGCGGGAGGCATCATGGTGTTGTATTATGGCAGAAGAGAAGCAAGGACACAACACGAGGGAACCAGTGAAGGGACTGGTTCAACTTTGTGGCTACAGTGTGAGCGGCACTGCTGCTGTTCGTGGTGCACTTCTTTATCCCAACCCACTTTCTTTCTTCTTTGAGTGCTAGACCCTACTACTCGACCGCTGCCCACGTGACCAGCGACCTAGGTTGAGGGTATGTGGCGTGTGAGAAGAGGCTGTGCCTGAACCAGTTAGTTATCATTGGGCGGTTGTTGGAGATGTTTGGGGTTTGGGTTATGTTTGGAGTTTGTTTTCAATGCATGCTACATGGCTGTCTCTCTTTCTGGGGCTCAGATAGACTGTGGCTGTATGCCCAAGGGGGATTGTGTGTTGGAGAAGGGGGAGCCCTGGATGGTAGGCGGCTTAGGGCCCTCGAGTCGGGTGGGTGTCGGTTGCTGGTTTGGGTGCAATTGGACAGGGGCAGGTAGGAGAGTCTGAGGAGGAGCAACTGGGATTCTGAAGTGGGTGGAGATCGCAGAACCAGGATGGGGGACATTAGGATTGTTTCCTGTAACGTCAGGGGGCTCAACAGTTTTAATCAAACTCAACAGGGTGCATATGTACATAAGGGGCAAGGGAATACATATAGTTCTCCTGTAAGAGACCCGTCTCACAGAGCCTAGACGGGCTATGCTCCTCAAGGAATGGGGGGGCCATTTATATGGATCTGCCTACTCGGCCTATGCTAGGGTCACACTTATATGGGTGGCCCCTTCTGTACCCTGTAAGTTGCTAGAGTTCAAGTGCAATAATGAGGGCAGGATGATCATTGTGCACAAATTTTTGGAATGGCGAGAGATCCGCATAATCAATACATATGCCCCAAATCATGATGCCACCTGCTATTTCAAGTCCTTGTACCCCAGATTGGCACTGTATCAGGGGGCTTGTGGATATGGGGGTTAGGGGAGGATTGCAATTGTACACTGGACCCTAGGATGGACAGGCTGGATAGTAAACACAGCAGGCCGGCACCCCCAGCAAAGACACTAGGCATCCTGCTGGAGGACTTTGGGTTAGCAGACATTTGGAGGAGGCTGCACAGGGACAAGAGAGGGTACTGTTATTTCTCGGGTGCATACACACATCTACTACATGCTCATAGGCACGGATTCCATGGGCAAATTTATCACAGCTGAATACAAAGCCAGAGTTCTCTCTGATCATGCACCTCTGGCAGTCACATGGCAGAAAACCAAGGGTAGGTCACCAATCCCGACGTGGCAACTGAAAGCGGAAGCACTGCTTGATGGTTCGTTTAGAGCTCATATGGGGGACAAAATTGAGGAATCCTTTGCACTAAACTCGGAGTGCAGATAGTGCAGGAAATCTGTGGGAATCCTTGAAGGTGCTTAGGAGACGATTTGCAAAATGGGGGGACACACGCAGAGATCTACTGCACAGCGTTTCTGACAGACTAAGATTGAGAACCTCAGGTACACAAAATGGGGACTGACCCAGACGTGGTACAGCTAATGATGGGGTCACCAATATTCACATAACAAGGGTTTCAAAAGCCGTAAAGACTAAATTTGAATATTTATGAAATGATTTTAAATGGTATCCAGCAGGATATCCTACTTATTCCAACTTAGAACAACCCAAGGTCACCATAAGAAGCATAGAGCAACATCATTTTACACAAAGAAAAACGTATTTTCTTTCTGACTTATTTATTTCACAAAAAAGAGAGAGTGTGTTTAACAAATACATAAAATTCATTACTTTCAACAAAGACATACAGTTATAATTTGAGCAAAATCTAAGTGCAATTACGGTTTAAGCAAAATTTAAGTGCATTTTATGAAAGTCCGCCAATTGGTCTAGGCAAAATATAAATGCACTTGTAAGCAATATACAGGTCTGCCTAAGCAATATACAGGTCTGCCAACGTCCACTTTTCACTTGGTATATGAAGAGAAAAGAAAGAAAAAGGTCTCAAAGAGAATAAATCAATAAGCAATTGGGAACAGAATTTAAGTTCCATTCGACATTGAGACCGTTAGGACGTTTCGGCGGGCCACCTGTGAGGCCACTGGTGTTGGAAAACCGCCTTCCTCCGGGCAAAGTAAGTAGTGAAATTCCCTACGGGGAAGCAGACAAAATACTCCATCACATAAAGAAATGTATAGTTTGTACAAAAAAGAAAATCAATTGTATTACAACAAAAACATAATATCACATGCTGTATGCTTCTCAAACGGAAATCCTGGGTTGACAAGTTTAAATTAAAAAAACCATAATTTCTTTAAGGCTGATCAGTGATTTAAGTTAAGACTACTAATTTAAACTGCCTAGAAGGGGAACCTTACCCTAAATGAATGAGGGGGAAAACTTCAAAGGCAGGAGGTCAAGACGTCAAACAAGACCCTGGTGCAGAGCATGAGCAGGAGTGACTGAAGCAAGACACTGAAGTAAAGATAACATTAAAGAAATTATAAAAACAGGGGAGAAGTATATCTTTCAGTGAATCTGGAAAATACAGAATCTATGAAATGTAGTCATAACGAGATAAAGAGTGAAAAAAGAGAGAGAGCACAGAAAGAGAAATTACCTGAGTCTCTAAAAGATGTTATGTGCTCTTCTGCAATTATCGCGTACGGATCTTAAATTAATAGAACCCGATGATCATGAACATTCTTCAGAGTGGAGGAAATGATACCCTGTGATGAAGCAACGTTGGTATCAAAATGGATGTTGCGGTAACGAATACCTACCGGGGGGAAGAAAAGAAAAGAGGTGCCTAAAGGTCACAAGATTGCACAAATATCAAAACCAGAGTGTTATGCAAGATATAAAACATATAAAACAGTGAATAAGGCTTCTTAGCGGAGTAGGAAGTGAAGCAGAAATATACTTACCAATAGTTTGAGAATGAATCAAACGTAGCTCACAGTGTCAGTGAGGATCTGACGACAGTGAAAGAGATAGAATAGGGACTGAGTAAATAGCCGGCAGCGTGATGACGCGCGTTCCGGCTGCCGAATAGAAAACCTCGGTCGGCTGTTACGTCTACGCACTGCATCCTCCGACTTGTGGGTGGATGCGTGTGACGTATCCTTTTTCTCTATGATCTAGAGAGGAACGAGCGGGAGGTGTAATAGACCAAACTAGCTGAGCTGGGTCGGGTTAGGTAGTGGCCTCGCTCAATGCAATGAAAGAGTTTGATTTGCTACACGCCTCCCTGCAACGATTTGGGATGGGACTGTGATTCTTGAGGTGGGTAAAACTGATCTATGTGAAACAATGGCAGACTCTGAACTGGGTAGCCAATTTCGGACAGGTGGGAATTGTGCAAAGGAACTGCTCTTCCCACATTCTGTTCAGCCTCGCTCTGGAACCGCTGGCTGCTTTACTTGGAGCGGAATTCAAAGACTCTGGTATACCTGCAGGAGGTAACACGCATGTGGTCTCCCTGTACATGGGCGACATGTTATTCTATGTACAGAACCCGAAGGTCAACCTGCCACACATGCTTAAGGTCCTGGATGGGTTTGTGCGACTCGAGTATAACCATAAGTAGAGAAAAGTCTAGGTTGTTCCCTTTGGCTGGTCTAGTGGGGCTGGAGCGGGACTCTTTGCTGAATCTCAAGCTGCAGTGGGCGGTTTACACTTTTCGGTATCTTGGGGTGGATGTCTACCATGACCCCAGGCAGGAGCATGAGATGAACATTCTAAAGGCATGGAGGGGAATAGAGAGATCCATGGAGTTCTGGTGCAAGCTTCCGCTGTCCATGATTGGTAGAGTGGCACTCCTTAAAATGATAGTGCTCCTGCAGTTTTTGTACCATTTTGCAGTTTTGGCTGTACTGCCCCTTTTGGGGTGGGATCAAGCCTGCTTTACATATGGTCTTTCCTCTTTTGAAATGGCTGGCAGGCTGAAGAACGATGGTCTAGAGGGGTTATCCAGAGCAATGCCACCGAGGTTAGGATTAATTTAAAACCTTCCAACCATCACCTCAGTCTTGCATATGCACAGAGGGAGCAGTAGAACAGAGATGACCCGGCTGTGTGAGTGAACGTGCGGGCATACTGCATATGTTTTGGTCATGCCCAATGATCAGGTCTTTCTGGCAAGAGGTTGTGGGCAAGGTGTTGTCAGGGGGATAGACATACATGATTGGACACCAGAAGCATGCTTATTGGACATGTTTCCCTGTACGTGGGAGGAGGCTCACCTTACTTGGATGAAAGACCTTCGATGTGTTTTGGGAAAGTGCAGGATAGCGATTGTGTGGAAGACAGCTGGAGGATCCAGGATTTAGGCGTGGTTATGGGTCCTGAAGTGATGGGCACAGGCATTGACGGTGATGCGGCACTGCGTGGTGTAAAGAGGGCATGGGGTAGTAAGTGATCATGTGGCTGCATGGACTATGCGGGCACAGGCAATGTTTGCACCCTCAGAAGACGAGCCCCACCTCAATCAATAGGATGAAACAACAGTACAACTGTATCATGATGCATATTGGGATGGGCGTTAGCAGCATCAGTGAGGGGTAGACTGGGTTGGGAGGATACCTGGGCTAAAGCATGCAAGGGGTTTGGTTAATTGTTAATTTTGTTGTGGTCCTTGGACTCTGATATACGCACTTGATGGGAATGAGTAGACACCAGAAGGGAGGTATGGATCATGGATGGGAAATGATGTAATCTTCTGAATTTATGCCATGCCTGTGATGTATGCCACTGTACTGCCCTTTTCTCCATTTTCTTTTTTGTTGTTGTTCGGAAACGATAAGTTATTATTTTTTTAATGTTCCAAAGTCTCAATCTAAGCGATGGCACTAAATCAATAGATCTGATCGGCAGAATGTATTTTACTTCATACACTTTGATGCCTCTGAACACTTTCAATGACTCTTGATGTGTTGGCAAAGAGTGCCAGGTCTATAGGCTTCAAATGCTAAAGAAGTAGAAACTATCACCTGGTGGATCTTATGAATGCCATTTTAAATTCTAATACCGGGCTATGTCCTTTCAAAAGGATATATGCCTTCTGCAAAAGAAACATTTTTTATCTGAAAGAGTACATACAAGACAATCTAGTGAAGGGTGTCATTCTCCCAGCTGTTCTACAGGGGCTGCACTCTTTCATACCCAAGAAAGAGTAGATGGAATTGAGACCATGTAATGACCACCACAAACTGAGCTCCATAAGTTAGTATAGCTACCCACTCTGGTTAATTGTTTTACTAGACAAAGCGCACAATGCTTCCTTTTAAACCAAATTGTATCTAAGAGGGGACTACAATGTAGCTTGACTTTTCCTGGTGACTAGTTGAAGATGGCTTTACAAAGTAGGGTCAATACAAATATTGGATTATAACCTGGCATGATACACGACAGTTGTACTGACAAAACACTTTTGTACGATTGGGTACACCTTTACTTTTTATGTACACATCGGGAGAGCACTTATGTTAGTCATAACAAGTGAAGAACTTCATGCGTGACCTGCTAGATGTGATTGTGCTGACCGGTTGCTGCTGGAGCCGACTGTCTCTTTGGCGGGCTCCTCCACCTTCTGCCCACACTTCACCTGGAAGTTGGTTACCTTCTTTTCCAGGGGTGAAGCCCCATTGAAGTCTGTGCTAAGTCCTAGCTGTCTGCGGGTGGCAGCGTGTGTCATGATCTACTGTCTCACTTCTCATGATGTCGGCTACCTCTGACTTTTCCTATTGCTATTGTCATCTCTGGTCCTCTGCCCATCTTAGTTTCCCCCTAGCGCCCAAAGCCAGCAACATTACTGGACTGTTTATTTCTTAATAGGATCCTGGCGCAATACTGCTAATTCTTTCATGAGTTTTTAATTCTTTTCCTTTTCCATCTGTCAATCTGGAAAAATGAATACCCTTCATTTGAATGATAGACGTAACTTGTTGGCCGTGGGCCAACCGTCTTATGCACCGAATTATAGAAATATAAACTGCTATGCTTGACCAACGAGGGGCCATTTTAAATGTAGCGAGAATCGCCATTTTGCTTGTTAACCATTGCTCATTGCTTTCTGTCTAAAAACTGCTTTGCAGCTTAAAATTCTTGCGGATTCTGCTTACTCTGCTCAACTGTTAACATTGTTGTCTGAATATGAAAGGACAAGGTCGCGGGACTGAAGAGTTTGTTGAAAATCCTCATGAGTAGCCCAGAGAGGAATGCCCACACTCCCTCTCCGTAGCCTTGGGAGAGAGCTGCAGGGCATTTAATCACTTCACACCTGCCAGCCAGTCTCGTACGATGGTAGAATATGTTAGAATAATACAGCTAAAGGCTTGAATTATGCCTTTCTTACGGCCCCCCTTCGCAAAACCCTTTAGAACGTGTCTGCTCCCAGGACACGAATAGTACCTCATAGATAGCAAAGCTTGGAATGTGGCTCTTCCCCCGTGTGCAGCTTGCTTCCAAGAACAGAACCACCGTGTTCTGTTCAACAACTAAAAGATGCCTCCGCACTTTCTAATTGCACATTGTTACTAGAATAGACATCGAAAATGTCATAATCGTCATACTCGTCGGATATGTCCATCCTCATCCCGAGTTCAAAGGAACTTAATAAAGAGGGGTGTTGAACATGACTTTGCTGATTGTATGATATGCATTTTGTATATATGTAACTGGTGTACGTAATTCGCTCTCTTGCGTCCCTCGAGGTCTAGGAAACTCACGTCGCGGGGCGTGAGATCAGAATTGGCCAATTGATACTATCTTTTGCTTGCAATAAACCCTAGCATTGGGAATTTGAACCTCGTGTCTGGCGCATCTTGTCGTGTATGGTTATTGCCTTGTTTCCATAGCACGAGGGACCCCTAGGGGCCCCTTTCAAGATGGCGCCCCCGAATAGGGACCCTCCCCCACTTGCCCCATCGTATACGTTGTAACGGAGTAAAGGCTCAAGAAGTGTCCGGGGCACCCTGTAGAAGTGAGGAGAGATTCCTTCTGCAGATCTGCACACATCTGATCCCTGATCGACGTACCGGGCCAGAGGGCAAAGGAGGCGAGGGTCCAGAGACGAGGCAGAAGCCAGAGAAGTGCAGACACGACGTTGGGAGAGGTTGCGTTACAACAGGCGACTTGTCTTATCAGGTGAGTCATTCCCCGATTCAAAGAGAAACCTGATTTTGCAAACTCAAACGTCCAGGTGGCTAACCAAAGGGGAAGGTTAAAGAAATATGCCTGGAGTACTGTCCCCTTTAGCGGGGCTTTTCAGCTGCGGTAGACAGTCCTTGGAATATGGCCAAAGTGCACCGCCTGGGGCAACGCCGGCTTATGATATGTATGCAAAATATGGTGTGGGTGCGATAATATTTTGTGAAATTTGGCATAGGCAAACTAGAAAGCAACCCGACCATCAGTGGCCGATTAATGGTAGTTTTGAGATTGGGAGGATAGATAACCCAGAAAGGGTGCTAATTAGAAAGAAAGCGCGACCTGCAGCTTTTGAGACTGTCAAAGATTGGAGGAGGTACGCAATGCTCCGACTTAGGAGTAGAGAGAAGCATGCGCGTAGGCACAAAACGAAGCTTGAGGTAGCAGAAGAGAAGGAAGAGGAGGAGTGGACTGCAAGTCAGACGGGAAGGGAGACGTGACCAGATGAACATAGACAGAATATACCCGCAGCGGGAACTACACATAGCAGACAAATTAATGGAACATTTGTTAACTAACACGGGTCGAGGCCCAAAACCAGAATCGAAACCAAACACGCCAGCGGTGACTGCGCAGGCCCAACCAGTAGCTCTCATACCCCCGCCTGCAGCCCAAGCACTTCCCCTCACGCAAGCGTTAACCCAAGCCCCGCCCACAGCGCGAGCACTCCCACAAGTGCAGACCGCGGACACACAATTTCCCAGCACCCAGCAAGGCCCTTCACAGATGCCACCTGTGTCACTTGTCCCATCCGCACCTCCCGCTCTAGAGACAGATTCAGCACCATCCGCCCCTCCCGAAGTGGAAATTGAGACCGGGGAGGCGAGAGGCGGGGCTGAAGGAACAGGATTTGGACGGGTAACTCGAAGCGCGATCAGCAAAGAAAGAAAGATTGAATTACGGCAAGAGGCAGAAATGTACATAGAAGGAAATGATGAGACGGCAGCATTGGCCTCATTGTATGGGTACCGAAGAAGAGACGAGAGACAGGTAGTGTTGGAATGCATGGGGGAAATTTTGGTGGGAGAATGGAAAAAGATACTTGGGAATTTACCGCCACAGCGATTGTTAGATTTGAATAAGTTAGCACGCAGTGAGCAAAGAGATGAGGATGTAAGAAAACATATGCACAAACTGATTGAAGTAAAAAATGAAATGGAAGACAGATATGCTGAAATGTTTGCTACACCTGAGTATAGTAGAGAGTTTATTAAGAAAGGTAGGAAGGAGGCGTCAAGGTTGAATATGAAAAAATCATGGCCGAGAGTTTTTCCAGGTGGTACAAAGCATTTGCCGGTACAGGGACAAATAGGCGATAAACAAAGATTGCAGGTATGGGTAGGGGAAACAATGCGATGGATGTCGAACAAAAGAACGTCAGTAAAGGAAGTAAGTGAGATATGTAATGGGTAACCATTGGAGATGAGAAAAGAAGCGATGCAAACGATAGTAGGGGTGTTACTGCAGCAGGTAATTGGATACAATAGAGGCAGAGGAAACGCACAAGGCAGGGGAAATTTGAATAATATGCATGGGGTGTCATTGGGATTAAATCAATGTGCGTATTGTAAGGAGGAAGGACACTGGCGAGCGCAATGCCCGCACCTACAGAATAGAGGTGGGTTTGGTCAGAGAAGGCCTCATAGAGGACATCAGGGGTCAAACGGCCCAAGCAGAAATAACATGCAGCAGCAGCAGGTATATACCAATGGAGGTACTCAAACCCAATCATATGGTCAAAACCAAGCACAACAGAACCAGACATTGAACCAAAGTGTTTCGAACCAAAATCAGGGCGGGCAGGGCCAACAGAGAAATGCTCAGAGTGGAGGACATCGAGGGGGAAATGGGAATATTTTTGATACACAACCAAACACGTATTATAGCAGTAGCGGTGACTACACATCGGACGATGTGTTATTTTTGCGATAGGACAGCCCACGACAGGGGTCGGAACCAGTGTCTATTCCCATGAATCAGAGAGGACCCTACGTAGAAATGAGTCGGGAATAAGGAGCACCGTTTCCTTGTAGATACAGGGGCACAGAAGTGCTCGATAGACCACCACTTGGTTCCGGAGATACCACTGTCGGGGCAGAAGAATGTTTCTGTAGGGTTCGCAGGTACACCAGTAATTAACCCCATGTCCGAAGCTGTCCCAATTACAATAGGACCATTTACGGAACAGTGTCCATTTCTTTTGACAGAAAATTGTGGAGAGAACTTGCTAGGATTAAATTTGTTGAGAAAATTGGGGGCAGTCATACATTGTACGGCAGACGGGGTGTTCCTCACGATGTGGCCTCACGATGCACCGGTGACAGAATTTATGTCAAGAGTTGCCAGAAGAGCTAAGTAGAGTGCCAACCTGTTTGTGGGCAATGCATGATAATGATGTAGGATGCTTGAAAATAGAGCCAGCAAAAATAACTTTGAAAGAAGGTGTCACACTACCACGAATTCCCCAGTATAACATTTCTGTTGAAGGTGAGAAGGGATTGAAAAGCATTGTTACTGACCTGGTGAGATTGGGGGTGGTTGAGGAAATTGCAGGTAGCACGTGCAACAGCCCGATTCTTCCAGTTTACAAGAAAGGAGGCAATGAGGTACCATATCGGTTCATAATTGATCTGCGCGCATTAAACAAAGTGGTAGACCCACAATTCCCTTTGGTCCCAGATGTCACAACAATACTGACAATGATACCGGCCACTGCAGAATACTTTAGTGTAGTCGATTTGAAGAACGCGTTCTTTAGCATTCCAGTGGATAAAAGCAGTAGATATCTGTTCGCGTTCACTCTAGTTGGTCGATCATTCACATTCACACGCATTCCACAAGGATATACAGAAAGCCCGAGCATTTACAGCAGAGCGCTAAAAGAGCAGCTAGACATGCTAGAATTACCCAGAGGTTGTGTACTCTTGCAGTACATAGATGACTTATTAGCTGCTGACACAAAAGAGATCTGCAAAGAAAGTACTATATTACTATTGACAAACTTAGCAACCCATGGTCACAAGGCAAGTTTGAAGAAATTCCAGTATAATCAGAAGGTGTCCTATTTGGGTTACCTACTTTCGAAAGAAGGGAGAAGATTAACACCAGAACGCATAGAAAGTATTTCTAGTATGCCTATTCCAAAAACTCAAAGGAGTGAGAGCTGTAATAGGCATGGCCCCTTATTGTCGGCAGTGGATCAGTAATTTTGCGTTGATTGTGAAGCCGATGATAAAGTTGACAAAAAAGGATGCAGAGATGCCTTTACAGTGGGATGAGGAATGTCAGAAAGCGTTTGAGCAATTGAAAGCTGCATTGTGTGCTGCGCCAGTTTTAGGCACTCCTAACTATAAAAAGATCTTTAGACTGTTTGTGAGTGAGAGTGAAGGATGTGCATTGGCGGTTTTGACACAGGAACAAGGTGGAAGAAATAGGCTGTGCGGCTATTTTTCTTGCGTGTTGGACCCTGTAGCGCGCGCACTACCACGATGTTTGCAATCTGTCGCAGCGGCTGCTGCGTCAGTGAAACAAACGGAAGGAATGGTATTGGGGCACACTTTAATTCTGATGGTGCCACATGCTATAGACGTTCTATTAAATAGGACGCAGACGCAACACCTCACCTCAGCTAGACTGACAAGATATGAGCTCATCTTGTTTGCACCCCACATCGAAATTGAGGTGTAGCGCATTGAATCCTGCAGAATTAATGCCACTGCCCATAGCAGAAATTGGTGACAACGAATCACCACCCCATGATTGTTTAATGATCACTGAAGAAGAAACGAAGGGAAGGATTGATTTGAGCGATATCCCACAAAAAGAGCCAGATGGGGAGTTATTTTGTGATGGCTCTTGTTTTAAATTACCTGATGGCACATCAACGGCCGCATATGCAATTACTACCCTAAAGAGTGTTGTAGAAAGCAGAAGAATCCCCTACAATTCGGCGCAAGCCGCAGAAATAATATCACTGACCCGAGCCTGTGAACTCTCTGAGAATTTGAACGTGAATATTTATACTGACAGCCAGTACGCCTTTGGCGTGGTTCACAACGTTGGCCGACTTTGGGCTGAGAGGGGTTTCTTGACATCACATGGGGCCAGGATTCAGCATGGCCCTTTGATTGTGCGATTGTTGTCTGCACTCACGTTTCCAAAGCACCTAGCTATAGGGAAGTGAGAGGCGCATAAGAAAGTAACATGTAGAGTGGGAGAGGGAAACGCATTTGCAGACAGGATTGCGAAGCAAACAGCCACAGATTTGGGGAATAAAATGATGACAGTACAGACCGAGGAAGTACCTTGTATGATAGAGAATGGAGTTGCCACAGTCAAAGAAATGCAGGCTGAGGCCACGACCGAAGAGATTCAGGGGTGGGCTGAGGGCTCTGCTGAGATTTGGAAGGATGTTTGGTGGACAAGGAAACAAAGAACTGGATGTTGCCAAATTGTTATGTAACTGCAATGGTTATAATGGCGCATAGCCCTACCCACATTTGCGCGAAGAAGATGGTACAGCATTTATCCACAGTATGGAAGAATGAGCACATAAAAAAGAATGCAGAAAGACTAGTGCAGAATTGTATTACGTGCCTGCAACACAATGTAGGGAAGGGAACCGTGACTCCAGCAGGTAGTTTCGGCCCACCCTCTATGCCATTTGAGGTGATCCATTTTGATTTCATAGAAATGGAAAGGTGCCAGAACTACAAATATGTGTTAGTGGTAATTTGTGCATTCAGCAAGTGGGTGGAGACATATCCTTTAAAAACTGTACTGCCATGTCCACAGCAAAAGTAATGCTAAAGGAGTATTTCTCCCGGTTTGGGTTGCCCCGTGTCCTGTGGTCAGACAACGGCCCCCACTTTGTGGGCACAGTAGTGCTACAGATCTGTGCAGGTCTGCAAATAGAGAAGAGATTCCACAGTTCCAGGCATCCCAGTTCTGCCGGGCTTGTGGAGAGACATAACGGAATCTTGAAGTCAAAGATAGCAAAAATTTGCGCTGGGAGCAAGTTGATTTGGGTGGATGCATTACCCCTAGCGCTGTTGTGTATGCGCACGTCTGTGCAGGCTAAGACTGGGCTCTCCCCCAATGAGATTATAATGGGGAGACCAGCAAATGTATGGTGCGCACCGCAGCCCAAAAGATTGTGAGGTCGAGCATCCTATGTTAAGCACTTATTGTGGGCTTTTAATACAGAAGTTGCGTTTGATTCATCAGCAGGTGCAGGAGGCGTTACCAGTGCGATATACCGGACCGGGGCACTCGCTGGAGCCTGGAAGCTGGGTGTTAATTAAAAACTTTGAACGGAAGACCGCATTAGCACCCAGGTGGCGCGGCCCCTATCAAGTACTTTTGGCAACGCAGACGGCCATCCGAGTAGACGGACGAAAGGCATGGATCCACGCGACACATGCCAAAAGATTCCCAGGACTGCTGACCACTTCCGGCGACCAGAGAAAGGAAACGGTCTCGGAAACGAAAAACTGTTGCCAGTCCAGTGCCACAGCATCAGCCTGAGCGAGAAGTGAAAGTTGAAACAAAGCGCAAACGAGAAGTGAAACTCGAAACTGAGCCTGAGGAGGCTGCCAGTAAGGGGAAAGGGCAAAAAGTGCCCCAACGTTGCTCAGCGGAAACATCACTGCCGAGCGACACAAACCCTGCATTGCAAACACGAGCAGAAACAACGCGTATACCCCTTTGGCGCCCACCAGTTCCTGCAAATGCACCAAAGCCAGAGAAAGAAATTACATCATTGCCACGGCGCTCATTGCTACCCATCATTGTGCCACAGGCTGACACTGAGCCTGATACTGGAAATGCAACGGCACTATTCACGGATCATCCAATACCAGGAGTGAATCGGTATAATTTGCGGCCTCGACAGGCAAAGTGATCCACAGATCTTTGGTGCTTTTCTTTTTGCCTTTGGTTCCACTCACGGACGGAGTAGGAACCAGGGGCGTAGAGGAGAGAAGTGTGAGAATTGTGCAAGTCGGACAATTCAAGACTCACGGCTCCTCGGTGCGCTTATAAAAGTACATGTGTCCTAAGCCAGAGCGGGACAAGCTGGATGCACATAGTACTCTATCAATAAAGAACTGTCCGGAAATCGTCTGAGCAGTGGGAGAAAGAACAACTAATCTTGCTCGGAGTGGATAAATGATCCAGGCTGTGAAAAGGCTGGCAGAATTGAACTGTGACATTTCTCGTTTAACTTTTCTGGCATCAAGAACGAGAGACATTCGCGACAAACTTTACCAGCAAGAAGGACGATGAAGAACAAGTCAAGACCGGTTTCAGCTTCCTCCTGCACACCTGCTGAAAAGATAATAGATTTAGAGACTGTAAATTTAGGGAAAAAGCATGGTAAAAGGAATAAGGTACTGATTTGGACATTGGCCCTATGTTTTTTATGATAGTACCAACAATAACAGCTATTACACTATGGTTCCTGGAGTACGTACACCCATTAGAAACACTTTTGCCAAAAGCAGCTACTGAAAGCCTGGTTCATGTAATCACTGGTACTTTGCGCCCAATGGAAGAGAGACATAGGGAAGGATACGGCAACAATACATTGTTGCTCATCATGAACATGACCCATGCGGTTTTAAAGAAAAAAGATTGCTGGGTTTGCGCCCATTTACCACAGCATGGTGGGAAATGGATAGGCTGGTATGTACAACCGTTGCCATTGATTTATTCATGTGAGGTAACATTAAGTGCAATGTTCTTTGGGAAATGGAACAAGAGTAAAACGGGTCAGCTAGATGAGACCAATATGAATGAATTTGAGGAAGTGATCATGAGACCTGTGAGTTGTTCCATATTCCAAAAAGCTTGCGTGTTTGCACTAGAACCCATGAGAAAGAATACACGAAAAATAACAAGACTAGATAGATTACATAGGCAGAATAGACCAACCCCGCCAGCAGAAAGAACATCAGTAATGACATTTTGAATGAGGGATGAATGGAACAAAGATGCTGTGCCCCCTGCCTATACAGTGGATCACAGCCCCAAAACTGCTCCCCTATGTCTACAGAAAAAGGGTTCCTATATAGTAGGAACGTTTAGCAACTGCCTGAACACAGTGGTTTTAAAACACGAAATAGAACCCGTGTACGTAGGAGACCCTATTTACTTTATATGTGGAGAAAAAGCATATCCATGGTTACCTAGAAACTGGGGAGGTACCTGCTACCTAGGTCTACTGTTTCCAGGATTGTTCCTCTTGGAGACAGCAGAAGTAGCCAAATGAACAAAAGGTAGAACTCAAAGGAGTAGCGAGGATGGAATGATGACAATGGATATAGCCAAATCATTTATACCGTTCTTGTCCCAAATAGAAAATACTTACAATATAAGAAAACTGTCTGCAATATTACAAAAAACAATAGATTCCACAACGGATATTTTATTGAATATGATGTTAGAAGAAAAAGGAATAATACTAATGGCACTTCAAAACAGGATGGCTCTCGATATAATATTAGTTGATCGTGGGGGAGTTTGCAAGCTCGTAAAAACTGCATGTTGTGTGTATATAGATGACTACTCCCCTACGATATTTAAAGTGATCCAGAAATTACATGTCATAAGTTCCACACTCTCTACTGAAGAAGGGGGTTGGGGGATAGGATCCTGGTTTTGGGGATTATTGCGGTCTTGGGGATGGAAGTTAATTTCGATACTAATGATGGTACTCTGGATATTCATAACATGCTGCTGTTGCATACAATGCTTACCAATAGTGTGCACTGAAATAACTGATGGATGTACTAAAGGATGTATGCACATGGTGTTGAGAGGAAAACAAACGCATGGACGAAATAACAGAGACACTGAGGAAACAAAAACAGTAAAACAATTCATGGCGATAGACAATGATGAAGATGATTCAGATGTAGATACCCCAGACTTATCCTCATTAGAGGAGGATACAATGAATAAATAAGACGTTTGGCATACGGCCAAAAGGAGGGTTTGTCAATCTGGAAAAATGAATACCCTTCATTTGAATGATAGACGTAACTTGATGGCCGTGGGCCAACCGTCTTATGCACCGAATTATAGAAATATAAACTGCTATGCTTGACCAACAAGCGGCCATTTTAAATGTAGCAAGAATCGCCATTTTGCTTGTTAACCATTGCTCATTGCTTTCTGTCTAAAAACTGCTTTGCAGCTTACAATTCTTGCGGATTCTGCTTACTCTGCTCAACTGTTAACATTGTTGTCTGAATATGAAAGGACAAGGTCGTGGGACTGAAGAGTTTGTTGAAACTCCTCATGAGTAGCCCAGAGAGGAATGCCCACACTCCCTCTCTGTAGCCTTGGGAGAGAGCTGCAGGGCATTTAATCACTTCACAGCTGCCAGCCAGTCTCGTATGATGGTAGAATATGTTAGAATAATACAGCTAAAGGCTTGAATTATGCTTTTCTTACGGCCCCCCTTCGCAAAACCCTTTAGAACGTGTCGGCTCCCAGGACACGAATAGTACCGCATAGATAGCAAAGCTTGGAATGTGGCTCTTCCCCCGTGTGCAGCTTGCTTCCAAGAACGGAACCACTGTGTTCTGTTCAACAACTAAAAGATGCCTCCGCACTTTCTAATTGCACATTGTTACTAGAATAGACATCGAAAATGTCATAATCGTCATACTCGTCGGATATATCCATCGTCATCCCGAGTTCAAAGGAACTTAATAAAGAGGGGTGTTGAACATGACTTTGCTGATTGTATGATATGCATTTTGTATATATGTAACTGATGTACGTAATTCGCTCTCTTGCGTCCCTCGAGGTCTAGGAAACTCACGTCGCAGGGCATGAGATCAGAATTGGCCAATTCATACTATCTTTTGCTTGCAATTAACCCTAGCATTGGGAATTTGAACCTCGTGTCTGGCGCATCTTTTCATGTATGGTTATTGCCTTGTTTCCATAGCACGAGGGACCCCTAGGGGCCCCTTTCACATCTTCTGCCGACTTTGGCAACTTTTTCCCAGCAGGGGGCGTTGTGCGCACTGGTGTCGATGGCCGTCGAGTTGTTGTCTTTGTGACCGGACGCAACGTTGATGCCAGTACAAATAGCGCACTCGATCCCCTGTGACATCAGTTCCTTTTTTCTGCATGCCCAGCACGCTACTCGGGAACTTTGCTTCAGGGACGTATTTATTTTTCTTAAAAATTCTTTAATTTTTAGTAGCATTTGTCAGCATGTCTACTACAAAACCCTCAGGTTTAAATAAATGCTGTGATTGCGGTGCAAAGATGTCACTTACTGACCCTCAGTTTGTCTGTGTTGCCTCAATACTGACCGCAGCATGGTGTATTGTGGCTTGTGTCGGGTGATGACGCCAAAGGCCTTTAGGAGAGAGCCTTTGAATTGGCCCTAGGTTAATCATCTTTGAGGTCGTCCAGTATGACCCCATCAAAGGTTCGTCCAGACGTAAAGAGCTCTGTGGCTGAAAAAAACACCAAAGAAGGAGAAAAGGTCCAAAAAACACCATGAGAAATCCCACTCTAGGAACAAATCCCATCCTTCTTCCTCATTGAAGTAGAAGGCATTTGCCAACGGACTCCTCCACAGAGACCGGTACGGTTCCTGTCGAAATCTGCCTTGTCGGAAAAGTGGGAAGAGTTTTGCATAAAGATGATTCAGGTCTGCGAGAAAGCTGGACGCCCGTTCGCTCTTCCTCCCGGAACACCTCAGAGCAGACAAGGCCAGGAGGGAATAGACTTGCCAACCACCTCATGGGCAGAAGAGTCCAAAACAGGTGAAGTCCTCAATTCGACTGTCATCGCCATCAGCGGCTGATGTGGTGTTTGACATTCCACTGCTGCTGGCGCCATCTACTTTACAGCCTAAACTGCAGAAGACAGTCGAGGATCCCTCAAGTAGATTTTGTCAAAAAATCTACCAAGGATTGTCCTTTTCAGGGCATTTTTGATGAGGATGACGACCCAGTCCCCTTATGGTTTGAGCCTATGGGTCTTCGACATCCTGAGGAATTCCAGGATGAGGAAAACCGTCTGACCTGGCTTTCGCCTTTCATGATGCAAGTGGCTTGGGCAACTCTCCTGAGGTGGAATTCCCACAGGGAGATCCTAGAGCCCATACACATGTTGCATAAAGAAAAATTATGGGAAAGGTGACTGATGCAACAGGTTGGGGTCCCCTACCCCCCCGGCCCCTGGCGACATAACTGAATATGACTTGACTGACATTCTGGGCAAGGGCACATCCGTTGAACTCATTCTTCCATTATACAATGCCATCAAAAATCCCCTCATGGAGCTATTGAAGACTCCCTGCTCTTGTCCAGCATTCCACAGAGATTTTGGTAAAAAGTAGAAACCAGCCCTATCAGACCCCGAATTCCTAACCAGACATGCAGCACGTGATAGTCTGGCAGTACAAGCTGCGACTGTAGGCAATAAGGCAAGCGCCTACCCATCCTTACCCCTTGACAGGAATGACTAGCATTACAACACTTAGTCTAAAATGGTTTTGGCCTCTGCCAATATGGCACTTAAGTCAGTTAATGCTTCATGTGCACTTGCACTCTCAAAGTACACACACACACCCTTTTGTTGTCTGTGATTGCGGAGCAGGCCAAACACATCCCAGAAGATGACATGAGGAAGGGTTTCCTCCACATAGTGGAGGATGGCAATGCGCCAATCCCTGCAGTCAGTACTCAACACTGTGAGATACTTATGGTGACACATGGAAGACAGACCCAAGTGATCACAGTTCAAGGGTGTTTAATGGACAATAAAATGATATGTGGGTTGGAAAAATGCCTAATCTAAACCTAAATCTAAGATAGGAACAGGTGTCAACCATCAAATGAAAAATAAGGCAGTCATAGTGCCGTCAAAGTCAAATAAAAGGGCCTATACTAATAAAACCTATTGCCAATTAAGATTACCCCTGCTAGCTGTGCAGGGAGTATTAATTCTAGTAAAGACTAGGAGGCAAGCATTCTGCTTCAACTTCTTTAATTTACTACTCCTCAGCAGTTTCAACAAAACCAATAAAATCAACAAACAAACACTGAAAAATGTCTCAGACTTTTCTTGCTTTGGAAGTAAAATCCCTATAGTCTCTGTAGTCCATCTCACTCCATGCTCAGCTATGACCACTTCCTGTCCCTGAGCTCCTCCTCTTTTTTACTCGCTCTGAAAAGTCACTCTTAAACTCCAAACAAAGTCCTGCTAACTGGGCGAAGACTTGAACTACTCCAAACCGAATGTCGAACTTCCTCGACTCCAGGCGACTACCACTGCTAGTCTCCTACTTCAATTATTCTTCTGTTCTTCCCCTAGGAATAATGCAAAACAGAAGGTTCAGGGTGGTGTCCATGTAATTGCTCATAACAATCTTATCACATGTACAATCCAATACTTTATATGCAATACATAACTCGGGTGGGAATTTAATGCTCGCCTCCTAGTCTTTAATAGAATTAATACTCCCTGCGCAGCTAGCAGGGGTAATCTTCATTCTATGACAAGACTGGACGAGAGCATTATGCTTGTTCAAAGCTTCCCAGCACTGTGACTGCTAAACTCTCGGTCGGTTTAAAATAAAACTCTTTAAATGTTCGATCATTCGTCCAATCTGCTGCTAGCATAATATCTCTTAGAGACTCCTGCCTTGAAGGCTTTAGATGCCATAGCTCCACGCACTGAATGTGCTCCGTATTTCCCCACATCTATTCCTGCTGCCTGCATGATTTCTTTAATCCATCTGGCAATAGTAGCTGTGGATATGTCCTGAAAAGGCCTTCTGCGTGCTATAAGTAATTGCGTGGTATTCGCTGCTCTATGCTCTGGTGTCCTACTTTTATACACTTTGACGCAGCTCGCCACACACCATTTAGGTGTATTCGTAAAATATGGGTAATGCACTGAATATATACCCGTCTTAGTTCTCTGCACTATTGTGAACGTTACGCCCTCTGACCCAAACAGTCTCTTATTTACTTCCAAATCTCTCACGTCTGATACGCGTTTACATGAAACTAAACATGACATTGCCAATTTCCCCGACAATTGCTTTAGGGATAGATATCTGTTCCGAGGCCAGCTCTCCAATAGCTTAAGGACGTCTCGGACGCCCCAGACTGTCTTGTATTGCGGTTCTGGAGGCACTTAAATTTGGCTCCTCGAATGAGTCTAACCACTGCGGGGTGCTCGCCAGCCGGTACTCTATCGGCGGGTGCCCTGCGGATATTGCGGATCTGTATACTCCTATAGTACGGAATGCTCTCCCACCTTGCAATAGTTGCGCTAAGAAATTCAGAATCATTACTACAGGTGCAGAAATGGGATGAACACCTCTCCCCTTGCACCAACTAGACCACTTGGCCTAAGCCGCGTCGTAGCTCCCTCTCGTGGACGGAGCCCAGGATTCAGTGATGAGTTGAGCAGCTTTCTCCGAAATGCCTGGCAGCGCCCAGCGTCTCCAGATATCCTGCACGCGATGAGCGGGAGTGTCCCTCTCACTCTGAGAGGATAATATGACGCAACTGGGTCCGTGAGCAGGTGTTCTCCTTCTGGGAGCATTCTCAGATGATCCAACACTAATTCCATCAGCGTTGGGAACCACACTTGCGACTTCCATAGTGGCGCTACCACCAGCAGTTCCGCTTTCTCCCTCCGACACTTCGCTAGAACTCTGATCAGCATCATGAATGGGGGAAAAGCGTAGTGTGGACCTCCGCTCCATTCCTGGAGGAATGCGTCCGTCCCTCGAGCTCCCGGGTCTAGCTTCCAGCTGAAGTATACTGCTGTTTGAGCGTTCAATCGAGATCTATGTGCAGCGGGCCCCATCTCTCGTTCATCCTCAAACGCTGCTGGATCCAGTCTCCAATCGCTGGAGTCTGTGAGGCAGCACGAGTTCCAGTCCGCTACTACATTCAGTGTCCCTGGTAGATACTCCGCTGTGACTTATGTCTCTGATTGCAGGCAAAAGTGCCAGAAATCCTTTGCTAGCTTGGCCAGCATTCTGGATTTGGTGCCCCCTAGATGTTTTATGTACCGCACTGCCGATATGTTCATCTTTAGTAAGACCCACAATCTCATCTTTTCTTTCGTGAAAGCTCTGATTGCAAATGACCCTGCTAGCAACTCCAGACAGTTTATGTGGAGACGAAGTTCCTCCTCGCTCCATTTCCCTCCTGTCTGCAGGTCTCCTCACCTTGAGCCCCAACCCAGACGACTGGCGTCAGATTCAATGATCCGATCCGGACGTTCTCCGAAAATGGCACGCCCATTCCAGGCGTCCATATTCCTCAACCACTATTCCAGTTCTGTTTTGGATTCTGGATCCAAAGGTACCAATTGATGATACCTCAAGCCTTCCCGCAGATGCTTTATCTTTAGTCTCTGCAGTGCGCGGTAGTGCAAGGGTCCGGAAAATGGCTTGAATGGAGGCTGCTAAGAGTCCCACAATTCTCGCCAGAGTCCTGAGAGAAACTAATTGTTTCTGTAGACACCCTTTCAGTTCTCTCTTGATGTCACGTATCTTCCGAGCTGGGAGCTCCAGCGTCGCTTTCCTGGTATCCAGGACGAAGCCTAGGAAGTCCAGTCTTTGCGCTGGTTCTGTATCCGACTTCTCTACGTTTACTAAAAAACTTAGGGATGATAGCAGGTCCTGGACCCATTTTGTCTGATATTTGAGAGTCTCTCGGTCCTCGGCTATCAGCAGGAGATCATCTAGGTAGATGATTAATTTTATTCCTTTCTCTCTTATCGCTGCTGCTACCGCCTTCATCAGCTTGGTGAAGGCCCAGGGAGCTGATGCAAGCCCGAAGGGCATGGTTCTGAATCACCAAAGCTGCCCTTTCCAAAGAAAAGCCAGGAAGGTCCTGAACTCCTCTGCTATTGGGATCGTCAGGTAGGCATCCTTCAGATCTAGCCTCGTCAACCAATCTTTCTCTCTGAGCGAGTCTTGGAGCTGGTGGATGCCCTCCATCTTGAAATGTCGGTAAACCACGCAGCTGTTTAGTTCCTTTACATTTATAAAGGGCCGCACTTTCGCCTTCCTGTGTACTAAGAACATATTGCTTACGAAGTCGGGGTCTCTCGGACACTTCTCTATGGCGGTCATTTACACTAGCTGAAGCAGCTCGTGGTCTATCAGCTTCTGCTCTGCGCGCTCTAGACGCTGTTGGTGCAGCCTGCGCTCTTGCACGGGGGGTTCTATGAATTCTAGGTGCAGGCCTAGCACAGTTTGCAACACCCAGGCATCGCTGGAAAGCGCGCGCCAGTTTCTCCAGAACATACCAGTTCTCCCTCCCATCAGGGGGTAATGTGCCGCTCTCACCTTGTGTGAAGCCTTGTCCATGGCCGGCTCCTCTCCCTCTGCGTCCTCTTTGGAATTGTCCTCTGGTAGGGAAGGAGGAGTCCTGTTGCCTGCTCTCCCAGTATTGGGCTCTGGGATTCTGGGGTCTTCTTCCTCCCTGGTTATGACCAGCCGAACGACCCCTGTGACGGATGGTCCCGGCAAAAACTCAGTTTGGGAAGATTTTATGGATCGAAGCTTGTGCTTTCTCCAGTGACGTGTAGGTGCCGACGAAGTAGCCCATTTCCTTGCCGAAGGTCTCTCCGAAGAGGATCCTTGTGCTGCCTCTCACGCCTCGTACGATGAGAGGTCTTTGAGTTTCGCGCCAATTTTTCAGCAGCAGTCCTCTCCTGCGTTCCGAGGCGATGGCGCAATTCGCATTACCCAGAAGGCATACTGCTCTCTGCGCCCAGCCTGCTAGGGTGTCGGGGTCTACTTCCTCTCCCATATCTCTCACCCTTTCCGTCAGGTCCATGATTTTCGCTGCCGGTCCCGCTAGGTCGAGTACCTTCTCCTGGCAGCTCCTCCAAGATCTGTCAATACCTTTACGGGGGTCTTTACTGGACTTCGATACGAAAGTGAGCATCTTGGAGTCTAATTCTGGCATCTCGGCCACTTTTCCCGGGAGGTCTGGCCTCGGCCACTCTGCCTGCAGGCGCTGGCGCTTCTCTTTGTCTAGTGCCTTTCTTAATCTTTTAGTCATGTACTGGGCCACTCTGGGTGATGGTTGCCAGTCTGATGACCTCGGATTTCGGATGCTGTCCGGATCGAACCTATCTTCCTCCACCTTCGAGGTGCTTCTCTTTGCGGATTCTCTTCCCTCCGCTGGGTCTTATTTCCTCCTTCCTTAACTCATTTCATCCTGGGAGGTAGGGTCACCTTCCTCTTGCTCCTCTTCTGAGCCTGGGTTCTCCTATCCATCATGTTCTTCCCCTGGAGCGGGGGTCATGAGGTCCAGCACAGTCTGACGCTGCAAATATGCTTCTCTGAGCTTTGCAAAGGCGTCGACGACCTCTGGGGCCTTCTTCTTTGCCCCTTCTAACGGACCCTGCTTCTGAGGGTTCTGTGGGCGTGCGCTCAGTCCGTATGGTGCTGTCTATGGGCTGGTGAAGAATTGCTTCCAAGGACTCCAGCCTGTCTTGAAGAGGTTTCACTCCTTGAGCCACTGCATCTATAAGTGAGCTTCCCAGCACCTCCTTGAAGCTGGCAGCTAGGTCTAGCGACTGCTCCTCTTCACTCCATTCAAAATCAGACATTCTGGGAGGTGCTATGTGCCTGATATACCTGTCAAGGTGTCTTAGTACGCACTTTCCCTGTATAGGGGCTTATGATACTCCTAAATGTAGAAGCTTGTAGTCTTGTACTAGGATGCTTATCATGTATCTTCTCTATAAATATTATATCCTTTTTTTTTTGTGGCTGCACTGGACTTATTTCGATTTTTGGTGTGCCTGGGATGGGCTTATGTCTGGATGTGCCTCTGGATGTGGAGGGCACTGTACTTCGTTTTAGGCTTACAGCCTTGATCTGCCTCACGAGGCTTTAGCACTTCTTTAATGTTCTTTCTCTATGAGCGCATGAGCCCTGGGTCGGGCGTGTCCTCGAGTGCGCTCCGGCTTCAGGGATCGTGTCTGTGGGTATGACTAGCTCGCAGGAGCTAACATAAACCATTCACCGCCGGGTCCCGGTCTCAATACGGGTGCTCCGCTCCGAGTCGCTGCAAATATTGCGACGCGGAAGCGGGCTCTGTAGTTAGACTCCGCCCTCCCAAAGGAGGGGGCTGATGGCTCGCAGCGCTCAAAGCCCTCTCGGCTAGCTCCGCCTCCGCAAAGGAGGGGGCCGCAGTGCCTTGCCGCTCCGGAGCTCCTGCACCTCTGCCTCCGCAAAGGAGGGGGCTTAGGAGATTGTGCAATGCGCGGCTCCCGGGCTGCTGCAGACACCCGCGGCGCGGAACAGACTCCTAAGGTGCCAGACATACAGCACAGGGCGACAGCGCCATGGGGTACGCCCGCACGAACGGGCTTAGTGATCTCACGCTTTCGCTCGCGAATGCCGAGCGCTGCCGTGCTGATGCGCTCGTAACGAGACGCAATCAAATTTAAATTATGTGTTTGCTTCGCGGCTGATCTATCTACGCAGCGCTAACACAGTCTGCTAAGTCAAACTATCATATACATTTACTCCTATATCCTGCTAAATGCTATAAATGCTCAACATTATAGAGAGATCAGAAATAGAACTTATCTGCAGAGCAGTAAAAGAAGAGGAGGAGCTCAGGGACAGGAAGTGGTTGAAGCTGAGCATGGAGTGAGATGGACTACAGAGACTATGGGGATTGTAGTTCCAAAGCAAGAAAAGTCTATTGAGACATTTTTCAGTGTTTGATGTTGATTTTATTGGTTTTGTTGAAACTTGCTGAGGACTAGTAAATTAAAGAAGTTGAAGCATAATGCTCGCCTCCAGTCTTGTCATAGAATTCCTTACGCTAAACACAAAGTGTATGGGGGTTAAGTTTCATGAAGGAAAAGTGTTCTGAAATGATAAGTCAGGAGGCAGTAGCCTGGGTCTCCCTTCTACACATTTTAAGCACGGGGTAAGGTGGAGTACAGTACAGTATCTGGCTTCTCTAGCACAAGATGTCATTCCCAATGGCAGACCGTCTCGGGCTTCTCTAGCACGAGACAACAGTTCCAGTGGCCGACAGTCTCTGGATTCGCTAGCATGAGACTACAGTTCCAATGCAAACAGTATCAGGACTGTCGATGGTCAAGTCTCTTTTCCTCTGAAAGTCTCCTGCCTTCAGTTCTGATGGGTTTAAACAACAAAACAAAAGTTCCTTTAACAAATGAAAGTTTGTTTCCAAAGTTCAATATGGGTGATGGCGTCACTCCTCGGTCCCCCTCTTCTGGGCTGAGCCTTCGCGTATCGTTTTCGACATACGTTTTTGATGAAAACTTTGCCCTTGGATCTCCCTCGGCCAGACTCGGACCTCTCTTGACTGCTAGTAGTTGGGTGATAGCTTAATCTATGGCATCCCTTCCTTCGGTTCACTCTTACAGTCTCTTAACTTCTGCTTTGGGGGACAGCTTTTCACCCTTGGATCCCCCTTGCACCGGCTCCGACCCCTCTCGATTCTTAGCCTTCCTTCACAGCGTTTACTATGGCTCTGCAGCAGGGTGATAGTGGCTCACCACTGGGTCCCCTTCATCTGGGCTGACTCCTCTTTACTTTTAATGTTCTCTTTCTTTAACTCAAGGTTTCGGGGTTAATTTCCCTTTCTCCCACTTTCAACTCAGGATTCACTTCCCTGGCTTTTAACCAGCTTACGGATCAGTCTTTCAAATGTACGGGGCTTTTGCTCGACCCTCACATATGACCACTTTGCATTCGTTTGGCTGCCTTTCTATGGCTTTCTGGTTTCTGTAGCTTCTCAATATGGGGCTTGGCCAGAGTCTCTCGAGTTTGTTTTCCCTCTGTAGCTGGTCTCCCCCTCACGCTTTCAACAGGTTCTTTAAAGTTCATTAGTCTTGGTTCAAAACTTGCCACTTTTCTCACTCAACACAGCCCAGTGCTTATCGATTCTCCCCTCGACTCACCGGCTGTGCTGAACCGCTTGGCTTTTGTGCTTCTCTGGAGTCAAGGTCAGCATCACGGGCGCGGGGTCTCCTCTGCTCCACCTTATCAGCATACACTTGCCCCGGGCACCGTCATCTGCAGCTGGGCACCTGCTCCACCATACGCTTCTCTCCTCCCGCCTTTCTCCTTCTCTTGAACTGCCACCTTCTATTAGCCGTCTCCTTGTGCTGCCTATCGTATCAGTCTTGCTTGTACTGTGCTCTCTGGCTCCACCTTGTATCCCTGTGGGGAAGGGAAAGGGCAGTCAGGTGTGTGTGATTCTGATTAATTGCCTGACTTTGCCTGACCCTGGTATTGGGACAGGTCAGGAAAAACTGCACTAGTGTTAGTCCATTATCCGTTGTGCTGTGCGAAAGTGTTCACAGTGGAAAAGGGGGCAGAGGGTGCAGTGGTTTGGAATGTCGTATGAGAGGATGGAGAAAAAGTGTTACATTAAGGGGGTTACTGTGTCTCACCTGTCGGTGTCCCACTCCCCAAGGACCCCCATCCTTGTGATCCTGCCTCACTGGTCCACCCCCAGGAACTGGATCCAATAGCGATGGCTGTGTCCAGACCACCTGGATGACAGATTCTCGAGTTTTAGGCAGGGAGTCACCTTCGGGTTTCTCACAACACGGCCGATTGTGTTGGGAGATCAATGGCAGCAAGTTCTGTTATGCAAAGATTCGTCTGGCTTAGAAAATCAGGATTTGTGCGGGACGTCCAAGCGAAGCTGCTTGACATGCCTTTCGACAGCTCACATCTTTATGGCCAAAAGACTCATGATAGTCTTGAGAAAATGCAGGCATTCAAGGCTGCTGCAAGATCCTTAGGTGCAGCGATTAGGCAACCTGCTCAACCTCCCACTCAACATAGGGCAAGCCTTTTCGTTTCTACAGTTGTGGACAGAAAGTCAAACAGCCTGCTGCTCGTCAAGGAAAAGGTTGGATGTTTCTCTCGAACTTCCAGAGTTTAAGGCAGGGCACAGGCCACTTCCCCATTGATCCCCTCCAGTACACCTCTTAGCAAAACCTTTGACTTTTTCCACACTAAGCCAGTAGGGTGGGGGGGCCTCTGTTGCACCATTCATAAGAATGGTGCACCATTACTACGGACGCATGGGTGCTTCTGGTAGTCTCCCAAGGTTACGGCTTCCTTAAAAGCACCCGCCGTATTGCCCCCTTCGAGTCAGCCCACCTCCTGTTCTGGACCCTTTGCTCCTGCAAGAGATTTACCCTCCTCTGGAGAGCGGTGCCATAGAGTTGGTACCTATACAGGATAGGAACAGGGTGTGGTAGTCTCACTGTTTGGTCCCAAAGAAAGTCTGAGGTCTGGCATATTTTGGACCTGAGGTGGTTGAACAAGTCCTCAGTAAAGACGAATCCAAGATGGTAGCACTCACAGATCCTCCATGCCCTAGAAATTCAAGATTGGTTGGTGTCACTCGACCTACAGGATGTTACTTCAATGTGCTGATCCATCAAAAGCACAGGAAGTACCAGTGGTTAGACATGCCGGTCAAGTGGCACAGCGAGTAGAGCACTCGCTTTGACATCAGTGCAGATCCTGCTAACACAGGTTCGAATCCCAGCAGGGCCAAACTCAGCCTTTCATCCTTCCGAGGTCGATAAATGAGCACCACACACCGTGGGTAATAATAAGCAGCGCTCAGATACCTGAGGGTTCGTAGCGCTATATAAATGCCAAATTATTATTATTATTATTATAGCCAGCATCCACTACCAGTTTCAACTTCTGCCTTTCGGGCTTACCTCTGCCCGATGGTCTTCACCACGCCGTTAGGGGTAGCGGCAGCCAGTCTCAGGAAAGGGGGATTCACATCTTTCCCTACCTAGACAGATGGTTAATTAGGGCACGGTCTCCAGACCAAGTCGTGGATCATCTCAATAGCATCTGCCGCCTCCTCCACACGCTGGGCTTCTCCCTCAATTTAAAGAAGTCCCATCTGATCCCTTATCAAAGCAGTCCTGGATTCTGCCTCTGGCAATGCTTTCCCTCCCAAGTAGACAGCTCTACACATCCTGCCGATGTTCACCAAATTTCAGAATGCCCAATACCTGCCAGCCCTGGAATTAGTGCGGTTGCTCGGCCTCATGGTATCCTGCATCGTCCTAGTGCCAGAGGCTCGGTTGAGAATGAGATTGCTCCAAAGGACCCTCAGGTCCCCAGGGTTGCAGTTTTCTGACTGTATGAAGGACTTGATTCAGGTCCTGAGCAGAGTCGCTCAGGATCTCCTATGGTTGACTTGCACAGCAAACCTGATGGTGGGAGAACAGTTTTGGCAATCGTGGCCAGGCGACTGTAGTGAAGGACGCAGCTCTGAAAGGCTAGGGTGCTTACCTGAATGAGCTGATGGTGAGCTGGTTGTGGTCCCTGGCAGAGACAAAACTTCACATAAACCTGTTGGAGCCGAGGGCGATCAGACTGGCGCTGATGGCCTTTTTTCCCCTCCATACATGGGAAGACTGACCTGATCATGACAGAGAACACTGTGTCCATGCACTTCATCAACAAGAGAGATGGTGTATGGTCACTACCCATGTGCAGAGGTGATGCAGATCTGATTCTGGGCATTACAGAATAAGATCTACCTATCGACAATTCAGCTCTCCAGGAAGGGGAATACGACTGCAGATGCCCTGAGCAGGCAAGGCAAGGTCTCCCCCGAGTGAGAGCTGTGCCATGAGGTCCTTCTACAGATTGCCACCCTTTGGAGAACGCCTCAAGTGGATACACTTTACACTTACCTCCAATTTAAACAGGAATTGCATCCTTTTCTGCTCCAGGGAATATCCCCAGAGGAGCACTGGGGAACGCATTGGTGGTGGACTGGAACTTTCAGCTCCTATATGCATTCCCATTGATTCCCGTCATTCCTCAAGTGATCAGGAGGTTGAAGAGTTATGGAGCAACCATGATCCTGATTGAACCGCACTGGGCCAGGAGAATATGGTACCTGGACCTTCTGGACATGGCCGTCTGTCCACCACATAGTCTTCCCTGGAGGCCGGACCTTCTCTTTCTGGAGAAGGGGCTGGTTCTTCACTTGAACGTACATGCTTGACATTTGAAATGCTAAGGTAAAGGGATTGGGACCTTCCAGAAGACGTGATGGAGGTGTTGCGTTTGGAAGACATTCTGCAGCTGGGGCAGAGCACAGGAAGTTGATCCTTTCTTATGCAACACCTCAAGGGTATGTTCTTCCTTCTTCGTTTGGCAAGACAGGGCCTTCAGGTCACCACCATAAATGCCTATTTAGCAACACTTTCTGTTTTCAAGCGCATGGCAGAAAAGGGGCATACTTCTTGACTTCCCCCTTGTGGTGAAATTTTTTGAAAGTCCCGATTTACCCTCCCTCCAAATCCTTTATGGTCCCGGCATGGGATTTAAACATTGTGTTAACTTTCCTCATGGCTTCCCCATTTGAGCCATTACATGTGTCCTCTGAGGCTATCTCAGAAGACAGCCTTTTTGGTTGCCATTTCCTGTGCCCGGAGAGTAAGGGAATTGCAGGCCCTGTCCTGTAAGCCACCTTTTAGTCTTTTCCAGCGACAAGGTGACTAGAGTGTGCCCTTTGTTCCTGCTGAAGGTCGTATCAGAGTTTAATTTGTCACAATCATTCTACCAGCCTTCTATCCACTTCCTCATCCATCCAAGGAGAAAACCAGGACAAGACAATTCAGGCTGGAAGATCAGCTGTTCATTGGATATACAGGCCCGAAAATGGGTAAAGGAATAACAAAGTGAACTTCTCTGGATGGATAGTGCTTTGTGTCTGAATGCTACACCAGAGTGGGTAAGGAAATCCCTGAAGGCTTCAGGGCACATTCCACTAGAGGTGTGGTAGCACCTCTGCTCTCCAAAGAGGGGTACCTGTAAAGGAGATCTGTCAGGCTGCAACGTGGTCCTCTATACACATGTTTGCAAAACACTACTGCCTAGATGCAGCATCTGCAAATGAGTCTTGTTTCAACAGGGCGGTTCTCCCAAGTGGTGACCTAATCGCCCGGGAGTTTGCTCCTTCCCTCCTCCATAATGGTCTTGCTGCTATGGGAGTCTAAGATGAGGATTCCATGGGAGGACCCAATCCATTAGAAGAACAAATTCAGTTTTGAAAAAAAAAATGTATTTTGAAAAATAAACAATACAAACCAAACTTGCAGCACTATTTACAATAAACTCGTGAATATCAATTAACGCTCATTACTGCTCCCCAAATCCCCCCCCCCTCAAGAGCTTATTTGCATTTCTAGTTCTGTATCCACTGCGTGTGGCTGGGTATCGCTTCCTTCCGAAGCTGCAGGATCCACTACTGTGCCAAACAGTCCTGTTATTAACATTCTCCAAGCCATCAGGTTACCTACATCTTCTTCCCCGCAATTGCTACATGCCTCCTGCCACACCACCGTTTCAGCCTGCGCCCATTTTTGCAAGTCCCGCCACCATACCTCTACCCGTGGCTTGTGGCATTGCTTCCAGCCCATAGCTATCCTTCTTTTAGCAAGCACAAATGCCAGGTCCCTCAGTTTCCCAAGGTGTTTAGTGTTCCATGGTCTGGGAAACCCTCCCAACAGGCAGGCCCAGGCCGTATCTATGTTGAGCGGGACCCCTTTATCCGCTAGTTTCCGTGCCACTTCCCCCCAAAAAGCTTCAATCACTGGGCAAGACCAGAACATGTGTGTCATATCAGTGTCTTCCTCATCGCATTTTGGGCAAGCTTGTCTTCCTGCGTTTGCAAACTTGGATATTCTCTTCGGGGTCATATAGGCTCTATGCGTTATGTATAACTATCTGCTGCAACCTAGCATTTCTGGACCCTTGTGGTATCCTATAGCACGTTCCCACATTCCATAGGTCATCTGTGCCCCCACCTCCGCTTCCCAGTCCAGCCTCAGATGAGTCAAATCCTTCCCCACCCGGGTCATCACCATCTCATATAGTCTAGAGATCTTGTGCCCTCCCTCCGATATGTCATATATTGTTCCCATTAAAACGTCTGGCTCTTCCGCCAGTACAGTCTCTGGCCAGGTTTTGCGGATAGTCTGCACTAGCCTAAGATACGTGACATATTGGCCTCCATGCAAGCCTGTCTCTTCTCCCAGGTCTTCGAAATCTTTAATAGCCCCCTCTTGCCGTATGTCTCCCAATGTGGCCAGCCCAACCGACTCCCAATAGGTCCTGATTATCATCCTGAGCTGGTTGTCTCCCCTAGCCAAGGCAACCAGCGGCACCTGTGGGGAACACGGGCACGGGTTCTCCATCAGTTGGCATACTCCGTGCCACATCTTCCACCCAAGCAACAGCATACCCGGGCGTTCTTTCATTTCAAGTCTAGGAACCCAGATAATCTCTTTTAGGTAAAACTGGGTGCAGTCCTGCCCAAACAGCCCAGATTCAGGAGTTTCTTCATCAGAGCCATTTGGTCACATATTGCAACTGACTAGCTACATAATAGGCCTCAAAGTTCGGCAGCTTAATGCCCCCTCTATCATGGAAGTTCTGTAGCTTCCATAGCGCCACTCTATTGCGAGTGCCGTGCCATAGGAAGTCCCTACACATGCTGTTCAGTTTGACAAAAAACTTTTTGGGTATCAAGTATGGTATATTACTGAAGAAATGTAACCGCCTGGGCAGGACCACCATTTTGAGCATCGCCCCCCGTCCCATCATCGCCAGCGGCAGCTTCTCCCAAAACTTCATATTTGTGCAGATTTTTTTCACAGCCACCTCGGTGTTATGCAAGTGTTCCTCCTTCACCGTATGGTACACATCTATTCCGAGGTAGCGGAAGGAATCAGCCGCCCCAGGTACGGACAACACTGGCAACCGTTCCAGAGGGGCTCCTATATAGCTCCCCAATGGGAACATGCACGATTTTTGGGGGTTCACCGCTATGCCGGACAGCTCTGCATACTTTTCCATGACCTCTAGAATATACTGAAGATTTTCTTCCGGATATTTCAAATACAGTAGCAAATCGTCAGCATATAAGGATATTAGGTGTTTCTCTCCCCCTGCTTCAATACCGACCATGTCATATTGTTGTCTGAGGTACACTGCCAGGGGCTCTAGGGCCAGAATGTATAACATCGGGGACCAGGGGCACCCTTGTCTGGTGCCTCTACTGAGTTGCCACCTCTCAGATATCACCGATCATGTGCGTACTCTGGCCAGTGGTTCACTGTACAACAATTTCGCCCACCTAACATAACCCGGCCCCATCCCGTATTCTTCCAGGGCCGCCAGCAACCATGGCTACCTCACTGAATCAAAAGCCTTGACTGCATCTAGGGACACCACAGCCATTTCCCCATCGCTCCTGTTTCCCTCTTCAATCACCCGGTGGAGTCGCCTGTGGTTGTGGGTTATATTTCTGTTGGGAACATAACCTGTCTGATCCGGGTGTATTAGTTTACTGATGACCCTTCGTAGCCTATTAGCCAGGACCGCCGTCAAGATCTTGCTGTCCTGGTTCAACATTGACAACGGAGCCGCAGCAATGCCCTGGCTTGTTGGGCTTGGGGAGCGGCACGATTAGTGCTTCTCTGAGCGTGTCCGGTAGCCGACCCTTCTCAAAAGACTCATTGAGCATCTCTAGCATAGGGGGGAGTACTTCTGCTTTATATATTTTGTAAAACTCGCCCGGGAATCCGTCCGTACCCGGGGTCTTACAGGTGGGCAGCCGTTTTACCACCTCCTCTAATTCCTCCAGGGTAATCGGTGCGTCTAGTTCCTCCCTTTCTTCATCACTAATCTTAGGTAATTCCATGTCTTTTAGTGTTTCTCTAATCTCCTCCTGATTGTCCCCTCCTCTGTCCTCATACAATGCTCTATAATAGTCCAAGAATGCCTCGTTGACTCCTTCCTGGGTGTCAACCACCTCCCCGTCTTCTCTGGTTATTATCCTAATCGGGGGCCTGGGGGCTTCGCTCTTATATAACAACGCCAACAAGCGGCCAGTTTTATCCCCACCTGCATGTTGCCTCTCGACATACTTTTTGTAGTTAAGGTTGCAGGACCTTTCCCAAAGCTCCGCACACCTCTGCTGCAACTCGAGTACAAGGTCTGTCCCCTCCTGCCCTGTTGCTTTCGCGCTCCAGTTTCTCTTCCGCTTCCTCTAGTTCTGTTAGGACCCCACCCTGTAGGCCTTTTGACTTAGCAATAGCAGCACCCCGCAACACCACCTTAAAGGCCTCCCAGAGTGTGCATGCTGAATCTACGCTGCCTGTGTTCACCTCAAAGTACTGTGAGATCGCATCCCTGATATCTTCCCTGAAGACTGGGTCTCTGAGCGCCTCCGCCCGGAGGCGCCACGTCGGTATCCGCGCCCTGGGGCGGCAGTGCTGCCAGGTCAGCACCAGAGGCGAGTGGTCCGACAGGACCCTCGCTCTATATTCTATTTGGGTGGTCTCTATCATCACATCTGGCGTGGCAAAAAAATAATCCAGCCTTGTGTGCAGGTGCTGCGTAGCTGAGTAGTGCGAGTACTGTGTTTCATTAGGGTGTTTCAGTCTCCAAATATCCGCCAGCCCAAAGTCATCTAGTAATGTCTGTAATACCCTGGCCGCCAGGGTGGGCCGATCAATCTTCCCATCAGATCTGTCTGCCTTTGGGTCGAGCACACAGTTAATGTCCCCTCCCCAGATACCCGCTCCCCCCACACACGCGCCCAGATGAGTACATAGGGTTCTAAAATACATAGCAGTGTTTTGGTTGGGGGCATATGTATTTATAATGCACACCTCTTTATTCTCTACCAAGGCCTTCAATATGACCAACCTACCCTCCGTGTCCACCACCTCTTGTGTGAGTTGGAGCGGAACGTGCGGTGCCACCCAGACCAGCACTCCCCTAGCGTAGGCAGAGTACGGAGAGCCCACTACAGTACCTCTCCACTTCTTCCCCACCAGTTCCAATTTTTGCTGGGTCAGATGTGTTTCCTGCAACAGCGCAATATCAATCCTCTGTCTTTTTAGGTACATCATGACTTTGTTACTTTTTAAGTAGCTGTTAAGTCCCCTGACATTCCATGTTACGATCTTAAGGTCTCCCATGGCTCATGAGTGTCTTCCTGCCTCCCATGTAGCGACTCCCCTTTGCCCACATGATACAGATACAGCCCTCCATTTTTGCTTGTAGCTTCTCGTACCAGCTCAAACTCCCCATAACTATGTACACAATAAATCCCCAACTTCCCTCCCCTCTCCCCACCCGTCCATTCCCCAACATCACACACCCCAACTGCTGCCCAGCTCCATCCTCGGAGCTCAGGCACCCCCCACATCTAGCCCTGCAAGCACCGAACGATGCTCAGAGCTCAGTAGGGTGAAGTCGCCCTAATGGCCACTTAACTAAAACTGTTGTGGGGTAGAGAGAATCGCTCCGTAAGGCTCCCGTTAAGTCAACATTAACCACAGTGCTTATGACAAATAGTGCAATAATCTGACCTTCTCTACTAAAGGCTGCGCAAGCGACTATATTCAAGTCCCACGTGCCGCGCCATCTTGCGGCTCCTTCTTCATGCATCACTTATCTCTTCCGAGCTCTTTCTCCGTCCGAACTTCTGACTCCTGGGGACATCCTTGCGCATCGAGCCATCCCATGGCCGCCTCCGGGGTCTCAAAAAACAAAGTTTTATGTTTATGAATGACTTTCAATTTTGCCGGATACAGTAACATATATTTGTGGCCCGCCTCCCTCAATCTCCGCTTTACCGTCCCAAAGTTCATGCGGCTACGCTGCACAGACAGGGTGTAGTCCGGGTAAGCCGTGATGTTTGCCGCTCCTCGTGTTATCGTTCCTCCCTTACGGAAGTGTTCCAATATCCTCTCCCGGTCACTGTAATTAAGAATTTTGGCTATCACAGGCCTAGGCGGGTTCCCCGGTGGCGGCCTCCTTGTTAGGTCTCTGTGTGCCCTTTCCACTGCAAATCCTTGGGATAGGGCTCCTCCGGGTATCTCTTGCAGTAGCATGGATTCAGTGAATTCCGTGGGATCGTGGCCCTCCAATCCCTCCGGCAGGCCCACGATGCGGATGTTTCGTCGGGCTCGACCTTCCGCCTCCTCTGCTC
This sequence comes from Ambystoma mexicanum, assembly GCF_040938575.1. NCBI lineage: Eukaryota > Metazoa > Chordata > Amphibia > Caudata > Ambystomatidae > Ambystoma > Ambystoma mexicanum. Next base: position 567,714,835 of record NC_090922.1, on the reverse strand, counting down.
TGCTCTCCAAGTTGCCCACTCTTTGTATCAGGGCATGCAGTTCGGCTTTATGGGAGGCACAATCCGCAGTATTCGGGCTAACTTCCTTCTCAAGGGACTCTGTGCGCTCCGCCAAGGCCCTGACATCCTGTCGGAGTAGGTGAACGTCCTCCTGCACCTCTCCGACCTTGAGGTCCAGTGCCGTTTTTAGTTCAGTGACGGCTAGTTCGAGCTTAGATTCCTAGGCCGCCCTTAGGTCTGCAATCGCAGCCAGGATTTCTTGGTTGGCGCCCGAAGTCGTCATGCCGCTTGCAGGCAGCTTGTCCCTGCTCTTGGTAATCTCTTGACCCGGGGACGTCTTAGCGAAGTCATCTAAGGTGGGCTGTTTCGCCTTCGGCCTCACCGTTCTATTCGACATGACCCAGGGACTTGTATTTTGCGCAAGTGACAAATGTGCACTCAGTACGCCCCTTTCGCTAGGTCACCGTGCGGCCTGCTTCTTCTTTTGTTCCGGACATTGATCGGCCATTTTGTGCCGTCTTTTGTCTCCGGTGCTCCTTATCTCTTCCGCACCGATCTCTGCCACCGTCCCTCCTGCCCCATCCAGAAGTTCACCACGCGTAGCCCAATCGTTCACACACCGGCATGTGTATTTTCAGCGGTCGACGGCCCGTCTTCACGTACTTTTTTGCCCGGATCGTTGCAGGATCTCGGGAGCTCCTCCAGATCGCGTCCTCCTACATGGCCCTCGTAGCCACGCCCCCAACCCATTAGAAGAACAAATTACTCCTGTGTGAAGGGTCTGACCCCAAGATATGTTCCAACAATAACGGGATGCACTTTAGGCAGAAGATAAAAGGTTAATATTAGGTTGGTGGGACTTTCCAGGGTGATTGACACCTGTAATGTTCAATAAGGAAAAATCAGCGGGGTGCTTTTCTTTAATGGGTATTGGTTTGTTTTGGTTGCTAGGATACAACGGAGGTTGGAGAAGAAGAAAATGTCTGTTACGAGTGGGCTTATTGATAGAGCTCCACCATAACATCTGAAGGGAGAAGGATCGTTGTGCCATAGTAAAGAGTTTTAAGCAAATTAATATAAGTAGCTGATCGCTCCCTTCGTGATGTTGCCAGCAGCTGTGAAACTGACAGAGCCGCGGAGCGAAGGAAATGAGGAGGCTGGGCCTGTCAACGCTTCGGCTCGACGCTGTCAGCTGTGAAACTGACAGACGCAGAGTGAAGGAGGCGGAGCCTGTCAACGCTGCGGCTCGACACTAGCAAGGGTGAAATTGACTGAGACACCGAGCGGAGGAGATAGAGGCGGAGCATGTCGCCGCTTCAGAAGTGAAAGATACGCTGAATCGTGCATGTCTTTCATGAAACGGACGCAGCAGTATCCTGGTAAATCCTGTAGAGAAGTCACCGCCAATAGCAGAGAAAATGTTGGTTGCTTGCTAGAACATTTCAAAAGGATACCATGGATTCAGACCAGCAATCTGGGCAATTCTGTACCTTCAGTTTACAAAGTTGAAATTGTCATACACTGATTAAGGACTTTGCTACCAATTTGGGATTGATACTCCAAACAACCCAGCTAGAGAAATGGTATACATTGCAGTTGTTTGAAGGTGGAAAATCTAGCAGAGAACTGAAGTGTTCAACAAACACGATATGAGCCATGCAGTGGACATTTTGAGTCTTAAGAAGACTAGTTGAGTCAGTCTACATAAGACTGGGACTTGGTCATAGTGTTTTTTTTCTTTTTGAAAATCCACCATATGGGGAAAACACTGTAAGGAAGTGACTGACTCCTGACACTTGCATTCCCTATGCTGATATGAGAAGAACTCTATACCCTCTTGAAAGAAACTTTGTGCTACAGTATCCTTTTTATAAGTAATAGAATTTTAATTAAAGTTGTGTTGGAAAAGTTAATCCTGTCTACGTGTACTCTTATTCCCACGGTAAAGTGTGGTAATGTTCTTTCTACTGGATGTTCCTCCCACAGATTCCTCATCGCCCTCCCATCCTACCCCTTGGTTACGGATGCAATTATATGATGACTCTCCTTTAACGCTAATAATACATTTTTTTCTCAAATCCCTAAAGCAGCTGTGCAATCGAGAAAAACGACAACTGCGGTCACAGGGTGCAGAGTGTTCCATTTGTACATGCATCAACGTCACAATGGCCATAGACACCAGCGCGCACGACCCCGCCCCCTCTCCCCCTCCTCTACCACCCCCCCCACCACAGCCCCTCTGGAAAAAAGTTGCCAAAACCTGTAAAGCAGGAGAATAAATATCTAAGATTAGGAATCCGTGAATCCGTGGGGAGGAACATCCAATAGAAAGGACGTTATCAGGGGTAAGTAATTCTTCTTTCAGCAGATATACATTTGCCATACTGCCTCACCATACCCTTCATCAACCTTCTTCCTATGTCACTACATCTAATCCCTATAACCTAATCTACCCCTCTTTATCTGATTTCTAGTCTTCTATGAATGTGGTGCTTTGGAATGTGTGCTCGATTTTATAACGGCTCATTTCATTCTCAATAGTTTTCTTAGTTCTAACTTTCAGTTTTTATTTCTCCTAACCTTCCTTTGTTCTCCTTTTGCATTTCATTACGGTTTTCTCAAACTTAACTCTGGCTTTTCCTAATTATACTTTATGCTCTCCATCCTGTGAAGTCCTTCTGTGAGGACCTTTATACATCGTCAATTCTACCTTTATCTTTTCCCCTCCTTTTAGACTATTCCCTCTGTGCTCAATTCTTGACTCCTCTTTCTCCTATTCCTATCCCTTTCTCAGATTTCTGGCTCCTCACTTGTAATGTAATTGGTTATTTATAATGCGCTTAATACCCAGAGGTTTCTAAGCGCGGACCCTGGGATCGAACCTGTGTTGCTCTGGGGCGTCTTGCTTCCAAGGCGAGCGCTTTGCCCTGAGCTATCCTCTTAACTTGGTCTTCACCACTCTGCATATATATATATATATATATTCAGTGAAAAAAACTTTGTTACAGGGACGTTATGGTTAAGTTGCGCTACTAAAAACCTATGAAATTCACTGAAAAAACGTTGTTAAAGGGACGTTATGGTAAAGTTGCGCTACTAAAAACCTATGAAATTCAGTGAAAAAACTTTGTCAAAGGAACATTATGGTTCCAAGTAAAACCGAAAAACCCTTGAAATTCGCCAGTTATGGTAAGCTAAGCAACCATAACTCGCGCCACCACCGTGCACTGCTAAGACTAACACCCAGGACATCAAAGATGACATCACAAATGTCATTGATGACATCACTGATGACATCACATGTGTATGTACTTTTCATGAAATATGTGTACAAGGGATTCTTATTATAATGTTGCGAAACAAGTGTCAAGGATCATTGCAATAAATATCATACCCTAATTAGTGCATTGAACAATGCATTGATATAAATAGCATTCTATTATGGGGTTCTATCTAGTATACTAAGCTACTGATACAGAAACATAACATGGTGTGCAGTGTACAAGATGAAGGTATAATATTCGTAATGTTAATATGTTGAATAATGAAATTGTTTTCTTAATAGATTTTTGTGTACTGTGAAATATGTAATACGTAGCTAATAAAACATTACTATAGACAAAACACAAAGACACAAGAACACATACCAATATGGGTATATACAGGGAAAGTGAAGTTAGCAAAAAAGCACAAGTAGTAACAGAAATAATTCATAACTTAACTGATTATTATCATGCAAATAAATTATTGCTCTGTTTCAAAGCTGCTATTCACCCTATGTATATGTATCACTTGATGTGATTGGACCCACAGGGAAAGTACAGCCATAAAAAAAACAGAACTATCAGAAAGTGCTCATAAGTCTATTGATTATCTTTATGCACAAAAAGGATTGCTGTCTTTCAAGCTTGTGTCTTCCCGTATGTATATGTTTTATATGATGTGACTGGACTCTAACAGAATTACTGTAAGAACCTACTTGAAGGATACGTCTACAAATAAAATAAAATGTTTAGTTTCTGACTGTTACTGAAGAAAACCATGTGGCCTAGATATGTCAGCAAAAGAAAAAAGAGTGAGCCAGACATGTGATGTCATCAGTGATGTCATCAATGACATTTGTGATGTCATCTTTGATGTCCTGGGTGTTAGTCTTAGCAGTGCACGGTGGTGGCGCGAGTTATGGTTGCTTAGCTTACCATAACTGGCGAATTTCAAGGGTTTTTCGGTTTTACTTGGAACCATAATGTTCCTTTGACAAAGTTTTTTCACTGAATTTCATAGGTTTTTAGTAGCGCAACTTAACCATAACGTCCCTTTAACAAAGTTTTTTTCACTGAATTTCATAGGTTTTTATTAACACAACTTAACCATAATATCCCTGACATGTAACATAGAACATACTAACCCCCTCGTAGTGATTTTCATGTCCGCGGACTACCGCCATGTCCGCGGACACATCGAAAATCTGAGCGTGATGATTGTAAATTTAAATAGTGTGCCCCATTTCCCCTTTAAAGTTGGCTCTGAAAAGAGCCGTTTTTTTTTCAGATGCTTGACAAACACCTGTTTTTTTATATTTTTTTTCTTGTTTTTTTTTCTTACTTTACTCCTAAAATCTTCACATAACCTTCTCCAAAGCAACCCTTACATTCCAAAATAAAAAGGCATTTCCGGTAAAAGATAAAGAAATGCCATCTTCCTTAAAATTAACAGCATTACTGGCATCAATATTCTCATTGTTACAGAAGAACATACCAGCTCTAAGCATGAAAGCACACATGCCTCGGTTGATGACACTCCTAGCAATGTTTTGCTGAGGACAAAAAACTGAACTATTGTCCCATATTGCCCTAGGTAGTAATCCAGAAAAAATTACTTTCGCATTTGGAAGGATCTTCACTACGGCTTGAACCAAGCATTCCAAATCAGCCAACAAAGTAGGGGCACTGACGTTGCCCAAATGGAAAGCACCATAGTGCAAAACTACGACATGCGGACTGTTCATCGTGGCCATATCCGCACAAACTCGTACAATTCCCTGTACATTGCAATCAGGCACAGTGCTCCACACCACCTCCACTCCTTTGACATCAAAGTTGTTTGCAACATGCCTGCATTCAGCGTACTGCTGTAAACCATACACAAACATATCTCCGAGCACCAACACCCTGGCTTTCTCCACTTCTGCCATCTTCACCACACAGTCTCTTTCAACACAAATCCACAACCTCGACATCTGATTGGCTGATCCGTACAGTCTTCTTTCCATGTTGGATTTCCTGGAAAAACCCGGATTTACCACGCCCTGTCCACGAACAGCCGCGGTGTCCGCAGACGGCGTCCACTTTACTCTCTGTACCATTCCCTCATTGCATACAGCTAAGCAATCACACAATACGAATAACGTCCTCAGAACACCCCCATTTTGTGAATTTTCCAACATTTCAGGACAATTATTTCATTATTCTACATATTAACATTACAAATATTACTTTTATCTTGTACTCTGCACACAATGCTATCTTTCTCCATTAGCAGCTCAGTATACCACAAAGAATTCCAGAATACAATGCTATTTATTGATATAAATGCATCGTGCAAAGCACTAATAACAGTATGATATTTATTGCAATATCCTTGACACTTTTTTCGGAACATCATAATGAAAATCCCTAGTACACAAATTCCATGAAAAGTACATACACATGTGATGTCATCAGTTATGTCATCAATGACATTTGCGATGTCATCTTCGATGTCCTGGGTGTTAGTCTTAGCAGTGCATGGTGTTGGCGCGAGTTATTTTACATACCTTACCATAACTTCTTATTTTCAGGGGTTTTTCGGCTGTACTTAGAACCATAACGTCCTTTAAACAAACTTTTTTTAATATCACGCAAACAATACACAAACATGGCTTGCAACAACCAACTTCTACAGATGGCTTTACACAGAATGTTGCAAAGTAAGAATTTATGCTCGTTCACAGTGAAGGTCAGCTGCTTCATTTTTTGCTCGGGCCCCGGAGAGGCGCACGAAGCGGACTATAAGGTTGTATTGTGTTTTGACCTTGACAGACAGAGATTGTGATGAAAGACTTCTCTTGAAGGAGTGTGGCTAAAACGTAACAGAAGATAAAGATGAAATTTCTGAAACGAAACCACTTTTACATATTATATCACTATGCGAAAGATCGTTGGCACACGCGGAGTCGTATTTTCGGACTGCACCACTCGTAGACAATGGAAATTGCAATTGTACTGTAAGTAACCCTTTACATTACTTTTTATACCAAATATAATTACAATAGCGCAGCATTAAAGACCGCTGAAGTTGAACTTGTTCGTTGAAAGTGGCATAATGTTTTCTACTGCGTATTATCACCGCCGAATTGATCCCCTGTCGTTTAGAGGGCTCTGAAAAAGGCACACGACACAGGGTGGGTTAATAGAAATAATTTAACCGGTCTATAGGCGGTCAAATGCTCTACTCGCTGTGCCACTTTACTGTAGCCTGTCAAGTTGCACAGCGAGTACAGCGCTCGCTTTAACATCCGTGCACAGCTTGCTAACGCAAGTTCGAATCCAGGCAAGCCCAAACTCAGCCTTTCATCCTTCCGTGGTCGATAAATAAGGACCACACACCTGGTTAATAATAAGCACCGCCTAGATACCTCACATTTCTTAGCACTATATGAATGGGAACATATTATTTTTTTATTATTAACATACTCTGTTGCACTATCCTCGATAGCAAATAGTTTCACGCCCTAATAAATGAAATGATGACTTTTAATGAAGATCGGCTGGTGAGACTAATTTATGTTTTTTAAAACAGGTACGTGGCCCCGTTTTGTCTGTGTCACGATTTACAGACTCTAGCGGATGGGGTCTTCAACTGCCAGGTGCAAGTCCAAATATGCAACTTCATGACCCTCACCATTTTATGGGGCAATCGCCAAGGACCAATATGCCCTTACGCAGTACTAGCGGCTACAAACAACATTCCAACCAATACGGTGGTCTAATGGCTCGTTGTTGGAGCAACCTTCCGATTATCAGAGAGACCATTTACTGCTTTTATCATAAACCAACAGCCTATCTACCGCAAAGGAACAACGCGTGGCTCCAAATAAACTTTTGCTGATCGACAGCACAGACAATAGCAAATCACTGAATATTCACTAAACATTTCATGTGAAATAAATGTACTTTACCAAGTGTACAATCCTGCTGTTTACTTTTAAACCACAGTTTCATATTCCGAATTGTGACGCACTGAGTTGTAACCTGATCTAACACTCTCTGTACCGCAAAGTAACATTGCGTGTCTCAACATGAACTTTTGCGGATCGACAACAAAGACAAATGCAAATTGCTGAATATTCTCTAAACATTTGATGTCAAATAAATGTACTTTACAACATTTACAATCTTGCTCTTTGCTTTTAAATCACAGTTTCATATTCTGAATTGCAGCGCGCTGTGTTGTGACATAATGTGTGTTGTCTTCCGGGTTCTGTGTAAAGTCGCGTACTACTGCAGACGACTGGGCGCGTTTCATGACGCACCCTGTAACGTCACGGAGAGAGGCGGGGAATATGAATGCTTTGATGATATCAGGCTTAGTCGCGGGAGATATGATTTAGTGTCGCAAAAGCAAGTCACCCAGGTCAATAGCGCCAGTCATACATTTATCAAAACGTTCTCAGAACACCCCCATTTTGTGTAATTGCAACCATTTCGGGACACTGCGAGTGTTCTTAGAACACATTCAACTAGACAGATTACAATACGGACAGCGTCCGGAGGACACCCCCAGTTTGTGTATTTACGAACAATTAAGTGCACCGCGAGTGTTCATAGCTCATTTTTACCTTCCTTGCGAACAAAAATGACACATACTCCGTCCTCTAAACACCCCACCATTTAGTTTATTTACAAAATGTCACAACAGCTGTGTTCTCCGCGGACAAATCGAACGCAACAAAAAGGTCTAGCACATAAAAAAACAAAGCATTTAACCTATCTCGTACTCCCCCCACCCTCCCCAAACACTCTTACACACCAACACACGGCACTAAATACAATTTTCTATCCACGTTTCACTGCGCTGTACACGGTCGACTGCGAATACAAGATGGCGGGCGCCACAGAAAATCTGACGCGCTCCACGCCCCTCGCCGTCCAATCGGCAAACACGTCGCATGTCCGCGGACATGACGCAAGCCCACGGGCCAATCGGGGTGCTGTCCGCGGAGCGAACAGGGAAGTCCGTCCGCGAAGCGAACGCAGATATCACTAATTTTTTGCCTTACATTTTGGTCATTTTTAAAAAAACTACTGGACGGATTTACACCAAATTTACAAAAGCACGCTTTTGGGACCAGGCCACCGCTCCTGCCGCAAATTTGGTGTAAATCCGTCCAGCGGTTCGGGCTGTAGCCGTGCGCAAAGTTTTTTCCCATTATGTCTATGGGAAAAAAAAAAAGTTTTGGGACCGCCCCTATAACTTTGCCCCCCCTGGACGAATCCTCACCAAACTTTGCAAAAAAATTCAGAGTGACCCAACTACTTTTTTTGCAAAGTTTGGTGAGGATCCGTCCAGGGAGAGCGAAGTTATAAGCCGCCCAAAAAGTGCTCTTCCTATGGAAACAGCAACTTAACCATAACTACATGGCCACTACCGTAGCCATGTAATATATATATATATATATATATGTATATATATAATATACCCCTTTCCCAGTGAAAACTGCTTCTTTTGCAGGCAAGCAGGCTTTGTGCGTGTGAGCCAGTGGTGGGAGCTGGGACTGTCTGGTCCCTGTCTGCATCCTCTGGAACCCAAAAAAAGTCTGTTGCTGGATCGATGTGATGACCAGTGGTTGTTCAAGATCGGACAACCCTGGGTGGTTTGAATGATGCAGCTGCCTTACCATTGGCTGGCTTGGGCTAGCTCACAGACTGAATCTTGGATGAAATGAGGGTTCCTGCAGCTATTCGACAGATCATTGTTGGAACCAAGACTTAAGAGCAACCTGCTGACTACCAGAGGATGACCCCTCCAGTGGACCAGCATTAACTTCAGTGGTTGGCCCAGTGAACCCCAGCTCCTCTGCCTGATCTCAGACAGCCCTTGCTGGTGCTTTGACCCTTGGACAGATGGGAACAACCAGTCTGTAACCCTGCTTGCGGATCCATGCCTTCCAAGCCTCTGGTAGTGTCCCTGGACCACCTGACTGGCATCTCCCTTTTTGGTTACTGCACTGCAGACGTTGCCATTCTGAGCAGAGCCTTGGGACTTTCAGGATCTTCAGCTTGTACCATAAGTTGCCTCTCATTACAAGTGTAGAGGAGCAGCCAGATGCCTATACCGGAAGTCCTGCCCCCATTTTGCCTATATGTTGGAAGCCAGACATTGCGACATGTGCAACGGCAGTGATGGTGCCTATACTATAAAAAGCCTTTGAGACAAGGTATCCATTGAGAATGCCATATTTGATGTATCTTCGGAGAACTGACAGCCTCCTGGAGGAAATCCCAGAAGGAATATGAAGATAAGTGAAAGAGAAGATTGGTGGCATCACACAAAGTAAAGGTGACGCACTGAGAAGAATAATCGAATTAAAGGATGTATAGTCCTTATACAATCTGATGACAAAGTAAAGAATTGAGAAGACCTCCATACACGGAATAAAGATTGTGCGTGCAGAGAGCACTGTAGAAAATGCAAGGCGTTTTATAACTGTAGTGATGCTGTAATGCAAGTAGATTAATTGAAAAGACTGGCTATACGTAGTGAATATACTGTAGGCAGTGCCATATATATCTATATATATCACGGCCTGCGGTAGCAGCCGTATAGTTATGGTTAAGTTGCTAAACCCATAGGAAGACAACTTTTTCGGCGGCTTATAACTTCGCTCCCCCTGGAGGAATCCTCACCAAACTTTGCAAAAAAATGTATATGGCCTGCTTTTTGGCAAGTTTCATGAGGTTTCGTGCAGGGGGGAAAAGTTATAGGGGGGTCGCAATTTTTTTTTTTTCTCCATAGACTGAATGGGGAAAAACTTTGCAAACGGCTGGACGGATTTTCACCAAATTTGCAGTGGGGGCTTGGTTCAGAAAGCGTGCTTTTGCGTGTTCAGTGGAAATCCGACCAGTACTTTTGTTGCAAAGAACTGAAATGTGCGTCTCGAAATATTAGTGATATCTGGCTGTGCTCCACGGTCCCATTTCCCTGTTTGCTCCATGGATAGAAGTGTCATTGGCTTGCAGTACACCGTGATGTCGGCAAACAATGGACGCGGCCGGTGGTTGGCTGGAGGGAATTGTGCTGTGCGTCAAAGTTTTGGAAACGCTGCCATAGTGTATCGGAGGATAGTGCCGCGCTAGAAGGGGTTGCAACACATGGTTTGCAGGATTGGGTGGCTGAAAGAGGGGATGAAAAGGTTGGGGTAGTGAAAAGCAGAAAGGATCATATATTTGTTTAGGTCAAAGACGGTGTCCGAGGGGTGTACGCGAGCAATGCAGCAATTTGCGGGTAGCTCCTCAGGCAACAACCTTCTGTGGTGACTGCATGGACGCTCAATTGTTTGTTTTTATTCACTTTTTAGGCGCGCCAGACCAAGGGGTAGCAGCGCGCAGTGGCAAGATAATGCGAAACTTACAGGTTACATCATTGGGAATGGGGATTGCATTGATGATGCAAAGAAATTTACAATGTGTTGTGGTGGTGGCTAGGGATGTCGGTGCTTGTGTTGTCTTTGTGGGTTTCCATTGTGTTGTGCCGGTGGGTAGGGATGTCGGTGGCAGTGGAAGTTTTGCCAAGTATGATATGTGGTCCAATGTTCCCATGCGTGCCTCATTGCCTTGTAGTGGTTTGTGGGCTAAGCCTAGGCTTTTGGTTGCATGGCGTAGCCCTTCGCATGTACCCAAGAGGCTAAGGCTTGGGCACAGCCTTGCTTCAGGGAGGTTAATAAGACATTGCCACATGAAAGGAATTTGTTTACATCACACGTTTACGATATGGACTATTTATGCAGCTACTCACATATACTTTATTGGCGGGTAGCTGCACAGGCGACTCTTATTTTTTTGGTGAGTGCAGGCAGACTCCATTGGGGATGGGGAGTGCATTGGAGACAATGAGGATATTTCCAGTCGGTGTACTATGTTGTGCCTGCAAAGCCCCTACTGCCTTGTGTGCATGGCTAGGGCCCTTGGACTTAACAGTGTGGCCACTGGTTGGAAGCAGGTTTCAGAATGTTGCCTTGTTTGGGTCCGTTATTATACCCATACGTACCTGTAGTCGGGAAAGGTATGTGGCCACATGTTCCCATGCATGGCTCTATTGCCTTGTAGTGGATGTGCCCAAGGACTAGGCTGTTGGGTGCATGGGCAGAGGCCATAGGCCTCCGCATGTACCCAAGAACCTAGGCCTTGGGCACAAACCCCGCAATGCAATGCGACCATGTATGGGAGCACTGTGCTATTGTACACATGTATAAAGAGTGCATTTCCTTTGCCTTTGCTGATTTGGATAAATTATTATAACCATACCTTCTTACATCCCACAGACGTTTGCACAAACATTGTGGAGGACATGTTGCACCTCTTAAAGCAGCAATGGTGAAACGTGGCACTATTTCCCTTTGAAATGGTGTGGCCGTGAACTATTATGATCACCTGGTATCCACGAGGACGCCACCCTCGGCGCTATTTTGTCTTTTATATTGCTAACCTGTGTCTTTTCTCTCCTTGCAGGTTGCGATGTTCCTCGCCGAGTGCCGTAATGTTCCAGCAATGATACTGACCAGGAGATGATGACCCAGGTAAGAATTGTGTGGCTTTCTTCATTCGGGAGAAAACGTGAGTAAACGGTTACTAATGCTGTCTTTCTTTCTCCTCTTTCCAGGTTATGGTATTCCAGGATGCATGCAGTGCCGGATGATGGAGTTGGTACCTTCAGGTGAGCGGAACTGAAGTCGGCGATGGATTGAAGACAGGATACTGTTCCAGGTAAGTTTCGTAGTGTTCTTTCTCTCTCTGCAGGTCCTTGGTTTCAGGTAAGCTTGCATCAAAGAACTGGACACGGTGAGCGTTACGCTGCCCACAGCAGAATAACACAAACCATGTTCTGCTGTTTGGGTGCGGTTTAAATAGTCTCAGGTAAAGTAGTCCAGGTAAAATAGTCCCAGGCCTGCCACACCCAAAGGACTAGACCGCTTAGCTCAGTTCCTTGTAACTGAGCTATGTGTGTGCCTCCATGTTGGCTGAACACCCCCCCACAAGTTAAATAGTCCCAGGTAAATAGTCCCATTCTAATGTTGGTCTTCATGATGGTTATGAGCCTGGAGCCAAAGGCGCCAGGACTGACTCCAAGAGTCTTGGATGAGGTTTTAAGGCCTTTGACCTGTCCCTAACTGGAAGGCTGACTTGCCAGTGAGGGCCAGGGGCAAGGGTCATGACATGAATAGAGCCTTGCTTAGGGAGTGTAGTAAGCCATTGGGACATGTAAGGATTGTGTTACCATCACACGTTTGAGATATAGACCATTTACGCAGCTACTCGCATATAAATCATTGTCGGGTAGCTGCACAGGCGACTACCTTCAGAGCCCATTGGGGATGGGGAGATTACTGCAGATGATATTGGGATATTTCCATTCGGTGTACTATGTTGTGTTGGGAGTGGCAAGCCCCTACTGCCTTGCGTGCATGGCTAGGGCCCTTAGAACTAACAGTCTGTCCACTGGTTGGAAGTAGGTTTCAGAATGTTGCCGCCTGTGGGGCCGTTCCTATACTGATATGTAACTCCAGCGTACACTCTTGGAACTATGTATCTCTCCTGTGGGTGGTCACCATTACAGAATGGGTGTGGAGGACATTTTGCAGTTGGTACACCACCAGAGGTGGCATGCTCTGCCTGCACTTGCATATGATGTATGTCATTGTACTTGTTGGCGTTCACGGACTGGCATGCCACCATTTCTGTTTTGTATGGTTTGCCCCTGATAATACCCTCTGCTTTGAGAGTGAAGAAAGATCTTGCAACATGACATGAGCTACTAAGCAGCACACATTTAAAGTATGGATAATGTACAGACCTACCCACATACATTTGCACCGGACAAAACCATCTACGCAGACCTGCTATATACAGGACGGCAGTCTATCTTTTGCGCACTTGTTCAGCTACCCAATGAACACGGTTACCGTTCGTATTGTGTGCAATTCTAATGTGTGCTTCGCTTCCATTACCTATACGTGTGGGCGCGATACACCATCGCAACAGTCCCTGGCATAACTGACTTCAGTTGTGGAGAGTCCTTGCTCACTGCCTGCACTCCAGGTACTTTTGTAACGTGCGTGACAAGCGTAGCACACTCTGTCATGTGAGTACCAAGCTCCAGAAAGGAACAACATAAACAAAAGCAAAAGCAGACATGCCCACACAGAGCATACGGTTCCAGAACATTCCCATACTTTACGACCAACACTGTGAATTGTTGCAAGAGCTTTATTTTGCTACAGAATGATCACAAGATCCTGTAAGGTGGCTGCAAGAACATATTAGGTGGCTGCAATCACTGTGCTTTTATTTCACAAAGAAAATCCAGTGTGCAATGCCTTCTGTGCACTTCTGTACTACTTTTGTCGTCTGGGAAAGTGGAAAGGAGTAATTTATGGTCCTTGCTGGGCCATGTGAAAGAAGAAATTTTATTTGCATGGTAGACAAGGTGGCAGCTGTTGTCTCTGTGAGGGCTTATATCACAAACGTTTGCAGGTTGGTTCGTATTGCCGCAAATGGACATAAAGGCCCATATCAGTCGGCCCAGATAACGACGGAAAAAACACATCGCTTATGGTAATCTTGATATGCTCGGTCCACCACCCGTCTGTTGGAATGTGGAAGGTGAGGCATGCGCAGTAAGGTGCAACATATCTAAGAAGAAACCGGAATAAGAATAGATTTAAGTAGCTGTTATTAGTGGCAGCATGCAGGACAAGAGTTTTCAGGAAGAATGTCGTAATAGGTGGCTGCCTCATGGACCCTGTTCTTTGTGTTATTGAGTAGCGTCATATGTTAACCCACTGTCTTGCTCTCTGCTTTGTAGGTGATACTGTTCCTGTATGGCTCCACGCAAGAGAAATGTCTTTGAAACGTTGCCACCAGACGCTCATTTTATGTGTTTCATTTTTATAACAAATGACAGTGCTAGTGACTTTTGTTAGACCCACCACACAATGTCTCTATGTGTCGAAAGTAAAAAAAAAGACTTGTCATGGGGGGGTCCCCTTGGATTGCAGGAGCATGCAGGAGCTGTTTTGCTACAAAATGCAATAAAGAAATTTGACCTGTCCATGTTTGTGTGCCGGTTGACTGCTGTGTGCACCTCTGGCCGTTATTACTTTGAATACAATGAGGGTGCGTAGAATTGGTAATTGTGTGAAAGGGCATAATAAGGGCAAAACAGGGAATGTAGCTCTGCACAAGTGAGCATAAGTTGTGCTGTTTCACAACACAAATTGCGTTCCCTTTTCGTGTTGTCCTTTGTCTGGATTGGCTGGGGAAGAATGGCAAGAAAACGAAGTACAATCACAGTTGCAATGTACGGGGAATGGTGGAGACATGGCACTGTAACAGTGCGTGCTTACTGCTGTGACAAACCTCTGTACAATGCACACAGAGAAAGTGTGCAGTAAAGTAAATTCATAATTATGTATACAGAACTTCAGTCTAATATATTTGAAATCCTAATACACGTGATGTAAAGTTGCACTTAAAATAACTTCGGCTAACTCAATGCTTGTATTGGGTGGACGACAAATGGAGTGTACGGTGTATTGAATTGTTGCAGACTACCTCTGGGGCACATGGGTAGAGCAACTGCACCGTAAGTGATCTTTCCTTTATTTCTACAATTCCATACAATGTCTGCCATTGGCGCTAATCATGCTTCCCACTCAAGCCTGTTTTACAATGAGCATTTGTCCTGTTGAAGGAGAGGTAAGGTAGGTTTTGCTTTCCGGAGATGATGCTGGAGAAAAAAAAAGGATCCAAGTGGGAACGTGTTTCGATTGTACCATTCATTTCCGAATGTATGTAGTGTCATTACAGTGAAGTTAGTACGACGTATAAGGAGAAATGATGGTGCCGTACACATGCTGCACTGAATGCACAGATGGCAACCGAAATAAAATGTGCATTTACAGACCCTAAGGAACATTTATATGTGCAGTGTGTTATGAGGCAAAGGTGTACAATGGCAGACTGTGTGTGCGCTGGATCAGCATACGTGGGTGGCTGGGCCATCGTAAGCAGTTTGGTGTCTTGCAGCATGAACATGTTTGGGACTGTAGTTGATCAAAGAAAAGAAATTACTTCGTGCCTCCTTCAAACGTTGTAAGGGGGTATGGTTTTGAAATGGTGTTTCCTTCACGCAATAGGAAAAGGAATCAGTAGTTTGAAAGTTTAAGGTGTAACGCAGTGTTTGCAATATGGCTGCCGAGCTATGTACCATGTGCTGCAGTGAAATCTGTGTTATGTACACCAATTGCAAAGAAGGTATACAACAATGAAGATGACCTAATACCCTAAACGGTGCCAGTGGAATATGAGCAGGCAAGGTCACTGTAGTGTTGTGTATGCAGTCTGTCCACTTATTGTAGGATTAGATGAACAGTGTACGTAGGAAACAGGTTATCTATTGTGTGGAAGAAATGTCAGGCAATGACAACTGCATTGGCGAAGGGGTAGGTGGCTGTGTTATGTGTGGGGTTTGTGGTACGTGGATAGATGTTTGTATGCATAGTTGTACAGTGCAGCAGTAGTTGTGGGCAGGGTCTACAATATTGAGTGCATGGCTGGATCCCCTACACTGTAATGGGTGTAGTGAAGCATGTAGGGCGTAGGCGCAAGCTGTGTACTATTTTATAGGTGTATATTGCAAAATGTGGCATTGCTATGTGCATTACAGAAATAAGTGCACACATTACACTGTGGACATTGCAGAGAAATATGATACCAAAAATTTCATACTTATTGTTTGGATTGGGGAGGGCCTGTGCTGTGTTGTGTTTGGAATGTGAAATGTTGTAGTACTCATTGCTTCATTATCTTTGGGAAAAGAGAACAGAACATGTCGGAGTAGGTATTTTGTTGCTTTGCAGTCCACACCATTGCATTTATTTATTTACTTTGTGGACCTTTGTAATTATTACTTCCTAAGTACTATGCTGTGAACCAGTGTATTGTGCAATGTGCGCAGTTCCTGTGTTTGTTTGCATAATCATTGGGTCTGTGGGGAAAACAAAATCCATGGTGTATAAAAAAAAAAACTTCCAGATTTCTTTGCTGTTATGGTGCACAATGATTTACAGTAATGTTTGCAGTGGTTACAGCAATGTTTAAGGTGTGCTCTTGAAGTTGGAGGAAATGTAATGGTTTACGATTTCTAGCATATACATGTTGGTAGGGTGGGTGACGTTGTATGGCAGTTGGTGTTTTGTAAATGTTTACCTGCTAGCTTTTTGTAGCATTGTTTCTTTATGCGTTTGGTTGCTGCTGGTGTTTTTGTCACAATTCCAGTGCGGGTAGAAGGCAGATGGGTCAGGGCCAGGAGGATCTCCCCCCATGACTGTGTAGGGAGATGATGGGTTTGTGGGATGGCCTGATGCCAGAGGCGTATATGGAACAAGGCAGCAAACCAACCCAACATGGTTGCCAAAGAGGAACCCACTGTGGAACCCAAGATGGCACTGGATAGATACATGGATCTGACATCCTTGGTGGTCTAATGCTGACAGGGTGCTGTCCGCGGCTATAAAACCATGCCCGGACCACACCCTGCGCTTAGCGTTTCGTATGCTTCCTAACAGAGCAGGGTTACCCTTACCGCTCCTGTTTATTTTGCACGTGTGATCCGCACCTATGTGAATTTGCAGCATTCTCACCCAGAATTGAAGAACTACTTGCCCCGGCGGGCTACTGCCTTGTGTTCGGTCTTGATCCTTACCTTGACCTCGGTAGACTTGTGGCATCCCATCCTGGTAACCCGGTGTCTCCGGTCCTTCATCTGCAGTACACAGTAATCACAGCTCCTGGGTATCTGAAATCAGAAAACGACAATAGTAAGAGACTGAAATACCACGTACTTCCCAGTTCCCGTACCCAGTTTAACTTGGACTCACTTGCATACAAGTGCCAGCTTCTTCCCTCCGCTCGGAGTACAGACAGCTTGCCGGTGTTTCGCCTAGAAGTGACGAAATAAAGAGACTATTAATATTCAACACATCAACAAAGACATTGTACATACAAGCTATGTTTCCCATTGAGAAGCAGCCAAGATCTAGAATAAGGCCTCACCAGAAGTTTCCTGCTCATCATCTGTATCCAGTGCGTCGCAGCCGCTCTGGACCACTAGTCTTCAGTGAAGTTACTGGAGTCGGATACCTACCAGCTTCCATTGGCCTTCAGTCCTCAGCTCATTACGGTGAGCAAAAGCCACGATGTGCCAGCCAGCCAGATACCTCAGGGAAGGGGAGAAACAGGAGGGAGAGAAAGCAATGGAAACCAATACTAAATACATACTTACCTTTAGGTTATCCAGACCCCCCCTGAACATCATTTTCCAGAGGAACCAAGTTAATCCAGGTCTCTCCCAGCCTTGCAGTCCTCTAGAGGTTAAACCACCGGCAGACCTCTGGGGAAGAGAGTGGCTGGGGTATTCATCAGTGCACAGTTAACTCTACTGAGGGGGAAATGTGTCAGAACAGTCCGGACCAGGCACTCCTGAGGGGCAACAGAGGTAAGCATTAGTTTTGCAAGTATTGTGGCATTGTACTGTTGTGGCATCTACTGTCACAGAATTGTGACGGTAGTTACGTACCTGTTGGCGTACTGTAACTGCTCATACTTTGGAAGTGTTTGAGGATATGTTTGTAGCACAGTGGTTGTTGAAGGTTATGTTGGGGTGTTTTAATGCTGCAAATAACATTGTAGTAATCTGGGTCAAGTTACATACCAGGTGGCGTATTCTAATGTTTACAGCGTCCCATTCCTGTAAGGTAGGTTTACAAGCTTGTGCATTCCTGTTGCTACTTTCACATCTGTGTTCATTCTGAATTGGTGGTGTACCACTATGGGTTTATGTAGTGATAGTTCCCTATGTATAGCATTTGTATGTGTATTCTTAAAGAGGCAGTAACTCATTTGCATACTTGGTGGTTTCAGAGGTTACGGAGGATAGTTTTGAACCCTCATACTAAATACTTTACCTTTTAAGTATCATGTGGAAAATAGTGCTACTGTCATTTGTGTACACATTATTTGTCTTAGTGTACTCATTGGACTAATTGGGGATAAAATTATCCAACACACACGTAATGCATTTCTTGAATGTGTGCTGTATGCTAACTTGCTTTAATTCTTTATTTGTTCCTTTATGAGGGTACTGGTTGGTGCTGGGGAGTAAGGTATAGTAGTCTTGTACATCAATGACTACATATTGGCTACAAGAACATTAAGTACGCATTTGCAAGATTTGCAGGTAATCTCTGCTTTGGAATGATGGAAGTTTCATTGCATTTCCACCAGGAGCATTGCTTTCTAATGTATGTGGTATAGTGGCCTCCCCTGGTTGTGTCGCCTGTGTGGTAAATTATGGCTACTGTTGTGAAGGTTTTCTTGTCAAGTGATACCTGGCCATGTGTGAAGGCAGTAAGTTTGCAGTGTTTTTGGTTCCATCAGCATTGTATCTTAAGAGCATTACAATTACATATTGACTATGTGAGAGTATATGTAGCATCGACCGATTATCAGAATTGCACCATGTACACAATATGCTATAGTTTGCATTGTGCACCATTTTCTGAAATGGAATAGCCTCACAATAAGTTATTGCTACATACACAAAGCATTTGTTGGGGACTTGCTCCTGAATGAGATGGTTGCAGCGACAGCATGTATGTTTCCACATGTAGGAAATGTGAAAGATTTAATTTGAGTGTTTTTCCTTTCCAGTATTTGTAGTAAGTACATTAGAAATTCCTGTGGATCTTCTTGTCAGTTTAACGTGAATTACACCATTCCTGCACAATAGTCCAAATCTTGCCTTACTCCTGAGACACCTTAAATGTTGTCAGGATTACTTATTGTATTTCTGAGAATATGATGAGCATTTGTTAACACAACTTGTCTGCGCCATTTAAATAACTGTTCTCCAGCATTGGATCTTTCATGGATTCACATGCTTAGAATATTCCCCGTCGACAGACTGGGAACCCTCGGTACACTTATAAAGCCGTTTCCTATAGGAAAACGTTTGACACTTTTGTGTCCTATCTATGTCGTTTGGGCCCGCGCACGCATGCCCCACTAGGACGTAGCAGTATAAATGCCCCGCCCCTGTGGCTCTCTTCAGATTTCAACCGTCTCCAAAGTAGTGGGAGCACCTTGTGTAGTCTACTATTTTGTCTAGGTTGTGCTGTGGAGTTTCTCCTGATGTCAGGAAAAGCGATGTTCCGCCCGTGCGCTACGTGCAGGTTGAAGGTGTACGAGGGGGACGGACATATGGATTGCATATATTGTCTACACCCTCATCATTCGGCGGACAAGTGCGACATATGTAAGGGCTTCTCCCAGAAGACTCTTAAAGATCGAAGTCGGAGACTTGTGGCATGGTTAAACGATGGAGCGGGGGCATACCCGCCTTCGGAGGTGGGCTCCATGTGCAGCGTGGCCTCAGTGTCAAAATCCTCAGGGGCCCCGCGCCGCTCGACATCGTCGGAACCACTGGTGAAGAAATCACGACCGGCAGAGAAGGAATCATCGAGAAGCCATTCTAAAGACTCTTCGTCGAAGAAAGCCTCGTCATCCTCATCTTCAACGAAGAAAGACAGAAAAGAAAAATCTAAATCCTCCTTGGACGATCGTCATAGGTCGACCTCGAGTCGAGATGCAGAGAAGCGCAGGTCGAGTTCAGAAAAGGCGGGTACGCCTCAAGGACCGGCACGACCGCCGTCGACTGCAGGGCAGTCATCAACCACGTCTCTGCCGCTGGCACAATTGGCCTCAACCGTTCTTGGACCGCAGGCAATAACGACGACGAGTCCAGCTATTGCTTCGTCGACAGATTCCGCAAGAGGCTTGGCGACCAGAGGTTTACGACCCAGTCTTGCCGGAGACACTACTGCAACAAGAGGGCCTTGTCTGTGTCCTTGGGAGAGGAGGATGTGAGAATAGCTGGCCCTGCAGACCTCGGGTTGCGAGGGATTACCAGGCCTCTCTCCGGGAGCATTCCGGGGGTCTACCCCTCTGCTCAATCCGCAGTCACTCTTGTCGCTGGAGATCTTATCCACGTTGCAAATGTTGCTGAAGACACTGGACGACAGACTACCTCAAGCAACTCCGGCTAGGTCGACCATCGACCCGGGCCCATCTCGTCGGCCACCTCAGTCAACCCCCACGGCATTGCCAGCGGTTACAGACCTCTCGGCTCCACGCCGCGAGGAAGGAGAGCTGATGGATTCAGACTCGGACAGTAGAGCCTTATCGGAGGTCTCGCTTTCCCCCCTCCAGGGATCCAACCTGGGAGTCCGAAGCAGAATTAGAAGCCCCGAGAAGCCCGGCTCAGCCGTCTCCCCCGGACGATATTGGGTCATTTCACACCATGATGGCCAAGGCTTGTACAGAATTCGGCCTGGCCCAGGAAGAGGAGAAAAAGGACTGTCTTCTTTTCGACCACAAGGGAAAGAGTAGAAGGTCAGTGTTTTCAGTACCCATCCTGGATCATGTGTGGCAAGAGGGGCTGCAGACCATGCGCCACCCTTTCTCGGAAGCAGCAATAAAAGGTCGGCTACAGAAAAAATGTAAGGCTCCGGAGTCTACCCCCAAGTGTCTCTCCTCCCAACCAACTCCTGACTCAGTGGTGTCGGCAGCGGCAGTGAGAAAGGCGAGGGCCCAGCACAAGTGCACGAATCCCCCGGAAAGTGATGCCAGACAGGATGCTTTCGGCAAAAAAAGTGCTGTCGGTAGGTGCTACCAGAGTGAAAGCGGCCAATTCCCTGGCTATAGTAGCCAGATACGACAGGGAGATGTGGCACCGACTGGCTCCTATGCTGGAGCATCTTCCGGAAGAACATCGTAAGGTGACGATGTTACTGGTCAGAGAGGGTGAAGAGGCCTCCAATCATGCCATAAACATCGCGGTGGACCTCGCGGAATCGGGGTTTAAGATGGTGAATAACGGTGTGGTTCTCCGAAGGCAGGCATGGCTGAAATGCACCAACTTCCGACCAGAGGTGCAAAACAAGGTGCTGGATATGCCTTTTGAGGGAGACCTTCTATTCGGTGAGAAGGTAGACGAGGCCCTGAAGGGCATGAAAGAGGACTCAGACACGGCGCGTTCCTTGGGGGCCCTTCAAAGTGGTCGAAGTTTCCGGTCTTTTCGTCCGTTCAGAGGAGCATCGGGAAATTCCAGATTCTCGGCATCGAGAGACAGATCCTTCAGTAGGCCAGCATACCCCTCCCAGGGATACAGACTGGCTTCTCAAGCGGCAAAACGACGCCGGGACTACCAGGCCCCCAAGAAGAGAACAGGTTACTCGTCGACGAGGGGTAAGCAAACCAAGGACCAGCAATGACGGGCATCGGAACGTTCTGGGAGGCAGGGTATCGTGCTACATCAACAAATGGGAGCAGATAACAGAGCAATGGGTGTCGGACACTGTAAGATACAGACATTCCCTGCAATTCAAAAGCAACCCTCCGCACA
The DNA here is from genome assembly GCF_040938575.1 of Ambystoma mexicanum. Lineage (NCBI taxonomy): Eukaryota > Metazoa > Chordata > Amphibia > Caudata > Ambystomatidae > Ambystoma > Ambystoma mexicanum. The sequence goes on along the minus strand of NC_090922.1, from coordinate 567,693,055 downwards.
TTCCACCGGCGTTTGTAGCTCAACCCCATCTGAGCGTGTTGCAGCAGGAAGTGGCACTTATGCTACAAAAAGATGCTATGGAATTGGTTCTGTCGTCACAGAGGGGTCAAGGAGTTTATTCCTGATACTTTGTGGTGAAAAAAACCCAACGGAAAGTGGCGTCCCATTCTAGACCTGCGCGATCTAAACAAATCATTGAAAAGCCTAAAATTCAAGATGCTCACGCTCCAAGAAGTGATACGGTCAGTCCAAGAAGGGGACTTTCTGGCGTCTTTGGACCTGCAGGACGCGTACTTCCACATACCGATGTGTCAGCGACACAAAAAGTTCCTAAGGTTTGTGGTAGGGCGGACTCACTACCAGTTCACAGTACTTCCCTCTGGGCTGAAATCCTCTCCCAGAACGTTCACGAAAGGCTTGGCCCCGGTGGCAGCCTGGCTGAGAAAACAAGGCCATCATGTATACCCATATCTCGATGACTGGTTGGTGAGGGGGTCCTCCCCTATGTCGACTCACACAAGTTTGCAGGCCACCATGCACCTCTTACAACAGTTGGGGTTTGCGGTAAACTTCGAGAAATCCTCGTTAACGCCGTTGAGAAGCTTGGTGTTCCTGGGCGCACAGTTCGAGACCCAGTCAGGGTTAGTGAGGCCATCTCTCGACAGAATCACCAAACTCAATCGATTGGCAGGTCAGCTGAAAATCAATACCAGACTGTCAGTGAGAAAATATGTCACTTCTGGGCGCTTTGGCATCCTGCATTCCTCTGGTGGGCAACTGCTGCCTGTTCATGAGGCCGGTGCAAGAGTTTCTGGCGGACCGATGGACGCAGGCCCAAGGGCTCTGGTCTGACAAACTGACCGTCGACGACGACAAGCTCCTACTAGCTCTTCAGTGGTGGAGAAGCTTCCAGAATCTATCCAGAGGGGTACCCCTACAAGAGCCGGAATTTCGGCTAACCATAGTGACGGACGCGTCCCTGACAGGCTGGGGAGAACACATGGGCACTCTACAAACGCAAGGTCATTGGTCTCGGAGGGTATCCCTCCTACACATCAACGTTCTGGAACTGAGAGCAGTGCGCTGGGCCCTGAAGTCATTCCTGCGGCACATCAGAGGG